>NC_138949.1:24050486-24650486 GCF_965226115.1 Aulonocara stuartgranti | reverse complement strand
GTCTCCTATATGATATATTTAACTGACATTTTTTAGTGTAACAACCAACGATTTATACAGGAAAATAATGACTATTATCAAGGTTGCCCAAACCTTTGCATCCCACTGTAGTTTGGATTAAAAGGCTTTGTATCTTTTCTGTGTATATTTTAGTTACAACAGTCTTTTGTCCAATCCCGGGCTTTTGCTGAACAACGAAGACTCCAACTATCTCTTCCCAGGCCAGCACCTGGCGCTGGCCCTGAACTTTATCCTTCTGAGCAAAACAGTTAGCAGATAACATAGTGAAGCATTGTTAGGCCTAGCTAAGCAGTTTTCACAAGGTCTTGCTGATACATACTTCATCTTGAGCATGCAAAGGTTATACAAAAATAATACAGTGAAATTCTTACCACCTAAATCTAAATGTGAGGATTCACTAGAATTTTCCCATTACAGATGACATCGATTTTTCACGTTTCAAGTTGTAAATGGAGAGCTGGTTCAAACCTAAGGATTGTCCCCTGCTGTTGCTTTGTAGTCCTACAGTTGTGGTGAGTTTGGTTTTCATGCACTTTGCTGCCTCAGTTACTATATAGAAACATGTAAAAAAAAAATCTATGATACAGTGAAGACAGTAAATATGAAAATTCGTGGATACGTTATATATAGTTTTGATTAAAAGGCTTCATATAATGGTGGATTAACCATTACAGAAACAAAACATGATTTAGGTCATTACCAGAACTGTTCATTTATAAACCTCATATATCATATTTATAGCAGGCCTTTAGTGACCTTTGTACTAAAGAAACTTAATACACACGAAAGCACAAACTTGTATCAGGTAAATTTATTATGGAGTCGGGGCAAGGTCTAAAGAAATTATTATAGCAAAGTTTTACTTATCCGTTTTTTAAAAGTGAGTCTGAAATACCACAACTTACAACAATAACAACAAATGATAAGCATAATGCATCATAATGCTCAGTGTTTTAATAGGTAAAAGAGGAAAATGGATGGGCCTCTTTGCTGGTCTGCTAATCAGAAGGATGTGGAAAAATGTTACACAGTGAAGTGGAAACTACTTTCTCCCTCAATCTCATTCAGTCTGTTAGATCTGCTAAAACTGTGGCAAAGAGCCAGACTCGAACCTGGACCGGCTGCTCTAAGCCGTCGCTCACTCGAAACACTGAGCTAAACCAACACCATGCTGAATTTGCATATCCATCCTAGTCTCGTCTCTGTGTTTTGATATTTCTTCAGCTTTCCCGGTCATGTCTCCATGTCTGTTTTTCCCCAGTCCTGGTGTCAATTCCACCTGTCTGAGTCTCTGTGTTAGTTCCTCTTTTACTGCAACTTGTACATGCTATGTTGTTATTATTAATAGTAGTTGTTGTTGTAGTAGTATTAGTAATATTGGGGTTTCTTCTTCTTCTTCTTCGGATCATGACAGCCGATAGTGTTCACTGTGGACTAACTAAACAGAAGAAAGAAGAAGAGAAATAACAATTTAACATAAACCAGTGACACAATCCAGGGCCTGATCAACCCTGGCAGGGCCTCCTTGGATGAGGGTGTATAGTGATAATGGCCAAAACACCTGATGAATCCAAGGTCCACTGCTGATGATATCTCCCAAATTGAAAATGATAATCTAGATCGATCTCTAATCCCTAAACCTAACCAAGGAAGGTAAATGGCAGATTAGCCTGGGTAAAAGACCGAAAGTTGAGGCACACAACGATCTGTGCTGCACATAGAGAGAGGTATCATTTCAGAAACACCAGGAAGACTGAAGCTCATTGCAGGGACAAAGCAGGACTCATGATCTTCACCAGCAGCTCTTTTTTTGAACATAAAGATATTATATTCAGTCCTGTAGAAAGTTAAATATTTAAATATATATTATGCTCTCGTTACTCTGTATGAATGATTCTGTATTACTTTATGATAAATAACACACTATTGGCAAGAAACGGTGAAAGAATTCCGGATCAGACGTTTTTAGTTCAACATACAAGTGACGATTTTTGACCTTCATCAGGTTTTATTCAATTGTGTCAGAGAAAACATCACATCCTCTTCATGCAGCTGACTACATTCAGTGTTTAAAACAGGAGTTGAGCAGGTCTGAGATTAGCACCTTTCTGAAACACCAAACTCAGGTCCTGTTAATGCTGGTATATAGTGACACAGTTACATGGGTGATCAATCCTTTTGACTTTGTCTTTAACTTTATCTATAAGCAGCTGCAGCTTTTACTGAAAGCACATGTGGTACTTTAACCTTTGTACTGTTTTCATCAGTTAATTATGGAGTTACTACAAAGAGTGAAGATATAGGATGATCTGTCTGCTGTCACTGGCTGGTGCTGAGGTCTGAATCTGAGGGCAGCTCCTGTAATCACAAGGAGAACAGAATCATCACAAACTGAAATATAAAGTTTCTCTCTCAAATCTGAAATAAAAAAATTTCCAATATAATGTTTACCTTTTGAGTTGTTGATGCTTTGTAAATGGAGGTATGCAAAGATGAGATGATGGAGCAGGTTTCAGTCCTGGTTCAGTCTGCTGCTGCATCCTGGTCACCAAGCTACCGAGGTATTATCAGCAGTGTGTGAGCTGCTGCTTGGGTATTGAACAAGAAATATTAAGGCTTCAAATTATTTCTCTTAAAGGATGTAAGCTGTACAGAGTACTGCACATGTGACTTTGTGAACATATCTCATTAGCAATAATTCAGACAGTTTTTTAACATGAATGTTTGCAACAAACTCAGTACAAAAATATATACAGAGTCAGTGCTAAAAAATTCATCAGTGGAAAAATTAAACATATATTTGAACTTAAGCTGCCAAGCGGAAGTAGTTGGTTTCAGTACATAAATATCGGGCTTTGCTATTTAATTCGTAGTTACTGATTAATGAGGGGTTACTGAAGTGCCAGGTTTGTTACTATCCTTACAGATGTGGCAAGAGACAGACAACATGCTGTTTGTTAATAATCAGCTCTGCACAGGAGCTGAAGCAGAGTCCAGCCTGTTGCTCTTACAGTAATATACTCATAATAAAAGTACAGTAACAGTAGTTAGTTAGTGACTGAGCAGCCCGGTGCTTTTCTCTTGATTTCTGTGTACATAACTGATTTGTATCACTGCCAGTACATAAACACAAATTCAAACTTTATCCTCGGAGCACAGATGTTTTAAACTGATCTACTTCTATATTTCCGATGCATGAATTCCATCTTAAAACCATATTTATTTTGTCTGTATTGGTTCATTTTGTACAGCAGCCATTTTCATTATTCGTTAAGATTTTTTTATTTTTATTTTAATTATTAAAAAAAAGATCAGCGTTGTTTCATTATATAACGCGTCTGAGATATATATTTTACAGGGATTACAGGCAGAGAAAGGGGAGTAGGGGTGTGCTGCAGGATGAACATGAATAACAGTGCACAAAATAGATGTGATATACATGACAGTTCTTCCCTCGTTGCACTGCAAGGGTGATGAGAATCTATGAACAAATAAAAATTAAATGCAAACTAAATTTTTGTTGTTGTTTTTTTAAACATTTTAAGTTTTTAGCTTTAACTTTTTTTCTTTTTTTTTGATTTTCAGTACCAGTAGTTACATCAGACCTTCCCAAAGTGATTGGGGCCCAGAGCCATGGCAGGGGGGGCGCGGTATGAAAAGGAAAAAAACAAAAGGCTTGGGCACTGCTAGCACGGGCGCCCACAGAAACGCAAAGCAGGAGATGAAGCATCGCTGAATATGTTTCCAAACCAACTTCATTCTAAGCCAAAGACTAGAAAATCTGGTGAAGCATATCTTCCCTTTGGTTTCACCTGCACAAGTGCCGAGGTAGGTCTCCCCTGCAGAATTAGTTTTCCCTTTGTCGGGAGCAGCGCTGGGCTCTCCAAATCACGGACAAACAGTATCCCACATTCTTGATTTTTAGTTCACAAACACTTGTTGTAATGACTAACTACTCCTGACATTTTGGAGATGTTAGCTCTGTATACAGTAAAGTTACAGCGGGATACAAATAATATCAGACTGATCCTGCCACGATTTGTTCCCCCGGTTCAAATCACAGACAAACAGTATCCTACAGTTGTTTATGTTTTTGAACCCATTTTGCACAGAGACACATTTTTTTAAAAATGTATTGATGGCAATGTTGAATATTATTACTCAGGAAAAAAAAACCAACTACAGTAAAAATAATTACACCCTGATGCGTCAGCCTTTCTAAATAGAGGGACAGTAACTGCTTGTGTATATATAAGCGTGTAAAACCTGAGGATAGTCAGATTAACAGTAACAGTATTTTGTCTCTGTCTGCCATTCTGCAATGCAGCTCATGTAAACAATGTGGCGCACAGCCTGACGTGAAAAAAGGCACATACCTTTGACGTTGTGTCAAACTCTGTATTCCTCATCCACAACTAAACGCAAAAAAGGGTTTTAAAAAATATCTGTTTTCGGTGATTCGAAACGCCGTTTACGACGAAACAGCTGCGTTTTCAAAAATACCCGTGTAGGTGTGGACGTAGCGTAAAAGAGTTAGTACTTTATTTTATTACTACCCGTAATTTATTGCAGATTACTTGTATTTGCTTAATTGTTTACTAAATGTTTGAGGTGTGAAATAAAGCGCAATGGAGCAAAATATGGGTGTGTGTGGTTGGAGGATGTGTTAGTGCGTGTGCGTGCGTGCGTGCACGCGCGCGGGGGGGGGGGGGGGGGGGCGCGAACATTTTTCATGTAAAACATAGGGGGGCCCAGCAAAAAAGAAAAAGTGAGTTACATCATGAGCTTCACATTAAACATTAGGCTACTCAGCAGCATTTACAGTCATTTAAAAAAATTGCTTTATTCCTTGGAAGCCAGAAACACCAGAATTATGACTCACAAATACACCAGCGGTTTATTAAGAAACTCAAACCAGTTCCTTTTCTGGTCTTCTACTGTTATTTCCCCTACATGGACCCATGCTTTTTCATGTTGTGCCTGAGGAACAAGGCGGGGCTTTATCCATGGGAACTTTATTTGAAAATGCATTCCCAAAGGTTTTGTTTCACTTACAGTAAAAGCCACAGTGAACACTGGAAATTGAGGTGATCACTTGTGAACTGCGTTAAGCCACCGACATGGCGCTGACTAAATTAATGAGTGCGATCCTCACCAGAGCGCTGTTTATTTTAGTTGCTGTCATCGGAGTGTTGAGGGTGGCATCGGTTAAGAAGGATAACAATTACTTGTTTCTGGCTTTTCTTTTGTTGCCGCTTGTTGTTGAAATGATAGTAACACTGAAGATGCGAAAAGGACAGGATTATAAATGGTAAGATAAAGGAGCATGCATGCAAGTGATGGTAAAAACAAAAGTGGTGTAATATTGTAATTATATTATCCTTAAGTATTCATTAGGCTACTTAATCCCTGAAGCTACTCATATTACTTTCAAACTCATCTCCGCTCTATCGTTTGCACTTTCCCCCTCTAATAGACAGTATAACAGTATAATGCATGATTAAATTATGCATTTTCATCTTTTCCTAGTCTTTATCTCGACCCCGGTGTACCTTACATGCATATTTAAGTAGTTTGTACCTTTGCTGCTACTATATTGATAAGCTGGGAAGCTAATAGTTAAACTGTCCCGAATGGTGGTACGATACCCCTTGACTTTTATTACTTCAAGTTAATCTCTTCAGTCTTCCTGCATGCTTGAAGTAAACATGCTTATCACTTTTCTTTTTTTAAAACATTTTTGAATGCCTTTGGTTGTCTTGTAGGTTTTCCCCTCCTATCTTTCTCTTCCTCATTACTATTATTCCCTCGATCTGGATTCTGGAGATACAACACCAGCAAGACAAAGCCAGCGATCTAGAGGTACCCCATGTACATTTATTGACCGATTCTATCAAATGTCACATCTGCTATTAATGTTAAGGTTTATAAGATTTAATTACAATAAAACAACAAATACCCCGTGAAATTCACTCACAAAAGCTTCTTTAAATTGTTTTCAGTGCAATAAACTAGATTCTATAGAAACTTTGCAAAGACTGTGGAATCGAAGCACCGAGCAGGGAAACACCACAAACCAGAATTTACTTAAGGTAAGAGTGACTGAATTGTTAAGTTATGGTTCTGTGACAGAAATAAAGAGAGAAAAAAGAAAGAAACTGTGAATGAATGAAATGAGAAAGATCACTGTGCCATGTGAAGTGCTGTAAATACAAGAATGAGCTCAAATGGGACAAGCAATGAGCAAATACAGACTTGCCAGGAATTTATTTCGTTATCCATGTCTAATCAGAGAGAACCAGTTTTTCCACTTTTTCTACCAATGTTTTGAGTGAAACTCTCTGTATTCAGCCAGGAAGGGACATATAATAATAATAATAATAATAATAATAATAATAATAATAATAATAATGGTAATGGATTGCATTTATATAGCGCTTTTCGGGCCCTCAAAGCGCTGTACAATTCCACTATTCATTCACTCTCACATTCACACACTGGTGGAGGCGAGCTACAGTTGTAACCACAGCTGCCCTGGGGCAGACTGACATAACCTTCTACAGAAATAACATCCGGTGGCGTTGTTCCTCTTCTGGTCTTTCGCTAAGAAGGCTGAACTACCACTGTAAAGGTTGTTATTTCTTTATGCTAAGACACTTAACAGCTTATTGACTGTTTCATAATGACTTCTCTTTAAGAAAGCCAGAAAGAGCAGCAGAAAAGGTTGAAGCAACTCAAGTAAAATAAAATGATTAATGATGATTTCATCATTTAGTTCTTGGAAACTGTTTAAGCAGCAGTGTGGACTGAACGCATAGTGAAACTATTTATGCTCTGATTTTTTCATTTTTCATTCATGCATTAAGATTGACTGGAAATTAATAAAATAATCCAACTGATCCACTCCACCTGTAGGAACAATGCATTTTTGTCACACTTAAAAAAAACAAAAACGAATTTATTTCAGCTACCTATCCAAAATGCGGCATCCAAATTCCAGTGCCTTTTCACTTAGTACTCTTAATAAGAAAAGTAGAAAACAGTAAAGCATAAAGTGGACAGTCTCTCTTACTTTCATCATTTCAAATATCATCAGATTGATGACAAAGACCAGAATCAGAATCAGAATCAGAATCGTGTTTATTGGCCAAGTATATGTGCAGACACATACAGGGAATTTGGTTCCAATAGATGGTGGCTCTCAAGCACAGCAATGTAAATCTCACACACACACACACACACACACACACACACACACACACACACACACACACACACACACACATGTACATAAGGTGCAGTTGCAGTCTGGCAGTGTGACAGGTCAACTGTTAAGAAGGGAGATGGCGAGGGGAAAGAAACTGTTCCTGTGTCGGGTGGTCCTGGTCTGCAGGCTTCTATACCATCTGCCAGAGGACAGCAGAAAAGTCTGTGTGCAGGGTGTGAGGGGTCTGTGATGATTTTCTCTGCCCGTTTCCTGGTTCTTGAGAGGTACAGATCCTGGATTGAGGGCAGGGGCGTGCTGATGACCCTTTCTGCTGCCCGTACAGTCCGCTGCAGTCTGCTCCTGTCCTGTTTAGTGGCTGCTCCATACCAGACTGTGATGGAGGAGCACAGGACAGACTCAATGACCGCAGTGTAGAACTGGATCAGCAGCTCCTGTGGAAGACTGTACTTCCAGTTGTCTCAGGAAGTACATCCTCTGCTGGGTCTTTTTGAGGATGGAGTTGATGTTGGTCTCCCACTTCAGGTCCTGGGAGATGGTTGTACCCAGGAACTTGAAGGTCTTCACAGTTGACACAGGGCTGTCTGATATGGTGAGGGGGGGCAGAGTTGAGGGATGTCTCCTGAAGTCCACTGTCATCTCTACAGTCTTAAGAGTGTTCAGCTCCAGATTGTGCTGACTGCACCAGAGTACCAGCCGCTCAACTTCCTGCCGGTATGCAGACTCATCACCATCTTGAATGAGGCCAATGACAGTGGTGTCATCTGCAAACTTTAGGAGTTTGACAGCCGAGTTCAAGATGCAGCATTAAGAGCTAGATAATTCACAAAGTGCCCACTAATTGGAGAAATAGGAATAATTTTTAGAAAATAAGAGCCTGGGTCTCAATATTGACGAAGAGTTTTAAAAATGTTTAGCGCAGGTTCCAAGAAAATAGACTTTTTTACTTATTTAATAAGTTTCTCCACTATTCTGTTATTTATTTTGAAAATAATAATTTAAAAAATTGTACAAAGGAACTCAGGTTCTCTTATTTACAGCAGGGTCTTATGACATATTACCTGTACTGTGTCTCAGGTTACTTATACTCAAATGCTTCTGTAGAACTGCTTTTAATTGTATGTGTGGGAAACTATCATAAACTATCATGTGGCTCACTGTTGTTTACTGAAAGGACAGAGATGAGATTAAATCCCAAATGGCTTTTTGAGTGAAGTGATTCAACCTTCTCAGAAAACCAAGTTTTCAGCATTAAACATCTTGCCATCTTTTTTCCTTTTCTTAAATACTGAGCAGAGGTTGTCCACTGTCTGCGCGAATGACTGGATCCTGGCTCTTCACCAGATCGTGCTCATCCTCCTCATTGTGGGGAAGTGGCTTCTGCCTTTGGGAGGTGGGGTCACAAAAGATGAGTTGTCTCAGCTTCTTCTAACTTTTGTTGGCACTGCAGCGGACATCCTGGAATTTACTAGTGAGACGCTGTCAGATGTAAAGTAAGGGGCTAATCGTGTTGCTTGTACGTTAAGAATGTGCTTCTCCTATCGAGACATAAGTCTGCATTTAATGTATGCAAATGCATATATAGTTCCTGATATTGGTGTCACTTTTCTTACAGAGAAAAAAATCCTGCCATGGTTTACGTCATCTTAGCTGTATGGACCTGGAGCATGTTGCAGTTTCCACTACATCTAGCAGGTCAGGTACCTTAAAATACTTGGTGTTTATTAAGGAGCTACAGCAGTGTAAGGAAGTTCCTTTCCTGTTCCCCGGTCATGAAAAAGACAAACAGTCTTAACAGTGTGTTTAGAAATTGGCTAAAAATCCAAGCCAGTCCAGTAAGTAAACAGTTAAGTACATAAGTGCAGCAAGTAAGTTGAAATTACAGCCCCCGGTGCTTTTAAATGACTAACTCAAACATTTTTACTTCCCGAGACTTAAATTAAAGGAATTAGGTAGCAGGTTATAAGTTTTCAGCTGCTTTGGTGTGGTTCCTCCTAGTGCACAACACAGCTCATGCCCCATGTGGCGAGAGTATGTAGGCAGCTGCTGTAGGATCAAGGATTGATATCACTGACTTGTCCCCACTCTCACATAAACTAAATCCAATACAACATCTCTGGGACTTTATTTTTTTGCCCATCTGATGCTACCAAGTTGCACCTCCGACTGTCTAGGAGCGCAGTAACGCCGTGGTCTCTTTAGGAGCATGTCCCAATGTTGTCAGGCATCCACAGAAGCACGTGGGGGGCCATACAAACTACTCCCTCACATTTTTAGTTGCTGCAATATAATTTCAGCAAAATAGACAAGCCTCCTCACAACATTTTTTCACTTTGATTTCTGGGGTGTCTTTGAATTCAGCCCTCTGTAGGTTTCCATTTCCATCAAACAATGTGGCATCTTTTCATTCCCATCACATTACTCAGTATATATCAGTGTAGATATCAGCATGATTTTTTTCTCATTTTGATCTGATGTGTTTTCAAAGTGTTACAGGAAATATTCAACCTTAGTTTTTGTGGTCTCGAGTCTTTATTTACTATTTGTTAATAGGTAAATGGTTATTCTAATGATAAGTATCTAACTTTAAGGATATCTTATGCTCTGGTTTGTTATTAATAATTATTATTAGCTCCCCAGGTTTCTGCTCACTGGGAACCTTCTTCCTGGTCGTAGCTAAAATACTTTTGACCTGGGTGGCTAAAAAACTTGTTAAGACTATTTCTGAATTAATGTCACCTTTATCTAAGGTTTCCTCCTGTATCATCCTCACTAAAACTTCTAACCTTTGGTTAATCCATCCACTTGTGTCCTGCATTCAGGTTCTAAATTAAAAGGAGACCTGTTATATTCAGACCATATTTGTATTCTTGGACTCTACTAGAATAGCTTGGTAAATTTCACACTTAAACAAAAAGCGAGATAAGCTGTTTTAAAAACAAACAAATAAATGTGACATCTGTCAAACTACATGCAGCTACCTGAAGGAAAGCTTCATTTTTACTGTCAATCATTTGTTTTTCCTCTTCTTATTCAACATAGTGGTGAACACCAAATCTGATGAAGAGAATGGCGGAGAAGATCAAGTTGTCCGGGAAACCTTCTTTATTAAACACAGCACTGATATTTGGAGTATCATAGAGACCCTCTTTATCCAGGATGGGCCTTTTCTGTTGGTCAGGCTGACTGTCATTATTCACTTCAGAGTCCTCCACCAGATGCTTGGTTTCTTTGCCATCAAGAACGGCCTAGTGATCACACTGAGCTTGTACAGGTTGGCCATTATATTGCTGGACTACAGACATTCCATGGGCAACAATGCAGAGGCAGTACCGATGCATGAGTCAGATGACAGACGTTGCAGCCACAGCAGCACTGAGGCAATAGCGATCCATGAGTTAGATGAGCTATGCGACAGACCTTCCAGCCACAACAGTGCAGAAGCAGTGTCGACCCATGAGTTGGATGACAGACGTTCCAGCCACAACAGTGAAGAGGCAGTGCTGACCGATGAGTTAGCTCTGGTAGATAAAGAGGAATCTTAGAGTGAGATGTATTACGCTAAACATTTAAAACCTTTTAAATTCAAATGGCAAAAACTATCACTGAAGCAGGAAAAGAAGGAAACACAACACAATGGTTTGACACAGCTACAAAGTCAGAGTGACTAAAGTCAGACTGTCAGATAAGAAGTTAGTCGACTTCTAACAGTGTGATAACTGATGTCTGGCCGACAGGAATTGAGGGCAACAAACGAAGGTGAAAGCGAGATGATGAGATATTTTTGCATGTTGTGTGAGATCGAGAGGAAGATAATAACAGACAGAAATTTTCCTGTTTTAACCCAAACAGGAAATTGAAAGTCATGCAAAAGCCCCTCTAGTGGTAGTCGGTAGGTGCTTTGTTCATTTAAGATGATTGCTCTTTACAAAATAAGGAATATGCTGTTTACAAATCAAAAAGTATTGTTACCTCAGTAGTTACATTAAATCAATGTGATATCTGTGGCTAAAACAGATGGATCATTGTCCATTTGTACATTTTTTTTAAACTAAAGATAAAATTGCACTCAGGTGATGAGCTGTGTATGAGTTGCTTTTAAAGCCTTTAAAACCGTTTTTACGGCTTTAAAATCACACAAAGTTTTTATACCTGATTTATGTGAGGATCTTCATTTAGCTGGTAAAGGAACAAAAATATATGTCATGTTTGTTGTAAATGACTATAACTCATGATATCCTGTCAAAGCTGCTCTGACCTGAATACATTTCAGTAAATGTGGCTCATTTTACTTTTTTGCTATTTCATTTATCACAAAACCAGAAACAGTGGGTTCAAAATGATTATTTTTTAGTTTTTCTGGGTGATTTGTCGCATTGCCAATATATACAAACACAAATTCAAACTTTATGAGCACAAATGCGCTACATCTACTTCTGTTGAAAATATTCATCTGAAAACTGTGTTTATTTTGTCTACATTTCTTCATTTCGTACAGTAAATCTAACCTGCAAACTGTCTACCGTCTCCCCTCTGTGGACATCAGTGTATTACCACTTTGATGATGCCATCTGTGACAGTTTTTTGTTTGAGATGTTGCATCAGAATCAGTCTTATCTGAGTTTAGAACATTTCAGCTCCCTATGAAATCACTGTGGCTGCTGTCAAACTGTCACAAGAGTTGATTTTTGTATTCACCATCTATATGCCAGCCAGTTTTCAGAGATGTCAGGAAATTTAAAATTGACATTTGCACCTGCGTCATGGCCCCACAGTGTGGTTTCCTGTTTTATTGTGAAGGTCTGTGTCTTATGTTAGTGTGTCCAGCTTCTGACAAAACAAGAGTAAAACAGTTTCTCGACTAACTCCAGCTCCAGCAAATAGTCTTTTCCTTTTCCTCTCTATGATGATTAAACTGGATAAAACTGAACAATGTTTGGAACCATAAATCTGTCATGACAATAAATACTCAGGTGTTCAAAAGGCTCAAGGAATGTGTGAAATCCTTCAAAACAGTTTATCACACCAGATTGAGTCATTTTCACCCTTCCTTAATATTTGGAAATGCTCTAAGGCAAATGAGGAAGAACGGCTGTCCAAAATCCGGTCAAATTGTAAACAAGCATTGTTTCATTATATAAATCATCTCAGATATTTATTTTACAGGGACTTTTTTTTTACAGGAGGAAGGGGAGAAGAGGTGTGCTGCAATATGAAGATGCATAAAAGTGCAGCAACATATATGCCAGTTCTTCTTTAGTTACACTGCAAGGAAGTACATTTAATTGTTAGTGTGATAAAAATCTGTGACCAAATGAAATCACATATAGTGTATTACCAAAAAAATAAAAATGTAGGACAACAATGATACACACTTCTAGTGTTCACCGTCATTCTTTTAAACAGTGTTATATTAACCTTTATTTTGGTGGCAATTATTTAGACCTGTTCATTGACAAAGACTTCATATTGGCACATGCTGCATGTATGATCTGTTGCGGAAAACATATGTTAGAGCTGAGAACTTCAAACAAGGTTATGAGAAATGTGCCAAAGCCAATGAGACTAAAACAACTTTGTGAACTTCAAACACTCCCCAGTTCTCTGAAACTCTGATGGAGAGATGGAGCCTAGCAGTCCCGGTCAAATATTGACATGATTGATTGACAGGATTTTCACAGAAATCTAACCATTGAGTGTTTCCTGACTCACTACTGTAAGAAGAAATGAATTATTTGTATATAGAAACAAACTCCAAAAAGTTGATGTTGTTTATCTGGACATCTGTGTTTTCAGTGGGAGTGACGAAATGTTTATTTAAATTATTATTTAATAATAACGAAATATAATATAATCATTAAATAATAATTCTGAATAATTCCACTTGAAGTTAAAACACAAACAAAGTGGAAAAACCATCAAGTTTTCTTGGCAGTTAAGGTGAGCTTGGCTTCCCTCTTGTGGCATTTTAGATGTATTACATCATCTTGCTCCTCTTCTGCTTCACAGCATTTTTCTCTTTACTGCCTCTTTAATTGTAACAGAAAAAGTTAACTAAACGAAATCATTTCTGGAGATCAGGACTCCCGTTAAACTGAACTAGTAAAGATTTGCAAGCTTCTTATTTTGTAAAATTAAGTTAAACCTGGTTGGCTGCTGCATTTTACGCCCACTTTCACTCCACTAATCCATTTCATTCACTGCCACTCTCTTTGTTGAAAGGTGAAAAAGACATTTATCAGGCAAATGTCATTCTCTTTGGCTGCTTGTCTCTGCCTACACTGCTTAACACTCGCTGAATGTCGGGCACGTTTCATTACCCTTGATCCAATCCAAAATCTCAAAAGGTAGGCGATTTGTGCAAATTATTTTCAAAAGGCTAGCATATATATATATATATATATATATATATATATATATATATATATATATATATATATATATATATATATATATACATTTGAAATTCACGGGAAGCTGCTTGAAATAACTGAATTTTTAAATTATGTGACTTGTGAAGTTAAACTTAATGCATTCATAGATTTTGTTAGATTATAATATTATTTTATGCCATGTTATACCCCTAATTAAAGGTTGTGAATTATTATGTAGTTTTAGTTTGCAGTATTCTCCTGAAGTAGAAGAAGCTGATAACTATTGCATTTGTTAAACTGATTTGCATTACATTAGACTGATGATTTATTGTGGATGAATGATATTGTTTTATGATGTTATAAGAAATACTGTTTGCAGAAAATCATCGCCTTATTTGTCTGATTAGAAGAGAACGGAACATACTGGAGTTTTCTGCCCCATCTCAGCAGGAGCAGATAAACGGGGAGCCAAGGTCGTAGCTTAGGCACTGTGTGAGAGAAAGCATGTGAATGTTTAGGCTTTTATGATAAGGTGGGGGCACCAGAGGCTATAAGAGTTTTATCAATGCTCCACCATTTTGAGATCTGAGGCTGTCTGCATACAGTGTCCATCTCCCACGCGTGTGACTATTAAAATCATCGTTTGACTCAACCCGGCCGGACCAGTGTTGTTATTGTGGTTTTTCCTCTTGTATCCATCCCCAATATTTGAATCCGTAACAATTTCTATTTATGCATTTGCAAAATAATTTTACCTGTGTTCAGGTTGCTGTGTATTTGTGTGTGGGTTGGCAAATGCATTTGTGAGAAGTCAAAACATGCAAATCATTGTGCAGATTTGTAAATCTTAGTTTATGTTCATGGATCATACCATATGCTTTTGTAAACATTTCTAGACTAATTTTACACCACTGAAATATGAAAAAGCACTCGCTTAGGAGGAATGACAACTGGTAGTGCAACAGCGCTTATAGAGCTATCAGTTGACACCTCACAGAACACATAACAGGCTGTTCAAAGATAGCAACACTGGAGTGGACGACAATACTCTGGTGGAATGAGCTTTAGTGTTCACAAGGATTAACTCTTCTTTTATTATCTTTAGCCTAAGGAAACATTGTTCAAAGAAAGGTGGTTTAATGTAGGTAGAGTATAATAATCCCTAGCAGCCTGTCTCCAAGGTTTACTTTACTTTTTTAGACTTTACTGTCTAGCACATGAGCACACCTGCAGAGAATCACATTATCACAGAGTCCTAGAAGTCACAACCTAAAAATAAGTAAATAAATATATAAAATATATAAGCGTGACCTCACACATCTTCTGGGTTTCTAAATTTCTTCTATTTGAGGTTTTAAAAAATTTAAAAACACAGCTCTGCCTGTGAACACAGTAGCCCCACCCACCTGACGATCAAATGTTTGTTTGTCAGGGGTAACCAATGAGAAGAAAGCTGGTGTAAAGATAGGTGGAAGCTGATATGTATAACTTAAAGTTACTAAAGACCCAGTTGATCACCAGAAAAATGTGAGGAAGTTAATGCAAAGAAATATCAGGTTCTTTTCTGGGCTACCTCCTTGCGAGTGGGCAGATGAAGACAGAGCTCGAAACAAATAAAAGCTGTGGTGCATTGGGTTGTTCCCACCTCACCTATCCCCCTCTGTTAACAGCTCAGGAAAGCATGGGACGAGGCCAAGGGTGTGTTTCTTGAGACAGCTGAACGACATACGAAACTGGCAGATTGATGGGGGACACCTGTTTTCATTTAGATCAACATGTTTGGTTGTCATCAATGACATCTCTTTACAGCCCCTATGTAATTGAAGAAATCATAACTCCATCCGCTGTCTGTCTAAAACTACCTAAATCTATGATAATTCATTCAGCATGTCATGTCTCCCAGCTGAATCCTGTCTCAGTCCTCAGTTCTCTTACCTCCATGTTTTGCTTGGCTTCTAAGTGCTTACTCTTGCTCTTGCCACTGCTTCCAGTAACCCCCTGGTGTGTCATCTTCCTCGTGGCTTTGTTGAAATTCTCCTTTGTGATTTTGAAACTCAAACTTCGGTTTAGATTTGGAATCATTTTATTTCCTCATCTGTCTGCTCACCCACTAACAGCGCTGTTCCCTGGCTTGTAATTCTCTAATAGTCATCATTCTTTCTAGATTGTAGGATGTCATGACCAGTAATATGTCAAACACTGATCATTTTATTCTACATGACAGACAAGATTGTTCTTTGTGCCAAGATAGCAAACAATGTTAGTCTGCATGAGCCTTGTACTGATTGAAGCAACTTGCATAGAGGGAATCACTGTTCTGTGATCAGTGACCAGAGCCCCTCGGCCATTTAATAAAAATAATGGATTGCATTTATATAGCGCTTTTTGGGGCCCTCAAAGAACATACTGGTGGAGGCAAGCCACAGTTGTAGCCACAGCTGCCCTGGGCAGACTGACAGAAGCGAGTCTGCCATATCGCGCTATCGGCCCCTCTGGCCAACACCAGTAGGCGGCAGGTGAAGTGTCTTGCCCAAGGACACAACAACCCAGACTGTCTGAGCAGGGGCTCGAACCGGCAACCTTCCGGTTACAAGACAAACTGACAACTCTTTGAGGCACGATCGCCCCATTTCTGTCATTATCATTTCAACAAAGCTGAAAACAGCTGAATTTTGAATACTATGCTCACATAAAAATGCAGGGTCACACCAGGCCTAGGGTGCGATGTTGGATGGCCTTTCTGTCTCAGTCCACAGAAGACAGTTTGTTTCCATTTACTCGCTCACAGAAAAAAAAAAACCTGCTGTTGTGAAGAGGAAAGCCTGCTGATACAAATTCATTTAATTTAGTTTCAGTGATTTGTAATTGCTCAGAGTTGACTTAAGACTTAAGATGCGTGGAAAAAAGGAAGCTGCCTCGTGATTAACAGAGACTAATGGGTTTTGAAGAAATAGAACTAAGTTAATTTTTTTCCTTCCTCTTTCGTCTTCTGTAAAATTCTCACTGTGATTTCACGTGATGATGACTGAAGTATGATGACAGACAATTTGGAACAAAGACAGGAAAAGTCTGGCTGTTCTCCAGGGTCACAGACCTTTTTACCGTTTCCTCTGTGCAAAGCTGATAGGCCAGATAAATATGAATAGAAATCAACCTAGCACACAGCCAAACAGGGCAAAGTGACGTGTGTGTGCGTACCATGTTTAGATATCTTTGTGAGGACCAAAAATTGGAATGTTGCTATGCTTGTGGGGGCCAACATTTCCTCGTGGGGACTAAATGTCCATCATTTTTGATGGTTAGGGTAAGTGGGTAGGGAAAGCATTATGTCAATTTGATGTCCTCACTAAGATATAAAAACAAGTGAGTGTGTGTGTGTGTGTGTGTGTGTGTGTGTGTGTGTGTGTGTGTGTGTGTGTTAGATGACATAATCACTGACTTCTGTTAGATAAGTGTGTGTGTCTCTGTGTCTCTGTGCGTGTGTGTGTGTGTGTGTGTGTGTGTTAGATGACATAATCACTGACTTCTGTTAGATAAGTGTGTGTGTCTCTGTGTCTCTGTGCGTGTGTGTGTGTGTGTGTGCGTGTGTGTGTTAGATGACATAATCACTGACTTCTGTTAGATAAGTGTGTGTGTCTCTGTGTGTGTGTGTGTGTGTGTGTGTGTGTGTGTGTGTGTGTGTGTGTGTGTGCGTGTGTGTGTTAGATGACATAATCACTGACTTCTGTTAGATAAGTGTGTGTGTCTCTGTGTGTGTGTGTGTGTGTGTGTGTGTGTGTGTGTTAAACTGTACAGAAGTTTTAGAATTTTCCTTAGTAGGTTTTAAAACTTAGCATTCTAGCAACAATATCAAGAGGAATCAAATTTATGCCTGAAACAGACAGATGCATAAAGAACAGTGCTTAGACACAAGAAGAATGGAAAGTCCTGAAACTTGTATCATGGACCCACAAACTCTGAGAAGTCAAATTATGATCACCTGATACGTCCACTGAAAAATTGTGGCAAGTTCTCCAAGATAAAAAAACAAAACAAAAAAACATTGCTGTTTTGATCAATTTTTTTCTCCTTAATGTATTTTTTTTAATGTATTAAAAATACATTCTTAACATTATTATTGCAAGGATCTCCCACTTTACTTTTTTGCTTCTTCCCGCAGGCGATACGGTCTCTCAATCACACCACCACACAGTACTGACCCACACATATGGTTCTTACACACACACTGGACTTTCTGGACTTTGGTTTTGCACAACACTGGTCACTATATTCTTCATTTCCGGTTAATACTTGTACAGCTGCTGTTATTGTGTATATATTTATTTATATTTAGATTTCTTCATACATTCTTATATAGTTCTATATTGTGTATTGTGTATTTTGTTGTACAGTTATTTTATTTTCAACTTTAATTTATATATTTATCTTTATCTTATTCTTCCCAGTTAAATTTACCCTTCATTCTAATTTGTGTTGTACAGTTATTTCATTTTTAACCTTCATTTATATTTTATTCCTTCCTAGTTAAATTTACCCTTTTTAATTTTTCATATTTATTTCCTTTCTTATTCATAGCCTTTTCCTTTTTTGTTTTCTTTAGGTCACGAGCAGTTGTCCAAGCATTTCACTACATATCGTACTGTGTATGACTGTGTACGTGACAAATAAAATTTGAATTTGAATTTGAATTATTGCCTCAAAACTTTCCACAAATTAAGAGTCTAATTATATTTGTAGCTCTGAAAATTTATATTGACAGTCATGTGAAAAAGAAAGTTTGCAAAGGACTCTATGCAGTCTTTTGCAACACTGCAAACACCTGTCGGCTTCCACAGGAATTAAAACCCAAGAGTTACATCTTAGACTCTACAGGCCTCAGTGAGCATATTGAATGCTAAAGATCAGGACAGGACAATTAGAAAAAGAGCAAATGTGTATGGCTTGTTGGAAGGATAGCCAGGAGAAAACCTCTTCTCTCTATAAAGGCAGCACAGCTTAAGTCTGCACAATTGCATCTGAACAATGTACTTTGGATACAAAGGACAAAGTCAAGAAATCTGCCTTAATGCAAACACCCAAACACAGAATATCCAATACTTCATGGAAAATGCAAACCATGGTGATGAAGGGGTGATGATCCAAGCTTGCAGGCTTGCTTTTGCAGCTGCAGTATCCGGGCAGTCGACAATGAACTTCTCTGTATTTCAAACTATTATTGAGTCAAATGTGAGACCATCTGTTCGACAGCTTAAGCTTGGACGTCCCACACACAACAGGAAATCTACAGCAGAATGGCTCAAAAAGAAAAGAATTAAGGTGTTCTGATGACCCAGGCCAGACCTCAGCTTAACTGAAATGCTGTGGAAGGACCTTAAGAGAGCTATGCATAAATGAATAACCACAGACTTGTAAAAAAGAGTGAGTCAAAACTCCTCCACAATGATGTGAGAGACTGATAAAGTTGTAAAGAAGATTGTTTCCAGTTATTGCTACAATAACATGGTTCTACAAGCTACCAAATCAGAGGGTGTACTTTGCTTCTCATGGGACTCCTGTGATCTTTTTTACATAACTGTATGTGAACATGGAAATACTTCAGTCCACCTTTACCTGCATTTTACACCCCAAGTTGAGTACTACTAGAAATGCAAGTTTTATAAAATTACAAACTAAGATTCATCCAAATATAATCCTATTAAAATGCAGTTACTGAAGTTAACTCTGTAACTTCTGTCGGTGCTGTGCTTTTTTGGAAATCGAATTTCCCAGAGGAACCCACCCGAGGGATTAATAAAGTTCTATCTAATCTAATCTAATCTACATTTACTCAAGTGCTCAACCTAAATACAAGCATAGGGTATTTGCCACTTAACAATCACCTCTTTATAAAAAAAAGATGGTATCCCAGTAATTACAGGCAGATTTCATGGTGCTGAATATTGCAGTATGTGCACTCTGTAGCTCGGGACAACTTGGAGATGAATGAATGAAGACAAAAATATCTTCCTGTATATTTAAGATTGAGAGCAAATGTTTATGCAATGCAGAAGTTGTGTAATTGTAAAGATACTATTACTGTGTGTAGAACAAACTTGCACAATTCTGTAAATAAACTGTATCTGCATTTGGACATGGGTAATTTTTTCCTGTATATATATACAGTGGACCTTTCATACATTAACTGAAGGGTATAAAACAGTTAATAAATATAAAATAGTTGCTAAAACTCTCGATCGTGGCTCAAGAGTTGGCAGTTCGTCTTGTAATCGGAAGGTTGCCGGTTCGAGCCCCAGCTCGGACAGTCTCGGTCGTTGTGTCCTTGGGGAAGACACTTCACCTACTGGTGTTGGCCATAGGGGCCGATGGCGCGATATGGCAGCCTCGCTTCTGTCAGTCTGCCCAAGGGCAGCTGTGGCTACAACTGTAGCTTGCCTTCACCAGTGTGTGAATGTGAGAGTGAATAAATAGTGGAATTGTAAAGTGCTTTGAGGGTCTCGAAAAGCGCTATATAAATGCAATCCATTATTATTATTAAAATAGTTTTCAACCAGTAAAGGTCATATTTGCCTGTTTGTTGTTCTGCTTCAGCTTTGGGACTTAATTTATAGTTTCCAGGAATTAAAACAGCTCAGGATGTCCTTGTCGTGGTATTCCTGTTAAAGAAAGGCATGCTGTGATGCTGCCTCCCCCATACCCTTAAAGAATTTCTAATCAGTCCAAGATGTCATGAATTAATCACGAAAAAACAGAAAGACCTTCTTGCGTCAGCTTGCATTGTATTTAACTGGAGCTACATTTATTCCGACTTTCCCTTCTATTGGTGTATCTGATCCCGTCTAAGGGTCGGGGGGGGGGGGGGGGGGGAAATGGACCTTGACTCTATAAGGCGGAGCTTAAACTTTTGTGACTTTGGCGAAAAACGATTTTCCCCCCACTTCACTCCTGGAGTCACAGTTTCGTTTGTATCCGTGCAGTTAGGAATAACGGGACCGCTGCGGCGTCCAGTGCCAAATTGCAGGCAACCGGCGACATGGGTCTGATTAAATTTATAAGTGCGATCATTACTAGAGCGCTTTTTATCCTGATTGCTCTCATCGGTGTGTGGAGAGTGACTCGGGTGAAGGAACATGACTTTTACTGGTTGCTAACTTTCCTCTTTTTGCCGCTTGTTCTGGAAATGATAATAACCCTGAGGAGGAGGAAAGGAAAGGATTACAAATGGTGAGATGTGAAGCATGAATGTAAGAGTGTGGAAATGTGCTGTAAGGCTGTAATTATATTATCCTTCAGTATGCATTATGTTACTTAACGACTGGAGTTTGCACAGCTACTTGGCATAGATGTACAGTATATGACTAAAACTAAGCGCTTACCATTTCCCCCAAAAACTTTATCCCTTCCCCCATCTCCCCCGAGCATCCTATATCCTGCCTGTCCCTCTGCTGCTATTGTTAAGCTGTCCTAAGACATTAAGTTGGGGTGGTACCCCTTAACTCATATCGCAGATCGCAGTCTCCCCTGTCTTCCTGCATGCTTGAAATACATTGTGTTGTTCTATTTTTCTGACGTGATATTGCATTTCATTCAACAACTTATTGAAGTGCTATATTGTGTAAGACTGTGCATTTAATGAAGCATCCACCAATCACTGAGGAGGTTAATGGATGCCTCAGAATATCTGTTGTTTTAAAAATCATGTTGCGTGGTAGTATTTTGAGGAAGTAAACTAGAAGCAAAGTGATAATAAAATACTTAATATTGTGGCAGTAACTAATAATTATTTCAAACTGCCAAATCTCCAAAAGAACACAATGAAAAGCATCTGTTGTAATCTTATTTATCTTTAAGGGGTATCAGTTCTGTATATGGTTTTTTTTTCTTTTTTACTAATTATAAATAAATAAATAAAAAGTCTGAATGATTCTGGTCATCTTGCAGGTTTTCCCCACCCATCTTTCTGTTTCTCATTAGTATCATTCCCTCCATGTGGCTCCTGGAGCTCCATCACCAGCAGAATAAGAACAGCGAACCTCAGGTACTCCATGCCAGAAAGATAAATTATATAACTTGCTTAAAATAATCTCCTGTTTCTCAAACATGTAATTTAACAACAGATGTTGGTGAGTGGGAAGTTTGCAGGCGTCCAGCTCTGTAAAATAACCGTTCATTATACATTCATTTACGGATTCCATCAGATATCCCATTTGCTTTTAGGTTTATACAGGCTTACCTACAAGAGAATAATAAGTAGCCTGTGAAATTAAGTCTGTAAAATCTTCTTTCATCTGTTTCAGTGTCAAAAGCTTGATTCTTTGGATCTGTACAACCTCATTCAAAACAAGACCTCCAGAAACCTCACGATCACGGATTCCCTGAAGGTAAGAGTGATGGAAAGAAGAAGAAAAAAAGAAGAAAACTGATTTTATACCATTTGGCACTCATAGTCAAATATATCATGTTGAATAGTGTTGTGAAACTAACAGAGCGTTTCCGAATGAACTAACTAAAGGCAGACAAAATTCTCAGGAAAGTTGCTTAGACAAGTCTCTTGGTGTTTACTTCCACTGGTTCTATCTGTTTTGTATTGTTCCCTTTTACTGCTCACAGCTGTATGCCTGCCGTGTCAGCACTTTAAAGCTGCCACATAATCATTCATGAGAAAGTCACTGCTCCCAGCCAGGAAACAGTCAAATGCTCACCATAAAAAACCACAGCTTGGGCTTCAGGTGTTTGCTCGTGAGGCTGAAGTTTTACCTCATACAGAGCTTGCTTCTTGATGATAAGCTAACTGCCTGCTGGCTGTTTCTCTTTGATAAAGCCAAAAAGAAAAACACAAAAATGTTTAGCAAACCATATAATATAAAAAAAATCTGTCAAGTCTCTTTTAAAATTCGAGATTCAGGGTGATTTAATGAAATAGTTCTTGGAAACTCTTTACACAGAAGTGTGGATTTAATGTAATACTGAAACTTTAAGTTCACAATGTATATCCCAGAATAACCTCGTCATCAGACACACTGTCTGCAATGCATAAACTTTAACCTTTCCCCCAGTAATTATTGTTTAAATAATTATTATTATATGCGTATGTGCATATAAATTATTATTAATTATTTATATGCACACACAGGGTTAGGAAAATATATATAAATATATATGTAAAGCATATTCTCTTTCTATTAACTTCTATTAACTTCTATTAAATTGTATATTGAAATACCAGCGTCCATGTCTTTTCTCAATTTAGTTGTGGACAGTGCTGCCAGGCTCTTCAAGGGCAAAGAATACGAGACGTGGTTATCAGGAACTGAAATCTGACTGTGTAATACGGGATCCCTGAAGAGACTTAACTGGAAAGCTTCGTACAGACTGATTCCGATATGTTTAGAAAGATTTCAACATCAGAAGACTGGCAGTCTAGTTTTGGCATTAGAGACTGAACAATATAGAAAGTAACCACTAATAGGAAAAACAGAAGTTCTGAAGGCTTGCAGTCAGTGATGATCATTTTATTTGTTGTTTTGACAGTTTCAACTGTTTTTTCTTAGTGTTAAATTTTCCGATATTATGACATTTTGGTTCAAAGGAACTCAGGTTTTCACGTTGACAGCAGAATTTCAGTCACATAGTTTGCTTTACTTATGCTTCTGCAGCACTGCATTTAATTTTATCTGAGGATGGAGAGTATTTGATAACTAGAGAAGTTATGAATAGCTGAGAGACGTGATCAAAGAAAAAGAACAATCTTCAATTGTGTTTTATTATAAGAACACTTTGAGTAATTCAACAAGAAAGGAATAGATGAGATTTGAGATGAATATCACCAGCATACAGTACAAATCCTTCAGGTAAACAATAAGTTGAAGGATAAAGGATCCAACAATCAACCTCTCAGGAACCTCACTGTTCACAGGTCACAGTCAAATAAGTATAAGCAATAAGAGCATTTATAAGTCTTTCTTTCAAAAGTCTTTTTATTAGACAAAGGTTCCAATACAATGTATACAATAACACAAAATGCTTCAGAATATTCAAAAGTTTCAATCCCTTAACCCTTAAAACAACAAATAATTGGAAGCCTGCTGCCCAACTAAACAAAAAAACAAACCAAAAAACAAACAAACAAACAGTCTGGAGTCTGGAGTTGGACAGATTCAGATTCTGGACCGCACCAAACATAGCACAGAGTGGCTCTGGTTCAATTTGATGCTGCAGGACTTCAGACATGGTATGGAAAACAGATTTCCAAAAGGTGGACAAAGAAGGGCAGGACCAGTACATATGAAACAATGTACCAGGAGCACCCCCACACCTTATACAGGCTGGGTCCACCCCTGGACCAATGCCCCCGATGAACTATCTTAAATTGGATAAGTGTATGTCGAGCACACATTGATATATTGTGAACCTGGCCAAGGATAGAGTCCCACAGTTCATCCGTAATATGAAGAGCATTTATAAGTCAATACCAAACACTCAGTCTATCAGTTGGCTGGGTCCATCACTATCAAAATGACTGTAGCAAGAGTAGCATTTCAGTCATTTCTAAATGGGTGTGCTTTGCGTCAGATGATGTAAGAATAAACCTTTGATAATGGAAGCAATATTTAATTCAGGAGGTCATTAAAATAAGAGGATTGAAACTTCCTGTGCAGTCAAACTGTTTTGAAAGCTTTTCACGTTGATGGTTTTCTTACAAATGGAAATAAGTAATGAGGAGAGTGTGTTGAGAAGATGGGAGAAGTACTTTGAGGAACTCACAGA
Organism: Aulonocara stuartgranti; assembly: GCF_965226115.1. Classification (NCBI taxonomy): domain Eukaryota; kingdom Metazoa; phylum Chordata; class Actinopteri; order Cichliformes; family Cichlidae; genus Aulonocara; species Aulonocara stuartgranti. The sequence continues at coordinate 24,626,102 of NC_138949.1, read as the reverse complement.
TTAATTAAAAGAGAATGAGGGGAGGACAAATGGAGAACAGGCAGAGGGGAACTGTGAAGACGATGAAGCGGGGCTGCTGGCCGAGATTACCTGTGGGGGTATGAAGATGTCCAGGAGAGACAGCAATGATCAGATTGTTTAACACAATTTTGGAGCGTGAGAGGATGCCTGAGTTTAAATACCTGTGGTTACCCATCCAAAGTAACAGACAGTGCACAAGAGTGGTGAAGAAGAGAGTGCAGGCAGTCTAAGAGTGATTTGTGATAGAAGAACAGCAGCAGGAGTGAAAGGCAAGGTTTGCAAGATGATGGTGAGACATGCTATTATGTCTGGTTTGGAGAGAAAGACGAGAGGCGGGACGTTGAATATTTGCAGATTTTCATTGGGTACGTTGGGTTTGAAGACAAAGTTGAGAAGCTGAGGCGGTTTGTTCATGTGCAGAGGATGCTAAGGCAGGAGGAAAGCGGAAGATCATAGAGAAGATTCATGTGTGTAGTGAAGGAGGACATGGAGAGGGTTGGTGTGACAGGGTGAGATGGAGTAAACGTCATACAGCTGAAACGAAGACTTAGTGGAAAAAATAACTCTGTTTTACGTAGTTAGCATACAAACACTACATTTCAGGACACCTGTCAAACAGTGAGGCCACAATGTAGCTGCAAAGACTATTTTAAATTGTATGACTTTTAAAACTTGCAAAAGTAGCCTGCATCTACATAACTATCAGAATAATCTCCAGTGGTCACATTGCTTTTACAGCCACAGCAATTAAGAACACTGAATAAAACTGCAGTTGTAAAACATTACAAATGAAACAGACTAAATTTTCTACACTGATTGGAAACACATGAGCCCCAATACTACAGTGACCAATAACAGTAAGAGGAGTGATTTAAACCAGACTATATAAACAATTACTAGACCACAACCACCACACCCATTTCTCCCAGGAGATGAAAGAAAAAACACGTTTTTTAAAAATGGCTGCAGTTAGTTGCAGCGTGTCACTTATAAAAACAATGTACAATGTTGTGTGGGATGATAAAATCACTGAAGGATAATTCTGGCAATGTTCTTCATTTTTCTTACTGTCAACAAATCCCATTGAAATATGATAACATACAATGATATCATGTGAATGCCAAGTTTGGCTGTGTTGACAAAGTATAATGTAGTGTGTTCCCCTGACACTAAACTACCACTGTCATCCAAATCTAATATTAACACGTAAAAGATAATTTAGTCACGTCTTGTGGTAAGTGATGTATTAAATTCTGTTTTAGTGTGGTTTGCAACTGTGTCAGTTACTCTTACAGTCACTGAGCACTTTATTAGGAACACCAATTTAATTGAACCGAGGTCAGTTTTTACTGACAGTTGCAGAAAAGACAGTTCTGATGCTAGTTATTATCAAGGTAAGAGTGGGTGTTGGGTGAAACCCGATACTTATAACTCGGTCAGTCCATCAGAATTGTCTTTTGACCAATTTTCTTTGGTCATAAAGGATAGGATTCCCACCCCACCTCTATCCTCCTCTGTCATGAACTCTCTCTTCAAAGGTTCATGTTGACATCTGTTCTAATAGGGCTCATTTCTGCATTCTTACGGGTATACAAGTGAGTTTAAACCAACTTTAAATATCTGTTAATGTCTTTTCTTTTTCCAGGATATTGGCAATTTTTTCTCTGCTGTTTGTGCGAATGACTGGATCCTGGCTCTCCATCAGATCCTGCTCATCCTGCTCATTGTGGGGAAGTGGCTCCTGCCCTTGGGAGGCGGGGTCACAAGAGATGAGTTGTCTCAACTTCTTCTAATCTTTGTTGGCACTGCAGCGGACATCCTGGAATTTACTAGTGAGACACTATCAGATATCAAGTGGGTGACTAATCATGTTCCATCTCCATGTGCATTTATTTTAATTTCACACAGAGCCATGTACATGTGTTGATAATATATCAATGCAATAACTGAAATAAGCAGTGAAACTCTTTCTTCACTCTTCACCGTGTTTTTTTGTTTTGTTTTTTACAGAGATAACAATGATATGCTGGTCTATGTCATCTTAGGTGTATGGACCTGGAGTATGTTGCAATTTCCACTTCATCTAGCAGGTCAGTGCGTGTTAGTGTATCAAAATGTAACTTTAGTGCTTATTAAGGGCCTACACCATAAAGACACTAATTCCCTAGTAATTCAACATGTTTATAATTTTGCCAAACATCCCATCAACTGCTGGGAGTAAACGGTGATGTAGATAAGTTCTCCCTAGTGCCATCACTTCCCGAGTATCAAAACCAAAGGGCATTGCCACCGACATGGAAATGCTGCTTCCTTCAGACCTATACTTAAAAAAAACTGCTACATGAAGTAGTCAGAACTGGGAATTTGTGCAAATAATTAGAGATAAATTGACAAAGCTTCAAGTTCTCATTTTACCTGAGAAGAGGAATCTCTTATTAGGCCGCTGTGTTCTTGAAATTGCCAAACCCTAATAATGATCTCAATTCTCCATAACCCCATCTCATAATTTATAAGTAACCCTAATGATGCAGTTATATGCATCTTTACCATCGCAGTGCATTTAGAGCACTTAGTACTCTGTGTTTGCACACAGAGAGCCATGTTCACTTTGTCTGGATCTCTTTTAAACACACAAAGAATTGATAGACAAATGCAACATATTCATATAATGCAGAGTTGACTTTGGAAATAGCCACTGAGAAAAAAAAGATCAATTTAGAAGCTATTCTGGAGTTTCTGACACATCTTACAATCTTTAAGATAGGGTATATGGTCAAGCATTATAATACATTTTTGAAAGGTTAAGGTTCTTGAAAAATGTTTGATGATTAAAGGCGTGAACCTCATCAACCCTCTTCAAAGAAATTAGACAACAACCACTGAATATATTAAAGATTAAAGGGTTTAAAAGCTTGACTTTCCAATTACACTAGCATGGTTTCCCCATCCCCCTATAACACAGGAAAACCACCAAAGACTGTTTATAGTTTGACTTGACTTATTCAAATATTTGGCTAGCTCTACATATTTGATCTGATAGATTTTTATACCAGCTACCCCTCCTGACAGAACTCCCAGGGAATTTGTGTGTCCTACTGTCCTCAAATCAGGAACCCTCAGCTTTCTATGTGACTATGTAAACCATTACACTCCAACAAACACATTAACTGGGTAACATAGGAGTCCTGTGCATATGTGAAGAGTTTTCACTTCTATGATAGGTTAGACTTTTTTGAGGTTTAAACAGCTAAACAATAAATGGATAGCCTTTGTTTTAGTTTTTAGCCATTTAAAGGCTAAAAATGATGCTTTAACTGTAGGTCTTAGTGATGCCCCTCCTCTTATCTACTGATCTACTTAAAGAAGTAAGCTGTTCTAACTGTTTCTCCCTCCCCTTTATCCAGCTTTCTTCTAATTGGCTAACTTTCTTATGGGTGGGAAGATGTAAGTTCAAGGGAAAAGCATAATAGGTATCCTTTATGTGTGACTATTCCAGCATTTCTTTAGAGAAGAAAGATTTACCTCTTGAAAAACAATAGCAGGGAAGGTTGCTCTAAATAGCAAGTGTGGCGTCTGTCAGACTACATCAAGCTACCTGAATGAAACCTTCATTTCACTCCCAATCTGTTGCTTTTTCTCTCCTTATCTGACATAGTGGTGAACTCCACACCTGGCAGAGAGGCTGATCAGGGTGCACAGGAGTCTCTCTTGACTAAGCACAGCACTGACATATGGAACATCATTCAGGCGCTGTTTATCCAGGACGGCCCTTTTCTGTGTGTCAGGCTCACTGTGATGGCCTGCTTCAAAGTCTTCCACCAGATGCTTGTCTTTTTTGCCATCAAGAACTTCCTAGTGGTTGCACTGAACTTGTACAGGTTTGTTGTTATATGTCAGGACTTCAGAACCTCCAGTGACAATGATGCCGGGGGCACCGCCATCCCATGACTTTGATGCATAAACAACAAGTGTAAACGGAGGTCTGGGAGGATTTTACACCAAACTTTTTAAAGATTTTTCAGTTAAAAAGAAAACTACACCTGGAGCAGGAAAATAAAAAGAATTTAATGCTCTCTGCTTTCTTCACACACTTCTACTGTGTGAAATACAGAATTCAGAAAACTCGGATATGCTGAGCAGCTAAGTTCAGAGACTCAACTGCTTAGCATCCAGTTCAGCCTATGAAAATCTCTGTCAACTCATTCATGTAGTACTTATATCCGGTTATGAATACATGATCTAAATGTTAGTTTCAACTATGCACGGTATAAACTGGTTTGTTTGTTTGTTTGTTTGTTTGTTTGTTTGTTTGTTTGTTTGTTTGTTTGTTTGTTTGTTTGTTTGTTTGTTTGTTTAAATGAATGACTTACGTGACCAACAGCATACCAGGGACACAGCAAAACAAGGAAACAGAGCAGAACAGGAAAAAGGTGTGGCGGTCACAATAATAAATATCTCCATATAAGAAAATAGTGCAAATCTACAACACTAAGCCTGTCAACACTCCACAATGCCTTAAAGTAGCTCCAGTGCCTCTGCTTATCAGTGCAGCATAAAATAACTGAAGTCCCAGACTTTCAGGTAAGACTTTTGTGCTTAATGGCTGAGAGGACATGAGGTCACCAAGAACAGGAAGAGAAAAATAGATGAGAGCAATGGCTCAGAGGCTAGGAGGTGTTGACAAAAAGCTCGACAGCATTTTTCCTGTCTTAACGCAGACAGGATGTTCCGGCTGACTAAAACAAACCCTGATCCAGCAGCTGGCTGTTAAAGAAAAGAACTTTAGCAGCGTGGATAATTATTCCACACCTTGATTGATGGTTAGTTGTACCTCTTGGATGGTGATGCTTAAAAAGTAATTCATGCCCCCCCCCCCTTCTTTTTTAACAAGTATCAGAAATGTAAAATAATCCCTGAAGTGGGTGAATTATCTTATCGTTCGTGCAATATTGTTAAAGAGACCAAACACACCGTTAAACTTTACTCAGGTAAGGAGCTCTGTTTGCGTTGTATTTAAGACCTTTAAACTTCTCCTCAGGCTTTAAGATGCCAGCAATTTTTGTTTTCAAATTATTCGTATTGGTTTGGTGATGCTATTTTGACTGCATTATTTTCCTAGATTACTGCAAGAAATAGCATCTTATCCTGTCAAGGTCTTATTTTTTTCTGTAATTCTGTTTTTTTAAATAAACATCATTAAATGATGTAGCTCTGCCTCCCGTTACTTTACTGAACAAGCATTTGTTTCAGAATTAAACTGATCATTTACAGCAGAATTCGTGGACTGACCTGTTTCACTTCACAGATATAAATTCAAACCTCTGAGCATGCATTTCATCTTAATTCTGATACAAAGTATAAATTATAAGGTTCAGCCGTCACTTGACTTCTGCACAGCCTCACCTTAAAGTAAAAGCTGAATCACTTTAAGGAAAAAGTGATTCCTATTTATTTTGAGTAAAGCTGATCATTTTTTACAGTAACTCGATTCTGCAACCTGTCTGCTGTCTCCCCTTTGTGGACAATTAGTGTATTAACACTTTGATGCCATCTGTGGGCAGATTTTGACATGTTGTATAATCATAGTCAGTTTTATTTGAGCTTAGAGCTCTCTGTGAAATCACTGTGGCTGCTGTCAAACTGTTACTGGAGTTCGTTTGTTTTTAATAGAGCAGCCACAGACTGCCACAATAATCCAAAAAATCCAAAATAAAAGTTTTGCATCTCAAAGCTGTGTGTTGAGGTGTAGTGTTTGCATACCCTGAGTAAAATAGAGTTAGTTTAACAGCAAGTGAACTCGCTTTGGAAGAAACATCTGTTCAGAAGACAAAAAGCATTATTTGTCAACCAAAGCATGTTCTCTTAAGAGAAGTTATGTTGTTGCCCTCAGGTTGGTGCTGTCCTGCACCTGTGGGAAAAACAAACTGCTACTCAAAATCTTTCATATCGTCTTCTAATAAGCTGCTGAATGTTGAGTAGTTTTTCTTATTCCATCTTCAATCTATGTTTAGGTTCTACCCAGAGACTTTAAAACTGTACCTACGTGTAGTTTGTTTATTTATTCCAAATTTTATATGGTTATTATGATGGTGGACTGTCAAACTGAATTGCCCATTGTGGCATAAAAGTTTTCTGAATATGCGCGTCGCCTTCTGAGCTAAGTCTTCATTTCATGAGCATGAAGATTACAGTGAAAGAAACTGAACATGGCTGTGTAATATCAGTCACCAGTTTGACTTTGCCTGTTATTTGGATAAACATGCAGGTATTCAAAGGGCTGACAGAGAGACAAAGATAACTGTGGAAAACCTCCGTAAGAGTTGCTATCTGTGCACATTAGCTAGAGCATTTCTTGTTCTTTGTTATCATTTGATAATGTTTTCATCATAATCAAAGTGACACCGGACTCAAGAGAAAGCACAGCAGCTTTAAAGTTTACAGAATTCTGAAGAGTTTTGAAACAGGTGAGTACACAGGGAAGTGAACTCTTTACAGGGAAATGGGGATTTCTCTCAAAGAGAAGAGGACATGTAAGAGCTGACTAAGGTGAGGATCGCAGATACAGTTTCAAATTGTTTACTTCTGTGTTTCTTCTTAGCAGGTTGCACTGGCCAAACAAGTAGGCTGAAAAAATCAAGAGAGGGAACAGAAGAGAGTGGTGGAAAGCGGGCAGGAAATTAACTTGTAAGCATATTTCTCTTGACAGGTAACGTCCCACTTGAAAGTGCAGGTAAGCTGAGTTTGGAGGAATGCACCAAAATCTTTCCAGCAATCTTAACACCATGCAATACCAAGGAGCCAATGATCTTGCAGAGTGTGGACACTCAAACTGGAGTCACCTCAGGGTGGGCAATTCCACCTGAGAAGGGGGAGGCAGAAGTGAGAGAGAGAAAAAGAGAGAAGAAGAAAAACAGCCTTGGCCTGCCAGGACCATGACTAAAAACAAATATTGGTTGCATATAACTTTTTGTGAAAACGTGTATTTTTTCTATCAGCTGACAAGTTTTATTTCAAATAATAATAATAATATTAATAAATAAATAAATGAAGATTTTGGCTTCTTCTACCAGCCACTTCTTTTAGGGGACTGTCTCCATCTCACCCTAACCCTAGCATCCTCCTCTGTCACACCAACCTCCATCATGTCCTCCTTCACAATATCAATGAACCTCCTCTGTGGTCTTCCTCTTTTCCTCCTGCCCGGAGGACCATATGCATACCACTGTCCCTCCTCTACACATGTCCAAACCATCTCAGCCTTGCCTCTCTGACTTTGTCTCCATCCTGAGCTTTCCCACTGATGTACTCATATCTAACCTCTCTCTCTAAATATTAATTTATCTATTTCTGGTAGTCATTACTCTTTGATCAATACAAAAAACAAAAAACATTTTGACACATGAATTAAGTATTTCCAGTGAGCTACAGCTTTTGCAGAAGTGGGGGTTTTTTCTGAATGCATAAGCATGCTCTAATTTGCAAAAGAAATCTTCAGAACTGAGAACTTGTGAGAAATGTGCTAAAGCAAACAAGCAAACTGTAATTAGGTGTTGGACCAAAAAAGTCCAATGTGCTCTCCAAAGGTGACAACTGAGTGTTGTCTAACAGTTTATTATAGTAATCTACAATCACAGTATGTTTTTTAATTTACTTCTTTATTAGGAGATACCTACATTCATCTGAAGAATAAAGGTTTCACAGGACTCTGTGCAATCCTTTGGAAAAACTACATACACCCTTACTGCTTCCATAAGAATTAAGGATGTAAGTAGCAGCTATACTATTTTGTTTGGAAGGGTTGCCAGGAGAAAAGCCTATTCTATCTAAAATGAGCTTGGCAGCACAGCTTAGGTTTTCCTAAAACCCCATAAACACAGCAAAGCCCCATAAAAAAAAACCCTCATTTGTAGCACGATGATGAAAGGGTGATGATTTGGACTTGTTTTACAGCCAAGGGATCTGGGCACTTTGCAGTCAAGTTGACCATGAACTTCACTTTATACCAAAGTATTCTAGAGTCAAATATGAGACCATCTGTCTCACAATTAAAGCATGGCTCAAACAGGGACCTGAGTGGACCAAAATCCCTCCATATACAGTTATTGCCGTTAAAGATGATTCAATAAGTTACGGAATCATACATTTAATTTTTGATTAGATAGACAGTTCCATGTAAAAATCATAAAGGCATACAGAATAAATACAGCCAAACGCTGTGCGTTGTTGTTGTTTTTTTACCTCCTTACCTTTAAAGAAAATATTAAGGTTAGCTGGGCTGCCATCTTGTGGCATTTTACATTTATTACATTTATTTTGTACTCTCTCTTTATATTTTCTGCCTCACAGCACATCACCCATTACTACCTGTTGGAATTCCGAAAAAGAAAAGTACATCTCTGCAGCATTCAGCTCAACTATCTTCTGTTAAACGCAATCCTTTCTGTGATCAGGACTCGAGCTTAGACAGTAACGGTCACAGGCCGGTTGTTGGGTGTGTAATATGACACACTGAGTGGGGCTGGGCTATACTTTGCTATTGTATCCAAATAAGCCCAGCCCTTCACGATCCTAACCTGGCTGACGGGTACGTTTCACTCTTGGGTGGGGCTGGAGCTTTTATATTATATCCTCACATCACCCACTGTCACTGCGCAAAGACGCATAAGACATTGAGCGGACAGATTTCGGCTCCTTTGCTCGCCTTTCCTCTCCGTGTACACCGCTCGCTGATCGTCGGTCATGTTTCGCTGTGGGATCGCCTACCCTCGATGCAGGTGGATCATTCCCCTGCTTCTGCTCTTCGCCATTATTTTTGACCTTATCGCCATCTGCGCACAATCGGGATGGGTAGAGGACGAGGACGCCAAGTCTCACTACGCCAGTATGTGGAAGCAGTGCCGCGGCTTAAAAGACAACTGGACGTGCCAGTCGCTCATGGAGTTCTGTAAGTATCAGTCTACCTCACACATAAACCATACACAATATGCTGTTCAAAGATAATCCGACAAGAGCGAATGGGATGCCTTAATGCAGCCAATAATAAACCTCGAGTCAGTGCGAAAATCCACATTCCCATATTGTAACTTCAGGGTGTTGACCTCTGCTAAAGAAGTCCAGGCTGAGGGGAGGAGGGAGGCCTGCAACAGTCAGGCAAGCAGGCGGAATGAACTTTGGTCTCCACGAGCATTAACTCTTTTCTCGTTTATCACCTCCAGCTTAAATAAACGCAGTTGAAAGAAAGGCGGTTGAATGCTGTTGGATAATAAGTCCTGAGTGCCTTCCTCCTAGGCTGACGTCTTCACGCCAGGAGAAACATTCCTTGAAATAGCTTTCTGTTCTTTAGTTTGTGTGAAGGGTCACAACATTAGTTCGAAGAAGGCAAAACGATTCAAACGTAGATAAACGGCAGCAAAAAGAATCATGAATAAAGAAACGATTCCTCACATAATATCCTGTTCAGTATGAAACCTGGGCATTGGCGGAGGAAGAATTTTCTTTTCTGGGGGCAGTCGCACTTAGGTTATGGTTGTGAAAACATATTTATAAGTAAATTGTAAATTTTTATATGGAGTGTAACCATAACACCCCCCCCCCCCCCCCTTTTTTTTTTTCACCTTTATGGTTAATAATGTTAATTATTAATATTAATGGCAGGATTAGCATGAATCTTGAAAACATACTTCTGAAGTATCAGAAATGGGTGCAACCAACAGGCACCAAAGATGACTAAAAGCCTGTTAGTAAGTGAAGTCTGAGCTTTTTTACTGTTAAGATATTGATGTTCTTATCATCAAGATAATTACTAAATGTGGCCTTCATAGAAGACAGCGCAGAGCTGCTGTTTGATGGTGTTTGTGTAAATTGTGGCATCCTTGTTATAGAATCCTTGGTTGATGTCATTTTAAAGGTTATCTTCATATTAGAACACACGAATAACTAATGTGCATTTTACAGTACATATAATGTATAAACCTCTTTTTATCAAAGCAGTGAAACTCATAGTGCTATCCCCATAGCAACCCATATGTGAAATATGTTCCCACAACTGTGGTGGTTGCATAACAACCACAGAGATAAGTTCTTGAAAAGTAGTAGTTGTTTAATTGCACAGCCCCCCTCAGGGTTTACTATTAGTGACCAGAAGGTCCACTTTTGATTACAGCCCCTGAAAAAAATGGATTTACAAAGAAATTAAACCTATAAAGACAAACTGTTGACAGATGAGGTCATTGTTGCTATGACTTAATGGATTAAAATACTTTTACTCATCAGAATGATTCAAGGGCACCCTGAATAAACCCTTACGAACAAGAACTTTGTGAACTCTGTGAATCTGCACAGGTAGCGAAAACCATATCAGGAAAAACAAAAACAACTCGGGTACATTTAGAATACTTTAATAGCTTCTCCCAGCCCAAACCAAAGAGAAGCAGAATTTCACACAGACTATTTTGGGAGAACCAGTTGATGAGTTTATTCTTCAGCAAAGACTGTCAGCCACAGAAACGTAACTCACCGACACACAAGGAGACCCAGTATGTGGAACAATAACTGAGAACAGAACAGACTTGTATTCTCGGTCTCTCCTACTCAGGCTTTATTTGTGTTGCTCCACGCCTGCTGTGGCCAACAGAGACACTATTGTTGTTCTTATCAGACTCTTTGAAAGTCACCTAGGTCAGCCTAATGTCACACAGCTCCAAATTAGGGTCTGCAAAGCATACATGTAGCATCACTTATTAGACTCGCCATTCACAGTGGTAATTATTTTAGGAGCTGCTTGCACTCTTTAATGCCATTTCTAGAAAACATAACCAGAGATCTAAGCATGGAGCACAGCCCCAAAGCAAGATCTGGTATTTTTTGTGTAATATGTACATTTTTAAAAAAAAAGTACTTTTAGCACTCAGTGGCATAAAACCTTACTCACAGGAAAATGCCCCTTATTTTTTAGATGTCTGTTGATATTACTTTTTTGTGTTTCATACTTTGCATGCACACCTGTGTTTTAGTTTAAAACATGGTTAAAATGATCACTTTATTAATCAGCAGTTCAACAGATCACCTCAGTTTTACTGTATGTCACTAAATAAGTTAGTTTTGTATTATTTACACAAAACACATACAGTCTACTAAACTGTGGTGTCATGTTTTATTATATTTAATGACCTCACTGTAACAGTCAGTTGAGAAAATAATTGTTAATGGGAATAACCACTTGCTGCAGCCCTAATTAAGATGACTGTTTAATGTAAATATCCATGGCTGTGTGACAGCAGCTCCAAAAAGTCAACAACAACAACAATTGCCAGTGTGGTTGTTAAGAGAGTATTATAGCTCTAGCATGTTGTCAGTGTTTTTCTGGCATTTTTCTGATCTCTTTTGATATTTCAGGCTAAATAGTTTTGTTAGGCTACGTTCACACTGCAGGCGAAAGCGCATCAAATCCTATTTTTTTGTCCCTATGCGACCCATACCCGATCACGGTATGACAGTGTGAACGGCACAAATCCAATATTTTCAAATCCGATCTGGGTCACTTATGTGGTACTGAATCCGATACATATCCGATGTTTTAGAAAGCGACTGCTGTTTGAACGGTCATGTCGCATTAAATCCGTCTTTTACGTCATTGACACAAGACAGACGCCAATTATCAGCGCTGGAGAAGCGCCCGAGAAGACATCGCGAACGCTTCCTGGCCAGATGTCAGTGAAACTGTTGGGAAGACAACGTTGGAGAAACGTGAACATTTTATTTGTACTGTATAATCTCCAGATTCTGACAGAAATCTGCAACTATCCTTTGAAGCACTGCTCCTCTCTAAAACAGCAATAGGGATAATTATTAGGTTATTTACATTATTATGTTAACAACAAAATAACTTAAAGCAAAAATTGGGAAACGTAAAGTCCGAAGTCTTTATATTAAGGGCCATCAGTCAAACAATATTGTTGCATTTTATTTGTAGTGTGAACAAGCAGACAAAAAAAACGGATTTGATCAAAAAATCGGAATTGAGCATTAAGACCTGCAGTGTGAACCTAGCCTTATTTGCCTCAACCGCTCTCTGCTACTGTTTTGGTGTCCTTTAGTCTCAGCGGGGCTGAAGCTGTTACACAAAGAAGAAGAAGCAGAACAAAGCTGCCTGAAGGCTGCTGGCTAGATGAAGGGTACATTTTGGCCCCGCGGTTTCTCTGGCTTAAATACTTGTAGGGATATTCTGAAAACTAAGGAAACAAACACAACCAGAGCACAGTTTGTGTGTGTAAGTTGTAGGATGTTGTGAATATTGGAAGCAGACCAAACTAACTCCCCCTCAGGGCGTTTAGGCCAACTGCCTGTAAAGCTGAAGAGACTGAATTCTCAGGAACTGCAGTTTTAAATAGGAAGAAGCAGTTTCAGTGTTCTGGTATGAGTGCTTGAACAAATCACATAATTACAGGCTTGACTATGGATGATGGCAAAGGGTTGGGTGATATGATAGTATGCTGAGACAAAAGAAGTTTGTCACGCCCTTATGAGTGTGTTAGGGCAGTTAGGGGAGCACAGCATTAAGGCAAAATTAGAATTTTGCATCACTTTGAGGAAGAGTGATATTTCAAATTACAGCAGCCCAATTTGAGTCAGAACTGACTAACTATACATTGTTTTAAAACACACACACACACACACACACACACACACACACACTCTTAGAGCCACAGTGATTCCAAGGATTAAGTATGATACATGCCAGTCTGTATATCTTATTTATTAGTAACAGATTAAGATAGCTGCAAAAGATATACTTAACCACTGCTTTCTTTATCTATTAATCTGCTGCTTGTCTTCCCAGTTTGTTGTGCAGAGAGAGTAATGACAAAAAAGCCACTTTAATATCCGTCAGAGCGTAATTTTCAGATTTATTTTCAATCAAAAGTATCAGGCATGATGATTCATACTTCAAAGCACCTCAAGACACTTTATATTTTAAGGTAAAGATCCTACAATAATAGACAGAAAGTGTTCTTAACGATATTAAGTGTCTTGAGATGACGATTGTTGCCAGTTGGTGAAATCTAAATAAAATTGAGTAGCTGTAATCATTTTAGCCCTCAATTAAATACCAGCATTTGGAGATTTAATGCTTATCGCCCACTCACTGTCACCGCTCTCTAGCTGAGCCCAAACTGTGAAAAATGTAAATGCGCAAACAGCAAGTAAAAAAAACAAAACCAAGGAGCTATTTTAGTACGATTTACTGCATTTCTAACACTGGAGTTTCTGGTTAAGAGAGTGTGCCATTAAAATTCTTTCAGGGAGAGCGCAGGGTGTTGTCGATCCCAGCTGCCTCTGTGAAAGCCTTATTCTAATAGCTTTTAGAATAAAAGCTATTAAATTATCCTTATTATCTGAAGGTTTAGATTTGTCAAATATGGGAAAGTCAGTGTATGTTTTCATAATCATACTAATAGGGCATTTTAGTAAATTTGCAATTAGAGGCAGTTTCAGGCATGCGGGTAGCGATAGTGTAAAAATGTAGGAGGGCAGCCAAATGTCTTTGTGTTTTGATTAAATGGGGAAAGCAGATGCTGAGCAGCTGGATAGTAGTAAGTGTGAGTGATTGGGACACGCATTTCGAGTGCTCACCCAGTAAACAAGGACACACCCATGAATATTTTTAAATTAAACAGTCATCGTTAAGTGTAGGAGCTTTTATATCAGTTTTTAATTCTCGTATGGCAAAAAGTATCAGTTCAGAAACTCAAAAGCTTTTTCTTCTACCAATAATGAATCAAGACACCATGTAAAACAGCTGAAATAGTAGCATGTCTCTCTGTGACTGTCTCCTTTGTTTCACTTGTTTTATTTTGAGAGCTTTGCTTCTTGAAGAAATACTTGTAGTAAGTTTATTGGACTGAATCTCACAATAAGCCTGAAGTCATCAAACTGTTGATAACCAGTCTAGTTTGGTGAAAAGCAGAACACTGTGTTACTGGTGAGCTTGAAGCTTGGTTGATGTTGACATGGGTATGGAAGGCTGAACCAGTTGGACTAGTCTGATGTGTATGTGATGCTGCCTGGGGCTGAGGCAGGTAGGCCATGACCTGAACACATTCACAGGCAAAACACTGTGAATAATTTAGGGTGTAACTTATCCAGTATCAGTAAATTGGGTGTAATGCTGTGCTGATCCACATGGCGAGCTTACATAAAGCGTAAAACTCTCAGGAAGTTTTGTTTTTAATCCTTGATGCAAGTAAAACCTATTCACAATACAATGAACACCTCTTGGTGCTTCTTTGCAAACAGCAGCAGTGTCACATGATAATTTGTTCAAAGGCTGGTGGTGCGCTGAGTATTTGGCCAACAACTCATATCAGTTTTTGTCCAAAAGATTGAAAAATTTGCATTTTGGGAGGTTTGCATCTCTGCTAAAGTTCAGAGGCATGTCTGCCGACGTTACAGAGTTTTAGAGAATTCCAGTGCTTTTAAGGGTGTGGTGTGTGTGTGTGAGCAAAACAAAATTTGTCACAGCTTGAACCTTAGTAACTTTGCAATCTGTGTGAGCACAGCCTTGGGGAGGGGAGCTGCAATAATAACTAAACACCATGTAGACATATTGAACAATAGATGATTCATTTAGTTCCACAAACAAAAGTGAGAGGGATTTGGATTTACCACCAAGCTGCATCCTGAGCTGTCATAAACTGTTGTTTTTGGACAATTTTAACGCATAAAAATTTGACCCAGTAAGCAGTTAATGCTTCAAATCCTGAGCTTCTACAAAAAGGTGGTGGTTTGATTTCAGAGGTGCACAATAAAGTTAGAATGAATAGTGCAGAAAGAGTGCTGCCTCCTTCATTTTCATGAATCTTTTTACTGAACATTAACCATAAATAGAAAAACCAAAGCTGTGTTGAGGCATAAAGCAGCCGAAACCTTCCCACTAAGACTGGAAAGTCTGTGCGCAGCTTTACAGTTGTAACTTTCTGCAGCTGTTTTCTCTGAGGGCTTAATGGTAACATGTGCCAACATTTTTAACAGAACATATTCAGAGATTTTCTTTTGTTTTGTTTTGTTTTTAAGAAAATTAACTTAAAAATGGAAATGGGAGTTGTACCTTGTGTGGCGTATAAGACATACACTGTTGTAACACTTGTTGATATACCAGGTTTGAAAATCTTAAAAAAAGACTCCTTTTAAAAAAACTGAACTTTTCAGACTTTTGTTTCTTCTTGAGTGTCACAATTGTTTTTGCTTATGTTTCGTTCCAGCTTGGGCCCAGGCAGTCGCTGCTCTAATGATCATTGGTCTAATCATCCTCATCATCGCCTTCATTTTGGCCATTGTGGCGATGTGTAACATCAACATTGGTCTTATGGTTGCTGTTGCAGCATTCTTGATCGTTGTTGGTAAGATACACACACACACACACACACACACACACACACACACACACACACACACACACACACACACACACACACACACACGCACAAAAACTTGCATCCACACAAACACTTAATTTCTGCAGGTATAATTACTTCCACATCTACACAGTAAAAATATTGTAAACAAAGTCAGGTGGGGCTGGCGATATGTATTGAGAAGAAGAAATAATCCTCCGTTTCAGATATTCTTTGTTGGTAAATGAAATTAACTTTAACTACACGAAGAGCAACACTCAACCACAGATTAGAATCTCTGAAACTGATACCAAACATGCCTCCGGTCTTATCGGTCCATTACATGATGCTTTAATCTTCAAATAACATGTTTAAGCTTGCAAATGTTCAGACAGCAGCTTCCCAAATAGAAGCAATATGCAAAATAGGTTAAAAAAAAGTAATAATCTGAAAATATTATTTTATACCAACACCAAAACTGTAAAATAGGGAAGGGAAATATGTGGGAGTTGCATACAATCACACAATAAAACTAGTGACGCTGATAATGACTGCGTGTTTTGGCGTTAAGAGGGTGAGCGTAGGAAAAGGCCTTTTTCCCCTGAGGCGTGACGCTGCTGTGGCAACAGCTGGTGTGTTTATCAGACAGACAGACTGACTGACTCACCTCACAGACGAAAG
Organism: Aulonocara stuartgranti; assembly: GCF_965226115.1. Taxonomy (NCBI): domain Eukaryota; kingdom Metazoa; phylum Chordata; class Actinopteri; order Cichliformes; family Cichlidae; genus Aulonocara; species Aulonocara stuartgranti. The sequence goes on along the minus strand of NC_138949.1, from coordinate 24,610,008 downwards.
ACCCTGACACAGTTACAGGTGGTGGGGTGTTTTTTTTTATTTTAAGTTGCTTTACACTGTAATAGTCACCAAAAAGATAGCAGAAATGACTGCCACCTCAAAAATCTATTTTCCTATTTTTATTCGACGGCATCCCAGCTGCTGTTTCAGCCCACACAGCTCCTTGTTGAAGATATGATCCTACATTGAATCAAATCCAAGATTCGGGGTTTATTTTATAGCTGCATTTTACAGAAATATGTTGAATTGGATTGGATACATCACTTTGTCGGTTGCAGTTGCCTGCAACTGAGATTTTGATTATACAGGAGTTTTAAAATAAAGTCGGGTGTTTGAACAAAATGTGCAAAATAGTGGGATGAGGAAGTTCAGTTTCAGTCTGGTGGAGGGTTTTACAAAAAGAGGTGGTGGTTAAAAATCAAACAAAACAAACTAAACTTGAACGTTTGATTTAAACTGTGTATTTATGAAATATAGAAAAAGAAGAGTATATTGATGATTTTTGGCAAGCATTCCTTCAAAACTATATTTTCTTCACTTGTTAAGTCTTTACTCTTGTGTCCGTATGATGTCAAAGAGAGCGGATATCCCTAATTTGGTCATTCCTACTGTGGTTGGCTCTGGCTGTGAGCACAGGAGCCCAACCCATCTGCCATTCAAAGCATTTTTTTTTTATGAGGCGAGCGACTCTGAAGAAATTTGGCCTATTAGGAACAGAAAGTGAGATAAAAGAGCTTGCTTCAGTCAAGTAGATGAACTGTGGGGCCCGTCCCCTTTAATATGTTAATGCAGTGTTCAAAAATTCAGGCCTGCCTTTGCAATTAATGTGAAAGTGCGTGTTGAAACAGAGTAGTTTATGTTCACTCCCTGCCTTTCCTAAGCAAAATAATGCTGTTTTAATAGTCATCTGTCATGGGAAAGTGGATCTAACTGAGTCAGAGTCACACCTTTCTCATGAATAATCCCTGGTAATAATGACAGGTCTGCCAAAACTCACCTCGAACTCCCAGATGTTGATATGCTGATGAAACTCTTACACAAGCTTGTGAAGGTATTTTTCACACCCTGCTGTTACCATCAGTGTAGTGTTGACTGCATGACTGACTAAGTATGTTCAACTTCCTTGTTTTCTGTAATGGTTTTAAAACTCTGCTCATCTAGTTTATGGTTTAAATATATTTTTTATTAGTAGGTTTTTATTTATACAGTAAAAATGAACTCTACTTTCCACTGACTGGTCTGTGAGAGTAAGTTATTCGGCCAATCGGCTATATAAAATCTCCCTCTATTTCTTGCTTAATAAAAAATGCAATAGATCATTTATCAGCTTCTAAACAATTTATCCCCAAAATGAGATCTTGCATAAATTATCAAATGTAATAATAGGTTATCATTATTGCATTGTTTAATTTTCCATCTAATTTAGTGGAGTGAACCCGGAGGCATTTTGCAGTTGTTAACACATAGCTTTATATCAGTTTTTAAATAAAACTTAAATATGTACTTTGCTTAATTATCCCAGGAAAAGAAGTAGTTCTCATCATGTTGTAATTTAAAGCCCTGAAACCCTAATTTCTGAATTAGCTTTTGACCATTAACAATGACTTTAGACAACATTTCTAGTAAAGTAAAAAAAAAAAAAAACAATTAGTTTGAGCCATTGCTGGTTTAGGCAGTTTGGCATTAGTTGATTTATTAGTGTAGATTATCACCTCACACTGTGCACCAAGCCTTGTTTGTCTGTCTCTCTCTGCAGCGATTATCCAAATCATCGCTCTGATCATCTACCCAGTCAAATTCAATGAGCTGATCTTTGAGGGTAACTATTACTACACCTGGGCCTACGGATTTGGCTGGGGCGCCACCATCATCTCTATCGGCTGCGCCATCCTCTTCTGCTGCCTGCCGAGATATGAGGATGAACTCAGCGGCCAGGCAAAGGTCAAATACCTCTATACTTCTGAGTAAGGAAAAAACCTGGGGACCCACCCAGTCATAGCCATTTCCACTTTTCGCTCTGAGCTGCATCTGGACTGGCCACTGAACATTTTTACACTGTGCCGTTTCACCAAAGATTTCCAATGGCTTATTCAGTTTAATATGGTCCAGCAATGGGAAAACCACTCTTCTACAATCTGTGAGTGAAGTTATAGGCAAGAAGTAATTCCTACTGGGAGTGGACTGCAATTGGGAACTGCATCTACTTTAGTACACAGATCTCTATTTTAGATTTATTAAGAAAGAAATAATAATCATGATGTTATTTTTTGTTTTTGTCATATAAAACACACTTATCAATTTACCTGTACTTTTATAACTGTAACTCTCTAACACAGTCTCACATCACTTTGTGAAATAGTTGCAAACGTCAATCAAAGGACCAAGAAACAGACAAACATTAATTTTACACTTCATTTTGATTTTTGATTTGATATTTTTTATAATTCTATATGTTTGGTTACACAAGTTCCTGGTTATATTTAGGAAAACTGTATCGCTTGGGTTAACCTACTATATTTACTACATGTTTTTATGTGTCCCTAAAAGGATGGTATAGAAAAGTTAAATAAATAAAAAAATAAAATAATGACCATATAGTCAACTAAATAGCTCACATTTTGTGAATATTTCACAAATGGACCACGAGACTGTGCTTTATTGTCAATGCAAGATCACCTAAGTGCACTCAACTTAAAGGAGGTTAGGTATAAAGCTTTTTTTTTTTTGCCTGATTTGTCTGTATCTCCTTGATAAGCAATCCAGAGTCAAATATTTTGCACAGGATATCAAATCATTCAGTATCATTTCTTGGATTTGTCCTGTGTGCCATCATTAGTTTTTCTGTGTCTTTTGTTCTGTATGTTGCTGTGTATAGATGATAAGAAGGAGACTTTGCTTCTGGAATGTAATCAAGTTATACAGAAAATGTCTGTGTGGTTCAACTTTCCTGTTTGTAACTTTTTATACATTTTCTTATTCATTTGCTGTTTGTCTTCATAGTTCTGTTCTAAATTTCCATATTACCAAGGGGATATAACTGGGGGAGTTCACTGTGCTGTTTTGTCTGGATGTGTAATTAAGTAGAGCGATTGAAGGTAAGAGTAAAAATGTTTTAAAAAATATGCAGGAAGGGAGTAATATTCTGAGAAATGGCTCATAATTTCCCCTTAAGTCACAAAAAACCTATTTATAACACAAACCTTCTATTATGCCTCTAATAACTTAATTAAATCACGGCCTAAATTGCGATCAGATTTGGCGAACAACAGTGTAGGAAACACTGACACAGTTGTGAAGTGAAGCAATTTCTGCTTCACTTTGGAAAAATGTGTTTTGTTTCTTGTAATTTTTATTACAAACAATGTCAGAGACAATCTTCACCTGATTTTAGGAACTTAATCTTTAAATTCTTTGAGATTTTTCTTAGCGTCACTTCTCACCTCTCCACCTCTGTCGGCCAAAAACACCTTCAATACCCCATCATGAATAAGGCTAATGATACACTTCTCGAGTAGGGCGGCAGTTTGATGATTGCTGTGATCCCGGAAAAAGTTGTTTTCTTGTTTTCTGGTTTCCAGTGCATGTTGCTTCTCTGCGTGCCGCTCTAAACTGGAAGACAATATAAAGAAATTTCCACTGAACACAATGATTAATTTAACATAAACAACAAAAAAGAACAACTCGTATCCAGATTTTTTTTTTACCTTTATCGAACTTGATAACAACTGATATCCCCGTCCACATCATAGTTATTTTAGAACATCTAAATGTGGTAACATTTTTGTTTTAGGTGGTCAAAATCTTTGTTTAAAGGGACTCGCGATGAACTCAGTAGGTTTACTGTGTTTTTAATACTGGCACATTGCTGACAGATGACCAAATGTGTATTTTCTAAAGGCCGCCAAAAGTTCTCATGATGCCACTTTGGCTGACATTTTCTTGTTTGATAAGACACAGAAACAATGTTGTACAATCATCTGACTTACTGTGTGGACAACTTGTGCCTTAGCTTCTTCAGTGTTATGTTTCTGAATCCTTGAATGTTCGATCCAACTGGTAAGTCAGGTTTTATTGACTTATGACAAGTCTGTTCGTGTTGAGACAAATTTCATGCCCAAGCAAGATGAAGTTTTTCTAATCAATTAAAGAAAGAGTTCCAAAGAAGTAGTTATTAGTAATTGATTCTCGATTATTGGCCACAACCCAGTTGAAGCGTTTCGCATTAAATGTAGATTGTATAAAGTTGTTGCTAAATAACAACCGTTATTTTATACCTTTTAATGAGAGCAGGTTTATTCTTCCTAACTCTATTGCAACAAAAACATGTTTTTGCTCAAGGCATGGATCTCTGTTTTTTTCTTGTTTTTTTTTTTTCTTTTTAGTTCCAGCTTTATATATCATTAGTAACTGTATGGATCTATAGGGACTGTCTCACTGGAAATCTAGCTGGTTTTCTGCTGTAGTTTGAATAATTTTGGTAGCGTGTGTATTTTTATGCAATAAAGAGTTTTTTTGGAAAGATTTTCTGAGTGTTTGTTGAAATGCAGTGACTATTTTTGTATTGCTCATATGGACAAAATGATAAAGTGAAGTTTGTGTGCATAAACAAGTCAAATTGAAATATTTGTAGTTTTGAGATAAATATCACAACACAATAATAGATCAGTCAACAGAGCTGGGCTAAGAAAGTGAACGCTCCAGGGTGCGGGAGCTCCTTTAGTACTCTTTGAGTATTGAGTCCTGATCACTTGATGGAGAAGTTAAATCCATAAATTTAAAGTGGACTGTGATGGTAATACGGAGCCAGCACAGCTGAATTAGCAGAGGTGTGACCTGTGAGTCATTGGATTTAGTCATAAGCCTCACATTAGTTGGTCTAAACAACCTGCAGATGTTCCAAGGAAGCTTTAAGACAAGCGAACAATGAATTGTAATTACTAAGATGTAATGGAATAAAGGCATCAGTAACATTTCTAATTCAGGGGATGACAGAATGAAGCGCAACTTGGCAGAATTCTGTTAGGGGCACAAACAAGGATTTCTCTTTATTCCCTTTTTATTAAGTTAAGATGAAATTGTCAACCTAACTTTTAATATAGTGAAAGCACTTGTGCAAGGTCTGTACTTATAAACCTCTTTGGACTTAAAAGAAATAAACAATTGAAAGTCATCTGCGTGACACTGATTAAAATAAAACATCCTTAAAACATATTTACTACATTTCTTAGTTGAACCTTGAAGCAGATGGGCTAGAGCAGCAGAAGACCACACAGGGTGCCACTTCTCCTAAAAACATGAAACTGAGCTTATAATTTGCATATGCTCAGCAAAATTGGACAAAAGAAGACTGAAAAAACAAATGAGTCTTAATTTCTGCTGTAGCATTTGGTTAGTAGGGTGAGACTCAAACAACATGACAGCATGAATCTATCTTGCTTTATATCAACGGCTCAGGCTGTTAGTGGCACGCTTTGGACAGCCTTATGCTACAGCCTACCCGAGTATTGCTGCTGACCATGTCTATCCTTTTCTAACTACAGTGTACCCATCTTATGATGGCTGCTCGCAGGAGGATTATGTAATCTCAAACTGGTTTCTTCAGCATGACAGTGAGTTCACAGTACTCACAGTCACTAATCACAGTCAACACAATCAAACACTTTGCCACCAGCAAATCTGCAGCTTGTTGAATCTGTGCCACAAAGAATGAAGGCAGTTCTGTAACTCCAAAAGAGTGTTCAACCAAGTACTTACAAGGTGTACCTAATAAAGTGACTGGTGGGTTTCTCATCGGTAACTTCAAAGTTACAAATGAAAGTTAAATGTGCATGTCAACCTGAGTTTTTGTTCAGTGGTATTGGCAGCATAACATTAATTTGCCACTCGTAGTTTATCGTCACACACAGAGCATTTGTTACCACATACAAGTGGAGACACACATTGGTGATAAACAGCTCAGAGATCCAACGATGTGAGTCATACATTTCTGGTGTACACACCCAGCACCTCCCTGACTGGGAATTAGACTTTGCTCAGCATGTTGTGGCAAGTTTGGTTTCTCTGTAAAATGGGAGTGGCAAGAACAGAGACAGGTAGGGGAAGGGAAAGACAACACAAAGGTAGAGATCGTAAGGGAAAGTAACACAGCACTGAAGCAGGAAGAGAAAGAAAGTGAAACAAATGGTATCACACTGGAACTTTTTAATCCACACCATGGACTATAATTATTTTCCCTCTGTGTTGTTTCTGTTTTTCACGTCACAGAGCGAAAATCTGCTGCACCATTGTTTTCTGTTCATGTAGCACCACAGTTCATGATAGTCAAACTTGGGTATTTGCAGTGTATTTTGCTACACAGTACATCTACAATATAAACACATATAAAATAGGTGCTTAATAAAACTACTGAGTACTTCCACAGTTATTCCTTTTTCGTTGGTGGATCATGTTTAAATGTTTTTGACATGTTTGACCAACAACACAAAACGAAGATATCCCAAAAAGTTGAATCTGTTTGTGTGGACATAGCCTTTTCAGTGGGAGTGACTTCTTCAGTCTCCGTGAATAATTGAGCATGAAGACAAAAAGAAGTAATATTTATTCAACAGTTGTGCATAACAAGAAAGTATCAACAACTTTCACTTGAGACGAAGAGACTTTTGTTTCTTTTCTTTGCTGTAAAAATCTCCCGAAAGTGCAGCTCTAAGAAAAAGCAGCACTGTAAGATGATATCTTTAACACATTAAACGCATCTTTGTAATTTATGTGCTCGATTTTCTGCTGTCTTTATCTGCACAATGCTGACCCCCTCAGGTCTGAGAAGTTACAGAATAAACATGCTGGTGATGAGATAGAGACAGAGAATAGAAATGAATAGAAATGTGGTTCATATAAACAGGAAATTCTAACAGTGAAAAACTTCTCAGCTGCTGGTTTTATCTCTGTAAAAGTTGTTTTTTTTAAATTCAGCATATCAGTTAAAATTAAAAGTCAACATGTTTTTGTAAGCCCTGAAGTTTAAGAACGAGTGATTCCACAAGGAAAGTAGCAAAAATATTGTTATAGAAATTAAATGAAAGCAATATCAGTACATTAAACGGTACATTACTTCTAATGCTGTTATACACTCACTGGTCACTTTAATAGGTGCGCTTCACGTCGATCCCTGTTTTCCTTCAGAGATTATTTTATTCTTTGGAGATGAATACACTGCAGTCATAAAGGGTTGGATATGGTTAGCAACATTACTCACTTAGTCTGTGATGTTTAAATGATGCTTAATTGGTACTAAGAGGCCCACACCATTTCAAAACCACAAAAAATGTGAGCTGATTGTTTAAATAAGGCAGGATGGATCCATGCTTTCATGTTGTTTCTGCCCAATTCTGACCCTGCCATCCAAATACAGCTGCAGAAATTGAGACTCTTCAGATCAGGTAATGTTTCTACTATTATCTCCAACTTACTAACAGTTCACCATCAATGTGAGCATGCTGAAGTGCCCAGAAGTTGACAAATCACAACATATGTTGTATAATGGACTATGTAAATGTTAAGTTACTTTACAAACATTGCAGGCATCGAACATAACACAAATGAATGCTTGATGTGTGAACTGACGTCCAAATATCCACACAACCCGGAATATATGGATGAATTCATGTTGAGCATTTGAAGACGTTGTTTGTCTAATGTCAAGTGCATTTGGTGAAAAGAAAATTCAGCCCTCAGTTTCCCATGCACTCTCATCAGAAGAACCATTTTTATAGCTTCTTCAGGGTCACAAAATATTTAGATTTTCAAATACTATTTGCTAACTTTATGATGTAAATCCAAGTTTTTATATTAATTTTATGTTCTACAACGACTCTGGAAAGTCCCTGACGTTAGTAAGTAATTGTGGTGTGAAATGTGCTGTATTTCTTTCTGTATTGTAGTGGAGCAAAAGCAGAAATTAAAGAAAGAAAACAGTAAATACTTCAAAGATTTATTGTGGTACAATTCTTGAACCAATATGCTCAATTACTCTTTGCCACAGGTTACCAGTACAGCTTTAGTAGCTCACTGGTTCCCTTTAGTTTGTGTTTCCACACAATTGCCACTGGAGGTCAGGCTTGATCAGCACAAGAGCTTCCGTGGCTGCGTCATCAACCAGCTGTTCAATCCACAACTGCTTTCTCTGAACCAGTCAGCATCAACTTTTACTACTTTCTTAGGAGTAGTGGCCCATAAAAAGGGGGACATATCACAATTAAACAATGTGAATGTCAGTCTTCACCCCTACACAAAGCTGTGTATACTAATTTTTTAGTGGGGGTTGGTTTCGATCCGCCTCCGAGGTGCTTTCCACTGAGAAGAAGAGTCAGAAGAACATTGAGATGTTCCTCTTCACAGTTCTCTCCAGGGTTCTCCCCGCTCTTCTGCCACCTCATACCAGGATGGGGCTCCGAAGCTTTTGGGGCTCTGATGGAACAATCCGGGTTCAGAAGTCACTCTGAGGGACTGGCCGCACTGTCAGAACACAAGAGACGTTTGACTCTGGAGGATGTATATGGGTAAGAATGAGGCTGATAGATTAATGTAAAGTAAATGGTTTACCAGCAGGATGTACATATCCGACATACCTGTCATAAATCCCCAATTCCACTTGTGCTCCGCCTTTTAACACAGATGAGGAGACTGGGCAGGGTGTATATGCCAACATTATTAGGCTTGACTAAGATTTTGCAAAGCTCATGTTTTTGTTGTTTTGGCAAATGTCTCAAGCTTTAAAACAAAGCACATACAGCATGCAACAAAAGCATTGCAAGTAAGCAGCAGCACGGATTTGCTGCCAGCTAAGATCAAAAAGTGGATGCCACATTTTAAAGTAAAGGTTACTATCAAAGTCTCAGTGAGTCAGATTTCTACTTCATGTTAGCAACTGTTGCTTCCTTTAGAGCATCAACAAAATCCCCTAATATGCAAGGTTTCAATAGACTGCCAAGGAATATAATGCACACTAGCAATATTTATTTGAATTTGATCATTTTTATGTTTTTTTTAATTTGAAGAAAGGGTGAAATCTTTGCAGACCCCTCTGTCTGCATGTTCATGGGTTTTCAAAAGCTGTTCAACTTTGGTGTTTCAAGATGGCAACATTGTAGGATGTATTCAAGACCTTTACCTCTGCAAAAAAGTCCTGCATTGATGAAGTTGCTCAATTAAAAGTAAGTAGCCATCATGTCTGTAGAGGCTAAAAGTGTCAAGCTGACATCTACTTTTTTAGTAAGTTATTGTTGCTGATGCATTTATTTGTAAGCAATAGTTTACTGTTGCAGCCAATCCAGTTAGAGCTTACTGCACTGCATACTGCCAGTACTTTCATCTCAATTTATTTTATCAATGCAACATATTTGTGTCCTTGGATTTTTTGAAAAGCATTGTACATATCTAAATTATTATTGTATTTATTACTTTAATTGTTTTAAAAGGCCTCTTGTGTGTTAATTATTTAAAGCAAATATTGACAAATAAATGAGGTGAAGAAAAAAGTCCAAAATAAATGAAATGGAAACAAACTGTGCAATAATCTTGAGTCACCCTGAATTTTTATATTTTGCTTCCAGGGAAAGGCTAAACTTGTGTGTAATGTTTTAAAAGTGGTCTTAAGCAATAACTCTCCAGACTTTCTGCAGATCTTTCCAAGGGTTTCTAATTTGTTGTTGTTGTTTTGTTTGTTTTGTTTTTTTGCTTTTTCACTTTTTTCACTCATTTTCAGTCCAGTCCTTGTACCTGACTATTTTAAGAAAAGAATATTTGGGGTTTTTGTTGTTTTTTAAGCACTGACCTATGAATTATTCAACTATAGAGGGATGAAGCAGTGTTCTGTCTACACATAACAGACAACTTAACAAAGACCCCATTATAAAATGCATCTCCTGGGACTTTGCTACTAGCAGCCTGTCACAAAAACACATTTGTTCCTATTCTATATATTTTTAAAAAATGCTAACAATAACACAGCTTGACAGACATAAAATTCTATTTTTGCACCAACAATGGGATTCCCAAAGAACTATTAGCCAAAAACGTGCCCCATCTCTGCATGGTGTGCAGCATATCCTCAAAAATGTAACTTAACTGAAAAACTATTCAGTTTTGAGAAGAAAGTTATAAAAGTATGCACTACTGTGGAATCCTTTGACCTTTTCTTGACAGACATAAATCCTTCCAGACGTTATAAGGAAATGTGGACTGCAGTACAATGGTCAGGTGGTTTTATTACAGTATCATCTGCTGGTCTAATATAGGTCATTTAATGAGGGAAAAGTTCAGCATTGATATGAGACAATAGTGGTGGCGGTGGTGGGGGCAGTGACTAAAAGAGGATTGCTCATACTGGTGATTTGAAACAGCGGAGTGGGCCAGTTGTCCCTTCTGGGGTTTTCCATGTGCTGATGACTATGCTACTTAGCTTTCACCACTTCCACAGCCGGCTAGTATTGATTATTGACTTCCGGCCAATGACTCAGCCAGCATGTGACTCAGTAAGGAACTTTTAAAAAGTTTGGAAACTGAAATTTTTAGCTTTATCTACAATAGCCCCCTCAGCAGCATTCAGTCAAAACAGACCAGAGTTAGATGGGTTTTTCTTAAGTGCCCACTTACTCAATCAAAGGCCTTTTTGAGGTCAGTCAAAGTGACTTCATAGATGTTCATTTTAACAGCCGGTGCGTGCAAAGCATTACCTCAAGGGCAACAGCTTGAAACTTCGAAAGGTAAGACTGATTCACAGAGCTCATTCCTCGTGAATGCTGTCAGGTGTTTTTTAAGTTTCTTTCCCCAAGTAGGTAGAAAACTGAAATGTAGTTTCAACTGTTGGGGCAGCTCAACACAGCAGTAGGAGTCTTTCCACAGGTAGGAGAAAGGAAATAAAAAGTGAGGATCAGCACAGGATAACAACCGCAAGATTAAGACGAACTATCTTCTTTCACAGCGGTGAAGTGGATATTTGTCCACAGTGGGAAAAATATAGAATAAAGTTTTACCTCAGCTTCAGGCCTACTCTAGATTTACGTGAATCCTGCCCTTACATAATAAACATGTTTGTTAGGATGCCAAATTCTTGTTAAAGCTACTTTCAGTTACTGTGACTCTGGCTGGATTAATCTTCTTTTGAAACCTAATGACAACCAAGTTTCTGTGGTCTTTCTAATGGTTGATTCAACACTGAAAAGATGACATTATAAATTATCTATCACTTAACTGAGAACAAATTTACAGACCAACATTAATTTGCGACAGTTCTGTGGTAACTGTGCTCTGTTTCTCGGCCCATGACAGCTGGGATTTGGACCGAATACTCGTATTTGCACGCCGTGCAAAATATACTATTTGTACTTGGTTATTTTTTCTGATTTATCTATTTTATGACACTAGAAATTAGGGGTGGGAATCACAGAATGGGTCATGGCATGTTAATCTAATCTTAAGTGGCCCAGGACAGCGCAATACACGACACAGTTTAAATGTGCATGTGCATATTTGCGTCTGCGTGTGTGTGAATTAAAGTTGCAAATAAAGTGCCAGCTCCTTTATTAAACTCTTTGATTTGCTTTACCCCGCTCACTTAGTGAGTTTCTGTTTTTTCATTGCAAATTTAGATAGATATGCCTATTTCAAACAATTGAAGGAATGTACAATCCATATTTTTAAACACAACAAAACAAAATCCCAAATATATTAATTTTATATATATATATATATATATATATATATATATATATCCATCCATCCATCCACTCGCTTCCGCTTATCCTTTTCAGGGTCGCGGGGGGCGCTGGAGCCTATCCCAGCTGTCATAGGGCGAAAGGCGGGGTACACCCTGGACAGGTCGCCAGTCTGTCACAGGGCCAACACACAGGGACAGACAACCATTCACACTCACATTCACACCTAGTGACAATTTGGATTAATCAATTAACCTATCCCCACAAGCTGCATGTCTTTGGACGGTGGGAGGAAGCCGGAGTACCCGGAGAGAACCCACGCAAACACGGGGAGAACATGCAAACTCCACACAGAAAGACCCCGGCCTGATGGTGGAATTGAACTCAGGACCTTCTTGCTGTGCGGCAACACAGCAAGAGGCCTGGGAGCTTGAGGGTCCTGCGCAGTATCTTAGCTGTTCCCAGGACTGCGCTCTTCTGGACAGAGATCTCCGATGTTGTTCCTGGGATCTGCTGGAGCCACTTGCCTAGCTTGGGAGTCACCGCACCTAGTGCTCCGATTACCACGGGGACCACCGTTACCTTCACCCTCCACATCCTCTCGAGCTCTTCTCTGAGCCCTTGGTATTTCTCCAGCTTCTCGTGTTCCTTTTTCCTGATATTGCTGTCATTCGGAACCGCTACATCGATCCCTACGGCCGTCTTCTTCTGTTTGTCTACCACCACTATGTCCGGTTGGTTAGCCACCACCATTTTGTCCGTCTGTATCTGGAAGTCCCACAGGATCTTAGCTCGGTCATTCTCCACCACCCTTGGGGGCATCTCCCATTTTGACCTCGGGACTTCCAGGTTATACTCGGCACAGATGTTCCTGTACACTATGCCGGCCACTTGGTTATGGCGTTCCATGTATGCCTTGCCTGCTAGCATCTTGCACCCTGCTGTTATGTGCTGGATTGTCTCTGGGGCATCTTTACACAGCCTGCACCTGGGGTCTTGCCTGGTGTGATAGACCCCAGCCTCTATGGATCTTGTGCTCAGAGCTTGTTCTTGTGCTGCCATGATTAGTGCCTCTGTGCTGTCTTTCAGTCCAGCTTTGTCCAGCCACTGGTAGGATTTCTGGATATCAGCCACCTCCTCTATCTGCCGGTGGTACATACCGTGCAGGGGCCTGTCCTTCCATGATGGTTCCTCGTCTCCCTCCTCTTTCTTGGGTTTCTGCTGCCTGAGGTATTCACTGAGCACTCGGTCAGTTGGGGCCATCCAATGTATTCTTGGATGTTCGTTGTCTCATCCTGGACTGTGGTGCTGACACTCACCAGTCCCCGGCCCCCTTCCTTCCGCTTAGCGTACAGCCTCAGGGTGCTGGATTTGGGGTGAAACCCTCCATGCATGGTAAGGAGCTTTCTTGTCTTTATGTCAGTGGCTTCTATCTCCTCCTTTGGCCAGCCTATTACCCCAGCAGGGTACCTGATCACGGGCAGGGCGTACGTGTTGATGGCCCGGATCTTGTTCTTACCATTCAGCTGACTCCTCAGGACTTGCCTGACCCTCTGCAGGTACTTGGTGGTTGCAGCTTTTCTAGTGGCCTCTTCATGGTTCCCATTCGCCTGTGGGATCCCCAAGTACTTGTAACTGTCCTCTATGTCTGCAATGTTGCCTTCTGGTAGTTCAATCCCCTCAGTTCTGACTACCTTCCCTCTCTTTGTTACCATCCGACTACACTTCTCCAGTCCGAACGACATTCCAATGTCATTGCTGTATAGCCTGGTAGTGTGGATCAGTGAATCGATGTCTCGTTCACTCTTGGCATACAGCTTGATGTCATCCATGTACAGGAGGTGGCTGACAACTGCTCCGTTCTGTAGTCGGTATCCGTAGCCAGTCTTGTTAATGATCTCACTGAGGGGGTTCAGGCCTATGCAGAACAGCAGTGGGGACAGAGCATCTCCTTGGTAGATCCCGCACTTGATGGTGACTTGTGCTATGGGCTTGGAGTTGGCCTCTAGTGTTGTACGCCACATCCCCATTGAGTTCCTGATGAAGGCTCTTAGGGTCCCATTGATCTTGTACAATTCTAGGCATTCCAGTATCCAGCTGTGGGGCATTGAGTCATAGGCCTTCTTGTATGTGTGTGTGTGTGTGTATATATATATATATATATATATATATATATATATATATATATATATATATAAAACACCCAGCACGCCCCTGCGGGCGGTTTATCCTTCAAGCTCGGGTCCTCTACCAGAGGCCTGGGAGCTTGAGGGTCCTGCGCAGTATCTTAGCTGTTCCCAGGACTGCGCTCTTCTGGACAGAGATCTCCGATGTTGTTCCCGGGATCTGCTGGAGCCACTCGCCTATCTTGGGAGTCACCGCACCTAGTGCTCCGATTACCACGGGGACCACCGTTACCTTCACCCTCCACATCCTCTCGAGCTCTTCTCTGAGCCCTTGGTATTTCTCCAGCTTCTCGTGTTCCTTCTTCCTGATATTGCTGTCATTCGGAACCGCTACATCGATCACTACGGCCGTCTTCTTCTGTTCGATCACTACGGCCGTCTTCTTCTGTTGGTTGGTTAGCCACCACCATTTTGTCCGTCTGTATCTGGAAGTCCCACAGGATCTTAGCTCGGTCATTCTCCACCACCCTTGGGGGCATCTCCCATTTTGACCTCGGGACTTCCAGGTTATACTCGGCACAGATGTTCCTGTACACTATGCCGGCCACTTGGTTATGGCGTTCCATGTATGCCTTGCCTGCTAGCATCTTGCACCCTGCTGTTATGTGCTGGATTGTCTCTGGGGCATCTTTACACAGCCTGCACCTGGGGTCTTGCCTGGTGTGATAGACCCCAGCCTCTATGGATCTTGTGCTCAGAGCTTGTTCTTGTGCTGCCATGATTAGTGCCTCTGTGCTGTCTTTCAGTCCAGCTTTGTCCAGCCACTGGTAGGATTTCTGGATATCAGCCACCTCCTCTATCTGCCGGTGGTACATACCGTGCAGGGGCCTGTCCTTCCATGATGGTTCCTCGTCTCCCTCCTCTTTCTTGGGTTTCTGCTGCCTGAGGTATTCACTGAGCACTCGGTCAGTTGGGGCCATCCAATGTATTCTTGGATGTTCGTTGTCTCATCCTGGACTGTGGTGCTGACACTCACCAGTCCCCGGCCCCCTTCCTTCCGCTTAGCGTACAGCCTCAGGGTGCTGGACTTGGGGTGAAACCCTCCATGCATGGTAAGGAGCTTTCTTGTCTTTATGTCAGTGGCTTCTATCTCCTCCTTTGGCCAGCCTATTACCCCAGCAGGGTACCTGATCACGGGCAGGGCGTACGTGTTGATGGCCCGGATCTTGTTCTTACCATTCAGCTGACTCCTCAGGACTTGCCTGACCCTCTGCAGGTACTTGGTGTATATATGTATATATATATATATATATATATATATATATATGTATATGTATATATATATGTATATGTATGTATATATATATATATATAAGCAATTCTGATTTTATGCTTCAAAAGGACTAGAGAGAAGTATAAACTTACCGCTCCTTCCTGTCTAATGACTTAGTCAACTTCAGTTTTCCTTTAATTCAAGAAGTCAAGAAGACTTTGGTAAGTTAAACTGACAAGTTAATCAAAAAAGAAATCAGGGGGTGTATGCATGTTTTAATAAAAAATAAAAAATACTGGCCCCAGTGTGTTGTATAGTAAGTCGATGCTAAGTTATATGTAGCTCTTTAACTTTTTGGTCCCAGTAGTACTGCAAATTGAATTTATGTTTTGTTTTTGATTGACTTAAGGAAATCAAACCATCTAAAAATTTTGCTTTTGTAACTTGCAGCATGTGGGCTTTTCCAACTTTTGTATTTTCACCTCCTCCTAAATGCTAAACTGAAACTTTATTTGTGTTGGAACACACCCATCACACAAAGCCTAAAAATATTTGTCTCTTTATGTCATCTAAATGTGTCACACCTCTTTTTCGTGTGCATAATGCTAACACATGCAACTCCAGCAAGTTGCATGTGTTAGCATCATGCATAACTTAAGCAAACGCTACACTTGGAAATAAAACATAAAGCTCTGACTACTTTTCCGTTGCAGCTTCTGAATGGTAGACCGCAGTAAAACAGTTAAGCATGCTCTGCCACATACTAGAAGCTCAGTCAAGATAATAAAACTTGTCAACCACAACAAACCACAGGTGCACAACAGACTTGTGACTTGACTGTTGTAATGCTTTAGCCGCCTTGACAGCCAAAGTCAGGTGGGTTGCTGGATGATGGAAGATGCACACTTTTCTTGGTAGACTAGAGCAAAGATCATCTGTTGATGTTTAGTATTGAACTCACATGAAAATGAGAGGCACAATTTAACCAAGTGTCAGTTTACGTTTCCATTAGGTGGAGACATATGGAGGTTAAGAGGCTTTCTTTAAGAGGAAACCAATTTTTGTTTTGTGATTTGGGTGGGAAGAGCTAGAAACTTTTGCCAAAATAAAAGAAAACTTCACTTTACATGAACATTGAGCTAACTTACTAATGTAGTGAATGAACCAGCGGGTTAGCAAAGAGCTCACATCTGCTTCTTAAATATCTTTGAGCAAGACAGGAATCCCCAAGAACCTGAAAGTCTGTAATTATATTTACATGATTTGCTAACAATTAAAGCACCATCGCATCATTGTTTCAATAGCTACAGTCATCAGACCATGAATGCACATATCAGTGCATGCAGTCAACAACTCAAATCCATTTCACAATCAGGTAATGAGCTTCGTTTTCCTTACTCATTTGCTGATTCTGAAGGTTAATGATTTATTTTTTAAGGCTGTCTCATGAAATAGAGTATGACGCGAACTGCCTCCCTCCCTCAGTGACGCTCCTTTGTGCTCAGTAGGTGGGATATGCTTTTCAGTATCGAGTCAGACAGATAGTAAAGACCCCCTGGTGGCAATGAGCTGTAACTACAGCGGTTGTGTGTGTGAGTGTGTGTGTGTGTGAGTGAGTAAGAGAGAGAGAGAGAGAGAGAGGAAAATGGGTGGACGGAAAGTCCCCGTGTGGAAATCCCCTTTGACTTGGACTTTTTCCTTGTTTTAAAAAAACTATCATTATCGTACGTGTGTATTCTTTTGAAAGGCTTCGCAGGCTGCGAGGGCTCCAAAATAGATCTGATACTGAAAGAAAGAGAAGGTTGAATGGCGCCGAGGACCGCTGCGGTGAGGCTGAGTGAAGTGGCTGAGAGAGGACTAGCCTGAGCATCCGGGAGGCTTTTGTTATTACCCCGACATATTACACAGGTAAGACGCCAGCCTTCCCTCCTTGTGCCTCCCCATGTGGACACACATTTCTTAGCAATTGGGTGAGACTTGGTGGGTAAGACCACGTTTGGGCCTTGAGTAATGTATGGTCGTGTTTCTGGGGACACGGAGGAAGCTTGAAGCCTGCTCACGACAGTGGCTTTGACAGCCATTGTTTACAAAGACGTCACCCTCGAGCGGATAGCAGGACATTTAAACAGCCAAATGTGGCATCGGCGAAGCTACAGTGTATCGATACCCGCGCTGTTAGACGCGATTGAACGCTACATTGTTCCAAAGGTAGTTGTCATTGGAATTACGTAAGCCTTTAACGTCAGCAAAGTCTCCTGTTATTGTGTTTTTGTGTAGCCAGCCATCCTAAACCGCAGCGTCCACCCGGGTGCTGCTGTCTGTCTGCCTTAAAGTGTGCCCCGCTGTGACAGCACGCCACGCTAATGATTCGTGTCAACATGCTCCCTGACATCCAGGTGTCTGTTGTCTGGTCCCTCATGTGACTGACTAGCCCTTTAGCACGGCCTAGTCTGTTGTTGCACCTGCTGCTGTTTGGGTAGTAAAGGCACAGAGGCCAATAGAAGCTCGCTGTTCAGGTGTTTGTGGACTCGAACAGTATCTTTCGACCTGACTGCCAGCTTGCGAGAGGTTGATAGAAGGATGTTGTGGGAAGTTTAAAAGTCAGCAAAACTCCAGGCCCACTTGCTGACCATTACTTTCTACTTCCTCTAAACTGCTAATGCGTCTTCACTGCGTTGAAATGTGAGGGGAAATAGTCCTTTAAAACCTTCCCTTTAGCAAACTTGACTCAAATTGGGTATAGAGGTTGTGCATTGAACCTCAGTACCTTTATACTTAAAGTATAAAAACTGCCAAAAGTTTCCCTAATTTTCCTAGCTTTCAAATTACTGTAACAAATTGGGAAACGTGGCTGAATTAAAGTTGTATTTTATTTCAATTTCATTGTTCTTGACAATGACAATAAATAAATACTACTACTACTACTTTATTTAGGGGAAATAATTCTGCAGCTGCTTGTCTTTTAAATGACTTCAGGGAGTGACGTAAACCCAGGTTAGATTATCTTCCTCCTGTACTGAGAGCAGTGTTTGTGTCTGTACTGAAAGCCTATAATTTTTCTAATGATTCCCAGCCTTTTAAATGGAGACTTTATGCAGGCTGTTGAGGGAGGAGGCCTTGTGACCTTCCCATCAGCCTGGGAAGCCCTGGGTGGCCTTCGGTTAAGGTCTGGAAAGCACCCGTTTATTGTTGGAAGTCTTTGAGCTCAGTGGGACACTAGGAAGCCCTGTTGAGGGAAACTCTCAAAAACCATCAAGACAAAAAGGAGAATTAAAAGAACAAACAAGAATACAAAGGGGTCTTTGTGTACTTTATTCAGTTGGGCCCAGCAGAATCTCCAGGAAAAAGCACCATACAGCCTCCATACTGGAATCATCCTTTGTGATGGGTAGTTTCCCAAACAAACTGTAAATTAAGTTGTGCCTTAAGTCTTAATTTGTTAGGAAGGGGACTCTCCACTGAAAATTTCCCACAAATCCCTGCTGTGAAATAACATGTCCTCTCCGCTTCTCTCCATCCAGTTTCCACGTTGATCCGGCATCGGTGGTTGGTGCCTCCTCCTCCTCCTCCTCTCCTCCTTGCTCCTCTTCCTCCCCTCCTTCCATTCACCTGGCCAGCCATCCGCCATGTCGCAGGGTCAGAACTTCCTCCCCAAATTCCTGTTTGTCTCCAACCTGCTCAAGGCAGTGAAGATCCGACAGCGAGTGCCTAACGATGTGGTGAAGCCTGCTGCCAGCGGTGGCCTCATGCACCACCTGCGGGGTATGCACCGGTACACACTGGAGATGATCGCCATGAACCACTTCCCCCAGGCCTTCAGGGAGGTGGTTCAGGCCGCCATCCTGGACCGAGCCATGCAGGCCTCATTAGAGAAGGAGAAAAAGCTCAACTGGTGTGGGGAGTTGAAGAAGATGGTGCCCTTACGCACCAATGGTAAGAACGATTATGCTGATGTTGAGGAGCTGTTCTGGAATATGGAGGCTACAGTAAACCAGATTTCTGTGGTGGTCTTGTAAGTGGATGAAGCTCCACGAAGCTTTGTTGATGTTCAAAGATGTTTTATATTATTGGTTGTATAGCAGAGGGCACCGTAAATAACTGCTGTTGGAGCAGTAGGTGATATTCAACACGAATAGAATAATTCAGCAGATTGGTCACAGAGCTAATGTTGAACCATTTCTCCTTGATTTTAGAAGCAAAACATATTGCGCTCAACACAGGATGTGTTTTGCTTTTGTTTCATTTTCTATGAGAGAGATGGTGAGCTCTTATGAGTCAGGACTATTTGATATGCAAATTCTGAGATGTCATTACTCACAGGCAGGGTTACTGTAAATGACAACAATCGAGGGACGTGAGTTCCGCTTTCACATAGACTCATTTAGCAGCCCCCTTGGTTTTACTGTGCCGACCTTAGTGTTTGACTTTAGGCACCCCACTGCTAAGTCATGTTTTCTGTTACGTGAATGTTGTAAGACGGGAACATCCCAGGGCAGGCAAACATGTAGACTCGGGCCTGATTACTTCTGATCATAGTTGTGTACTGGGAAATTCTCTGGCGTCACATGCAGGACTGTTATTTACTGTCTGTGATGTTTCAGACCCAACTATTTCCACAGTTTTTCATTTGCTGCATTTGGGGTATGCCCCCTCTTTTTCTGTGTAGGTGTGTGTTAGTGAATGTCAGTGGATGTCAAAAAAACACACCGTTTTACCTTAAATTCCCCACCTGCCTGACTTTATGTGACTTTATGGATTTGTGTTTGTGATGATCTGTTAGAGCTCATCAGACCTTGTTAAAGCAAACGTGTGTGTCTCTGGTGGCCTTTTCCATCTATACTGCAGTAGCTTAAACACAGCTGCTGTGTACATCAGATCTATTTTAAAGTTAATGGAGAGCAAGGTTTTTGAGAGGAATCATCAGCTATAGCTTCACAACAGAAGGAGGAAGAGGAAATCAGTCATAATTGCAGCTTTGTGCTAAACATGTGAGTTTCCAGAGGAAATAGTTTCTTTCTTTCTCATGTGAGAAATTCCTACATTGGTCACATATCAGAAGTTACTTTGAATAATTACTGGATGGTTGAGGAACTTGCTGGATGTGTTATGTCCTACAGTACTTTTTTTAAATAGTGAAACTCTTTGAAAGGGTCCCTGCCAATTCTGAAGTTAGTAATCACTGAAGGACTTACTGTAACTGTCATCAGCACATAATTCCCCCTTGCAAAGACCCCTTAATTGATGACCAAAATGGATGACTTCTGCTGCCAGTAACCTGGCTGGAATTTCCTGGTTTGCGAAGATGATGTCATAAAGAGGAGACAGAATTTAGTGCCAGAGCGTCTAACTCTGAAGGACCCAGACGTGACTTTGAGCAGAGGACGGACAACACGCACGCACGCACACACTCACACACACACAAGGCTGACTGACTGCTGCTGAGTCACTGGAGCTCAGCAGACACACACAAATACAGAAAGAAAACGTGAGAGAGAAGAAGTCTGTTCACTGATGTCCAGCGCCGTTGTCGGATATCTGTCTCCACATCATCTCAGAACTGAATTTACCAGTGAACCCAAAATCCTTATCTCATTTGGTCTATGCAAATGCACTAAAGATCCAAACCCCATAACCAATTTCCCCGAGCCCGGCTTAATTACGAAGCAAGACCACAGAATATAACTGACCATCAAAAAAAACCCAGACTCATAAAACTTCCACTCCGCTTCAATTAAAATAACAGGGCCACATCCGTTTTCCTGATACATCCAACTTTTCCTCCAAGTAAAACAAGGCTTTATTAGAATTCAGTCTCTCTTCTGTCTTGAATGTCTCGGACACATCCGTGGGGTTTTCCCAAACAGTATCCCATGTCTGTCATGTGTCCCCATCAGGAAGGATTTGTTCAGCTACAATACACTAACTTCATGGTTAAGTTACTGGGAGGACACATACACTGCTGCAGTGTTCTGCCTTACAAATAAAGCTTTTAGGTTTCTTTTGGGGCATCCACATTATTCCTCCTAGATTGGGGTATGTGGTATGTGCACTTTGTTTTTATAAGCAAGACTACACAAGGAAAAACTTGATGAGGAGGCGACGCATGAGCAAAGGATGAGCCAGTGAAATTTTCCATATCACTTTCTGTAAAATGGGACATTGGCCTTAGTGGATAATCTATGAGCGTTTTTCTAGTTTGGTAATAATTTACTGCAGTTGTTTACAGTCACAAATCTTGGGCCATTCTCACACAACAACCTGCAGACAAGGTGTGGGAAAGTGCAGCCCTGCTGGAAGCACACTGTTGCAAACTTGTGCTGTCACCTGGACAGTGACCAAATCAACTTAAGTCTGGCTCTGCACTGGTATGTTTTCAGGAAGTTCCCCAGCTTGCCACAGAGGAAGTATCTATATATAACCTGATGGGAGCTGCTGAACCACTTTCATCTTTAGTTTTCAGGCACCTCACTTTGTGATCATGACTTTTTTTCATGCAAGAGGAAGTGATTACGTGTGTGGACATTTGTTTGGATTTGTGTGTACCTTTGGGCCTACATATGTCTGGTGTTTTTTATTAAAAAAGCCTTGCATTTTATGTTTTTGCTGAGTGATGCAAGAGCACTGAAATGGAACAACATCTAGCTGGTCTGAAATGGAGAAGTGTTTTTTTTTCTCTCTTTAAATACAGCGAGATGTTCCTTCAGTTGAAAGAAAACAACTGTAGCTTAGATTGCATTAATTGAGCCACACAACAATTAATGCTACACTGAGATCAGATTTTGGCCTATTTAACACTTGCATCAAAACAAAACAACATTTTATGATCCTTTTTTTTTAGAAATTTTTTCCTAGCTGTTTCTTAAACCTACTTAAACTTAAACTTTTCCTGTATAGAGGAGAGATCTTGAAAATGCCTGTTTAATACAGCAGTATTATACAAAGAAGGGTGCAGATGCTTTATGTGTATGAAGTTACTGCCAGGTAAATGTTTGTGGAGGGAAAAAAAAGAAGTACACATTACAGTTCATGTGTATATGCTTGTGCATGTGAGGACCCATGTTATCTCTGCTCATTAATCACAGCATTCATCGGGTGTTGATTGTAGTATTTAAAAAGATAACATTCCATCCGGTCCAAGTCACGCCTTTGTGGAAAGTACAGGACCAGCTGAGTAGCATTGATGAGTTGGGATCATAGGAGGGGAGCATGCACACATGCACTCGCATGAAAGACAGAAGTTAGTACAGGGAAATTCCTGTGTTTAGTGTGGCAACAGGGTTTTTCAGAGCTGCACACATTAACAAATATGGGCTCTGCTGTTTCACAATGAGAAAAAGACCCAGTACTGCCAAAGGAGAATAAATAAAATTCCAGGATTTTTAGCCGCTCACGCTCTCACACACTCGTCTTTTCAGCAACCAAGTCTTTACCTATATTCTACTGACTGGCTGCAGTGATAAAGGCACATACGTTTGGCAAAAACAAATATATGTATGTGAGAATTCTGGTTTTCTATACAGATTTAGATTGTAAAAAGATTCAGTTTTTCAAAAACATGTTCCGGGGAAATTACGGGTCATTTTTATCAGCCTTGTCTGTGGCGTGTGTACTGTTAGATGTATAAGGGTCATATAATAGTCTAAACACCAGATACTAACGACCAGCCCAGCGGCCTGGAAATCCCCAGACTTTAGTTACACTTGTGTGTGTGTGTGTGTGTGTGTGTGTACACACACATTGCAGTTGCCTGTTTTTTATGCTGTATGTGCATAGCCTTTGTATGTGTGCGTGTGCATGTGCCTATTCACAGAAGGAGAACTTTGTGTCCTGTGTACAAAATCAACCAACCATAGTACTAAAAACACATGTGTTTTCTTGCCTCCTCTTTGTGTGTCTGTAGGAGATGGGAACTGTTTGCTTCATGCAGCCTCTCAGTACATGCTGGGTGTTCAGGACACAGACCTGGTTCTTCGGAAAGCTCTCCATGGTGTTTTGAAAGAAACTGACACGGGCGTCTTCAAAGCTCGCTTCCAGGCAGAGCTGCTCCAATCTCAGGAGTTCACCCAAACTGGACTCCGATACACCACCATGGTATGAATTTTCAACTAGATCCATTTTCCATTACTTTGCTTTGAGAAAACTGTGCTCATGCAGAAGTTTATTTCCTAATTGTGTGCATTTGTTCCAGAACTGGGAGGATGAGTGGGAAAAGATTGTGAAGATGGCATCGCCAGTCTCCAGTAGCAATGGCCTCCAGTTTGATTCTTTGGAGGACATCCACATCTTCATCCTCTCCAACATTCTCCGCAGACCCATCATCGTCATTGCAGGTACTCCCTTTTTTATCATCTCAAATTATGCTTATTTATCCTTGTTAGCCCTCAAAGACTCACTGGTTTTGTAAGAGCACATCTTGTAATGTATAATATATCACCACCATTCCTCAACATTTGCTCTCGGTTGTTTTGAAGTCTTCTTAATGCACTGTGTCACTTACTGTCTATCTTAATAAAGAATCTCAAATGACTACTGATGATTTCTCAACTTCAAAATATAAAAAAATAAATATGCAGAAACATGTTTGCAGTCATATTTGAGCAAAGCTTGCTTTTTCAGGATCTAAAATCCTAAAATGACTGCACATTGCTCCATTTATTCCACTTGAATTGGGTGCAGCTCTATAAAAGTTGTTCATTGTCATTTGTTAGAGAGTTATAAACTCTTAAATCTTTGTTCTTTCAACAGACCAGGTGGTCAGGAGTATGAAATCCGGCACCTCCATCTCTCCTCTGAATGTGGGTGGGATTTATCTGCCTCTACACTGGCAACCCACAGAGTGCTACAAATACCCAATAGTGCTCGGCTACGACTCCCAGCACTTTGCACCCCTCATCACCATCAAAGACAGTGGTCCAGGTACAAATCACAAAGAAATAGGTGTTATATATTTGGCACGATAAAGGGACAAAGCAGGACCCCTGTTCATGGATTTGGCTCTGTGTATCTTTAACTGAATTTCCCAGAGATCCGAGCAGTACCGCTGATCAATCCGAGGCGGAATGGCTTTGAGGAACTGAAAGTTCATTTTCTGATGGAGAAGGAGCAGCAGCAGAAAGAGAGGCTCCTCAAAGAGTACCTGCACCTGATAGAGATCCCTATCAGATTGGGCCATGACATTACACAGATTATGAAAGCTGCAAGGTACTTGGGCATTATAAGTTCCATCCATTGTTAAATGCAGCCTTGAACAGCTCATGGCATAAGAATTGTTTTTGACTGATTATCAAAGATAATTTAGCCAAACTACTTTTATTAACTATGAATTTGAAAGGGAAAAAAGTAATAAAATGCAGTTAAGAACCACATTGTATGTCTCTGTCCTAAGGCTGGATGAGGGAAACCTTCCTGAAGACATGAACCTGATGGAGGACTACCTACAGCTTGTGAACCATGAGTACCAGCGCTGGCAGGAGGACAAGGAGCAGGCATGGGCCGCCCAGCCACAGCGTCCGCCACCCTTCTCCGTCTCCCAGCTCTCGCTTATTGAGATCCGCTGTGCCACACCACGATGCACCTTCTATGTCTCTGTGGACACGCAGCCTCATTGCCATGAATGCTTTGAAAAGCGGCAGGCCACTACTGGTGGAGGAGCGAGGATAGAAGGGGTAATTCAGACTAAGGAAGGAGGTTTACAAGGTGGGGTAGGAGTCATAGGGGGATCAGAGACTGAGGTGAGCTCCAGAGGGGCCAGAAGTAGCAGCCCCCCATGCTCTTCATCTGGGAGAGGAGTAGTGTTATCCAGTCCCCGCTCAGCCCCGCCCACCGCCCCCAGCCTCAGCCTATACAGTGAAACACATGCAATGAAGTGCAAGACACCCGGCTGCCTCTTCACCCTAAGTGTGGAGCATGATGGACTTTGTGAGCGCTGCTTCAACTCCAGGCAAAACCATGGACCCCCTGGAGTTGGAACGGCCGCTACAGGACTGCCAGGGACCAATGGGGGGCCTGTCGTTCCCCACCCAGCCCAGGGCTCCGGCTGGAACCAGTGGGGAGGCTGTGAGACCGAGACAGAGCGATGTAACATGTGCAGAAAGGAGGCGTTTAGGATATTCAATGGCTTGTGTCCACCCTGCATGCAGAGACAGCAGGCTCCAGAAAGGGGAGAGCCACAACAGATCAATCCCAGGACTGAAGCCTCATCTTCAGCTTGGACCCAGGCCAGGGACACTGAGCGGCCATGCCTCACTCTAACTCCAGGGCACACCTCAGCTTGGCAGGGCCCTGTGGCCCGACCTTGTAAAAGATCTGGCTGCCAGTTCTTTGGGACACCTGAGAAACTGGGTTTCTGCACTATTTGCTACGTAGACTATCAGACAAATCACCGTAAGTCCTAAAACAAAACTAGAAAACACTTCTTGCATTGCACGCTTTTCGTATATATAAAATTTATTATAAAAGCCGTATAGCTGTCTTAATAAACATCTCATTTAACTGTTCTGTTTGTTGTTATTCAAATGTCATATGGCACATTGCTTATGTTGGCCACTGTTTCTTCCAGACCTGACTCCTCCTCCTGCCCCGGCCCAGAGTCGGCATGGTTTGGAGACAGGCTTCCAGAATGCCTCACGATGTCGTGGGCCTGGGTGTGGTGCAGTTGGCAAGGTGATGCTGGAGGGCTACTGTGATAAGTGCTACGTAAAAGAGCAAAGTGCAAGACTTAACCAAGTCGCAAATCGCACGTCCCCTCCTCTGGTAGGTACCTGCCATACCTTCATAACTCCTCACTGTTCTTCACATGTCTTGTTTTTTTCGTGTGTTCTTCTTCTTCGCCTGTTGACAGTTCTTTCCATTCTCGCTCTTTCTCTGTACAAAAGCGTGAACGAGCAGCAAAACCCAGATCTTCGCAGCAATCCCAGACCCAGACTCAGTGCCGGCGGAGTGGCTGCAGTAATGTATCCCCGGGTTGCACAGACCTCTGCCCAGAGTGCCACACGCGTGGTCAAGGCAGAGAGCCAGGAAGACGGGCGCAGGCGCCCAAAGAAAAGTCGAAGCAGCGGTGCCGGACACAAGGCTGTGACCACTACGCCAACCAAGAGAAACAGGGCTACTGCAACGAGTGTGACCACTTCAAACAGATTTACCGCGGCTGACCACATTTAGCGCCCATGCACACGACAGCGATGATGACACATCGCTAGCACGCTAGAGCCGCCGCCCTGCTGTGGGCTCTCCATGCCAGTCAATGCACCTCTGATACTAACTAACCAACTAACTAACTTGCTAGTGACTAACTAGTTACCTTATGGCCTGAAAATCAAACCCCCCATGTAGAATGTGAAGAGAGAGTGTGTGTATGTGGGGGTGGTGGTGAGTGTGTGTGTTTTCGCAGTAGACATGGCCTCCAGAATACCTCTTTGTGCAATTATTATCATCTGACATGCCCTGCGCACTTACACGGTGAGAGGTTTGGCTACATGTCAGAGCAACTGAATTAACTCTTGTGTACAATATGTATTTAGAGGTACGTAGTGAATCGTGCCGGACAAAATGATTGTATGTCGACATAACAAGAAGCATCTGACATTGCTTTCTAGACCACAGCCAAGGATTTATACCCCCCGTCTGTCTGTCTGTCTTAACCCATCTGTGTATCTGTCTGCCTGTCTGTCTAGCATTTGCTCTGAAGAAAGAGAGATGCAGTAGTTGGGCATGCCCAACAGCAAATCTCTGTGAAAATAGTCAGCAGAAGTGTGCAAAACTGGGCCAAAGGAAAGCAAGCAAAGTGCTTGAAATTAAGTTAAATGGCATTCACCACTGTTTTGCTTAAATCTCCTAAATCACTCATCTATGTCCTCACAACCCAGACAAAGATTTTTTTTTTTTCAAAAAGATTCTCTTGCAGTCAATATTGTAAAAATGGTCAAATATTGATTTTCTTCCATTAGCCAGACAATAGCAGGGTTAGTTTATATTTTGAGGCTAATTAACCTTATTACTGTTACATATCTGATGTAAATTGCTTGATATGGAAAGTAAAAAAACAAATTATAAACTGTGCAGGACAGACAGGGCAGGCCCCTGTTAGTTTTGGTGCTACATGTACAGAAATACAAGCCTCTCCATTGTAGCCAACATGCTGGTGGTTTCAGCGGACAGAAGGCAGAGATCACAGTAGAGACAGGACTCACTCTCTTTCAAAACCTCCTTTCCTTCCTCTTATTTCCCTTTTTCTCCAAAACAAATCTGTTGCCTTGGACGTTGTTTTCCTGTTTACTTACCACTTAAGCACCTAGAAACGCATAGACACATGCGCACACATATCTACACAATGTATACACCAACATAATATCGTCAGTCCTGTTAAAAGGGGATTGGCAACTGTGAGGAGAACTGAGACTACAAGGACAGGCGAAGTCTGGATAATTATCCACCCTACTACTGTATACACACGCACACATGCAAACACAGCTTTGTGAGATTGTATGTCCCCACCCCAGCCTGAGGTAATGTGTAGGTAAATGAACCTGTAAAGATGCATTCCTCTCTGCTTCACCCTCCTGGATGTGCCAAGGCATCACTTTCAAAACTTCAGAGAGCAATCCTGTTGCCTGCTTTGGCTAATCTTGTCTATCTGAATGTGTTTGTGCTGCTTGTACAGCAGCACAGTATTGGGGCTGATCCTCGATAAGTTTTGCCTTTACATAGTGATTGAAATTTTATGGACCAGAGGGGCCTGATCAGTGATTATGGATCAGTGCTCCCACTTATAAAAAATGCTTTTGTGAACATGGATCTTAGTCCATACCGTAGGACCTTCCAACCCGATGCCTCATCTTCAATACACACACACACACATACACACATACAGATAAAACGTACGCGTGTGTGCGTCTGGAGTACACAAAAAACTGACATTCCTCCTCTTTTTTTCTTTTCTTTTTTTTTGAATTTCAAATGTATTTTGATATATTTGTTTTTTTTCTGCCAAAAGAGGAAAAAAAAACAAAAAAAACGTGCCATCAATTGCCAAACAGTTGTTGTTACCTCCTTAAAAACGGCCAGCCTGGACCATTCTAAACTAACCAGAGTGCCACAGATTGACATCTCCTGTTCTGCGCAACCACAGACTTCAGCTAATCCAGATCTCTCATGCTGAAAACCCCCTAATGGACACCATCTTTCCGTGAACTTATCTTTTATTCAGATACGAAGAAATGTCTGTCTGTAAAGATAAGCTCAAACATGAAACATTTATCAGACTCAAATTTGGTAATAACTGGAACCTCTTTCCCCTCTTACTTTAGCTGTGGGCAGATATCCATCTGTGGCTCTAGTTAGAAAAGCATAGACAACCAGGCTCTTGGTCTGCCTTTTCATTCAACTGTATCTAAAGCTGTCAGGCCAGCCCACGTGTTGACGGCCTGGACGTAGATCTCTGTGTGCTTTAATCACCTCTAGACAAACCTTAATCACTTCAAGGCCAATTAGTGCTCAGCTCATCATAACCTCTTAACAAGGGGCTCTGACTGAGTTTGACTGGGAGGAGATCACATAAGTTGCACATGACTTGTCTAAGCTGCTGAGGCATTTAGGAATGGTACTCCGACCTGTGTAGGGACATTCCAACAGTAGGAAGAGCATCGACTTAAGAGCAGAAGGTGTAACAAAACATGCAAATGGTGTGGAAGTTTCTTTGTGTGACTTTTTGACAATAGGGTATTGTATGAAAAAAGCCTGGTTTTATTTGTTAAGTATTTATTCATATCAAAATATCTGTATTGTGTGATTCAATAATTATTTATATGTCGTCCTGAAATGAATTATTTTTATTAAGAAATCTGAAATCTGACTGATGTGTTTCTTGGGTCTGTACTTACTGTGTGTGTGCGTGTGTGTGTGTGCATATACTTGTGTGGATGTATTTTGACATCAGGTGGAACCGTAGAATTTGATTTGCGTGAGGATTGGCGTCAAACATTTATTATATTGATAAAAATCATATTAACGTGCAGCCCCATGTCAACAAGTGCAATCGCTGTCAGGGGAGAGTTTATTATAAGCTTTTGAAGCTACAACTTACTGATGAGTCTCAAATGCATCACCTGCTTGCAAACAACACCACAAACATCATTGGTGATGACCCTAACTCTAGAACTAGGCAATTAGAATATGTTTATTGATTTATTAAGTTGTTCTCCAAAATATTTTCAATTGGGAAACAAAGAAAGCGTTTATTCAAAGTGACATACATCAAAAATATCTATGTTTTCCCCCCAAAAAGTCTCCAAAATATACAATTATAGGGGAGTGCTAGGGTTATGGATGGGATTATGCTTACTTAAACTTCATTGGGTTAAGTTGCTGTTTGGAAAAGAAAGTTGTAAAGATGAGCTTGTTGCATTTATGTTTAAGTGTATGATGGTTCCAGTTTAAAATGAGGTTTTGCAGAAAGGGAACATTGTGGGTTTTTCGAGAACAGCTCATTCAACCAATGCATGAGTGACTGAGGTCATCAGTAACTCGACATCAAAGGCAAAAACAAGCACGTCAGGCTGTCATTGTGAGGAGAGTTTTGTCCCGAATGAGTAATGTTGTATAGTGGTTAACAGCTTTTCCTAATGTGTGAAAGTTCCAGACCAGTAGGAAGCACAAGTTCCTGTGAAGGTTGTGTTAGGAAGGGCATCTGGTGTAAAAGTGCGCAGGTCCGTCTACTGTGGTGACCTATTGTGAATAATGGAGCAGCTGAAAGAAGCTAGAACAATGCAAAAGTTATTGCTTTTTACTCCCTATACTTCATTAAATACTGTTTCGGTGTTAAAATTATAATTGAGTCAGGGTAAAGCCTGGGGCCCTTAGTTATGATGTTATGATCAGTGAAGGTCCTTATAAAGATAGCTAAATATGGCCTTGTGTGTATGTATATGCCTCAACACACAGAGAGTGGAGCAGGCGGCAGCCACACAGGGGAAACAGTGGTAAGAGAGTACTTTTAGCCAAAATATGGGAAGTGTTCATCCAAATGATGTCAGACTTGGCATCATACTTAGTCAAGTCCCCAGCAACACACTCACCAAGCTTGAACTGGGTTGGATAAACAGTTGTCAAAATAGGCAAAGAAAAAAGAAAAGAGAGACATAATTCTCGAATTATTATTAGTAACATTACAAATGGGTTTGTTCGGCATTTTTTTCTATTATTTTCTTGTGGCTGGTTAGGAGGGGGCAGGAGAATACAGTATATGAAACACTATAATGTGTTCTAGCCTGCATGCACTTGCATATGGAGTCTGCTTGTGTTCTCAGATGCTCAACCTTCTTCTTATTGCTTCTCTTTACTAAGCTGGATATTGCTTAACGCTGTTTCTGCAGACAAGCACTTGCACTCTGTTGGCAACAAATCCATCTCCAGTGTAGGAAGTATAGTGGGTGCTGCAAAAACATCAGATAAATGACTACTGAGGCCTGGTTTAGATGTGGCAGACTGCACCATTTTCCCATATGCTTAACTGGGTTAGATCTTTTTCTTCTTCTTTCCGCCTTTGATGTTCTTCTTTCTTTTGTCAGTTATGCAGATTTCCATAAAAGAAGCGCAAACAATAAGGTTTTTTCCTTCTGTGCTTTTTTTTTTCTTTTCTTTTTTGGTCACTATATTCTTGTTTCCAGGTTATTGTAAGGCTTTTGTGCTAAAAAAGAAAATAAAAGAGGGAACCCCCACCCTCACAAAAGAAAACACAGTTTACTCAGGAGGAGTGGGTCACACGGTGGGAGGGGGGAATTTGGAGTAAGGGGAGATATGGCAGTTACAGGTGGGGAATTGGCAATACTTATATATGGTAGGGCTGAGGTGACATTTAACAAACGTGGGACTGCAAGGTTTGTGCGTGGGGAGATTGGTAGGCTGATGCGGTTTCCTGGAAATACCCCAACATGCAAACGCTCTTGTAAAACCGTTCTGACAAGCAGGCAAGAAGTGTTTCACTTGAGGTTTCTCATGAGTGTGGTGCAGCAGACCTTTCTATTCATACGCAGTATGAATAAATATAGTGAAGCAAATTTAGTTGCAGATTACAAATAGCCTATTTTTATTGCCAGACTTCATTGAATAGCTTATCCTGACAGAGAGATGACTTAGGCAAAAAGTATATTAACAAGTTTGCAATTAGGAAAATGTATGCAAGTGCATACACAAATACATAAATTAATCAAATGTTACATACCAGACCCAGTAAATTCTTAAAATTCTTATTTAGATAAGGACTAACACATGACTAAATGCTATACAGCTCCAGTCTGCTAGGCTTGATTAACCTGTCAAGTTGGCCTTGTTAGGTGAGGCTGTGTGCAGTCAGGAATAGGACCCAAGGTGCAGACTCCGGAGACAGACGTGAACTCAAAAAGGCTTTAATGCTGAACGCAACATGACATAACTAGAAAGACTCAAAATAAACTTACACCGGTGGCCAGGCAAAACACACAGCAAAATAAACATTAGATCACGACACAGACACAAAGAAACACTGGGCTTAAATACACAGAGGGAGCAATCAGGGAATGGGTAACAGAAGGGAAACACAGCTGGGGCAAATCAGGCCTAACGAGACAAGAGGAAGCAAAACCAGACACATTAACATCAGACATGGACTTTCAAAGTAAAACAGGAAACACATAACACAGACTGAACAAAGACACAGACTCATATGCAGGCACTACAAAGGGAACAGAGACGTGGGAACAAGGCAGACACAAACACTGACTGAACACGGGGATATAGGAACTTAGGATACACAGACGCGAACTAGACAAGGGGATGCAGGTGATAGGGGAGACATAAGCCATAAGACGGAACTCAAAGAAACCAAAAACTAGAAAGTATAAATAATAACATAAACTCAAACACCCTGGGTCAACGACCCAGGCATCCTAACAGGCCTGGGGCAAAAATGTGCTGTTGTGTACCTTTTAATGCTGCAGCAACAACATCGTCTTCAGTTTAATTAAATTCAGTTTTATTTAAGGCATTACATTTATTAATTTAGGGCTGCATGGTGGTTAGCAGTGTTGCTTCATAGCAAGAACGTCCTGAGTTTGACTCCACCATTTGGCCGAGGCCCTGCTGTGTCAGTCTGGCGACTTGTCCAGGGTGGACCCTGCCTCTCGCCCTAAGGTAGCTGGGACCAGTAAGACGAGCAGACCAGGGATATGGCTCTTCAGAACCAGAGGCATCTCCACTCAGTGGTCAGCAGACTGCAAACACAATCTCCGAGAGCCCTTCTCATAATATCAGGGGACTTCAATCATGCCTCTTTGGACTCCACACTGCCCACCTTCACCCAGTATGTGACCTGCTCAACCAGAGACAATAAAACACTGGACTTACTGTATGCCAATGCTGAAGAGGCATACAGTTCATCACCTCTCCCTCCACTGGGCAAATCTGACCACAACCTGGTGCACCTTGTCCCTGTGTATGAGCCCTTAGTGCGCAGGGTGCCACCAGCCACCCGCACAGTGCAGAGATGGTCAGAGGAGAGCGAGGAGGCTCTTAAGGACTGTTTTGAGTCGACTGTGTGGGAGGTGATCTGTGACGACCATGGAGAGGACATCGACAGCCTTACTACATGCATTACTGACTATATTAATTTCTGTGTGGATAACACCGTACCTACCAGGACTGTACGGTGTTTCTCCAACAACAAACCTTGGATTACCCCAGAAATTAAAGCTGTCCTCAAGCAGAAGAGGAGGGCCTTCAAATCCAAAGACAAAGAGGAGTTGAAAAGGGTGCAGAGAGAGTTGAGGGGACTGATAAGGAATGGGAAGGACAGCTACAGGCAGAAGATGGAGAACCAGCTTCAGCAAAACAACGTTGGTGAAGTCTGGAGAGGCCTCAGAACCATCTCAGGCCACAAACAGCAGAACTCTCTGCCTGGGAGGGATGTGAGGTGGGCAAATGAACTGAATCATTTCTTCAACAGATTTGATTCAACCATGAGACAGTCTACAACATCGGCTGCAGACTCACCCACCCCCACTGCTGCTGTTCCACCTCTGACACCTCAGACACTTCACACCTCCTCTATTCACCCTGCTCACTCCCCCCCACCCCCAACAACAGCATCCAATACACACTCAACACAAGGCTCCAGCCTGTCTCTCTCAACCACCCAGGTTAGGAGGGAACTGAGGAGGATTAATGGCAAGAAGGCAGCGGGCCCAGATGGCATCAGCTCGAGGGTCGTCAGGTCCTGCGCGGACCAACTGTGTGGGGTGATGGAGCACCTCTTCAACCTGAGCCTGAGGTTGGGAAGAGTCCCACAGCTCTGGAAAACCTCCTGTGTTGTACCAGTGCCAAAGACTTCACGCCCCAAGGACCTCAACAGCTACAGGCCGGTGGCTCTGACATCCCACCTGATGAAGACCCTGGAGCGGTTGGTCCTGGCTCAGCTTCGGCGCCTAACAAGCTCATCACTGGACCCACTTCAGTTTGCCTACCAGCCTGGCATTGGAGCAGATGATGCCGTCATTCACCTCCTACATCGTTCCCTCGCTCACCTGGAGACCGCTGGAAGCACTGTGAGAATCATGTTCTTTGATTTCTCCAGTGCCTTCAACACTATTCTTCCCTCGGTTCTGAAGGACAAGCTGGAGAACTCTGGAGTGGACCATCACCTCACTACCTGGATTTTGGACTACCTCACCGACCGACCACAGTATGTGAGGACTCAGGGCTGTGTGTCGGACAGGGTCGTCTGCAGTACGGGGGCCCCACAGGGAACGGTTCTGGCTCCGTTCCTCTTCACCATCTACACTGCAGACTTCTCCCACAATTCCACCCAGTGCTTCCTGCAGAAGTTCTCTGATGACTCTGCAATAGTCGGCCTCATCACTGATGGGGACGACAAGGAGTACAGAGGACTGACTCAAGACTTTGTGGACTGGTGCCAGCTGAACTACCTCCAGATCAACGCCAGTAAAACCAAGGAGCTGGTGGTAGACTTCCGCAGGCACAAGCATTCTCCACTGCAATCACTGAACATCCAGGGTATGGACATTGAGGCTGTGGACAGCTACAGGTACCTTGGTGTTCATCTGAACAACAGACTGGACTGGACTCATAACTCAGACGCCCTCTACAGGAAAGGGCAGAGCAGGCTGTACCTGCTGCGGAGACTCAGGTCGTTTGGGGTGGAGGGCCCACTCCTGAAGACCTTCTATGACTCTGTGGTGGCTTCTGCTATCTTTTATGGTGTGGTCTGCTGGGGCGGCAGCATCTCTGCTGGGGACAGGAAGAGACTGAACAGGGTGATCCGAAGGGCCAGCTCTGTTCTAGGATGCCCTCTGGACCCAGTGGAGGTGGTGAGTGACAGGAGAATGGCGGCTAAGCTGTCATCCCTGTTGGACAACATCTCCCACCCCATGCAGCAGACTGTGACAGCACTGAGCAGCTCCTTCAGTGGGAGACTGCGGCACCCACGGTGTGGGACGGAGAGATTTCGCAGGTCTTTCCTCCCCACTGCTGTCAGACTCCATAATAAAGACTTTAACTGAACAAACACACACATCCACACATGTGCAATAACACTAAGTGCAATAATCTTTTCTGGCATCGTTGTATTTTTACTCAGTTGTATATAGCATTCGTATTCTATTTTTATCTTATTGTATATTTTTATTCTATTTTATTCTACTGTATATAGTATATTATTTTATTCTATTCTGTACAGCTGTGTACTGTATTTATTCTTATTGTATTCTAATTTTTGCGTCATAACTTTTGCACTGTCCACTTCCTGCTGTGACAAAACAAATTTCCCACGTGTGGGACTAATAAAGGTTATCTTATCTTATCTTATCTTATCTTAAAGAGGTGTGAATTTATGTCATTCCGAATAACTGGTCACTGGTTATGTGTCTAAAACCCGCAGTGCTAAAATAGACAAGCATTCAAATTTGTACTTTTTTAATCTATCCACCAGTGGATAGATTAATCTATAAGAAAGCACCACTTTTTTATAAGGTAATCATACCTGTAGAACGAAATGATCCTAATCAGCCAAGTAACTTGTAACTACAACTATCCAATATAGATAGTGGAACGAAATGGTTACAGTAGCACTCTGTGCAGTAGTGAAAAAGGTGAGTCATTACCAGAACTTCCTTAAAAAGGCAGTGAAAGAGGAGCTTTGGTGCACTTGGAAGTTTGGTGACCTTCTAGTTGTAGCCTCTTTATCAAGCCGTTACAAACTCTGAAATATGTAACTACAAGGATTATACAAGAAAAGTTTTCATCTTGACGTTTGTGGTATTTCGCAAGACTGCAAAACGCCCTGATTTACACAGGAAAAAAACAGCTGCCCAAACTCTGTGTTTAAGCTGTCATCAATAAAATAAGAATGAAAATGTCAAACCAAGATCGCTGCACAATGTCTGTTCATGAATGAATCTGACTCACTGCCTCTTCTTTTGAAAAGTGACATGTCGCAAAACTCAAAAGTACAGCTGAAGCTCATTCGACAGGAAGTTATCTGCTGTTGTGCAATAGGAAGAGGGTGTATCCATGGTTACCTTTGTCTGACCCTTTTGTAACAGCAGCAAACAAAACACGCCCATTCACCCTAACAGTATCACATAAACACCCACCAACTGAGGTTTTTTTTTTTTTGGCCCATTTAAAACTCTCAAGTACTGTAACATTCCTGGAAACTGAGGCGGGATTCAGATTCGGGTTATAGAGTGAGGTGAAATACTCAGAACACAGTTTGTTTGACTGATTATCAATGCCATTCTCAGGCTCTTCACATAAACCATTAAAATTATTATTTAAGTAGTATATAAAGTACAATTTGTACATGCCACATGAAGTATGATCTAACCCTGTTTATTTGGCATTCATAAGCTGAAAAAAAAAGCCACAGATAAGGGAACACTTAAAGTGTTTGCTCATTCACTTGTTAACTATGTATGGTATTTAACCCTGGAGAACCCATGGGGTCAAATTTGACCCCATGGTTTCCCTAGTAAACCAATGGGGTCGGATCTGACCCCATGGGTTCTCCAGGGTTAAAAGTAAATTAATAAGTTACCAATAAAATATCACAGGTGTAAAATTCACAGTATATACAGAGAGGTGTCAGTATCAGAATTGTCCTTCATATAAATGTGCTTTGTCCTAACCAGCCTGATTAATGGTAGCTTAAAATAAATGTTTCTAACTGAAAGCTAGATTTGCTCATTCAGATTTCCTCTGTGCTTTCAGCCACATCTCATGACTGTCATTCGTGAACAGACTTAAACATGTTACTGTAAATATTCAAGTAAGTTTTGATTACCAGTAAAAATATAAAACAAACACATACATGTGCTGTATTTACATTTCCTGTTATTAAAATGCTTAATGTGATATAGCTGTGTTACATTTCACCCCCAATTACCTCATACGTGACAAATGCAGTAAAGGATATCTAAAAATGATCTCATTTTGGTTTACAGCTATATTAGAGTCCTTCATAAGCTACTTATTTTCATATAGGAAGTAAAAGTGTTACAGATGTACATCTGTGAAATTTCCACAGTTTCATAACCCAAAGTCCTGTGTTATAAAAGTAATTCTGAGTAATCCAACAGGCGGTCTCACAGTTATTAATCTTTCTAATCTAGGATCTCTAATCCTATCATTGTGTGTAAGTATGTGTATGCTTGTAGGAGTGCTCAACAGTGCGTCACTGGACTGTCTAGATGCCAATGATAAAAGAAGTGAAACCGATGGGCTACAGATCACAGCAAAACACCATGCAGCAGGTCATTAACCTTGCCGTTTCAGGTCTCTTAACTTTCCCTAAGGTGATTTTAGCTGAACAAAATAAACTGCATTTAACTATTTTGGTTGTTTATATTTTCATCTACATCATAGTCTCCACTGCAGCAGTAATTTCCCCCACAGAGATGATTAAACGTTTTATTTTATGACATCTAACAAGGGAGTTGTCTTAACATCACAACATATACTTAGTCACGTTTATATTTCTTTCTAAAAGAGCAATAAGGGATTTTTGCACTGATAGACAGCTCTAAAATGTTTGCATAACTGAGGCAGTTGTCGTTCAGGAGACAGAGTCGGTCGTCTGTCAACTGGAATATCATATGTGTAAACTGGTTTGAGTCTCAGCCTCCAGTCTACATATTCAGTATCCTGGGCAAGATAGTGAACCCTAAGTTACCCCTAGTGCATCCACTAAATTGCGAGTGTGCCAATGTTGTGTTAAAAGTCCTTAGGTGTAGAAAAAAAGGAACTTATATGAATATGTGTGTGAATGAGGCTTCTAGTAAGAAAGTGCTATAAAGATACCAAACCATTTAAAACAAAACTCCCTATAATTACTGAGAAAATACATGAATGGACAATAAGAAATAAAGGTATACTACTTTAAAATATGGAGTATTTGGTGTTTATAAATACCAAGGAAGGTAGTTTAACATTAAGTGTTGCCTACTGGCGTCGATTAAAACATTTCTGTAATCTCACAACTGGGTTTAGGGAATTAAAAAAACAAAAAACAAAAAACGTTTCGTCTTTAAGCGCTCGCATTTGTATCATGACTACAAAAAACAACTACAATTCCCATCAGCTACGTGTGTTTACGGAAGCCTGACCCGTAAGCTAATGGTTGCCTCGTTTTGTTTTTAGGGTACAAGCTGATGTGATTTCTCGCAGGGGCGGTGACGTAAAATCTAAAATTCACTACTTAAAGGGAACTGTTCTCGGGCGATACTGGTTAATGAACTAAGCACAGCTCCATTGGGATTTGACGACCGTTACGTCGTGCTCGATGTGATGGTTGTTGCTTTGATTGTTGTACGTAGCCTAGCATGTTTCCTTAGTTAACAGTGCGATTTAACGACGATTAAACATCCATGAAACCGACAGACTCGGATGAAGATGAAGCAGAGCACCCAAGCTCCATGCAGAAGGAGCTGAGGCGTATGTTAATGTTTTGTCGTGCTACGTTTGCTAACCTGTTTGAATGGGCAGCTCAAGAGAGCGTCGTTGGATGGTTAGTTAGCACATAGTAAGATGAAACCGACTTGGTGTATTAAATTTATGCCGCCAGAGCCCAATAGAGCATTATCTCTATAGGTATGTTACCGAAAAGAACTATTATTGGTGGAAAAGTACAGGTGACAGGCACATGACTGCCACCTGTTGCTGCTGGGGCAGCAGATGAGGACACTTCACAGAACATAAGTGTCAATGCAATCTTAAACCAAAAGAAAACACAAGCTGACAATAAAATGAAGCTTCAGATTCTGAATCCAGGCGCTCAAAGTGCAGCTAAAAAGGAGACATGATCTCATGTGAACCGGACCAGGGAAACTGCCCTTTCTGCCAGTGTACAGAAGTTTAACTACATATTTAATCCCCGAGATTTGTTAGCATGACTCTTTGGGCTGAAAGTCAAAGAACTAAATGTGTAAAATTGCAGAAATCTAAATTTTAATTACTTTGGTGTAGTATGAATGACCATGGAGGAGGTCTTTATCAGTATGAAAACTTGTGAAAATACAATTAAAAGTCCAAGATTTCTGTTCTCCTTCTCCTTTCCAAAGCCATTTAGTGGGCCAGTTTGAAGCCTTTGCTGGGCCGATTCTGGACCCCGGGCCTTATGATTGGCACCACTGCTCTAAAGCTTTCATTTTAGGATGCATTGCCTGCCCTAAGCAAAATAAAAGCTTTGCATTATTTGGCTTCTGATTGGCTAAAATAAATAGGTGAAATTGAGATTGTACAGCTTAGTTTTTGTGCAAGTGCCACCTGCTTACCTTCGTGAACACAACACTGGTGGTGTATTTGTTTGCTGTATAGACATGACTTCTTTGGTTGTCTGTGCATTTCATCAAATAAATGATATACTATGTTACACTGGCATCTATGTGTATGCTGAATTCAGAGCGGGCCAACCAAAGCATCCAGCATCTGAGCAGTGCTCCGCTGCAGCTGGACCCTGATGGAGATGAGGTGGAGGAGGTCAGAGGTGGTGATGAAGACCATTATACAACCATGGCCGAAGAGGACAAGGCTGCATGGAACCAAAAGTCACAGAGTGAAGCAGGTGACTGATTGAATACATAGAAAGTTGATTCTGTTCACTTGTAAACTGACCTTACACCAACCAAGTAACTTTTTCTGCAGACTGCAGGCTTTCTCAACCTTATAAACAGTATAGTTGCATAATGACAGAAATTGGCGCAACTGACTAACAATGTGCAATGAGCTCAGTCCCGTGATTGTTAATATGCCAACTGTCATGACCACTGATCAGTGAGGAGTGGCTAAAGCATTGCAAGATTGTGAAAGATGTACTCTTAGGCCTCCTCCAGTGTTAAAAAATGGTCACCTCTCTTTTTACTTCCTACCAGCCTGGGATGCAAACTTCCTCAACATTGAAAGATTGGGCAGTACCCTGTAGGTATAATTACATGCAGTCTTGGCTTGACAAACTGAATATTCTGTGTTGTCCCGTCTGCCAGTGGTTGTTTGGGTTCTCTGATAATGTATAATTTACTGC
This sequence comes from Aulonocara stuartgranti, assembly GCF_965226115.1. Lineage (NCBI taxonomy): Eukaryota > Metazoa > Chordata > Actinopteri > Cichliformes > Cichlidae > Aulonocara > Aulonocara stuartgranti. The sequence goes on along the minus strand of NC_138949.1, from coordinate 24,570,336 downwards.
AGTCGTCTTGGCAGCTGCATGTACTGTATTACTGTGTCTGTTCTGGGGCACCCGATCATTGAGGTGGACCACTTTTTGATGGATCATCTTTTGGTGTTTCAAACCACAGAAACATGGTGTTTTGAAAAAAGAAAAATGCATCTCAGCTGTTCTGATACTCCCGAAACATAAGAGATCAGATTGTTTCCTTAGGCAGCAGTTGTCCTTCTTCTCTCCTGGATCGCTCATAGCATTCTTCCCATCTTTGACTAACCAACCTGTGATAACCACATTTTAATAAGGAGCTCTTTGATATGACGTTCTTTTGCTTCCCTAGCTGCTGTGTATGTGGGGATGGTGTTTGCTCTAAAAAGAACCACAATGGTGCTAAATTATGCACTTGTACTGCTTATAAGGCTGGGAAACGTGCAGTCAGCTGAGACCGAAGAAGTTACTTGGATGAGTGATGAAATGTTTCTGATTAGTTGTAAGTCAGTTATGTGATAAAACTCAGCCCTTACAGTGGGGTATCGTGAGATTTCCCCTCTCAGTCTTTTTACACAAAGTTTAAATAAAGTGTTTATGTGTTTGTGTACATACTTATTTCTTATGTCTTTTGTAGTTAATCAGCTGAAGAGCCTTCTGCTGAAGCAGGGCAGAGAAATTCCCACACCTGTCTCCCCTTCCAAGAAACAGTCTCCATCCAAGGTAGAATGAGCAGTTGTGCATGGTTTAACATTTAAATGCGTTAGATCTGACGAAGGCCTGTTACAGAACTGATACTCAGATTAGGAGCAATTCTCCATACTTGAATGTACCATGGTTTTATAGTTCACTAAAATGAAAGAAAAAACTAAAAGTAGGTGTGAAAACTAAGTGAAATAAACTAAAAATAAACAGGAAAGGCCCTCAGTTTTAGTTTTTGTCATTCTAGCAAGCATCAGGAAGCCTTGTAAATTTGTTAAAATTTGTCACAGACTCACTTTCTAATAATAAAAAAGTAAAATTAAAAAAAATGTGCTAAAAGTGAAATGTGCAAAGCCGCTTTGAAAACAAATGAAAGCTAAACTGAAATAAAATGGAATTAAAACTGACTTCACTTGCGGCTCTTCTGTGCTTTGGCTTTTATTTTTTACTCTTCTTTCCCTTTTGCATGGCAGGAGGGGATGTCCAGTTTACCTGCCTTTCAGGATTTGGTTCCTGTATTTCACAAGTCAGAATACATCCAACATCTGGAAGCTGAGGTTAAATTCTGTAAGGTCTGTGTGCACAAATGTACGTGTGTGGGCGCGTCCTTCATTCCCAGTGTGCTAATGTGAACGGATGTTAATCGGCTTCTCTGTTTGTGTGACTTCAGGAGGAGCTGCAGGGAATGAAACAGCGGATCAGAGTAGTGGTGGTGGAAAATGAGAAGTTACGTTCAGAACTGAAAGCCGAAGCTGTGGATGAATCCCTAAAAGATTACACGATCCGAAACTCCACGGTAATTTGTGCGTGTGTGAAAATCATTGGTTTGATTTTTGTGTGTGTGAAAATGGTAATGCATGTAACAATGAAGGCACCTATAGTACAAACATAATAATGAGAGGAATAAAAAAGACTGAGGTTACCTTATGGCTCAGTCACACTTAAATAAAAATAGGACGGTCATTTCTTTGCAGCTTTGACACTCCAGCTTTGACAACAGCGACTGAGGCTTGCATTAATCGTAGTCATGCTATGGTCTCCAAACGCTGTTTTCTTATTATATTGTGACTGTTGCATTAGTCATTTTTCTCTGGACACTTTCAGTAGAGAGACACTAGAATATAAAGTTAACGTAGCAAAGTTTTTATAGTTCAACAGGCTGAATTTAAGCATCATAAAAGCATCTTTCAAATTAAAGATTTGGTCACCCGTTCCAATTTTTTTCCTCAGATGAATGAAGTCATCGACAACAGCCACCTAGCCTCCATTCGAGACCACAGTGTGCTACAGAAAGAAGAACACAACACATGGAAAAATGAGCTGGTAGGAAAGATGAGTCTCTACTGGTTGCCGTTCGGTTCTCTTTTACCTCAGTGTTCATCAGATTTTATGCGTCACAATAATGCACAATGGTCCCAGATTGTATTTTAAGATTGGTCTTTTTGCTAATTTCCTCCAATAAAACTTTAACAGTAGAAACATGAATTCTGTTTTTTAGTACATTTATATAGGAAGCTGTTGCAATAAATTTAATTTCATCCAGTTAGATTCAGATGTTTGTGCTCATCAGGAAAAACTGAAGGTGATCTACCAGGCCCAGATGGAAAGCTTGGAGGCCCAGGTCATCTCTCTCAGGTTAGTTCTTTGCGGCATCAAACGAGCAGAAACTCATCTGGGTCATTCCTTGAAGAAAAGGTCAGTTCCTCCCACTGACGCCCTCAGAGTCTGCAGATTGTTTTTTGTTTAGTCACTTTAGTATTTTAATGATACCCTGGAAAAAATGTTTATTTTGTACTAAATATTTTCCAAGTTAAAAGTGCAGAGGAGTTGGTTAAAAACAAAATGCTCATTTTTTCAAGTTATTGTCTTCTTGTTTTTTTTTGAGCTCAACATAAAATGTTCAGGGCTGAGAAAGACATTTATGCTCTATTTAAAACTGCAACCAGATCAAGTGGACACCCACTCAGTGTCACAGTGCAAAACACAAAACGTTTTTGTTCAGCATGAGTTTTTCAATAACCAACTTTGAGCATCAACATATAGTTTCAATAACCAAACTATTATTTGCTGTCAATGACGCGGTGTCACAGAAACATTCTGACCTGAATTTTTTTTTATCTGTCTTCTGGTAATTCACTGGAGAAAAATGTAAAAAGTCCATTTCTTGTAGGCTGGTCAAAATAAGTCATAGCTTACCTACATTTTTATACCAAGCCCATCTCTGATCCCCTCCGTTTCAAAACCTTAGTCATTTTTAACCCTAGCAAATGTACCTTATGTCTGTAAAAATCAGTTATCTTTAATTCTTTTTAGAACACTTTTCCTTCTCTGATATTTTCAGAAAGGATCTGTCAGTCAGTCAGAAGGAGTGTGAGGAGGTGAAGCTTCGCCTGAGACACAGGGAGAAGCAGGCCGCAGATGCACTGAAGGCTGATGGAGCTCCTCGTGTGGCAGGATTGTGCCTGAAGTGTGCACAGCACGAAGCTGTGTTGGCTGGGACTCACACAAACCTGCATGTCCAGGCTATTGACAGGCTCACAAAGTCAGTGGTAACAAATGCTTCCTGCAGAATCAATCAGACGTTAGCAGCAGCATACTGACTGCGTAAACCATAGCATTAGTTTAGACTTAGTTAAGTGTACCATCCAGATTCTGCTTTTAATTCCTTTTTGTCTGATTTTTCTCAGAGAGCGTGATGAGTTACTGGTGGCTCTGCGTGCTGTGAGGACCAGTCAGCAAGAGACACAACAGAGGGAGTGGTCAGCCTGTCTCCAGGTCAAACAGGCTGTGGAGATGGCGGAGGAAGCAAACCTGCAGAAAGCTAGGGTCAGAGAAACATCCTCACACACAACTTTCCAGCTGACCGCCATCTTTGCTTAATACAGTTAATATTTAGAATGCATTGCATTTGTTAATGCTCAGATTTACCTATTTATAAGCTACACACACTGTATACATATACAGTACAAGCTTATGGGAATACCACTATCATATACATCCACTAGAGGGTGCTCAAACATTGCCTTGAAATTAAGGACATATTCAGCTTTCATATGTTCTTCAACCTCGGTGTTGACTCACAACATCATTTTTTGTTTTCTTTACAGCTGGTTATTACTCTGTTAACCCTTCTGTTTTTGTACACATGCAGGTGGAGGTGCAGTGCGAGCAGTTGTCCAGGGAGCTGGCTCGACAGAGAGAACAGCTCGACCGAGACGCACACGGTTTGCAGCAGAGACTGGCTGAGGCCAGAGAGGAGGGCCGAGCAGAGGCCCGCAAACAAAAAGAGGAGCTGACGAATATAGTTAGTCTTACTTTTCATGTACATGATTATTAGTCGCAGAATTGGGAAATTCACAGAAGAAGTGGATTACAGAAGAATGAGTCTGTTCATTTGCCTGTAAAATACTGTAAATAACTATATTAACAGACAAATTTAAAAAAATGCTCTTTTAATGAAACATTAAGTAGCTATTGTATATTTCTTGTACTTAGAGTTTATGTCTGGTATGTTTTGTACGGTAATGATACCCTAAAAAAAATGTTTGTATTTGCAGGACATTTTACTTGAATTCTGAGTGACGCTGCAGTGAAATGGCCACTGAAATGGTGTACTGTGTTTGTCTGTCAGGTGTCTGGCCTTTCCCAGCGTGTCGCTGAGTTGGAAGGACAGCTAGACAGAGCTCTCAGAGACAAGAGTTCACTGACCAGTCAGCTGGAGGACACTCTCCGCACACTTACCAGCCAGGAACAAGAAAACACAAAGGTATCGGATGCTGTTTGCGCAAGAAAACTTTGTGTCAGTATGTCTTCTATTGATGGCATGATGAGCATTTCAAATAAGCATGAGCCAGCGTTTGTCTTTAGAAGTGTGGGATTGAAAAAGCAAAAAGCTCTTTTGTTGTTGTTTAAAAAAGTAGAACTATTAATTTTAAGGACCCACATGCTTCACTATCTGCTTGCATTTAATTTCTAAATCCACTGGATGGCAGCAAAAGATAATCTATTCCAACTTTATATTCAGTTTTTGAACACGTAAATGCAAGAGCATATTTTTCTTTCATTAATATTTGTATTTATTTTGAACAATTCAAGAACACAAACAAAAACAAAAATAAACCAAGTGAATCGAAAGAAAAAGCGAACAGCAATCTGCTCCTCTCAATCGACACATGGCAACCCACAGGCTGAAAAAGACTTCAGAAAAAGACAAACAAAGTGTGTGGGTTCACACAAAATTCAACCCTCATATCATTTTACAAATCTTAAAAAAATAAAACTTAGTTTACAACAAACAGCCAGATTCAAATCTTTCTAATAATTCAAAGAGATTCTCAAAACTTTTCAAATGCGTCTTATTTGTGTTTGTTTCTTAATCCTTCTAGGGGAGGATTGGAGATTAAACATCACAGTGCTTTTATATTTTTGGTGAAAGACTGAATTAGTAGGTGCTTTTAGGGATGATGAAATGTGAAACTAGTCAAATACACGAGTGTAAAAACATTGAGCCTGGGAACGAGACAGTCTGATGATTTAGATGGGTGATTTTCAAAGTAAGGACATGATAGGATAATAAAAAGAAAATCAATAAATGATGAAGGATTGAATGTGACATACTTGTTAATTAAAAGACCGCCTTTGTTTAATGAGGACTGTTCATCTATAGGTATGTGTGGATCTGAGATATCAGCTCAGCCAGGCCGCGCTGAAGAAACAGGAGGCTGAACGAGAGCTCAGAGAGCTCAACGCCAAGACCAGCAGACGGATGGAAAAGGCAGCACAGGTATGTGCCGATGTATTGATTAGTTAGGATTTATTTGATATTTGTTTAAGTCGGCTACAGACCCAGTATTTTGTAGAGTTGATTGTTTCATAAATAGTCTTTATTTTTCTTTTTTTGAGGGTCTGCAATGAAGCATAGCAAGCAAAATGAGTATTAAAACTCAAATTTTCCAAATTATTCTCAAGTTATTTGCACAAGCATCAATTATCCAAACTGTTAAAGGAACAGTTCACACCAAAATCAAATTTGCATACTTTTCCTTCAGCCTTTAGTGATATTAAGTGATAGAGATTGTTTTGGTGTGAACCTTTCCACTGTAGAAATGACAGCCTTCTTTTGAATATAATACAGCTAAATGACATTTTCCTTGTGGTGCTGAAAGCCCCACGGCATTGGCATTAACTTCTCTTTACAGAAGTCATGACCTGGCTACTAAAAGAAAGCTGACAGATGCACCACTCTACATGAGGAAATATTGGTAGTAGTTTGGGATAACTCTGTCATGATTTCTAGAAATATATTTTATGTCTTTTAAGTGTATTTCGTGTGCTTTGAGCACCACAAGGCAAATGCCATAAAGAAGTCAGACATTGCTACACACCTCAAAAACTGGACAAGACGCACCAAAACAATCTATATGACTAAATGGCATTAAAGGTTCTGATTGATTTTGGGGTGAACTGTCCCTTTAAATTTAAATAATGAATGCAGGATATTCTGTGTTTCCATTTTGAGGTTCAGAAGATCAAACCTGACGTCCTTTTTTTGTCCTGCTCAGTTTTTACATGTTATTGTAACCAGGCTTTAATGTTTTGTTCATCTGAGGGCACAGGGTGGGTTGTTGTGAAAGATTTCCTCACCTCCTCTCTTCTTCCATCTCTGCGGGACAGGAAGTGGAAAGGCTGAGCTCAGAGCTGGTTGGCTGTCGGCAGCATCTGGAGGCGGTCCAAAAGGATGGGAGCCAATGGCAGGCCGAAGCCCTGAGCCTAGCAGAACAGCTGGCAAATGCCCAGCGCCAACTGCACCTCACCAGGTAGTACCTAATCCTATTATACATGCCACCACACTCACACACACACAGTGCTCCCCTCTGTCCAGCTCCTGCCCAGCTCAGCCCAGTCCAGTCCAGTTCAGATCAGCACACCAACTGTACCGCACCAGGTAACAGCTAATCCTATTATACAAACCACACACACATAAACACACATGCGCGCCGCTGTGCCATGGTCCCGATACCAACTGGACCTCACTAGGTCACCTCTAATCCTGTTAAGCATGCCACAACATAATGCAACACAACACACACACACACACACTGCCCACTCTGTGCCACCAGGCCAGTGCCCAACCCAGCAACAGCTCCAACAGAGCCAAAATGGCGCCTGAGCCTTTCTTCTGTCCCTGGCGCACACACACACACACACACACACACAACAGTGCGGCTGATGGTCACTGGACAGCCTGGCCTCAGTGCCACCTGCCAGTGCCCTGCACCCGTCCTCACAACGGGCACTACCGGCACCCCTCCATTATCTTTCTATCTATTTTTGCACCATTCTGTCCTGCTTTTTCCAGCATCTCTATATCAAGACCTCTGATATTCTTTATGATTTCATCCCACCTATTTGGGCATAGATTCATATTTACTGCCACCTGCTCTTTTGTCCTTATCTGGCCTTTCTGTCTCCTCTTTAATTGAAACTAATCTCCCCTGTAACGTTATCCTATCGCCGTCCTCCCTTTGACGTTATTCTTTCTTTCCTTTCTTACTACGATCTTGTCTTTTTCTTCCCTCTGTCCCTCCTGTCATCCTCTGGCTGCTTTTTCCTTCCACACCATTCACCGCCAAGGCCACGCCAGCCAATGCCAGCCGCTCAGGGCACTCTCTCACCCCCGCTGCCCAAAGCCGAGGTGTTTGAGATGGGCACAGATGTGGTGGCGGTGTCCCGTGGTGCTGGAGGCTGCGGGATGCAAGTTTGTGCAATCTAAGTGTGTATATGTGTGTCTGGTTTAAGTGTGTGTGTCCACTGCTGCTTCTGGCTCTGATCTGTGTTTAAGTGTGTTTGTCTGTCAGCTGGCCAGCATTTACACACTGGTTTCATGACTGGCTGCTGTGTGTTTTTTGTTTTTTTTAAAAAGATGATGTAATGAGCGTGTGTGCGTGCGTGCACACGTGTGTGCATTTTGCAGCCAGCTGTGGAGAATGACATGCATATTAATGTGGCTACATGATGACTTTGACCTGTACTAGAGGAGCTACTGGACGAAACCATTTTACTGCCATGTGTGCGCCTGTATGTGCATGAGAGAGTTTATAGTTTTATCTGTCCTCAGTTGCATACTAGATGTTTGACAGCTGTTGACTTGGCTAAGCATGTAGCTATTCAGATTCAATTTTGGTCATTAGCAGTGAAAACCACTTCTGATAGAGATTTAATATGGCTGCTTCTTTTTTTTAAACAGTTTTAGATGAGAAGAAGTCTTAAGTCTTTGCACACAGTAACACCTTTAGTCACATTTAAAGGCAAAAGAGTATAAGAGTATAAAAATGATTAATACCCATAACCGCCCCTGGTTTTAAGCTTGGATGGTTCCATAATAGTGCGGTGGTTTGCACATTTTTCTGACAGCTGAAAGATTCCTGGTTTGACGCTGAAAGGAGACACAATGAAACCTGTGGAGCTACCTGCTATGACGACTCTCCCGTGAATAAGGCAGCAGCTGAAAGTTGCTTTTTATAGCAGTTGGCTGACAGTTGATTTCCACTTCTGCTGTAAATCTTTGTTGATTCTACAATGTAACCAATGCAAGTGGCCTTCTGCAATGTGTTTATTATCTTGTGGTTGTGGCTCAGTGTTTTAAATGCAGTGCTACCCAAAAATCCTGGGAGATTTTCCCCCTTTTTTGTACATTCCCACTCCCAATAGTTTGGCAGTCTCCCCTCAAGAATTTGACCACATCTGTAAGTACTAATATTAAGGCTATGATTGTAATTTCTCATGTTTAGATGATAATTCTTATTCTTTCTCTGATTCATTCAGAAACTGCAGTGAAAAATAGCACACACACACAGGAGGAACACACCTAATAGGCCAATCACAATAGCTGCAGGCTGGGTCGATGTGACGTCTAGTTATAGTTCCATGGAGGTGCATGTCAGGTTAAGGCGTAGTTTAAATGGTAGTTTTTCAGATGTTTCTGCAGTTACAGTTTCCTAACACAGAGGTATCAATCCACCACGAGTTGTTGTGCTGTTACAGTAAATGTTGAACACCGTTTGACTGTACAGACTAAAGGTTTGTCCGTCTGAGATGCACTTTAAAGCAGTTTCAACTCATTACTTTTGATATTTGGTTAATCATTACTCTGAGCTCTGAAGGAAAAAGTCTGCCGAGGACACAGAAAGCTGTCCAGCAGGCCTGTTTCCAAAAAGCAGTTTTCTTAGAAGTGTGCAAAGTCTTAACATCCATACATGGATATGGGATCTCTGTTGATTTAACTGCTTTAGAGAATGGTATATTTCACTCACATCTTAAAGATTCATCAAATTTGTGATGGTAAAAACCAAGTCTTAGCGGTGCAATGGCTCTGCACAAAAATGTATCCATGCAAAGATGGTAGCATACATGCATCGTACACACCTGTTGAAGTTTGGTCAAAGCCTTTGTCCCTCCTCAGCACTGCATTATGTTTGTTTTTTTCTCTCCCCCCCCCCCCCCCCTTTACTTGTCATGTCCTCATCGCTTTTTTCTTTTGCCATTTCGAAATGAAACAAATAAACCTCAAGCGATTGTGTCTCTCTGCTCTTTCACTAGCTCTGTGTCATTCTCTTTCTGTCCATCTGTGGGCCTTCAGGGGTTATGCAGAGCTACATGTATTTCATTCATAGTCATGCCCTCTGCTGTTGTTCGCTACAGAGCCATCCAAGAGTCTTTGTAGCTTTACTGGGCTGTATTTTTGTTGGTGTGTGTGTGTGTGTGTGTGTGTTGTTGGAGAGTAAGAGGAGAGGGTGAGATTCACGGTAGCAAGGCTGGAAGGCATTTATATGGCCAGCCTTCGAAGGCAGCTCTTTGATTTTTCTCTTTGCAACTTGCTCGCTCCTCTCTTTCATTCGGTCCACCTCTCGTGGCGCAAATGATCACAGCTCGCCTTCAAACAGGGGGGACATGAAGCGCAGACAGCTTCTGTTTGATTTCTGATAGCCCTACCTTCCTTCCTGATAAACACATACATATAATATGGACACACACACTCACACACATATTTGTTTGTACAACGGCATCTTTGCAAACGTGCACGCCGATATTCACATCAGTCTAACCCACATGCCTGTACACAAAGACGCAAACACACGCGCTCACACACAGATGCAAGCACGCATCCGGGGGTCCCATGGCGGCTGGTGCGCTGCGCTGTGCTCCAGGATTGGATCATCAGCCAGCTGTGAGTTGGACAGCCCAGGATCTGTCCTAATCCCCGCCACTCTGTTCACATCGCCTCACATGCGCACACACACTCTCCAGTCCCGGCCCCAACCCAGCAGAGGGCTTTACTAAGTTTGTTTTGTTTGTTTGCTCCCGCCTTTCTTCACTTTCTTTCTTTTCTTCTTTCCATGTCTCCATCCGGCCTCATCTCTCCCCGTGTTGTGATCACACATCCCAAAGGCCATAGTGAAAACTGCCCAGCATAACTTCTCTTTCAACACATGCCAGATAGGACTGAGATGTGTGTTTGCATGCGTTAGTGTATCCATGGTTAGTTGAGACCTGTGGGCCTGCATTGTGTTTGAGCCGAGATGAATGTCTGAGGCTCCAGATCTTCCACCGGTTTTGTTATCCCCATGAAATCAAGCATCCATGTTCATTAGGGTGCTTGCTTAGAGATGTAGATGGACCTGGAGCTTCAAACTGCTTCTGTGAATAAGTTTACTTGCGCTCAGTTTTTCCACCTAAAACTTCTGTGTGGAGTCTTCAGCCAGGAAATATCTGAACATGCTGGTCCATATAATCTGTGCCTGTATGTGACAAACACCTGAAGAACGAGTCTTCAGTTGAAATTGTCCTGGCAGCAAATTTGCCGAGGAGGCTGAATAAACCTCTTATGAGAAAATCTGCAGTGATGATTATCTGTGAATATCTGGTTAAAAATCCTATCAGCAAATGTTCATCTTTATGCATTTGGGGTCACAGTTTCCAAAGGTTGATACTGGATAATGCAGAGCGGGCTGTGAGATGGGGAAGGTCTTTTGGGTTTGGATCAGCGTGTCCTGATCTGTTCTTTGGCAGTTGTGCTAAGTGCACCCACTGCAGCAGTATTGCATGCTAACAGTCCTATTTGAAAGAGTCAAATGTTTATGACCCAGGAGGCCACAGTTTGCCTTCCATTAGGACCTTTGTGCTTGGCGCTATGTCTTGTCTTCTCTTCAGTGTGTGAATGTCTGTGTGAATGGGTGGATGACTGGATATGTAAAGCGCTTTGGGGTCTTTAGGGACTAGTAAAGCGCTATATAAATACAGGCCATTTACCATTTTTACCATTCTCTTAAACTTGCTCCTTCATTTGCTTGTGAGGTTTAGGCCCTTAAAAAGTATTAGATTAGGATTAGCTAGAAATATTGGTTTGGGTTAAAACATCCCTCTTCAAAATGATGATAAAATGACGCTTATCCCACAAGTCAAGGGATAAGCATGCAGGTGGAATTGAGAGCTAAGTTTTGTACAGTTAGGTCCATATATATTGGGACACAGTTTAGTTTGGTTTTATTTGTTTGATAAAACATATTACAATTATAGTTATATAATGTACATGGATATAATGTGTAGACTCTAAGCTTTCATTTGAGGGTGTCCACATTCAAATTGGATGGAGGGTTTAGGAGTTTCAGCCTCTTAACCTGTGCCACCTTCGTTTTAAAGAGAACAAAAGTAATAGGACAATTGACTCTGTTGTTTCATGGGCACGTGTGGGCAATTCGTTGATTATGTCATTTTAAATTGAGCAGATAAAAAGCCTGGAGTTGATTTCAAGTGTGGTGCTTGCATGTGGAAGAGTTTGCTGTGAACAGACAACGTGCGGTCAAAGAAGCTTCCCATGCAGGTGAACAAGCCATTCTTAAACTGGGAAAACAGGAAAAAAAACACATCAGAGAAATTCCTACAATATTAGGAGTGGCAGAATCTACAGTTTGGTACAGCGGTCCCCAACCCACGGGCCTTGGACCGGTACCAGTCCGTGAGTCGTTTGGTACCGGGCCGCGAGAGTTGAGGCGAAGGTGTGAAATGTATGGTTTTCAGGGTTTTTATCGGTTTTCAGTGTTATTTTGTTATCGTTTTTATCATTAACTCGGTGTCCCTGTCCCGTGGCGCAAAAAAGGTTGGGGACCGCTGGTTTAGTACATCCTGAGAAAGAAAGAAAGCACTGGTGAAAACAAAAAGACCTGGGCGTCCATGGATGACAACAGTGGTGGATGATCGCAGAATCATTTCTATGGTGAAGAGAACAACCAAGAACAACCAGCCAAGTGAACAACACTCTCCAGGAAGTAGGCGTATTAAAGTCTACCATAAAGAGAAGACTGCATGAAAGTAAATACAGAGGATTCACTGCAAGGTGCAAGCCACTCATAAGTCTTCGTAATAAAAAAGCTAGATTGGAAAAACATCTAATATAACTGAACACAGTTTTCAGATCAACCTCTACCAGAATAATGACAAGAAAAAACTATGGAGAAGGTGTGGAACAGCTCATGATCGAAAGCATACCACATCATCTGTAACACACGGCGGAGGCAGTGCAATGGGTTTGGTGTGCATGGCTGCCAGTGGCACTGGGACACTAGTGTTTATTGATGCTGTGACACAGCACAGAAGCAGCTGAGTGAATTCGGAGGTGTTCAGAGACATACTGTCTGCTCAAATCCAGGTAAATGCAGTCAAATTGGTTGGATGACGTTTCATAATACAGATGGATGATGACCCAAAACATACAGCCAAAGCAATCCAGGAGTTTATTAAGGCAAGTAAGTGGATTATTCTTGAATGGCCAAGTCAGTCACCTGGGGCCTGTTCTTCGTACCGCGCTAAGTGAGTTAGCTGGATTAGATTGTTGACGATTTCGCGTGATCCTGGATCGTTCGGTTCCCCGAAGCCCATCCGGGACTTGCTGTCATAGCAACAGAGCCGTAAGCGTAAACCTGCTGGGGAGCAGGTTTACTTTATGTAAACAGGATTAGATCGCGGCCACGCAGGTATGTTCGCGTCATTCATACGAAAGCAACAGCGATATTCCACCACTGTTTCACCATAAATAAATAACATCAATGTAACTAAAGATAATGCAGCACTTGATCCTTTTATTGATGTCACACAGATACATACAGGTCATTCCCTAAAAAAGGGAAATGTACTATTAACATTCTATTACATGTATGTGATTATTACAGATGTAATTCATATTTCAGAGTAGTAATTGTAAATTACTTCGTGTAATCAAGATGAGAGACCACGGCTATAAAAGCGAAGGTGGATTTGGGAAGTCTGTCGCAGTCATATCCTGTCCGTTTACGCGAGCAACCCATTGCGGAAGGTGCAAGATTGATAAGGAGAGTCCTCAGAATTCAGCGTATATTGCGGGACAGACAGGATCCTTTAGCTCAGCGCGACAGTGTGCTCATAGAGAGATATCGATTTTCCCGTGAGGGTATTATTCACTTAACCAACTTGTTGACGAGGGGGTGCAGGACCACCACCTGTCTTTTTTTTTGCTCTGCCCTTTTCTTGGTTGCTGTTATGAACAAACAAACAGATTATTCCAGGGTCTCTTTCCAAGAGACGACAAGCAATATAAGTGATAAATATTACCATTCTGTAGAATATTCTTATATTTCACTTTTACTTGTTCCCATGTTCTAGTGGGTCCTGTTGTGGCTCTAATGTGAAAGGGGATATAATATAACATATTATAATATAATATAATGTAATATAATATTGGATAATATGGTGTGATATGATAAATCTACCCTACCGCCTACTGGTGTTGGCCAGAGGGGCCGATGGCGCAATATGGCAGCCTGGCTTCTGTCAGTCTGCCCCAGGGCAGCTGTGGCTACAACCGTAGCTGCCTCCACCAGTGTGTGAATGTGAGAGTGAATGAATAGTGGCATTGTAAAGCGCTTTGGGTGCCTTGAAAAGCGCTATATAAATCCACTCCATTATTATTGTTATTATTGAATTACTTACGAGTTTGATTTGTCAGCAACTTTCTGCCAGCCCTCTCTCCTTGCTTTTGCAGCCTTTGCAGTGTTCCCTTGCGTTTTAATTAAACTCTGAAACTCCTGAAATCCCTCACTCAAGAGTTCTTGCTCTGCTGCCGAAAAATACCGAGCGCGCTCCTTCGACATTTTCGCCGACCAATCAAAGGGTTGCCGATCAATGTTTCTACTATCGATGCGTAGCCCCTGTTGGGCCACCCAGTGATCTCACATTACTTCATCCAGCTATAGTAATCGTCAACAACAGGTGTGTTCGGGGAACCGGAATAGCGAGCTCAGAGTTAGCGCGATGATTTGGTCTTGGATGTTTCATTTGATCTTGGATGTAGTAAGCGACGTACGAAGCACAGGGCCCTGGTCTTAACCCAACTGAGCATGCATTTCATTTGCTGAAGACTAAACTTAGGCCCACAAACAAACAGCAACTGAAAGCTGCTGCAGTAAAGGTCTTTGTGTTCAACCCACTGAATCAAAGCTGAAAGTCAACTGCATCTGAGTTGTTTCATTTAAAAAAATTTGTGGTAATGTACAGAACCAAAATTAGGAAAAAGGTTGTCTCTGTTCTGATTAGAGATGGACCGATCCGATATTACGTATCGGTATCGGTCCGATACTGACCTAAATTACTGGATTGGATATCGGAGAGAAATAAAAAATTTAATCCGATCCATTAAATATCACAAAAGCAGCTCACAAAACTTGCGAAATGGCATAACTCGGCTCTTAACTGTAGCACGTCGGAGCAGTATGCGTCACACGATAGAGCGGCTGTGGCGTGTGTTGTGGAAGTTTTCCATTAAATAAAGCCTGCAGACGAGCGGTGAGCGGTAGCTAACATTCTTTAATCCAAACACACAAAGAACAGAAAACCAAGTTGGTGGAGAGCCTGCATGACCACGGGGAGACAGTCAGCAGAGTCTCCCTGAGCCTAGCATGGCTCTCAGTTAAATATCAAAAGGCAGTGCACAGCTGTTTCACACATTAAGGTTCACACTCCCTTGCTACCTCCCAGAGTTCTGGAAGAGACAAAAGACTCTTCTTGTGGAGTGGTCTGCTTCCCCCAACTTCCTTACTACCCCTCCACCATTTGTCTTAATGAATGAGTGTGGAACATGTTTAAATCCAGTGGCACCAAGGCATTGTACAATAAAATAATGTGATTAATACATAAATAAAACAAATTCCTATAACATTGCAAGACCTGTCAGCTGTCTGGTTGAGCATTTGGAGCCTTGCTACCAAACCGGCATTTTATCTCCGAGGAAGTTATCCCAGAGAGAAGTAAAGCAAGTGTGTAAGTTCATCTCTGAATGTTTGTAAAGCATTCCAGCTTTATGCTTAACACCCGATATATGGAGCGACTGCCTCTTCTCTCCCCCTCCCTCTCCTGCTGCTACTTAAATCATGAAACTGATTAATGATCAGCTGATCGGCTTTTCTGTCGCGAGTCCATCTCTCTTGTTTGTTTATCGCCCACTTCGCGCCAGAAAGAGGAAACCAGCGGCTGAACAACAGCTTGATAATCTGTTGTTAGAATTTATTTAATATTACTTTCTACACCAGAATCCTTTTCTACGCAGCTGACGGCTGGTAACTGTGCAGGGGCGGATCTAGCAAAGTTTAGCCAGGGGGGCCATAGGGCATGAACAGGGAAAAGGGGGCACAAAGACATACTTTTCTTTCTTATTCTCATTTAAAATATCTAGCTTTTAATAAACAATTATCTGCATCTTACACCCAAAGTTTTAATCCGATGTAAAATGCATAGAAGTTCATTACTGTATATAGTAACTATTAAGTCTAATACACCCTAGTAAGCTAGTTTTGCTGGGAGTTTGCAACCCTATTAGTTAGGTTGCTTACTCTTTAAAATACCAGAATAGGGAGGATGGAGTAGGTTTACGTTTATTAGATTGATCAGTATTGCTGAACTATGAAATATTTTGGGTGCACTGTATTTTTTTGCATACAAGTATAACAGAATAGCTTTAGTGTTAGTTTGTTTTTAAACTTGAGTATGAACTTATACAAAATGCAGCAAGATATTACAAAAACAGTTTTATTGATTAAAAAACACACTATATCAGATTCATATCGGTATCGGCCGATATCCAAATTTATGATATCGGTATCGGACATAAAAAAAGTGGTATCGTGCCATCTCTAGTCCAGATATTTATGAACCTAACTATGTAAGCCATGAGGCTGAAGCTTCTGTTGGCACTTTACACAAAGCCTTAGGTTTGGAAATAATCTTATTAAGAGGCCTTGGAAAAACACTTCCATTAGTGGGGGCTATACAGAGGTGCATATTCACTGATGTATTCAGAGCATATCCAACAGCGAGGTGAAGACACCATTGTTGATCTGCCATGTATTCTTGCTTTAACCAACAAATAGTTGCAGTAAATAGAAAAGATTTGGTAGACTTTGTACTGCATGAACTAACATCTTTCCTGCCTTTTGGCATCACTTTATATTTTCACAAATAGAAAGAAAAGTGAAAGGGCTGATTAATATTTTCTGATTGTGTAGTTGTTTATTGAAGTCTTTCTTGTGTTTCTTGTAGCTATGTTATGCATGCCATCACTGCATTGCTTTCTGCAGAAAACTTATATATATTTGGTACTAGACCAGGTCTGGTTAGGGCATAAGAGATGATGTATTAGAGATGCAAAAATGTGAGACATTTAAGGCACTTGTGAAATGATGGAATGCACCAAATTGGTAGTGTGGGAAATACAAAAGCAACCATATAGGCCAGGCAAGGAGAGAAGCATACATTGTGTATTTTAAGGCCACAGTCTCCTTTCTGTGACCCTGAAATCAGAAGATGGGTGCAAAGAGACACAGAGCGAGAGGGTTAGGCAGACAAAACTCTGGACCAACCGCTGTGACTCTTATACATGAAGTTCCCCAAACTCTATTAAACATGTCACGCTGCTGCGTTCCCTCTGTACCTCTACGTCGTTCTATTTTTTTCTCCCCTCTGTTGTACATCGTGATAGCAAGGTCTGGAAAGGCGGTGAACAGAACTGTGTGTGTGTGTGTGCGAGGGCGGAGAAGTGTAAATGAGGAAGGTGAGGCAGCAGATGCCGCGTCCCGCCAGAGGCTCGCTTTGAGCAGCGAGTGAAATCTGGGCGCGACAAAACTGCTGCAAACCAACTCGGCGGGAGGCCCTTGTCCAATCACGGCCCGGAATAAAAGGGCCGGGGCGCCACGCGGGCTGCAGTTGCTCAGGAGAGGCGGGGGCCATAATGAACCTTCAAGCGCTGCCAGCGAGCACACACACACACACACACACACACACACACACACACACACACACACACCACTTGAGCACAGCATCACTCTTTCTACCTGGCATTAAGAGTGTCTAACCACTGTCACCACGAACATGAATGCACTCTGCCTCTAAGGCAACTGTGTGCATGTATTCTTGTGTGTGCGCACATGCTTGGAGTATTCTTGTTTCGTGAACTGTATTGACTTGTTTGCGAGCGTGCAATTAGACGAGCGTGCGTGCACGTCTGTGTGTGAATGTTATGTGTTGATACCTTTGGGCTACACCTGTGTCTGTGAAGTTTGATGTGTGTGTCTCTGTGTGACAGCAGCAGTGCAGTGCCAGGTATGAGACTCGCTGTGTGTTTCTGTGTGTGTGTGTTTGTGTGTGTGTGTGTGCTTGTCTGGTCGGCGGCCATGTTGTTGGGTAGCAGATGGCACCATGGTTGGCAGGGGAGGGGCTGCTTAGCACAACTAATCAGACAGTTACGGATAGGGCAGCTGGGAGGGCCGTCGGCCAGCCGTGTGTGCGTGTGTGTGTTTGTGTGTGTACCACAGAGTGCCATGATGTTGACAGTGGTGGGCCCGTTGGCCCGGTGACGAGACCTTGCCGTGTTCTTCTCTCCTCGCTGTCGGAGTGCCCTCTCTGCCATCGTGCCTCCTCGCCTCTCTCTCTTGCACTCTTCCTGCCTCTCTCGCTCAATCTGTTGAGACCTACTTGTTTGTGTCTTCGTTTTAGCTTTTTTAACTGTCTCCTTTGATCTTCCTGTCACTGCTGTATTTCTTTGGTTAACTGTTCAAAGGTTATGTTAATTTGCCATGAAACAGTTATTAAAATACTAGCAAATTTATACTGAAACCATTTTTGTACAGTTTTAATGGAATTGGCACTATACGTATAAAAATGTGACCCCTTGAGCAGGAACATGTCTGTTATGTTGATGTTTATTGACTTCGTGAAGTAGGTCAGTGTCTGAATGCCTTTTGAAATCATGCATAAAGTCACTAACATATTTCGTTTTCACCCGTGATCTTAATAAATGTATCTTCCTTCTATATTGGTGGTTCTTATGCTCTGCTTATGAGTCTTTTCCCTTTATTCTACCTGAGTGTGGATAACATTAAAGGAAATTTACCAGACTTGAGGCATCTGACTATCAGGTAATAGATCTAAGATGGTTCTTAGAACAGCATTACTACTGCATTAGTACATATGACTTTATGGCTTTGGCCTTACCAGGTACTCCCTGATCTCTTAAACATGTGTTTCATGTGCTGCGATTGTATTCTGCAGTGATTTTATACGATTAAATACTATTATTTTCATCATGCATGTAGGTTTAAAACAGTTTTCCAGTTAGGTGCAAGTGTGGATAGTTTATGTGGGGAAACACAGTAGTTTGAGCATTACAGAATTGCAATACAGAGAGAACTCATTCTTGTTAGGTTCTCAGCCAGTGCACACATTTCTCACTAGTATTCACAACCTAAGTATTATATATAAACATGTTATATGTTATGGCTGATAACTGATAATGTGCAGCCATGGTATACTGTCCTTCTCACTCTTAACTCAGGAGCTTATTTATGTCTTTCGCAGTTAAAATGTAGATGCTATAAATTCACCAGAGAATATTCACACTCATTACTGTAAGTATGAAGATTGTTAAGCAGGACTGTAATCTATCCATCCGGCGAGGCTGAGAATGGATAGAAAAGACAGATCGCTGACTGTGAGACCTCAGGCAAGATGGAGGCAAATCTGTCGGCTACAACTGTTGCCACCCCAGCCAAGTGTGCCCTGGGACACTGGCCTACATACACACACTACTGCTAGAGGACAAAACGAAAGGGAGTACCAGCCCCCTGCCATCCATCCACCATCCACCCTTCACCTCATTCTGTACTCATCTTTTGCATATCTTTCTAAATAGGTATGGTGAGAAGGGTTTACCAGTAGCTCTATACGTTTTAGAGGATTGTGCTGAAGATCCAGTGCAGGTCGATTTTGAAATCTGTGTTTAAAAGTGTGTGTTGTTTTCGTGTGACCGTGTCATCTGTTCAACTTTTGTGCCTTTGCACACCCCTGCTGTGAGGGTGGCAGGATCAGTGGCGCTACCCAGTGCCCACTACCCAGTAGGCCCAGCTTTCATCCAACATGACAGAACCTCTCTCTGCCCCCCCCCCCCCCCCCCCCCCCCATTTCTCTTTTACCTCTCTCATTCTCTTTTACCTGATTGATCTATCCTTTTGTCGTTTCATCCTCTTTTTTTCCTGCATAGCTGCTTTTTGTTCAGTTTTTTTCCCCTTCTTTTGCCTTCGTTCCATCAGCTTCTCTCTGTTACCCTGGGTGGACACAGCAGTGCCAACCGGTGCCACATAGGTAGTGGGCCAGTGCTGCCCTCAGCAGATTGTACTGGGAGTTGATCACAAAGAGCAGTAAGGAACAGAAGGATGAAAGATAAGATTGGAGCAAGGTAGCAGCTAAGTGGAGATGGAAGATACAGCAGGACAAATACTGAAAGGGGAGAGTGTCAAAGAGTTCAGACGGCATAGGAAAGTAATAATAATTATATACTGGGAGAAGACAGAAGGATCTACTCCTGCAAGCTAGATCTGAGAGATCAAATCAGGCAAAGCTGATAAAACCCCAAAACAAAATAAGAAATGTGATCAGTGTGGCTATAAGCACTAATAGGAGAAGCCCATGAAGGAGTGCTGTCCACTTTGGTGTCTATACATGACACCAGCAGCAGAACTAGCAGAAAAAACATGAAGAAGGACGATTTCTCCCCTTCCTGAGGTAATATAAAAAATTGCATTATTTGACCACTTTGGCCATTTTAATGAGTGAAAAAGCTTTTTGCTATTGGTACTTACAGCCATACTTTTAACATGATCCAATCAACTCTCCATGGTGACAACTCTGTAACTGCTAGGCCTCTTCATTGGCACTTGCAGCTACATTTCAAGTGAATTAATATAATTTCCCTGCAGTGTATGTTGATGTGCTGCTCGTTCCAAACAAAGTGCCGTGCGAGCCAGGTTAAAGACGCCTTGACCTGATCCTGACAAACAAAGTGATCTAGTTGAGACCATAGACTGTGACATCACGCATAGTTTTCTGATTTCTGTATTCTGAAGCCTCAAGATTTGCTGTCTTTGGCAGCACATTATTTATTTAATTAGTTTTATTTTATTTTATTTTTTATTTTTTTTACCATAAAACCATATCTGGACAAGTTGGAAGCTTGTTTTGCAAGCTGTATTAATAAACTGAACAGGTGCAATGTACCGACAAACATCTGCTAATTAGTACTAAGTACGTAATGACTAATGATAAGGTACTAATAATTTTCACTCACCAAAGCACAACTTCTTGGATAGTCTGTACACAGCAAGCTGTATTATTTGTCAGATAATTGCATTAAGGATTGCATCAGCAGCAATCAGTGATACCAGTTAGCAGAGGTGAAGCCTAGCAAATCCTGCCCGGCTACAGCTCCCTGTGGCGGGACAGTTAATCAATGCAACCACTCCAGATGCAAAATGTATGAAAATTTAAACTTGTAAAGTCGTTCTGAATAATTCAAAAAGGAAAAAAAAAAAATAACTGTAAAGTATTTTAAGAAGAGGGGGCTCTGGGAATTTGTTCGACTTTCTTAGGCAGCCTCAAGTGGCCACCAGGGGAACTGCAGTTTCTGGCAACTCTAGTGGTTGCTACTTGGTAAAGACACATCTGATTATAAAGCCCAGGGGAGAGGAGAGACGTTGTCAGAGACACGAGGTATGAAAGTAAGGAGATGATTGAATTCACTGACGATGATTTGGGTGCATAAGGAGAGAAAGGTGGTGCATAGTCCTTTGAGCCTGTTACCTCCAAGCACACGACCCACTGTGAAGGCTGGTGGGTGTTTTAAATAACATCATGCATGTCTCCAGTAAGAAGTGAATTCCGTCACAGGTAGACGGTGCTCACGCCAGCAGAGATAAATTTGCTGTAGTACACAAGATTTGGACTTATAGTATAAGTACCTTTCTCACTCTTTCCTCTCTCTTTCCTCTCTCTCTTTTTTTTGTTGCATTGCATGTAAGTTAAGCATTTAACAGTAAGACAGTTGTAATCACAGATTTCTTTCTGTTTATTTGGGTAATTAACCAGAACCTTTTCTTATTATATTTGTCCCATAAAATTCACACAACAGGTATTAGACATACACTTTAAAAGATGCCTAATGAGAGGTAGCCTGGTTGAAATAATTAATTTTAAGCAGTCGTTTACCTTTTCTGCTAAAATAGATTTGACCTCGAGCACTGCCACATATGCTACCCACAACTATTTCTGCGGGGCACAGATTTGACACTGACGTTAGGTCTTTGGTTTCTGGATTGGGTCAATATGAGAGCATATTGTACGTATGCTGTGTGTTTATTTTTAAAAATCACAGATGCCTGCGCTGCCAGGCCGCTTTTCTTGTGTTAAGACCATCAGTCATCTGTGCCAATTAAGATTTTTAAACTTCTCTCGCTCTGTTTTGTGAGCAGATAGATGATGACAGAGGCCAATCAGCCACTAATTGCTTCAATCTAGAGCTGGGTTTTTTCTCTGAGGGAATGTGTGCTGTAACAGCAAATGTTTGTTTCTGCAGGGTCGTGTCTATTTGTAGCCGTCTGTGTGTATATGCATACATTTATTCATATGCATGGGAGATTAAACAGCTTTTCAGATGAGCGAAATTGCACACTTTTTTTTGTGCATACTTTTGCATATGTGTGTTACGGTTTGGGAGGCGAGGGGGTATATAAATTTTTTATTTATTTTTTTTTGCGCTACTTTTAACAGTTGCAGCTTTCTGCTTTTCGGGCACGATTTGCTAACCACTGACCTTGGTGTCGGCGGGGGGGCTTTAGTGTTCCTTGAAGAAGAAAAGAGGCTTGGGCCGCCCGCTGTAAACAAAGTTGACTTGCCGACAGATGGATTGAATGACAGAGAGGCTAACTGAGCCAGGAATGGGCCTGGCAGCATCGCACCGAGCGGAGAGAGAGGGAGTGAGGGAGAGAGAAAGAGAAAAAGAGAGAGATAAAGGGGGGGGAGGGGGGAGAGAGAGGGGAGAAGAGAGAAGAGGTGGCCAACAGGAGAGGAGGTGTGAACAGGTGCAGGGCCGCTGAAGGAAGAACCAGCAGATGGAGAGAGACACAGCCAGTTTAGTTACAGGAAAAAAAGGGTGGGAGGGAAAAGAGGAAGGAGGAGGGAGAGATGGGAACGGGAGAAAAAAAAGGATCGGAGCAGAGATGAGAATGCTCTGGACAGATAGATGGACGGATATCTATATATATGTACGTGTATGTACATGTATGTGTATGTACGTGTATGTACATGTATGTGTATGTACATGTATGTACATGTATGTGTATATATATATATATAAATAAATAAGGCTGGGTGCAGAGTAAAGAAGCAGTGAGGCTGCATCAGGCCGCCTCTGTGTTGGATGTGCTTGCTTCACGGAGTCGGACAGCAAGATGAAGGGAGGGGTGCCGCAAGGAAAAATGTGGGAGCAGAGTGATTGACTTGCATCACCCAGAGGTTTAATAAAAATGTGCTAAAACACATTGAGGTGCGTGTGACAGGAAATCGTGTGACAGGAAATCGTGTGACACTCTGCGTGGTCTGCCACACGGAACAATTCAGATGTTTATTGTGTGCGACATCACCGATACGCAGCGCTGCAAATGTTCAATATGTCACATTATTTTCTCTGTATCGCGCTCATCGATTGTTGGCAGTTACCAGTTAGACGGGCCTACACGAGGCCGCTCGCTCACCGTCTCTCTGTCGCACACATAAACATCGCACTCGCACATAAGCAGAAATCATCTTTGTAGTCTTGCGTATCAAACTGTTGAATATTAATATAGTCTGATTGATGCAGTCTATCATAAATAACCGTGTATCTACTGGAATTCCTCCACCAGAGTGAATCATCACGAGTGTCACCGTTTTGAGCAGTTGGAGAGCAAATAATTAACAGTTGTCATTTTATAGTATACTATGAGTTTATTTCAGTAAAATCTTACTGACTCGATAAATGGGGTGGAAATTAACTGTGGGTTTTTTATAGCTATGTTCATATAAGAGGCAAAATAAAGGGAAAAACCTGACCTAGATCTGGTATGCTGTGTTTTGCTAGGGTGATTTGACTTCATTTGTGGCCTTAAAATGAAAGAAACTATCTCCTAAATGTAACATTTCTATTCTGGTGAGGGAGGTCTCTTCAAAGATGGCAGTGCTCCCTATCCAAGGGTCACTGTACAGGCTGTAAATTAGAAAAAAAGGTGTTAGGACCACCTCAGTTAAGCCTTTTGAGGACCTGTGAGAGATTGCATCATAAAGAGATGATAATTGGAGGGACCCAGAAGAGTTAAAGAGACTCGATGAATCAGTGGCAGGGTGTGCCAACATTTTCCTTTAATTAATGTTATAGGTGCTTAAAAATCCAATTCAGAAATCAGTGTGTTTTATTGTTTATTCTATAATGACATCCTAGTTACATGTGAATTACGTAAATCTGTAATTCTTCAATTAAAATGTTACATTGAACCGCTAATTCCATAATTGATAGCATCTTCTGGTTCTGGGCTCTCGTAGGTATTTTACCTGCGCAGTAGAAATGCTATTATTTGTCTTTGTCTTGATTCTTCAACTCTTTGCAGAGATCATCAGTACCTGCAACATTCAGTCCTTTTTGTTGCAAACAAAGCCTGCGTCTTCACATGTTTTTTGCTATAGGCTCAGTTCGCAGTCTGTTCACCTGTATGTTAATTTCACACCTGTTATTTTGCACCACATAACTATTGCAGAGCATAAATCTGAATATTCATTCATTTGAGGAATTGTTCTTTTTAGCTTATCGCTTGTTTTTATGTAGATAATTAATATACGATACACGTCAATATTTTACACTTTCTTTACGTCGCAGTGCGTTGAATAAGTTGCTCCAGTTTTTCCTTCATCAATCTTGTGACTGCTTTTTAAGGATTTGAAATTACAGCAAAATATAAACTAAATGATTGTTTTCCCCATTATCTCCGTGTGTGTGTGTGTTCGTATTTTTATGCTTTAAATATGCATGTATATGTATGTGAGTTATATAGTGGAGAGTTGATTCTGTTTTTACTTTAGTCAGAACAGCGGTCAGTTGTGTCTGGCGTTGGCGAATGTCTCCAATTCCTCCAAGTCCACCGTCTGACTCCAATTTGTGCTCGTTCTGTGATAAACCACGGCATTTGGTGGTTCTGGCGTGGGATGCCGGCTGCACCATGGGGTGCTGCAAACTCCGCGCTTGGTCAGGCCCTGGCACCCCACATCTAATGGGCAACAGCTTGAATAGTGCCCACTTAAGCAGGCAGTGTGGACTGGGCTCCCTCTTCTTCCTCACCACTCCAGCCAGCTAGTCAGCCAGCCACCGCCTCTGCCACCTCCCACTTACCCAGCAGCCACTGTACCTGGACGCAGCCCCAGAGCCATTCCAGCCTACCTTAGGCCCCTGGCCCATGCAGCTCTCGCCATACTTATCAAGCTGTCCTACTGTGCATCAGGCCAGGCATATACAAACAGGCCCAGCTATCTGCTAACTGAACAGTCAGTCTATTGCCTCCTAGGCCCAAACAAGAGTTCCTGCCACAGGCAGCATCCCAGAGCCCATTCACCAATTAACTGGAAGGCAGATTAATGCCCAAGGAGAATTCTACAGCTCCAGCCCCACATATTCAGCCTCTGCTCTACCCGTCACTCCTTATGCTTGCTCCAGGGCTTGGCTTTTCGCTGATACCTCGCCTTCGCTTTCTCTTTTTTATGCTTTAATTTGATAGTGCTCAACAGCAGCCATTTTGTGACAGCATTTTGCAAGTAAACATGTTGCACTGGATTAGAGGTACAAAATGGCGCAGGGGAGAAACAACCGCAAAAGTTTGATCTGGCAGCTCCAGTTTGATCTTTGGTGAGGCATTCAGGCTCTTGTCACAGAGATACAAGTGCTCGCACCCAACTTATCGAACCGAAACCTAAACTCAGCACACTTCTTTGGGGTTTCTTCACCCAGGAATGAAAGCTTCCAGTCCGTTTGTTCAATTCTCTGTCCTTAACTAGGTCGTACTTCTGAGGTTTGGTTCTGTAATTCAGCACGACCAAGCAGATGCCAAATGTGAAGCTCTCTGTCTTTTGATTTCCTCTCCTCAGTTTTTATCACCCTCCTCTTCCTCACCACCACTCTATTGCTGACTGCTGGAACTTTCTGGCGATCTGTCTGATGCTAATTGGTGGGTAAACAGGTCTGGTGTGAGCCCCCTCCACCACCACCCCCCATCCCAATCGCACACAAACGCACACTCATAGAAATACACAAATACACACGGCCCCCTGGAACCTCTTGCAGGACCAAATGGCTGGCAACGCCTGCCCGCCATCTCCCGCTGAGCCCTGGTGTGCGCTTTGGTGGCTCAGGCTGCTGTTCAAGCCCAGCGGGGGTTCATTCACTCACACACACACTCATACGCGTACAGACACACACAGTCTCCTTGTGTCCCCTGCACACCCGCCACCCGCTTTCACACCCCAGACAGCAGGACAGCAGGAGAACACACACACACACGAAGGAACAGACAGACGCGGTCACTTTAGAGATGCAGGCCAAGCGCTGTAGGGGAGAAAAGTTTTCACTTAAACTGGAGAATTCTCTCTTCATTAGCGCCTTTGGACTTCAGGAAGAGTTCTGTTTATTTGTTCGTTTTTTTCCGCTCTTTGTAGTTTTTCTTTTCTTTCCTTCTTTGTCTGTCTCTCTGTTGTTTGGGTACGTTTGGACTTAGTTGAGATAGAAAGTTTGGTTCAGACAGGAACAAAATGTGCCGCTGTTCAAAGCCAGAAGTACCTCAGCTTGAATCGTACCTGTTCTATTCTATTCTGATACTGACACAAATCTGAATGCAGTTTAAAGTTATTTGACTCCTTCACGTACTTACAGAGATGACAGATCAGCTGACTCACTGTTGTGTGTCCTCAGCATTAGTGTAGCATATATCACAGTGATTTACCTTGTATCAAAATGCGCGGGATGGCAGTTTATTCGAGTGTTGTGTGAATGAGACAGCTGCTGTATCACTCAGGGGTCTCTAAGCTGACAGTGGCCTGACACATTTACCCTTCGACCCCCTCCAAGTCTTTTCTGTCATCGTCCTTTCTGCCCTTCCTTTCTTTCTCATGTTGTACAGTATGTGCTCTCCTTCTGCTCCCTCTCTCACCTTGGTTTTAGCAAAAAGCCTGTCTGACATCATTCACACACACACACAGACGCATAACGTTTTCTTTTTATAGAAACGGCTGCAGATACGACCTGGTGGATTCTTGTCAGGTTGCTGGGATTCACTTGATAAATGACCCCGATTACATCGTAAGCCTTTGTGCATTTGTTACTGGACGCGTGGGAAGTCTGAAACATCAACAGTAATGAAGATGATCTGACATTTAACTTAACGCCTAGTTTCCACGTCTCAGTTTGAGTGCAGTTATTTAACGTACTCCTTCCAGAGCAGATTGCACGCAAGAAATTTGTTTCTCGGTGTGTCAACAAACTAATCTCCTTAGTAACCAGAAGCCACTTAAATGCACTGATTGACATGTCTGTTAATGCACAGACTTGAACTTGATCTAAGTGTACAAATTGTCGTCTGCATTATGTTGCAGGAGTAAAACATTAGACCCATTATTTCTGCAGTTTTTAGCCACAAAACACAAATTCCTACCTAAAAACAAAGATTGTGCTTGAAATGCTTCAGAGTGAAACCTTTTTCATGCACCATCACCCGCAGAGTGTGATGAGTAAGATGCCACAGAATGTCAGCGAGTGGCTGTGGAGACTTTTCACATTATTTTCCTTTTCACATGCGATGCTGTGCATGTGTACACAGCAGCTATGGAGGAATCAGAACACTGTCATCTAGTCTTTAGGGTTCTACCAATGGGCCGCTGTGCGTGTATTTTTTGCAGTGCACTTTTATATGATGTGCCAGAAACTAGAAAGTGTGTAGAAATAGTGAAAACACATTTTCTTTCACTGATTCTTCTTCTTTTTCTTTAACTTCTTGTTTTTTCTCCTCAGACAGGACAGAGAGGGTGCAGATCGGGCTCACGAAGAGGAAATGGCCTCGGTGACTCTTTCAGCTCGGGAAAGGGAGCGAGAGCTAACTGTGATGCTGCAGCAAGCAGAAGCCGAACACCTGCAGAGAGGTCAGTGCTTCAATCCACAGCAGTGACAACGGGTTTGTCTTCGTGCTTTTGACTTGTGGCGTAGGTCACAATGTCCTCTTTTCACCTCTCTGACTTAGTCAGCCATTTTGGCTCACATCAGGACAGGTCAGTTCTTCAAAAGAAAAAGCCCCTCCTTTCTTCCCCATCGGCATTTTAGTCACCACAGAACCTGTCGTTCAGAGTCATGCTGTCGTAATACTTACAGACTGCACCACAGCTCGATGCCGCAGTTTAAATGCTTTCTGGAAAACTTGGACGAGCAAAGCATGATAAAGCTTCTTAAAGCAATTTATATTGTAACGTAAAAACCATTGAACATTATAAAGCTTACAACAAACTGTTTTACAACAGTTTTTTTAATGCAATTTGTATTTATAATTTTTAAAACATTTAAAAAAAATATTAGCAGAAGGAATCTTGTAATGTTTCTTATTCTGTTTTATGCTTCAGAGTAGGGAGACCGAAAAGAAAAGACAGTGTCAGGATCTAATGAATCTTTAAATGTTATATGTACAACATGTGAATAAAGAAATCCGAGTTTGTGGATGCTGATAGAGCAGGTTCATCGTTTAAAAAGTTTTCAGCGAAGGCCTGCACACACTTGTTAAAACTGTACATGGCTACGCAGCCGTCTGTTCTCCGATTTGGTCGCAGCTAGGTTTACTGCAGTACCCCGCAGTACACAGGCACGTCAGTTCTAACACAGAGGAGAGGTCGGTGTACGGTCGAGACAAACAAGACTACAGAACGCAGCAGGACTGAATGGGACAGAGCAATTAGAGTCAAATATCCAGAACAACAAGAGGCAAAACGGCAGAGATGACCAGGGTCAGCTACACATTCACATCCATTGAGCTGGATGATTTTCACTCTCCTCCTCAAGGGCGATTCAGCATGGCGGATCTTTGTTCAAACAAGGTCTTGAACTTGCATCATCCAGTTGAAGGGTGTCTTTCTTCTTTCTGTGCCCCCTCGTCCCCGCCATGACGGCACAGACAGGAGAGCAATTCATCTGAACTGTACAAAACATGGCTGAAGTGACCTCAGAAGTGCAGAAGAGAGCAGAAAGAGCCAAACAGAAGCCTTAAGAGGAGAATAGAGAGAAGAGGGGCAGAGCAGAGGGAAGGTGATGGGAGCAGAGCAGGGAGACCCAGCTCAGAGCTCCCTGTCTGTCTGCACAGCAGAGCTGCTGCTGCTAGCACATCTGTTGCACCATCTGGATATTCCCCCCCCCCCATAACCCACCACCCGCCCTCAGCCACTCTCCCTCCCCTCCCTCCCTTCCCCTATCTTTTTATTTACCTGTGGTTCCCTTCAACAACCCGGGAGCCTGCTGGTACGCAGAACAAAGATGGAGGGTATAGAGAGAGGGAGGGGTGGTGGCGGTGTAGGTGGGGGGGTAAACAAAGAGTTTTTTTGCTGGCGCGTGTCGACAGCACACATGTTGTCTAAAGAGAGCTGACATCAGAGCACAGCAGGAAACTGTGGATGGGGAGGGGATAGAGGGGTGGACGTCCTTTAGTAGCTCGCATCACTTCCTCTCCCCGTGCAACTCAACAGACGAGCTGGATAATTAGCTTTCTTGCTCTCCAAATCCCGCCTCTCTGTCCATCCGTTTGTCCTTCCATCCATCCGTTCCCCCCCTCTCTCACTTCTTCTCCGCTCCCTCCCACCTTTTTTTCTTTTTTCTGAATTTTTTTTTCATGTTTCTTTTTTGAGTAAATGTGTACAGAGCAGCCTCTAGATGATATCAGATATTTGTTTCTCTCTGTCCCTCCCTCCCTGCCACGCTTCTTCCCTCCATCCCTCCCTCCCTCATTTTTCCTCTGTTTGTTTCCAGTGCCAGTTCTGCTGTGTTTCTGTGTCCCAGGGTTCTTTTTGGCCTACGCATGGCCAGACGCATTCAAAGCCTGTTCAGCTAATTAGCATTCTTCATACAACTTTTCCAGCACTGACCAAACTTTGTAGAGTGTATGTGTGTGTGCACGGCTGTGAGTTTGTGTAGTTTAGTTTAATAGTTTAATGCTCAGTAGCATCCAATTTCTGCTCGACTTACATTGTCTGTGGTAGTGATTTGAAGAAGGCGGCTGTGGACAGTGGAATAAAATAGGTTAGAGGTTCCTTTGGAGTCACGGTCAATGGATGAGGTGCTCATCATCCTAAGCATTACCCTTTAAATTTCTCCCAATCAAGACTTGTATAACTTTCCGTTTTAATAGCTAATCTGTAGCTCGGAGAGAGCGAAGATGTCTAAAGGGGAGAGTCCAGTTTCTGTCTGCAGAGATCTTTATTTTCTCCACAATATTTGCTGTATGAAAAGGAAAAAAGTCTGAGTTACTTTTCAAAGACTGCGAGTCCTTGGTGTTTTTTGGTTTTTGGTCGACTGTAACAGAATGCCGGAGCAGGTGGATCATTCCCTCAATCCAACCGGCAGCCATTGTTATTTTAAAAGAGCAGACATATGCTGGAGAGCTGAACGTGGACCATTTCAAAGGAACGATGAAAGCCCAGTGTTGGATTGTTCAGAAAGAGGCCCCCATGAGCGGATGAGGAGGTGGCAGGAAGGGTGGAAAGGAGAAAGAAAGCGCTTTCAAACAACTATCCGCTCTTTTTCTCCACCTTGTTTTACCCTTCTCACTTTATATTTAAATTCTCTCTTCTGTGCATGGCTGCTTTTTTTTCCTGTACATTTATTTGTGTCGATTGAACAGTTTTTATTTTAATAGGATTGTTGACTAAAGCATTTTTTGCAGATTCAAAGAGACATATGTACCTATATGTGACTTTAGTTTCATTGTTCTGTGCTGTCCATAAGGTAGACGTTATCCTCTGACGTGAGGCCACTTGGGGTTTTTTATGTGCCCACAGAAGTTGGGAAATGTCTTTTAACTAACTTTTCATAACAACATATGTTTCGTTTATTGTATTTTATTTAGTCAGTCGCGGTGTAATTTTTATTCTGCACAGGAACCAAGTAGCACATATAGACACACCATTTAAACATTGATTTTTCTTTCTAAAACATGATGAGATCTCACATGATGACTCCAGTTTACAAGTCACAGTGACCATCCTCTAGTGCAGAGTCCTTTAGTACAGCTCACTTCGAATCTTTTTTTGTTGATATTATTGGCCCTGACTAGGGCTGTGCGATATGAACAAAATCTCATATCCCGATATAAGAATTCTATCGTCCGATAACGATATAAATCACAAAAATGTAACATTAATTCTGTGAATCTCGGGCAGCTCAACTTGCGGGAAGTGTTTCCAGCTGCGCGTCATGTACCTGAAGTCGAGTGTTTTAACCGATGCATGAAACTATACATTTTTAGACATAAGTTGTAAAGGCCGCCGTTTTCTTTGTATTTATTACGCGGCGTGCTGCGGGGAAAAGCCTGTTCCAACGTTTGAGTCTAAGGGAGTCTAAGGTTTATTTTTTAGCACCTGTCGGCTCTTTTTTAATTCTCATCCGTAAATAATCTGCTCTTTCACGTGATTCAGTTTATTTTGAAAAGTCTCAACAGGATCTTGAGCTTTATTGTGAAAGGTTTACGTGAAACATAAACAAGCGGACACGGGATTGTGTTACCATCGTTGTTGCTAATGACAACGCATAAAACAGGCGCTTGTCCGTCCGTAGAGAAAGAAGATATAGCCATTAATTAATATAGCCACTACAGTGACCATCAAAAGGATGAAAAAATATTGCTGTAAACAGTTTATTTTGCGACACCACGAAACAAACGATAGCATAAAATGAAACGATAGACGTTTTTATATCGTCATCCGATATATATCGTTATATCGAACAGCCCTGGCCCTGACCCACTTTTTTTTTTACTTATTTAATTATAATTTTAATCTTCTTTATGTTTTCCTTTGTACTTTTAATGACATGAGCATGCAAAACTGCTAATTAGAATAAAAGGGGCATCTCAGGGTTTTCCAAAATATGGAGGCCTTTTATAGGGTTCTGTAAATGTCTTTCAATAATTTCTCCAGATTGGGAATCAGATCTCTGTCTGTTAATTATATCAATAATATTGAGGCGGGCATGCAGGTGTACTTGAATTTATTCCACTGAAGGATGGATGCTTTACTCTCCTCATGTTCTCCTCATGCTCAGTTTTATGAGCTGTGGCATTATAGTAAAAACATACTTGGATGATAGCTTAATGATTACGACATTAAGATATCGTCCTCACCTGTGAAAACTAGTCGCCCAAATCTTTTTTTTGACCTTTAGTATTTTATGTTCTCAGAGGTGAAACTGACAGATACAATCTTCAAATTAAGCCCCTCGCTGTTCCTTGTGTTTAAAACCTGCATACGCATAAAACATTTATTATGCTGTCAATTTTTTTGATTTGGCTCCACAGCTTAAAAATGTAACCATCATGTCCTTGTTACTGAGATTGTCCTTTTTACATATAGCAGCAGTTAATTAAAGGGAGTGTAACCGCTGTTAGGTAAACAACAGCTGCTACACTGTCAGAGCAACTTATTCAGTTGTGTTTAAGTATTAGATTGGAAATGGTCTAGTTAGGCTCAGTTTTGTTTTGGTCAGATTGGAGATTTATTTTGAAAGGACCTGAATACACATCTGTATCTCTATAACCTATGTGTAATTTATCATTCAGAAAAAGGTGTCTAATTCTTCTCTGTGTTTAGCTGGCACGTGTTGATATCATCATTAAAGCCAGTCAGCTACAGAATCACTGATGGCATTAAACTATGTTTGCATCCAAAATAAATAACATTTAATTTTTCAAGAGAAAGGTAGGTAGGTGAGGACTTTCACCTGTTCTGGAGGAACGTCACCTGTGGTGGTTAAACCTAAAGTGACTGCCAGCTTTCCCATCATTGATTACAGTTGGAGAGTTGGATGGTCTCCTGAGTTCCCAGAATTCCCTCATTGGGAGGCTGAAGGAGGAGTGCTGCAACCTGGGGACCAAACTGGAAGAGCTGGCTGAAAAAAGCAGGTGAGTGTTTCCTCTGTGTTTGAACATTTATTCGCTCAGTTATGCCTCGATTTTTTTTAAATTTGCCGTTTGCTTCCTAGCTCAGTGGCTTTTTTCTCTCTACATGAAACAGTTGTTTGCTCTGCCACTCTGTTGTTTATTCCCTCTATCTGCTGGACATCCATGTCATCATTTCACAAAGCATCATCTATCCAGGCTGTTTGAACAGAGCACATCAACATACTACATACTGCTTTCCAGTCTGACCTGTTTTCTTGTTAACCTGATGCTACAGTAGTCACAGCAGGCCTGCCCAGCTCTCCATCTGGGCTGAATGCGTGTGTGTCTGTGTGTGATTGTCTTCTGGGTGTGTGTGTATGACAGTGACCCTGGGCTCAGTGTCCTGTCAGCTGTTGGAGCTGTGCTGCACATTAGTCACATGACAGCCTCCAATCTGGCCCTGCCAGACCGCACTGGCCTCACCAACCACAGGACACATGCACACAACACACACACCAAAGTACACTGTGTATTTTGTTTGTTTGGAAGGACGTGAGTACCAGGTAC
This sequence comes from Aulonocara stuartgranti, assembly GCF_965226115.1. Classification (NCBI taxonomy): domain Eukaryota; kingdom Metazoa; phylum Chordata; class Actinopteri; order Cichliformes; family Cichlidae; genus Aulonocara; species Aulonocara stuartgranti. Next base: position 24,537,502 of record NC_138949.1, on the reverse strand, counting down.
ACGTATAGAGTTTTTGTAGGTACAGAGTCATGCAGACACACTGGCCTGAAGGCTCATTGTGTACATCTTCTGGATGTGTGCGTTATGTAGTTTAGCAGCAGCGTGGTGGTGTGTTTGGTGCCTCGGGCTGTTTGAGTTCCTGGAGTCTAAGCCCAACGTAGCGGTTAAAGTCCTGCTGGACTGCCTCACTCGGGCGAAGTGAGGTTACAGTGAGACAGTTGCAGGAAGATGGAAAAGAAAAATGATCATCTGTTTTTGGTAGTCCTGCTGACTCTGCACCTTTTATCGAGTGTGCTGCTGCAGATTGGCCAATGTAATGTTGTGAAAGTGACACTCACTACGTCTGGACATGCAGCCCGTTACCTCTATTTTTATCCCTGCATTTCCTGCTGTTACCTCTACTGTTGATGTTAGGTAGGCAGAGTGGAAAATGGTGATCTTAAAACAGGCATGTTTGCCAAATTAGCCGAAGAGTAAATGAAGTCACTATTTATTTGTTGTTTTGCCTTTTGAGACTTCTATTTCCTGGATCAACATAGGCATCATGAACCTAGCCTGTTTTTGGACACCAGAGAAAAGTACTCAGGTGCGTGAGCTCTGTTGTGAGGCAACAATGCTAACCACTGAGCTACCTCGCTGCCATTTATTTGATGACACATACGTTCTCGTAAGATGTGCGCACACACTGACAAAGACTCTGCTGCTATCTCTGCTGTTTCATTCTCTGGGACTACGCAGATATACTTTACTAAAAAGTCATATATTAAAGAAAAAAAAGTGGATGATGAATTCAGTTTGTTGGTTGTATAATGCTTCGTACGTTGGTAGTGTGAATATAGCAGCTGTGTATGTGTGTGTGTATGCAGAAGTGAGCTGGAACAGCTGGCATTGGAGAAACAACACTTGGAGGAAACGGTGAAGAATCTGAGAGCTCGCTGCTCGGATATGGAAGAACAGTGTGTCCAGCACGGTCGCATGCACCAGCGCATGAAGGACAGGTGGGCGCATAACACACATAACTACACAGCTACACATACTGTCCGTGCAGCAGAGGGCAAAACATCTTCTGACATCTTTTTGGGGTTGTTTAATTTGTTCATTGGTCTTGTAAACTCCCCGTCAAGAATTTTATCTGATTGAAAGAGTCCCGTAAACATCAGTGACATTACATAGAAATCACTAGTGTTTAAATCACGAGTGTTTAAATGTTCATTTCTTTACATTTCTGCAGCGATGGAAGCGAGCCTTTTAAAAAAGGAAGCACAGTTTTCTTCACATTCTGTCCCCTCACCAGTGAATCTTCTGCACATCTGATGTTTATTTTTATATAAGAATTGTTTTAATTTTTTGTTGACATAGTGTTTTTTGTGTCAGCGCTTTATTCTCCTGCTGTCTGTACTGAGGCTGCACACACCAAGAGTTTCTGATCAGAAACTTTTCTCTTACATAACAGACAGGAGGAAAGTAAAGTAGTTATAGCGGTATAACTACGCGGTTGCGACTGTTCGCCCCGTTCACACGCAAGTCTCTCACAGCTCAACAAAGATAATGGACACATGTTAAAGGGAAAAAAGTCTTAAAACGAGGACGTTAGGTACTCGTTTATCAAATTGCTCGTTTACAGCTGTGCTTCTTCACACCTCTGTGGCTCAGATGAGTTATGAAGTTAACAAGTGGGTAATTCGTGAGAAGTTGTGCGTCTCGGCAGTGACTAAAACCTATAATAAGCAGCGGTAAGTTGATCTCTTGTCAGCGGGAGCTGACACACGATGCTCCCGTGCGCTTGTCACACTCTAATAGACTCTTAATTACACTGCAGTGAACAGTAAAGTGAGATTTGGAGGAATTTAGAAACCATAAATAGTCTTCAAGTCAAAAAAAAACATGGCAGTGTGCATTTTAAGAAAAGAACGAAGCTGATCAGAGTGAGCTGATGAACTGAGGAGTCAGTTAAGAGAAAATAAATCTGATAGTGTAATAGTTGAGTATTTGTATTTGTATGAAGATTTGTTGGGTTTCTTTACTTATGAAAGCTGCAGCTAAAAGTGCCTCCATCTTTGGCTTATGCTACAGTATCTGTACATGTGTATGCATGATGCGGGGGTCTCTTCCTCCTTAAGTGCGGAGCCCAGTTGGCGTGCGTCTCCACGGGGCGCCTGGCATACAGCTTGGCTCTGCCAATGTGGGAGAGGGTGTGTGGGTGTTGTTGCCCCACTCTGCAGGATCTCTACCCCAGTGCCCCCCACTTTTCCTCTTAACACACACACACTTGCAATCACGCTCACCCTTTTCTCCTGCTCCATCCATGACACTACATATTGTCTACCTCCCACCGGTGTTAACCTGTCGATAGTCACACGCTGCCAAAAAAAACAAAGTTTACCAAGTCACAGCTGTCTCCTGGTTCTGTGTGACTCTTTGTGTGGTTTAGAGAAAGAAAAGCTATTTAAGTTGACAAGGAGTGTGAAGTATGAATATTCTGTACGTTTCTGTGCATATGTTGCTGCGGTATTTTGTGTATGTGTGTGTGCGTGTGTGTGTTGGTTGCTATTGCATGTTCTCAGGAGGTTTAGCAGAGCAGGAATGTGGCTGCCAAAAGTGGATTGGCTGGGAAGTTGGCACCTAACTTCTCTCTTCTCCCAACTGAACCACGATAATCACTCTTGGCATTTACTGAGTTTTATTTTCTGCTTTGACACTTAGTTTGTTGATGAATCCTCCTGATATTTAAAAATCTCTCAAGTTCAGTCCTACAAGAGGTCACTTCAGGAGCAACTGTTAAGCCGGCTGACCGCATTTTTATTTTTCAGCCGGTAGAAGGTGTGTTTGTTTGAGAGTGTGTTTATACTGGTTTGACGAGTAGGTTTGGCATTTAGCTGCCTTTTTTTTTTTTTTTTTTTAAAAAGGTGCAACATAGAGATGAGGTAGAGAGGTGTGATTAACATTTATGATACACAATGCTGATACAACTTGTTTTTTTTATCTCTATATGTGCTTCTTTTTGAGGTAAACATTATAGAATGTATATCATAAGAGTATAAGAGAATAATATTTGTTGGAGTTTGGGAAGGGAAGTTTAGCGACAGGCGCGAACTTTGAGATGTGGCTTCCGAGTGTGTGTGCATGCAGTTTTGTTTGTGCGCGTTTAAGCCAGTACGTCATCAGTTCTTTTCTTGTACTTGTTGTCGTGATCTTCGGTGTGCTTGCACGTCTATATGTCGGGTATATGTTCGCTGGTCCCCACAGGCCCTGAGTGTTCGGTGGGCGCCCCGCCGTGCCGCTCGGGGGTTAAGGTGTACGTGTTAACAAGCTGGTGTAAGTGGGTTCAATATCCAGCGCCCCGCCCCTCCCCACAGCCTCTCCATCGGCCTGCAATCTGTGCTGCGAAGAGCGGCAACAGCGCACCACGCACAAAACATTTGGAAAATCAGCTTGATTTATTTTTACATGGGCAAGCTGATTGCCAAACTACACAGGGGTTTTAGCACACAATGTTTTGCTGCACCATTTAATTATTTATTTTACTATTTCTGTGTTGTTGCTTTTTTTTTCTTTCTTCTTTTTCCTTTTTTCTGCTTGGAAATGAAGGAATGGAGCGGAGGGTGGAGAGATGGAGCAGGACAGCAGCGAGTTAGAGAAGATGCATAGATGCAAATGTTGAATTTAAAGCCTCTGCGATTATTATCATTTTTACCAGCCTTTTTTAAAAACATTTTGATTTAGTTTAGTGTATAATGTAGTTTGGGATTTTAGGTTTAAATAGTTGGTTTTTTTTAGTTTTCAAGAATATTTTATTTAACATTTTTGGTATTTGATCATTTTCAGATGCTTTTGTGTCCGAAAAATACAAACAACAAATCAGCCTTTATTAACTCATGACAGCCGATCATTTGTCAGTGGGCAGGTGATGTTTGTGAGTTTGTATTATGTGAAAACAACTTAATACAAGCATAAACGGAAGAAAAAAGATTTTGCTATAACTGTGACAAAAGTGAACATTTTGCAGTGCAGATGAATTAGTTAATAGAAACATTAAACTCTCAGTGCAAATCATGCATTTCTTAGTTATTCCAAAATATTTAAAATCAATACATAAATAAAAACGAGCATTTCTTTTAAAGCAAAGATATTATTAAAATCTGAAAACGCTGCATGAGTACATGTACAGCTGGCCCTGAAACTTTAATCCACTTTAGTCCATTTTAGTTGGAAATTTCTCTTAATAATGCAGCTTTAACAAGAAAAAGGAAAACATATCTGTCGATCTCTCTATATATGAAATAACCTTTTTCTAACAGAGTAATGTTTGTTGGGAAATGTGACTTTAAACTGTAACTTCTTCAGTTTTCTATTCATATTAATTATTTTTTCAGCTGTGGCTCTTCTGCCCTCCGTCTCCTCTTACCTCCCCCTTCTCTTCTTCTTATCTCTTGTCACTTTACTTTCCTTTCCTGCTCCAACTTTTCTCCTCTCCTCTCTTCTCCTCCTCCCCTCTGCTTTCCGTACTAAACACCACGCAACCTTTTCTCACCCCACAGCTGTTGGCAGGCTGTTTTACCAATTATCACTACGCATGCACACACTTAGGTCACGCACATAGACTCTCGCGCACATGTACGACGGACCAGCACAACACCAACGCTTGCTTAACCACGCATCGTGACAGCGGAGTGTGTTTGTCAGGCCTCGGTGCGCGAGTGCTGTAGAGGTGTACGAGCGCAGCTCACTGTGCAGTCCTTTAAGAAGAGTAGCAACATATACGCAGATGTGTCTGTAGATCCACAGGCTTCACTGGGCCATATGGCCTCCACGGAGAAAGATGGTGCTTGCGTCTGGAGGAGAGCAGAAGAGGGAGGGAGGGATGGAGCGGAGGATGGAGGGCCATGTGTGGCATGAGCTGTGCAAGCAGTTGTTGAAGTATGTATGCCTGTGGATGTGTGTGTGAGTGCATGCGTGTGTATGAGCGTGTGCGTTTGCACCAGAGGCTCCAGGAGATTGGTTAATGGAACAAATGGTCGCGGCGGGCCAGGGAAGAGGGAACAGGCTTGCTGCTACCGCGGGCGGACAGCGAGCCTCAGGCGAGGGCTGCTTCATCTGGGCTCATGCCACACACATACACACACCCTCTGTCAAACCCTCGTCTCTCCTCATCCCCCCGCTCCCAAACACACAGTGTGCTGCCATGCCGCCCCAGAAGCAAAAGGATGCTCGTCGCAAAACTTTTCATTTGCAAATGAAGTTGGCAGAGGCTGGGCAGAAGAAAACAGGACAGCTTTCATTTGTCTCATCTGTGTCTTCACGCGTACACACACACACACACACACACACACACAGATATTTGTGTGTGCGTGCATCTGTGTGTGATGAGTTGCCACTATGTGTGTGATCTATGAGGTACAGAGAAACAGGGGGACGATAAAAAGAGTGAGATGTGGAGAAAGTGAGGATAAAGACAAAGAAGGCCCAGTGTGAGGTTCAGTGACGTTAACGCCTCGTATTCATCTTCCACAGAGCGCTAATATTAACATCACCTCCTTACATTTCACATGCGTTTCTTTTTTTTCTTTTTTTTTACTGATCACACATAGCTGTTTCTTCACAGATTTTTTTAAAAATGGATTTTTATTTTTCACATAACAGCAGCCCCTTGCCTTTCAGGTTTTTATCATAAAGCACTGATCACAGGTAGGTAGTTGGGTAGTCAGAATGTGGTTTGTTAGCAGCTACTTTCCAAACATTTCAAATATTTAATTTAAATTTTAAATATTTACAAAAGCAAACACGAGGAAGTATTAACCGTTTTAAGACACTACCTCCATTTCGTTCCTCACTCATACTTGCGTTCTTACCTCTGGGTGGCGCTGATCAGTCGTCTCCCTCCTCCTTCATCTTCCTCTTCTTCTTTTCTCATCGTTTCTGTCTCTGCATGGCCCAGCTGGCTCCCGCAGCCGGGAGCGACTGCAGGGCGGCCTGCTGAAAGAGCATTGTCAAACGGTGGCTTTACAGCTCTGTCACACACACACGCACACACAGACGCACAGATTTGCAGCTCAGATGTCAGGCTGTAGCCAGAGGCTTGCAAGCTGGAGCGTTAACTGTGCAAAGCGTCACATCTCAAGCCCCAGTCAGTGACTCTAACACTACTTCATAAAACTACAAGTAGAAAACTCGAGCAGAAGCACCTGCCCCTTCTTTAGAAAAAATGTTAAAAGTAACATCAGCAGAAACACTTTAATGCCAGCAAAGCAAAAGCTCAAACACACGGCCTAAAACAGTCAGGAGGCCTCACGGCAGCAAACAACTCTGACGTTAAATAGATGATTTCCCAGCCTGCAGCAGCACCGACACCTCTGTTAATGCAGAAATGAAAGCAGAGACGACTTCTGTGCCCGTTCAGAGCTGTTTACAGCTTCGTCAGATCGTGAATATATTTCTAACATCCCTTCCTAAACTCTTTCCAGATTTTATTTTTAATTATAAATACTGGCCAGGAGCCTTTCGTTTTACGCTGGTGAACTGCTGTCTGGGACGCTTTACGGGAATGAAAGAAAAAGCACCTGAAATGATCAAGGAAAATAATTGATATTAAAAATATGAAATTACATCATACGGAAGGTGATGGCACTGGGAGGTCTTAAGACGAAAAAAGACAGATTTGCCAAGTTTGTCTGTTACAGATGTTTTATTGGGTACAGCACAGCTGACGGCCTAATACTAGCCCCACTTTAGAATCTGCAATTAAGATTTTTTGCACAGCACTTTTCAAATTTTATTTTACTGATAATAACTTAATACTTATGTAAGCTGGATATTTATGGTTTTTGTTGCAATCAGCGCAAGAAGCAGACATGATGTTTAATTTCTTTTACTCTCAACTTTATGTTCACTTTAATGTAAAGCTAAAAACTGTAAAGTACCACAGCATGCAATGTAAATGTAGCAGTAATATCAAGTAATTGTATTTGAAAATTTTAAAAAAAACAAACCAGTAATAATATAAATGCTGTTTTAGTGTTTTTAAATCTCATATAAAGGTTTAAGCATGCATTTTTTCAAACAAAAATGTCAGTAAAAATCATTTTCTTGCACCTGTTAAATAAAGATTTCACAATAAAAGCATGATTAGTTAACATGACTTTGTAGTAACAAACACAAGAGAAGCCAAATTAAAAATTTCAATCAACAAAAAAGAAACATTTTTAAGAAAAGTATTATTTAATGTTGGTGATCACATGCTGAAAAGTATTTTTCACTTCATGCCGTGCTCTCAGAAGAAGCTGGCCTGACAGACTTTAGGTTATTATATTCACGCTGTTATTCAGCGTGCATGAATATAAATGTGTACACAGTGCAGTGCTCAAAGTAAAAGGAATTAAAACTGAACAGCTATAGGATCGCTGCCTCGTGTATGTTGTTCCTTTAATAAGTGCTGAATATTGGTTTTGCAGGACTGCGACAGATGAGTTGCAACTTTCATGTGACTGTTCATGGAACATCTGGCGGGCTAGTAACATCTAAGACACTTTTTTTTTTCTTCCCCTCCTGATCTTCACACTGTGCTCAGCACTGCAGGGGAACAGCTGTGAGCTGGAAACTAATGGGGGAAAAGAGCAGTTTTAACAGAGGCTGCTTCACAGATGATATTTTTTTTAGTTTGATGATTAGATGCCAATTCACCCGACATTTGTTTAATCGCCATTTCTGTCTTCACAATTTGACAGAAATGCGGTGCACCAAAGCCGCTCCAGTTAGAATGTACATATTTAAAGATTACTGGAACTTAGAGGATTTTGCAAATGATTTGATTGTTAGGATTTCTTCAATTCTAAATTACAGAAAAATATCAACTATATCCTGCTTTAGAAATTGCCCATAAACAATATACTTCTTTAATATCCAGTATATGTAATTTCTTTATCTGTTTATTCAGGGGATAGTGATCTTCTGTGTCGTGGATCTGGAAATGAAGACTGACTTAGCGTGTCTTTCAAGCGTGACGCTCACATGTGAAATCCGCTGTGCCTTTACAGAATAAAGTCTCTGGAAATTGCCAGGTGGCCGTAAACAAAAAGCAAAGAAAATCAAAAGACAGTGAGGGAATGCACGTCGGGCTCATCCCGATCAAAACCCCGCAGCGTCAGCGATGGCGTTCCCATGTCAAATGCACATGTTAGCGAGAGCAACAACTGGCGTGACAGGTTGGTGGAAGAGGACGAGGGGCATGGCCTTCAGGCACACGCACATATTCTCGAGTGCGGTTTTGTGCCAGCCAAGATTTAGCGGGAGCGCTGGGGTGTGAGGGTGGTGATGGTGGGCAAGCCTGGGGTTGGGCGAAATATGGTTTTGTGTTGTGCGTGTGTGTTTGTGTGTGTGTGGCAGCTGCAGCCTTCATGCCCCTGGCAGTGTTGTTGTAACCAGGCAAACCAAGGCCGTCTGCCTGCGTTCTTCACCCCCCTAGGCTCCCTGCCTGCTGCACACAGACACACACACACGCACACACGTAGGTTCAGAGATCTTTCATTGTCTTTAGATTTAATTTTTTGCAACATTGAGTCCAATTCTTTAGTTTTTTGTGATGTTTGAGCATGTGTTTTTTATCTCTCTGGTTTGCAGATTTTTGAAATGTACTCTTTAATTACAGCCCACGTTCGCCATCGCTGACAGATTTTCCTTTTTTTTACTCTTATTAAAAAAAAAAAAAAAAGTAAAATACCTGATCTCACAACCCAGTTTATGCAGGATAGCGTCAGTTTACTCTGTGGTTTGTTTTCGAGTAATTTTGATAATCTATGCACTGTGCGATAAATATTTTCTTAAAGTGGCACGCTCCACTGGCTGATTTGTTTAGTGATAGGAACACACACACACATTCATAAGGGGCTGCTGAGTGACAGACCTGAACGCCGCTTCCAGATCTTCTGTATCTATTACAGTGTCTCTGTTTTTCTAACGTGACGTTAGCACTTTCCCTTTGGACCATGCCTTTAGGACATATGCTCCCACCTGTAAATAAATATGCAAACACAGACAAACACGTACACACAGAACAGAGTTTAGACACTAGCTGTGGGCTACGACTGATGTATACCAGAGAGAGGTAGCTGTGTCTGTGTTTGTGTGTTGTAATTAATCTCCTTACTAGCAGCAGTCAATAGAGAGTGCTGTGGTTTGAGGTGCAGATTGTGAGCAGAGTTTGATTATTGGGCTGTCAGGGGAAATTACTGCAAACTGCCTCCCAGCAAAACTTGCTTCTGTCATGTCTGCTGGAGAGCAGAATACACACTTAGTACCAGGACTGCTCTGGAAGCTGTTTTCAGGTATTTTAGGGGAATTATTTCAGTGTAGATGTGTGCGTTGTGTGTGTGTGTCAGTGAAGCGCTGGATCCAGCAGGTGGTGTCCTTTTACCAGGTCAGCGGGGAAGCTTCTCCTTCTCTAACCCCGGTCACTGAGCTGCCAGCCCGGCCATCAGCAGGCAGCAGGGGATGGTGACGGCTGGAGCTTGGAGCCTCGGTTTCTCTTCACCCCCACCACCGCTCAGTCCGACACCTCACCTGACACCACAAACTGTCAGCCCTCGTTTTTCACCGGCTGCAGATCCCCTTCACCCAAACATCCGTTTATCTGTCCTCCCATCAGTCGGTCAGTGAATCCAAGCTTCCTTCTAACCAAACCCATTCCAAGCAGTGTGCAGAACTGAGCCAGCAAGCCAGCAGTGTGTGTGTGTGTGTGTTTGGGGGGGGGTGTTCAGTGTAGGGCAGTGCCTGAGCATTAAGCCGTTTTAAGCCCTAATTAATGAGTGTGCCAGTCGATAGAGACCAGTTATTGGATTTGCTGCTTTAGCTGCTGGAAGGAGCGCTACCTTAATCACACACACACGCATATACACACATCCCCCCTAGGAGGCGGGGTTTCAAGGTGAGGTGAAGTGGATTAGAGAAAGTGTGTTGTGTAAGGTCAGAGGTTGGCGTCTCTGAGGGCAGACAAACTGCGTCTGTGGTTGTTTATGTCTGTGCTGGGGTCAAATCCTTCACTTACTGCATTACATAAACCTTCAGCTTACAACCTATAGCCGGTTTAAACATCTCGAGCCACGACCTGGCCGACTGATTTACTGGCTGCCTGCTTAGCTCACTTACCGTCACGTCAGGGGGTTGTGTAGAAGCCTGCTGGCATTTTACATTTTGTACAGCTGTTGCCATGTTGTTCAGAATAATTGTGTTTTGGATATATTAACTCTAGAGTGACCCAGTTATGCTTTAGGAATGGGTGATCAGTGTGTTGACAAAAAACAGCTACAAAGTTACTTTTGTGGAAGTGTAAAATGTAATGTAACTATTTAAAGCCTGTTTTAAACTGAAAGTAATGAAAATGCAGCACGTAAAAGCTCATTTTGAATTCATGGGTAGCAACGCAATAAAAACATATATATGTTGACCGCTGTGTTGCATCACCTCTTCTTTCAGAAACACTGCATGTGTGTGGGAGTTGAGACGATTAGTTCCTGTAGTTAAAAGTTCAGCCGGGGTCAGTTCAGGACTACAGGGAGGTCATTTTCTTTTCACCTGGACTCTTTTACTGCAAAGCCGCTCTGCTGTAATACGTGTGGTTATCTTGCTAAAATAAGAAAGTTTTCCTGAACAAGATGTCAATATTCCAGAACTTTGTCTGTATTAATGGCGACTTCAAAAATGTGCTAATTGAGTGTGCCATCTGCTCTAATGCCTCACATTCAATCACCGATGCTGGTTTTTGATCTCTGTGCTGATATGTTGGATGATCCCTCTCGTCGAGATGGTTTTGTGAGGAAAATCCCAGCAGATTAGCTGTTTCTGAAATACAGACCAACAACCACGCCACGGTCAAAGTCACCTAAATCAACTTTATTCGCCATTCTGATGCTCGGGTTAAACTTCAGCAGTTGTCTTGACCACATCTACATGCCTAAATGCAATTAGTTGCTGCCATGTGATTGGCTGATGAGATACTTGCGTCAACAGGTAGGACTATTAAAGTGGCTGGTGAGTGTATGCTAATTTAGACTAGTTTTTAGAAGCGTCCCTGAGTCGATGCACGGATTTCCACTGCACGGCTGTCAAATGCAGTGCTATCTGGAGGCCTGATTTTTGGCCTCCTCCCTACTTCGTCCCATTCTGCTCCAGAATCTCTGACTCTTTTAGTAGTACACCCCCAATTTTTTTAATCGTTTTAGATAAACCTTACACCTTAAACATGGTGACTCCCCTCTCCATCCAGACTTTTTACATTCTTTTTATAAGATAGAGTCTCCAAGTGCATGTGTTTTGTAGGCCAGCCTTGCTACTAAACCTGTTTTCAATTAACCTAATTACTTTAAAGATATTCCAACAGGTGTTTTTCCCACTTTTTTTCCCAATTAAATAACGTTTCCAGTCTTTATCCAACACGTCACAGGGATCAAACTCAAAGAGAGCACACATTCTTTAAAAAAGAAAGACATTTTCTCAGTTTAAACATTTAGTATGTTGTCATTTCACAATGTTTATTTAAAGAGAGGATTTAAATGATTCAGACTCACATTTGAAAGAATATCCACATTTTGAAGAGGGATAGTTTTCAGATACAGATTTTAAAGAGTAGTGGTTTGTGCGTGGAAAAAAGAAATTTGATTAAGTTAAACTTCTGAATGCAAACAACAGAACTCTCTGTAGGACTAGAAATATTTTATTTTGGGTAATAAAGTTTAAGTTAAAGTTGGTATAAAATGGGATTTTTAAGATATGTCAGGTTTTGTTTTGTTTACCGTTGTAGGATGTCCTCTGTGAACAAGTTGTGGATCATTTCATAGAAATATCCTCCCAGCTTTAATCAATGAATGAATACATTTTCACTCCAGTGTCACATTTTTCTCCACTAGCAGACAAAGTGTAAAACCCCTGTTGGATTATAGAGTGGATTTCAAAGCGGGCCAAGTCATCGCCACAAAATCTCCCGTAAATTCTCTTTGATTTTCGGAGTGGTGCATCTACATGTATCGATATCAGAGGGCATGAATGGATAAGGACTGGCATTTTCCCAGCGTGACTCAGATTAGTTTAGTGGTGTGGAGCTAAAGGCCTTCAGTCGACACATTCCCAACACTTCCCTCATCAAACATTTACAGCTTCAGAACAACAGGCTCTGTTTCTGACCTTTAGGTGCTCCGCTGTGTGTGTGTATATGTGCGTGTGTGTGTGTGGCCGACATCCCCGCACTGGTTGTGTTTGTACCTTGTGTCTTCGCTCACCGCAGTGGGGCTGCTTCTGTGTGTGTGTTTGTTGTGTTGTTGGGTGACGTGGCGATGTCCTGCTGTGGTGCTGTGTGAAGGCGTAGGAGGTAGAGCAGAGTGGGAGGAGGGAGTGAGGGGGTGGTTGGTCAGGACAGCTTGGCAGCCGGCTGGAGGAACACCAGGCAGGGAGGGGAGTCATCGCCCTCAGCCTCCAGGACTGGACAGAGCCTCCGGGTCTGGGATAAACCACTCAGCGGGCCCTGAGACAGGATGGAGGAGAAGGAGGAGGCTCAAAGAGGGAAGGTAGGGATGATGAAGAAGGACAGGCAAAAAAAAAGGATTAAACCCTGCAGAGCAGAGTGAGGACCATGTGGGTGGGGAGAGCAGTGTGAAGTGTTGGGATGTTCGCCTCCCCCGTCTGTCTCACACAGCCAGCACTACCACTGCCAACATGACCAGCAGGGCAGGGGCATCTGTCTCCCTCCCAGCTACCCCCTCTCTGTCTCTCTCTGCCCCGAGCCACTGCCCTCTTCATCCTCCTCTTCTTCGCTCTTCCTTGTCTGTATCCCCCCACATCATTGCTTTCTAATGAACTTGTTGAAACAGCGACAATTTTAGCTTATAATTCATATCAGAGTAATTAAAATTCCTCACAGGGTGCTTATGAGCTCTGAGAAGCTCTGCAGAGACCGATGTTGGTTTTTTAAATTCAAAAAGTGTTATTTTATCTTTCCTCCTGTCTCCCTCTAAGTAAGTAGTAAATAAAGTTTTAATACCACAAGTCTTAAGTAATCTATGTGATGTTTTCAAGAGGAAGATGAGAAATCCCTCATCCAAAAATAAGGATGGAGGACACTGTCAGAGCAATCTGGAACACTCAGCAGTGCTTTAAGCTGATCGTCTCCATGCCACATACACTGAAGCAGTAAACTGTGGTAAAGAAGCTCCAAACAAGTGTACAGTTTTTGGAATTTGGACATTTTTGTATTTAAAATCTTTTATACTGGTCTTTAATAATATTTTAAGAATTTGAGATACTGGATTTATGATTATTCTTATTAGCTGCATATCAATATGTGAGCAGTATATAACTTCTAATGCTCCTTGAGGTGGTGCTAGTCTGTGGTTTGTAATCTAAAGGTCGGGTTCCTACACAGGAGAGAAACGAAAACAATAAATAAATCCTCCCACAAAAGTGTTTTATTCATTGAGAACTGGTTTAATCTTTAATATTTCATCATATTATAGAGGATTAACTAGTGGCTATTTTTATTTAATAGACATATCAGACTAAATGATACATTTCCTTTTGAAATCTAGCAGAAGTAAATTAAAAAAAAATGAAAATACATAAGTAAAGCATGAGTAATCTGAAGTTGTGGTACTCGAGTAATTGTACTTAATACTTTGAAGCATTGTTTTATGTGTGCAAAAGTCTCTAAATTATCCTAAAGTTCCTCATATAGAAGACAGAAATATGTATAATTTTATAGATGGCTGGTTAAATATGTAAATGTGCATTCCAGTGCTGTGACATCGCTCTCATTATCTGTGTGTGTGTGTGTGTGTGTGTGTGTGTGTGTAAATGAATGAGTTCACCACTGCATTTGAGGGGAGCATGGATGGATGAATGAGTGAAATAATGGGCTGCTGGTGGGAAATATCTCAACACACATTCATCCACCACCCCCAAACACACATTCGACACACACAATTTCTCACACATCCTTGAACTCCAGCTGGAACACACACACACACTCTGAGTTTAATCCTAGTGTGTAGTGAAAGAGTTCATTGTCTGTAGGAGCGGCTGTGTCAGAGGGAGGGACACACTAATTGGGATGTCGTAGTAAAGATCAAAACTTCAGAACGGCGCACACACACACACACACAACTTTCTCACCAGACTGACTGTTTTTGACAGCTACAGGATGACAGACTGATGATATAACCAAGAAAATCCGAGTAATTTTTAAAGAATAATTACTTTTGAATGATCTCGTTAGATAGATGTAATATCCAGAGATGCTAATGTACGCTGCAGTGATGAAAACAGTGACTAAAACAAATGAATGGTCAACATGTATTTTGATCACTTTGTCCCATGTTATCAAATCTTACTTTATTGCACTAACTCAATCTATAGTTATGGGTTAATTTTCTCATTATTATCATTTATGAGTGAAAAAGCATTAAATTTAAAAAAACAACTGTATGACAGTATGTTGCCCATAGTAATGATCTTGATATAGTGATATAGTGATATACTACAACACTCTCTATGTTGGAAGTCCTGAAAAGCAAGCAGTAGGAACGATGCATGTGTCTTATAGGTCTGAAAATCTAAAAATGAAGTCACAGCATTTTTCTTCTTCTCTCAGTGTCCCACAGGGGGCGACTTCTTGTACTAACGCACTTTGTTTAGAAGTGTAAAGGAAAGTTACCGTTGGCTCATTTGATCTTTGACCTGAGAAAACACAGTCCTGAGGAGTATATGAACTCCATCACTAGTTTGAAGTCTTATTGAACACCATGTGAAGCTTATTTTCTTATAAAGTCATTAAAGTCAGCAAAAATGATGAAGGATTGTATGAGTGACAAGCTGCTGCCCTGTGAGCACACGGTGTCCCTCGGTCTCTCATGCAGGGATTATACTCCGTTAATAACGAGCACTCATTCCTGCTATATCGCTCTGAAGACCGCAGGCAGAGCTGTTGACTTGTAATGTCTCTGCAAAGGAGTGTTTACAGTTGCAGACATCTGCAGTGCAGCATATCCACGAGGTGGAAAATGTGACACGCCTGTAAGGCCTGATGTAGACTTCTGCGTACTAAATTCACAGGAGGAATCAGCAGTACTGAACAGACCAATCAGAATAGTTGCGGGCTGTGTCGACTTGACGTGTGGTTGCACTTTTAGGGAGCTGTCTGTCAGGTTACGATGTTTGCTGTTAGATAAAAACGAAAGTTTGAGGCCTGCGGGCATCACGGCAACTTCATTAATTATTTCACTCTGATTCTGTTGATAAGAAACACCAGCTGAGTTATGAACTGGTACCTTTGGTTACTAGTCACTCATTTTATAAAAAATATTTGGTCGAGTGTGTCACTAATGTATCCCTGAATAAGTGTTTTAATAAGATTTCATCCAGT
The DNA here is from genome assembly GCF_965226115.1 of Aulonocara stuartgranti. NCBI lineage: Eukaryota > Metazoa > Chordata > Actinopteri > Cichliformes > Cichlidae > Aulonocara > Aulonocara stuartgranti. The sequence goes on along the minus strand of NC_138949.1, from coordinate 24,522,105 downwards.
TTCACATAAGATGAGTGGTTTTTTGTTTGTTTTTTGTTGACTCTTCCTCATTAATTATCAATAGGTTGATAATGCGGCCTACTGGACTAAACTTCTTCTGTATATAAATTAGCTCTTAATGCACCAAGCTTATCGACTCGATGCCTCAAGTCAGCATTTTTTTTTTTAAACGTACTTTATAGTTTTCAAAAACTGTCTGGAAGAGGAATTTTTAATAGCCGTCATTATATAAACATCTAGCCAGCATCCAGTCCTTTGATACATTTCAGCTACTGCATCATCCCTATGTGCACTCACAGTGAAAAACTTAAACCGCACTCGTATCCCTGTAAACACTGTTGATTGCTTGATCAAAACAAAGTCCGGTGATATTAAAAGCTCTTTGTGGATCCAGCTCTCTTTCAATATTTACAACATTTGGTTTTATATTAGCCAGGAGGGTACGTTCTTCTCACACTCTTTCAGTCAATATTGTGTGTGTGTGTGTGTGCGTGTGCGTTGCAGGCTGCAGCAGTTGGACCGTCACTGTCAGAGCAGCGCCCAGCAGGTGTGTGAGCTGCTGGCCAAACAGAACCAGCTGATGCAGGAGAGAAACACACTGAGCGAGGAGATGCAGAGCCTACGCATCGAGGTACGAACACACAGAGGAGTGTGTGATTGTGTGTGACTCACTGTTCTGATACTAAATGAATTTGTAGTCGTGTCTTTTCTCTCTGGGAGCACGCTAAGAGTTGTCAGTTTACCAAGAATAAAAACCAGTAAGAAGACATTTGTCCCTTCGTGACTAATGATTCTGTCTGGTTCTGGATTTGCTGAAAAACATGTTGTCTGTATTCTGCTGTGATTCATTATCACAGGGTGTGTTTGTGCGCGCCTCTGTGTGTGTTCACATACACTTCTCACTATGTGTTGTGTGTTTGTCTTTCAAGCTGCCGAACACGAGACGAACTGAGACTCTGTCCACATGAGTCTGTCTCGCCGGTTTCCCTTCATCGCTCCGTGGATCACGATGTTCTGTTCGTTTGTCAACAGGAAAACAAACTGTTGTTTACTTAGAGGATATTTATGTCCTCTATTCGGTATTAATGTGGATTGTGTTCATGTAACTGGGTTTTTTGTGGCATTTTTTTGTCTCATGACTGAGTGTAATTATGATTGATAGGTCAAGTGAGTATTCAAAGTATGTTTTTTTTTTCCCTCCCATCCATTTTAATAAATAAAAGCTCAGTCCACTAATGAGCTTTCTGAAGTACAACTTCTTTATATAGAAATGCTAACATGATGCACAACTCAATGTCCAATAGGAAGTGTCCTGGATTAAAAACTGTAAAGATCCTAATCCAAACTTTACTTCCATTACAGGATTTTATTTGCTGGGAAACTTTGAGCATAAAGTGCCTCTGTAAACCTCTGCCATACTGGACATAGACTTGATTTGTATTAAAGCTTGTTATGATGTGTGCAAAGCGCACCCCCAACACTCATTTTGTGAGTTTTTAGTGAACATTGTTTTTTTGCTCTGTTTAGACTGAGCTGAAACTCCACAAAGCGAACAAAAAGTCGACACGATGGCAGCAGATTGACATAGTGCTTTATTGAAGCTGTCTGTAAGAAGGAAAATAATGTGCATCCCTATCATATACATTTTATGTGTAAAAATACTAAGGATGTACAGAGTAAAAAAACCAGCTTCATGTTGATGGTAATTTGTTGTTTTCACATCGTGGCGGGCTCACTGGCCAGCAGCTCTGCATCTGCACGGAGCACAGAAAAAGGCAGTTTGATCCGCTTTTCTGTGAAGCTCTCCAGAGTTTCCCCGATGCCGTGTCAGAGTCTATGCCATCTCTGTGCCTTCGACAAGAGCGGCGACGACCTCGGCCGCGCAGCGACTTGGGAAAACGCGGCCCACTCTGCCGAACAGCTGGAAGCTGTCCGCAAATGTCTCATGCAACTGTAAAGCTACAGTGGATGGACATGGCATCAAAACCCAGTTATACTGTGTAATATTTGTACATGTTTGCTGTTTTGTTTTTTTTTGTTTGCCGTTTATAAATAAATGCATCTCATGCTTGTTTATGTTAAATGTGATGATAGCGGTCTAGTACCAGAGAGAGGAGAGGGGAGGGGGAATCTGCCGCAGACACGAGGTCGAACACTTTCACCTTCCAAACACTCGAGCCGTTTACTGATCACCTGGCGGAGAGCGGTTTGCCATTTAGAGCTGATGGGTTCATTAACAATGGAAGAGGTCAGTTCTTGAAAGAATTTTACATATGTCTGAAACACGAGTGGGGTCTTATGTGTTGTGTGATAGGTGTACAAACAGCAGCAGCTTTAAGAGGGAACACCATCAGCGCAGCATCAAATCTCAAACTGCTGAGGCCACCAGTAAAGCTGTGAGGAACGATGAATTTCTGCATTCAGTTTAAGAACTGAGCCACGTGTCCACGACTGATTTGCTGTTCCACACTGAGTAAGTGTGTTACAAAGCGTTACCTTCCCCCCTATTAAAAGTCAGAGGAAACCCTTCCTTCTTTTTTTAGGATCTCTGACCCCACAGTCAGACTCTGATATCATTGCTGTCACTACATGGACCTGTATCCATCGAGGATGGAGTGTGGGAGAGTTGGCGGCTTACTGTTGAAAAAAACTTTGCGAATCAGAGCAGGAATCTGGGACATCAGTGCCGCGGCTGATCAGTGGATTTGTTTTTTTAAACAAACACTGACCAATTTACTAAAAATTCCAACTGAGCCCAGTTCACAGGCCGCTCTAACTCGTCTCAGCATGCGACACACTTCATCCAGTCTCGCCAACTCTCAACATCAGAGCAACATCAAAGCTAGTGGTTGTAGATGGAGGGGGAGATGTGTTTTGAAAAATCCTCATTTCCTTACAAACATAAAAAACAAGCTAAAAGTCTTCCTTTAAAGCAAAGCTGAACCAGACTCCTCTGAGTCATATAAAAAGTGATGGGTGTTGAAAGTGCTATGGCCGAAGCTACAAAGCGATATTTTATGAACTCTGGTTTCTAATGATTTTTGGCGTTAAGCGTGCACATGCAGCTAGAACTCCTCAGTCGCTCGCAGACCTGGGTCAAATCAAAGCTGAAATCCTTCCAAATACTTGGGGAGCGTTTGCTTGAGCCTGTCGAGGGTGCCAGCTGGGTGGGATTTGTACTCATTTCGCTTCAGCCGTGCCAGACAGGCTCAATCGATCACAGAGCAGTATTTTTCATAAGAGTTCTGAGTGCCACTTTGACTCAGGACTGGTGAAGCGGACAGAGGAGGACTACAGCTTGCAGGCCAGCGCCATCCTTTTATACTTTCTGCCATAAAGCGCCTAGTAGCGGTTTAATGGATGTGCAACAGTAAAGCATATGGACTTCAGAGCAGCGGAAAAACAGGTAATTTGTTGTATATCTGAAAATGGAAAAAAAAAAAAAAGGAGACATTTATTTCTAGCACAAAGTGTTGAAACACAGCTACATCCCCTTACTGCTAAACGCCAAAACAACATTAAATAAATTAAATAGAAAATAAATTCAAGTTATCCATCAATAAAGATAAAAAACATTCAAATAAATAAAGTGGAATACAGTTTTCCACGGCTAATAAGAGCACATCCCCTGGTACTCTTTTAATCCGTCATCCTGACACTGAAGGTGACATCTCCCCCACAAGATGAACATGTCGCTATTTTAAAATTTTAAAAATATATTACCTCACATCTGGCGATATATATATTTTTGTCTCAGAAATGCTGGGTGTCAACGTCTTTGACTTGTTCTGAGCTAAACCGTAAGGCTTACTGGCCATTTGAAGACAGTGACTTTGAGGGGACTTTCAAATCTTGTTGGTCAGACTGGAAGACATACGACAACGTGACGACTGGAAACAAAGAAAAGTCCACAAGGGAGAAATGACGGCGCGCGTTATAGACAGAAGAGTGCGGGGATGGTTTAGTGGTAAGGACCTGATCTTTAAATAAACTTGATCTTCTAAACATCCAAAGAACCGACAGGAACACGACGACTCGCCTTCAAACATACATTTCTTAACCGAGTGCTAACTCACCTCTCCTCAAAACACTTACAGCTAAAGCCTTGCATTCAGCCTTTTGTGCTGCACTTGTTATCCTTCTACTCAACTTCCACTTTGTCTTTCTCACCCGACTGTGCCTTAACCATCACCGACACACACCTGTAATAAGAATAAATATGAGCAACATCTACTAGTCTTCATATCTGACATCTCATTGAGATAATTATGCAGATTCCTAGATGTTTCTCCCAAACTTTCGTCGTCTGTCTTTAATATGTACTGTCACCTCTGGGCTGTCACATTTTGGTCACAAAACAACACGAAAACATTAAAACAAAAAAACAAATGGAGCAGGAAGGCTATCTGCTTTCCCTCCTACATTCTTCAGCCATTTTTGTTTCTTGAGGTGCTTTTTTTTCCCCTCTCAGCCCTAAGAAATAACAATATATTTCTTTCTAGAATAATGTAATAACAATAGAAAAAGTTAAATATAAAACTGATGAGTAGAACAATAAATAAAACATATATATATTATAACCATTGCTGTGATTCTTGTAAACCCATAACAGTTGACGTGTACCTCCTCACGAAACATATATACTTTTTATACCTGTTACCTCACGGCTCCTTATCACATTATAAATATTTCACATCTTTCCTGATTTTTTTTCTCATCGCTGCACTCACCCTGCCATCTCAGACTTTTTTTTTTTTTTTTTTTGCTCTGTGCTGAATCTGCTCCTTTCTTCAGGTTCCCTTTCCTGCACATAGACACAGAGGTACAGCCACATGGATCCAACAGCCGCTATAACGATGCGTCACAGTAAAGCTTTCCATCGTCGAAACAAAAGTACCGTTTTGCTTTTGTGTTCCCTTTCAGAGATTTAAACTCAGCGGGACTGAAAACTAAAAAAGAAAAAAAAATTGGGGGGAAACATTCAAACCAGCTGTTTTCACCTCTGCAGTAATATATGCATCGACCATCTTGCACTGCACTGTAGGTTATGTAGTAAAGCTCATGGGTTGAGAGTCACATCCTTCTGAACTGCTGTGCTTTGAGATGCGATCTTAAAACACAAACCCATAACTGGACCTTAAACACGCACACAGACACACACGACACGCGTTTGATCTACAGAGCTGATGTGTAAGAGCTGTGCATCAGGAGCAGCAGCTGTTCTGCAGCTGTATAAGCATAAGTGTGGTTCATGTTTTGCTGGCGCTTGTATAATGATCAGCAGCATTTAGCCAGTATTGTAGCACCGGGTTTTAGTAGTAGCAGTAATAGTATAAGAGCAGTAGGAACAGCGGTACCTGTAATAGTTGTTGTAGTAGTTGAAATAGCAGCAACGATGATAATGACTTGCACTGAGCAAAACCTGAGTCAAATCCTGCTCGACAACATGAGGTGTGTAGGATTCTGCTCACTGGTGACAACTGCTTCCTCGATGCCAGGCAGCCTCAATAAATCCCAGAATTATGTAACTGAGGATTTCAAATCTGACCTGTCTGCAAAAGCCTGAGATACAACTGGTAATGGCAGTTTGGGTTTTGAATGATTTGAGTGTTTCCGTCCCACGGATAAAGAAGCCACAAAAACGTCTCCTTAGAAATGCATCAGCTGTTGTCTAAGTGCATCAGAGATGTTCATTTTTAGAGTTTGGCAGGCCCGACACACGTCAAAGCACAGCAGGCCACCGGAGGTGCACCCATCATTAAAGGGTCATTACATAACAACTGATCACATCACAGTTCGGATCACCTGGGGTTGCAGTGCAGGATTAGACCGTAATTTCGCCTGAAGGTTTTTTCTAAGGAGGGATTGGAGAGAATTAAAAAAAAAAGAGAGAGAGAAAAGAAGCACACTGGAGAGGTGAAGAACAGATAACGAGGAAGAGGAAAAGGGCAAAAATCCTTCAAGTCATGGTTGTTCTGGGTTGGTCCAAAGCTGTGGGTCTCTTTGCGCCCACAGTGATGGCCTCAGAGACCAGCTGTGATGATGTCACTGTGATGGACAGTTCATTCCCGACCGCTGGCAGAGTACGAGAACTGCGGGAAGTGTGGTCGTCTCTCGTTGTCCAGACAGTCCATCCCATCCTCATCGACTAAGAAAAAAATATGAAAAGTATAGATTCAGAGGTCATTTTTAAAGCATTTACTATATAACACAGTTCATTTGTATTAATACATGACATCAATCAGGAAATATACAACTTCTCTCTCTCATCTGATCATCTTCTCTGTTACTGTCGAGTTAAACAATTAAAAAGTAAGTTTCTGATGTGCCAGTTTCATTCTACTAACATGTGACCTACAAACAAGTGGAACCTCACATCAGTTCATGTATAATACAGCGTTAAATGATTTTAAAAGCACGATCTGTATCCCAGAAGCCCAGAAGAGCTGCATGTGGCCGGAGGACTAACACAGAGACACTCGAATAAACAGACAAAGGTGTTTGTTCCACAGTGTGAAACAGTCATCTGTTTGAGTAAACGCTGTCATTTCACCACTAACATTTTACAGAAATCCTGACACATATTAAACACCCGACAACAGAGAATGCATGTTTGTTTATTTCACCATTATGTCCAAGGACAATATCTGCAGCTTTGTAAAAAAACAAAATTTGTGATTTAGTCAAATTATGTTCTTGACTTATTTGTTCATATGCGCGTGTGGAAAAGAAAGAGGCACGAGACACTCACATTTCTCTGGTGGGGTGATTGTGATGGTCTGAGCTGTGAACTCCTCATCAAAGTATCTGGTGTCTGTCTCCGACGTCACCTGAGGCTTGAACGGAGGAACGAGCTGGGACAGAGATGCGAAGAGATCACATCAGATTGTAAATAACAGCAGTGGGCGTTGTTGTTGTTCCAGACTGACAGACATAAAAATTCCTGTAACTAAAAGTCAGGAAAAAAAGGCCAGGAAGAAGAAGAAATAAATCCACCAAAATCCTCCTTTCACCACAGTTATTATTCATAGTTAACATCCGAGCCTCAGATCCAGAGTGTCTTGTCTTTACATCATTACCATAAAACCCTATAAATAGTAGTTAAACCAACTGAATAATTTCAAGGAGGTCTTTTATGCTTTTGAATCACTGGACTCTACTAAACTCTGCAACAGAACAAAACAACTTTTTAAAAAAAAGTCAAATGAGGAGGCTTGACACCTGTTTAGCTGCTTAAGTGATGCCACCTGACTCTCACTTGATGGTGTTATATGAGAAACACATGCACAGGATACAAAGTCACACATCTCTGTAACACTGTGCTCTTTACAGCTGCCTGTCTTAATAAGTTGAATACATTATTTTCTACAGTCCTATTATGTTTAATTAGACATGCAAACTATACCTTTTTATCGTAGACATCCTGCCAGTCAATACCAGAGAAAAAACTGTGTCTCATTATTTCTTTAGCATCATCTGGCCCTCCTCCGAGCCTAGGGCAGAGGACAGGTGAAGACAGGATTGTTAGAAGCAGAAGTGACAAACGCAGTAAGAAATGAACAGCACAGCGTGAACAGAATGTAAGAAAGATTTCTACAATTTTCTATATGGCGTGTCTTACTGCTGCTATATCGACAAATGGTGGCTAATCAGTGATCTACAGAATGAAAGGCTTTGCCCATTAAAACAGCAGTAAGAATCAGCACATCTCTATATTTGTATGATTAGTGGCTGTACACTAAAAGTAGTGGGTGTTTTTTGTTTATATAGCAAAATAACTAAAGTTAGTCTCCTCTGTGTGTCTGAAGGTAGTAACTGAAAAATAACTTTACACAAAGGGCACAAATATGAATCATCTTCCCAACTTTTCCCACTTTTGCCGGTGGTTGTCAATTCACCAGATCTGTTAATATCTTGTATTAAGTCAGTACCGGGCCATATTGGCGATACAAAGTAAAAATTTAAATTTCGCTGACATGGTGATACGAATAAAGAGATTTATTTGACATCAAAATAGTATTTCTAATAGAGGTCCTGCTTCACATTACTGAATAAATTTGATTTCATGTGAAAGTAAAAAAAAAAAAAAAAGCTTCGACACACACCGTTTGTTCGGATCTTTGAAGAGCAGGCCAGACAGCAGGGACTTTGCGTCAGCTGACAGAGTGCGGGGGAACTTGATGTCCTCCATGAGGATGAGCTCAAACAGCTTCTCGTGGTCTTGGTTGTAGAAAGGCAGGCGACCGCACATCATCTCGTACGTCACAACACCCAGACCCCACCAGTCCACCGCTCGACCGTAGTCATTGTCCTCCAGGACCTGAGGAGCAAACACAAAGATACGAAATTTCTGTCTTTTAAAATGGGACCATTAGTTTTATTGGGCATCTGCTTTTTCTAGTGAACGTCTGCATTTATTTTATTGGACAATATTGACTGCTTAAGGTATCCATTGAATAAACAGATGAGCGAGGAACGGCACCAAAGGACAGTCAATATGCCATTAGGCTCCAGGGATGAATAAAACCAAAAAGTTGTCTGAGATGAACAGAAGTTGCTGCACAGTTATCAAGGACTAAGGTGTAGACGACAGCCCCCACCTCTCTCAATACACAGCCACGTACAGAGGCAAATATTATGGGATGGCAGGTCTTCAGAGGCTCCTGTTACAGTAGGAAAGTCGGCGTGTTGGCGTGGCCTACCAGATGCCCCCCCGGTTGCTGCCAGCTCTCCCTGGCACACTAAGCTCTCCTGGCAGTGACAGACAAGAATGTCCCTGGATGGAAAAGGCAGGAACAGCCTCCAGTCCAAGTCAGGGCCACACCAACCTCCAAGCTGGGTGGCACAAGTACTGCATGGTAAACTGCTGTGTTTCATGTCTATTTGTGTGTGTTTTAAGGAAAATTGTACTGTTTAGTAAGTCACTTTTATATCTAAATCTCGCGTTTGGGCCGCCTTCCTACTCTTCATCCCTTCCTTCATCCTCTCCATCCTGTCTTATCCTGCCTTCTCCATCCTCTAATCATGCCTTCCCTCACTCGCTTTCCTCTCTTTCATCCCCTCATGTTCTGCTCTGCAAACCTCTGGAAGGGAGAAGGAGAAGAGAAGGAGGCAGAAACAAGAAGAGAGGTATTTCAGGTGCTGTTGAGGCCCTCATTAACATAATAAGCTTATTAACATGATGAGTACAAGTGTGTGCATGTGTTGCACGTGTGTGTGTATGTGCGTGTGACTGACAAACAGACAGGGCTGGAGAGCAGCCAGAACAGCATATGTTGTACATCTCGCCAATAATAACAACATCTCACTCACTGTTAATAATGGACCAGTCAGGGTGGACATGAGCACACGCTAACAGAGACTAAAACGTTCACAAAAGGCCTGTTTGTACTGCCACTATTTAAAATGACATGAAACAATTACACAGTGAATTTAATAATATCATAATATTTAAAAACATATACTCCACTCTGAACTAACACCAGACATTGTGTGGCAGATGCTGGGAGGACAGGTGTCATAAATACATAACTGGCTCATATTAAACAGAAAACAGGGTCACATATCAAAACTGTTAATAAACTTTAAAAAACAACAACAAAAAAACGTTGATGCATACTAATTGCAAATTGTGCTTTGATGTTCACATAGGCCTTATTAGCAGTGTCAAAAGGTGAAAACAGTGTCTAAAATCAAACCATACCACTCTAAATGTATCAGTTCAATGTTACAGATGTGATATAATCAACTGTATGAGGAAACTCGAGGAAGCAAAATCTAGTTTTATTTAGCATATTTCTGCATTTTAAATCCTAAACAGAGTTGCTGTCATTTAAAGTAACCACAGCCTAAAATGCCGTGAAGGCAGGCAGAAAATATGCAATATGCTTATTTTGAATACATTTTTACTTGGCAGTTTCTTTCCAGCTCTACAATTAGATAAGACGGCTGAATTCAAATGTCACAGTGCACCACGCAGGGAAGAAAAAAAAAAAGGAAGAATACGAAGAACACACCAAACAGCTGCCTGTGAGTTTCTACAGCAGTTCAATACCACGGAAAGCTGGTCATTAACTGACTGAGCTCATGCACTTGACACTAAACTGCTAATGATGCAGGCGGACTGCTTCAATGTGTGCAAGTCAACATGTACAGTACGTGGAAGTGAATAAGAGACTTATGAGTGCTATTTTATGTGTGAATGTGTGTTTGGGTGAGAATTAAGCTGGTCACCCAGTTGGCAGCTGCAGAGAAGAGCTGGGGGAATGAAACACACCGCCAGCTCCAGATATATTACTGACTGGTACGGCTGGAGGGATAACACTGGCTTAGACTGCTGGGAGACTGCAAGACACACACACGCACACACACACAGCAGATGGAATATTTATCCATCCTCATCAAATTCATAAAGTTTTGAGTGTGAGATGTTTGGTGTTGTTTCAGTTCCTGCAGCTCGAGGACACACACACACACACACACACACACACACACACACACACACACACACACACACACACACACACACACACACACACACACACACACACACACACACACACACACACACACACGGAACCGTTTATGAAATTCAGAGCAGCTTACGAGGTTGATTTTGCATCTTTGTACAAAAAAGGTACAGAAATGCAAACTAATCAGTGTGTCCAGTTAGGCATGTATACGTATGTGGTTGTCAGTGTCTGTAACAGTGTGTGTAATGGTGTGTCCGTGTGTCCTGGGACTAAAGAAAGTGGTGGCAGCTCGGTTGCAGGCAGGGAGCAGATTAATCCACACAGAGCCAGAATGATGCCCCACAGCCCGAGGCATGGAGGCACTGGAGTGTGTATGCGTGTGTGTGTGTGTTTATGGCATGTGTGGTTATGTGTATAATTTAAAAAGAGGCAGGGCAAATAAATAGGACAAGACAGGAAGAAACAAATGGGACAAATCGAGAGGAGAGGAGAGGAGAGGAAAGAAGAAGGAGAGGAGAGGAGGAAAGAAGGAGGTGAGGAAGAGGAGGAGAGGATGCGAAGAAGAGAAGGAGGAGAGGAGAGTGATTTAAAGCAGCAGTGATGGAGAAGGTCCTGTCCTGTCCTGGTCCCTATAGTGGCAGCCATGTGGCAGCTAGCTGCCGATCGCAGGATGAGGGCTTTGGCAGCCTGGACAGGGCTAGATGGGACGGGATGGGCACACACAGCCTGAGGCTGTACCAGCCCAGATACCCAGCAGGAAACACAAACACACATCCACATACACAGTTCATATACTGTGAACATACTATCCCATATTGTGGGTATCAGACAGAGGCCTTCCATCTCCAAAGTGTCATCACTTGAAAATGAATTTGTGCTGTCACTGTGCTAACATTTTGAAATACGCTGACTGTGCCGCTATGTTTGTGAAACATTTACAATAGAAAAGGAGTCGCAATAATACCCAACATATACAACATACAAACAAAATAAAAACAAACACATAAAAATAAATGGAAAAGGCCCAAATCCATTCCCTTTAACACTTTCAAATTTGCCACAAAGAAATGTGTCAAACGCACAAAAAAGAAAAGGAAAAAAAACACTCTCCATGTGTTTTCTCTGATCCCGTTCCATCCCTTTGCGAGGATCTTACACTGCTTATTCTTTATTAATCTTACATTAATCTTTTTTATAATTGTTGACTTCCCTTGAAACAAATGATAACACTTCAATCTAATTCTTTATGAGTTTGGATGAAGAATTATTCAGCGTTGCGTTGCTGCAGTATCTGTTTGTGTGTTCTTCAGGCACGCAGCAGACAGAAACCCTCTTTATTCACTTCTCATCTGCCCTTTTCACTGACGGCAAACACAGGAACTGTCTGAATTTCACTCCTGTAACCCTGAAATATTTTCTCTCCCTTCTCATCTTCCTCTGTCTTCAACCCCCATCCCCCCTTTTTCTTTTTTATCCCGGCTACTTTGCATCTCTGTAACTTGGCTCCGAGCAAACTGTGTTATTTTTACACGCGGGCGGGCGAGCAGAGCTTGCGGGCGGGCGAGTGGCGGCGGCGGTGGTGTAGATTTCCAGGTTTTTTCCGAGCACCTTCCTCCAACCTCGCCCATCTGCCGCCATCTGCCTCGCTTTAGCCTGCACTTTCTACTGCAATCACACACACACACACACAGCGCACACGCGCGCACACACACATATAAATACACACAGACGCACATCCTGTGAAAAATAACCAACAGCCTCCAATCAGCTTTTGGCACGCAAAGGAAGGGACTAAAAAAAAAAAAAAGCACAAAATGCTGCGCCAAATTGTCCTCCATACTTTTTTGAGTGGGATATATACTATGCCTCTCCCCTCCTGCCTTCATCTCCACATCACCATCGCTCTGCTTCCACCACCCACAGTCGTGCAACACTCTCTGCAGTTGATCTGCTGGCCTTCGAGTGAGGCAGAGCTGATGACTGGACAGCGGATGGTTGAAAAAAATGATTACAAGATCGTAGCGCTGTGTGTTTGTGTGTGTTTTTGTGTGTGTGTGTGAGAGGAACCGTGCTTTGCCCTTTTCCAATTCAACCAACACCCTGCTTCGCACGCAAAAACTGCATATTTACTGTTCACCCTGATATTATGGAAATTGTTTGCCTGTGAAATTTGCAAATGAAACTGTACATACATAAATTCCACTATAAGAAGACTCCTAACACCCTCATGAGTGTTATGGGTAACGGGTCGGGAGAGAGTCTCTGGATCATCACTTTGTGATTCAAGTGTACTGAGCGCATTAGCTCCGCCTCAACCAGACACATAAATGAAACAATAAGATAATTCATGATAACGAAACACAGAATGACCTCTCTTTCAGTGTGTTTCAATACTTAGAAATACATTTTGCTATTAACAATGGATTTTTGTAATGCAGTAAAGGATACTGTATGTGTGGCTCCTACAGGTTCTTCATGAACCTACCCTGCAGGCACCCATTTATCAAAGCTCAGTAATAATTCCGGTAGTTAAATTAATCAGCCAGGGCTGTTGTTAGATAAACAGAAACTGTGCAGTGGGCAACATGAGTCTCACAGTTCACAGGGGCCTTCCTGGTGGAACCCTGAGCACTGCAGAAAAGCTGCCTAATGGATAGGCCGCCTGTGGATGCCACAGATGCTTTTATGTACTACGAGGCCTAAGTCAATCTGCTCAGTTTACGGAACATAACATACAGTCACTGAGATTTCTCTTGTTGATCAATTATATAAATCAGTTTAAAAAGTGGACGCTCCTTCGTGGATCTGGTGGTTTGAATCCTTTGCTTTTTGGCCTTTGAACACCTAACATGTTCATGACTGAATCAATGTCGCATGTGGAAACAGGCTGAGCTCTATATCCTGCACCTCTAAAAATATCTTACACGTACACTGTCCTGACAGTGTATGGTTTTTACATGGTGCCCAGAACTACTATACAGTACAACTCTCAGGAATGTGCCCTGTGACATATTAGCAATTTCTTTAACTGCTTCTCATCTCTTCTTCTTCTTATCTATAAATAAAAACAGAATTTTAATGAAAACGTTAAGCAACAAATGCATCAAATTCTCTGACACCACACATCATGTTACACTTCAAATTTCACACGTGGGGTACACACGTGAGTGATCAATTAGTGAAGATCAAAGAAAAAAAGCTTCTCCTTTCCTGTACAAGATTACAGATGTGCATACATCCAAGTGAAAATACCAAGGATGTGTGCTTATTTACCGCATTGCAGTGCAGTGCAGGCACCTCACATTCACCCTCTGATGACAAAAACATAAATGTATATACACACATTTAAAAAAAAAAAAACATTACCTCAGGTGCAAGGTACTCTGGTGTACCACAGAAGGTCTTCATGGTAGCAGCATCAGTGATGCCCTCCTTGCAGAGCCCAAAATCTGTGATTTTGATATGGCCATCTTTATCCAGCATTAAGTTTTCCAACTGGAAGGAAATCAAAATCTCTTTGTCATTATGTGACACTTTATTAACTGGCTGAACACTTTTTGTGCACTGTGGAGTCAAACTTGTTATCACTTTGAAGAGGAAAGCAGTGAGGGACGAGTAAGCTGTATTGTATTACTCCACAGTGTGGCAGTACACACACTCAGACACACAAACACCAAGTTGAAAAGGGAAATAAACTTCAGGCATGTAGTGGAGCCACTCAACCTTTTAATTTTAATGGCTGAAGTGTTTTTCTCACTCTCTGTCTGCTTTTTCTCCTTTCTGTTTTCTTGGCTGCTGCGAGTGGGGCTGGGGCCAAGGCTGCCAGGCAGGCACTCAGACGGAGCAATCTACCTCTCTACCTCTGTGGCATCAGCACCTCTCTCCTTCCCTCTCTCCCTGCCTCCTGCAATTCTTTGCTGCTTTATGTCTGTGTGAGTTTGTCCCTGTCCGTCTCTTTAATTACTACACATCCTGAGCCACTTGTCTTCTCCTGGACGGGGAGGGACACCGAAACACAAGAGGTGGGCAAAAACAAAAGAAGTTTTCCCTAAAATATCTGATCACTCTCTTCCATGCCCCCAGCCTGCTTTTCCTCCCTGTTTCTGTTTACCTTGAGGTCCCGGTACACAATCTTGGCTGAATGCAGGTAGTCGAGAGCCGAAACAATCTCTGCGCCGTAGAAGCGCGTGCGCTCCTCTGAGAACACCCGTTCTCTGGACAAATGGAAAAACAGCTGCGGGAAAAGGAGGAAGGACGAGAAGGGAAGAGCGGGTGAGAGGGAGAGAACAGAGAGAGGGCGGGGGAGAGAGAAGGGGGAGAGACAGCAGGGACGGCACAGCAATAATTACTGATTTATTGGAGGAAATTAGCACAACACAAACTGGCTGCCCGCACCATATTGAGATGATAGATAGCGGAGGGGAGGGTGAGTGGGGTGTGTGTGCGCGTGTGTGTGTGTGAGGGGTGCATGTGTGTGGGGGGGGTCTCAGAGGACGGCGGGTGGAGGCGCTCGGCAGCTGGCGCCTCATCTAGTGGCCCCCCCCACACCCCCTTCTCACTACACATACACAGACACGCATACCTCTTCCACGTTACCCTCTGGGCTAGGTTGGCACGGTGCTGGCGTGGAGTTCGGCGATGGGGGCCAAATCAAGGGTTTAATCAATACACCAGTCTAGTTAAAGACAGGCCGACTGCCGCTGTCGCCAACAGCCCCCCGACTGCCTACGGTGCAGTACTCATTAGTGGCCTAACTGGCCTTGCCCCCTGAGCCTCCGTCTTCATTTGCTCCATTCTCATATCCACCGTTCTCTGTTTTTGGCACAAGGCTTATTTTCATACTTTAAAGAGTACAACCCCTCCTGTGGTTTGACCTCTCCTGTCTTCCTTTTAAATGGCTCACCTCACATTCCCTTCCTCACTTACTTTCTCCTTCGCTGTCAGTTGTCAAGTTCTCACTGTCACACAGCTACACATGTGGCACCAAACTGACATCAGCCTGCTGTGCCGCAACAGTCGAGTCGTACAAATTACCCATGAGGCCAAAGGGCAGATATCTCCCCATTAATTGTTCAGGGAGGTTTGCATAATGGCCACTGGAGTGATCCTCACAGACCACCTTGCTCAAATGGTGTCTGTTTGTGTGCAAGTGTGTGCATGTGTGTGAGTATGTGTTGAAGCTGTGGTGAGAGGGGGTAACACGACAGGTGGGCCTTCATCAGTGTACTGGCAGCTGTGACTGTGGCAGGTTTGTAATGGGTTCGGTGTGTGTGTGTGGTGTGTGTGTGAGGCATGTGTGGTCACAATTTGTCCGTTGAGGTAAAAATTTGGTGCGTGTGTTTGTATGTATGTGTGAGTTCTGCTCAGGCCTGGTGCTGGCTGAACTGCTTAACTAGCTGGGAGGGGAGCAGGTGACAGTTACACTAAGGGAATGAACCAAGATTGCAAAAACGGCCCGATTAAAAATCTGAGAAATGGAAAAGTGGGGGAATCCAAACTCATTTCATCTCAGACTGTCATTCTGGCTGTGTCCTCCCCATAGGTGTGTTCATGAATAGACACACGCAGGAGAAGGAGAGTACAGAAAAGAGAGGCGAGAAGGCAAGTGAGAGGCCAGTTGGTTGGAAAATTAACCGTGTTAGAAAGCAATCCAAAAGCGAAACTTTAGCCACTTCTTCAGTGTTTGCACGTTCAACCGATCATTCCCGGCACTGCTGCTGCAGCTTTGCACATACAATTACAACATATTCTGTATTCATCTGTGAGACATTTATGAACCCAAAAAACTGTTTAGGAAATTGTCTTTGAAATAATAATAATCACAAAAACAACTAATTTACAATTTAAATCCAGTCTCTTTTAGTTTGGCTGAACACTGGCATCTGGAGAGTGATTAAATATGATTTAAAACACTTGTAACAACCCTGATATATAAAAACTGAAATGAAAATTAAGATAACAGATCCAGGAATGTATCTGTTTACATACCATAAGACAGTTACTGTGAGAAAGTAACTCGCCGACAGTTATTGTGGTGGAAATGTGGTTTAACCGGCTCTTTAAAGTAGTAACACAAAGATGAGAAACCACACACAGCACATCCATCACAAATGTGTGTGTCTCTTACCTCTCCTCCATTCACATACTCCATGACGAAACAGAGGCGGTCTTTAGTCTGGAATGAGTATTTTAGAGACTGAAACAAAAACCACACACACAAACAATTTATATAAAAGAAATCATTCACCGAGGCACTGAAAGCATCAGCCTTGCATTAATTAAAATAAAATAATCTCAGGATATATATGTAATATAACATTTCAGGCCTAACTGGTTGTACAGGAGAGGTAATATGGAATGCTCCTTCTTCATTTGGCTTAAAAAACACAAACAATCTGCCTGTTTTCGTATGCACTCCCTGTACAGTGAACAGTGAAGTGGGTGAGTGAACGATTTCATACACAGCAGGAAGTCTTGCCGTTCTAGCTAGAACAGCAGGAGGAGCACAACGTGATCGGCCTAAGCTTTAAACTGTTTATGCCTCTATTTGTTTATTCAAAGCAAGTAGGTGTCTGTGTGTCTGTGTGTTCACTTTCTCTTTTGAGGGAGAAATCTGCTAAACAAAAGAACAGTTGGTTGAAGTCTCTTTGTGGCTGCAGGTGTGACGGGGCTAAACTCAGATGTGAAGTGTAATTGCTCTTTCGATAGTGTGTGTGTGTGTGTGTGTGTGTGTCTGTGTGTGAACATGCATATATGTGTGCAGCAGCTAATGTGTGAATGTGTACATCAAAGCTAACAGATGCAGCTGTTAAAGTACAACAATGTGGCTTCTAAATCATAACTCAGGTATGTGGAGGATGAATAAGCTGTGTGTGTACAGATGTCAGGACACGGTCCATATGTAAAGATCTATAAATTTAAACCAGTTGTGTTTAGTGTGTACGAGGTACTTACAGTTAGAAAGGGGTGCCTGGTGTTTTTTAGTACTCTGCTCTCTGTGAGTGTGTGAGCCACTTCATCCTGTTCAGACAACATGCAATGAAAACCATTATCAGTCCACTTAAACCACTAAGAAAGAGGACAGCTGAACAGTGCTGCAGCAGTACAATAAAAACAACCAATACTGACATCTGACATTACCCAGAATCAAAAGTACAGTAAAAGATAAAATATTCAAATTAATGGACGCAACTGAAAATACATACTTGATGTATTTTCCAGACTCACCTTGGCTATAATGACTTCTTTTTTAAGGATTTTCATGGCGTAGTATTTCCCGCTGGCCTTTTCCCGGACAAGAATCACTTTACCAAAGGTTCCCTTTCCCAGCAGCTTCAGGTAGTCGAAGTCGCTCATTGTCTATTAGAGGAAAAAAAGAGAAGGCCAATATCATGAGTTCCTCAGTTGAATAATTGATGCAGTATCTACTGGCATTTAGAAACATTAAAATCCCATTGGAAGTGTAGGGCTGTGAATATTTTGAAATAAGTATATTTTTCTCCTTTAAGCAATACAATGAGGATTCTCTGTGAAGCCGTTTTTCATGTAACAGAAAAGTGGCAATCTTCCTCAATGTAAATGATATCTAAATTCAAGCAGCCAAAAACAACATTTATTGACTGCTACTGGGCTAAATGCCATGAAATTCATGAGTGATGTTAATGGCACCCGTGAGATGACTCCCAGTCATCTTCATGACCATGCCGAGTGCGACTGTCAGGTCAAAACAAGCCCTTTAGTCTACGATAGACACTGAAAACAGATTTTTATTGAACCATAACATTATTACATAAAACCTTTACAGAGTGGGGTGTAATAAACAGCAGAGCCAGAGGAGGCAGCTAGTGGTAGATTGTTAAATTTATTTTTTTATGTATGTAGTAGGAAATGTGCCCAAGTATCACCTGTGCCTTCACAGAAGATATTTAGCAGGACTGATTTTACTCGCTGGAGTATTATAACATGAAAAAAATTATGAGCTGACATAAAACAGCATAACGGCTGGAATATTTTTTGTACCTTGGGTATAAAATACATGCACGTGCAAGTGTAGTTTTTACCTTTCTTTTGTGGTGTGTAGTGGAGATGTCCATCTCCTCCTCCACCATGTTGTCGATGTTGGAGGTGGGGCTGCACTGGATCCTTTCCTCCTCTTGTCTCTGCAGCTTGTCAGCCACCATCTGAATTGCCTCTGTCCACTCATCTCTGGAGTCAAAGCATGTAAAAAGGTAAAGTTAGCATTTGCAGCCTTACTAAGACCTTTCTTAATATACTGACTGTCCAAAAAGGTCCAGTTTACTATGCTTAAGCACACACCTGTAACTAGCACATGTATAAAAACATTAAATTGGTGTAATGCATTATACTGGTCCTAATATTAAAAAGAAATTTGAGTGCACTTATTTAACCAGGTTTTTAAAGGCATCAAAGTGTTTTCAATTAACATAAACACCTATTTGTTCAACAGAGTGGAAACACGGTCAACTAGAGAATCAACCAAATGAGCAATGATCATAGAGCAGAACTAATGCCTACCAGTCTGTGTGTGTGCATGTGCGAGAGGCGAGGGGGTGAATGAGTGTGTGCAAATACACACCAGTGCATTAGAGGGAACAATGCTTTGTTTTTTGCTAACATTGTTCCTCCCCATTGACTTTCCATTAGCAGTGATGTTCAACATCTGTTCAGAGAAGGTGTGTGTGTGCGTGTGTGTGTGTGTGATTATAATCTGTAGCAGCATGGATGGCCATGCATCAAGATGTTAAGGTGCATTAACTGTATTTAACAATGATGAATATAATGGTTAGGACAGAGGGTCTAGCTTCCCTCTACCCTGAGAAGAGAAGAGAAGAGAAGAGAAGAGAAGAGAAGAGAAGAGAAGAGAAGAGAAGAGAAGAGAAGAGAAGAGAAGAGAAGAGAAGAGAAGAGAAGAGAAGAGAAGAGAAGAGAAGATTCTGTGATTTTAGCAGTATCCAAAAAATTGTAAATTAGTTTAAGTTCACACAACTTGAAAGTTTTCCTCAAGAATGAAATGGTTCAAAATGACTTGTACTTTGAAGTTTTTTTTATGCCACTGATCTTCACTCAAACAGTGTTAATCCTGTGCCACATGCAGGGGTTACATGTTAGCAGAAAACACCAGAGAGCTTGAACTGAGGTGAAGTAAAAATGATACTCAAATATTCTGAAATCCCCTGGACTCGGGAGAAGCAAATCTGGATTTACGAGAATGCACTTTGAAAACACACTTACCCAGAGTAAGCTGTGAGGAGATCATAATAATGAAACCTGCTTGACTCATAAACATTCACCTCTGTCTGCTTTGTTTTGTTTTGAGTTAGACGCCCATATGTTTCCTTGAGGGATCTGGAGGAATATTCATCTGAACCTAAACAGAGCAGTGTGTTTTTAAGATCTGAATCTCTTTCTTCTGCAAAGACTTCTTAGCATACCCTACACACTCCAAAACAAGGGCAAACTCAAGTTACACTCTATCAACAACAGTGGAGCACTCAATTTGTGGCATCCATATTGTGCGAATGTGTGTGTGCTACGTGAAAAGCAACGGGAACTCTCTCAAGGTCAGACAGCAGATAAATGCTCTCTCATTTTGAGTATTTTTTTTTGTGTAATGAGGGGTTTTTTTTTGCTAATGAGAGATAATGGGCCTGCCTACAGTCGGGCACCACGCCAACACGTGCCACCCTCTCTGGGTTGGTGCTGTGGTAGCTGGAGCTCTGCCAGCACGGGTACAGTACAACAGATACAGTAACACACAACAGCACAGACTCCCACACGCAGACTTTTTTCCAACCCACTTCAATAACGCAAAAAATCTTGCGCGCACTTCTACAACAAAGCACAGGCACATCTGGAGCTCACAGTCATCTACTTCCTCTTCCTCCATCAATATAAAGTTATTAGTTTAATGTTATCTCTCAAATGCTTATTTGATTATCTAGAGACTAAACTACTATAAAAGCAACATATAACACCAAGTTAGACAGACAGCTGCAGCCCACACACATAGACCCCCAAAAAAATGAATAAATAAAAAGAAGAACACACACACACACACACACACACACACACACACACACACACACACACACACACACACACACACACACACACACACACACAAAAAAAAAAACTCAAAGGATGCACAGAAGCATCTGTGGTCTTCTGGGCAAAGCTGTTCATTTTCTGGAGATAAACACCTCAGCTCCTCAGAAAGGAACTGAGCAGCTGGAGAATTTATGCCAACGCAACTTGAAAGGTCTCCTTTCCACTCTGTCTCTCTCACCCTCTCCTTTCTCTCTCACACCACCAAAAGCAATACAGTACAGACCTCTTCATACATCCTGTATCCCTGCCATTGATAATTCGTTTACCCATGTACTTTCCATTTATTTTACTTCAACATGATTTGTACTCATTTGGCTATTTTTGCTTCCCTTAATGGAAAAAAAAAATGCTTCGTCAAGCAGTCGTGGATGTCAATTTGACTGGTGGTAGCCACAGGTTATTGAGAAAGAGGCACGATACTCAAGAAAAATTCAAGCACCGACTTGTGGCATGAAAAACACCGCAACAACAGCTGACCCTGAAAGCAACAAACTGTCTCTTCTGGGAAGAGAGTGTAAATCAATTCCAAATGGAATGTAATACAAAGAATACATTACTGTGCAAAAATCAGCCTGTCATTTCTTTATATTTTGCATGCAATGATCCAAACTCTCTTGCAATTTTAAATTTCTTTTTAAGTGCTCTTGAGCAATAGTTCTCTGGGTTTCTGAAGGGCTTTCAAAGTGGTTTTTTGGCTGGTTTTCATTCATTTTTAGTCCAGTATCTCCACCTGATCATTTTCAGTTTAATGTTTTTTGTTTGTTGAAACACTAACCTATGCATCCTACAAGGATAAAAAGGCAACTAACTCAAGAGATGAACCACTGTCGTGTCTACATATAACAGTCAGCTTATCAAGGAAGCAATTTTAAATAACTTTTTTTACAAGTGTATAATTTATTCTCATTTCTTTAGTTGAATCTAAGGAAAAGACAAACATAACACAGTTTGGTAAGCAAAAAATAATATTTTTGCACTAATGAGGTGATTGAAGAAGCTATTAGCCAAAAACTTGGAATATCTCAGCATGGTGCGCAGTATCATTAAAAATATAAGGAAACTGGAGGAGTGGAGAACACAAGTGGCAGTAGCATGCCCAAAAACATATCTATAGTGGATGAACAGGGTCTTAAAGTCATGCGTTCCAGCAAAGACCTGACACAGAACCTGAGCGATGCACCAGGACATTCATGATATGTGATCCATCTACTGTTAACTGAAGTGTCATCAAAAATGGTCTCAGTGCAAGCGTAGCTATCAAGAAGAAATTCTTAAGGAAGGGAAATGAACTGGATTGAAAATCTGTGGCATTCACATTTTTGATTCAAGTTGTTGTCAATATGTACAGAAGACAGATGTACAACAGTGAGAGTCATCAATAAAACATGGTGGAGGCTCTGTCATGGTTTGGGGTTTTCAGCCAGTGCTGGAGATTTTCTCAAAACTGGTGGAATTAACAGAGAATAGACATTTTTTGGTATTCTGACTAATAAGTCTTAACTAGATTACAAAATGTCCATTCAGCATGCTGCACTCATTTCTCAGAGAGATATAGATACTCACTGATCAAACCCTGATTGTTGAACACTTTAGGAATTGTTGCCTAAAGGAAAACTGACCTCTCATCTGGGGAGTCCACATGGAACGTCCTCTCGATGACCGTGGTCCACTGGAGGCAGCGTATGATGAAGGTGTTTGACTTCGGCCTCTCTGTCTTCATCAGCTGACATTCTAAAAATAAAGAAAGAAAGAAAGAAAAGAAAAGAAAAGAAAAGAAAAGAAAAGAAAGAAAATGGGCACCCAGAGGAAAGTGATTTCTTCACTGTACGATGACTGCAATCACTTTGCACTCCAGAAAAACAAATAAGCAGAAACAAACTCAGATGAGGTCAGAGCACTTCTAACTCTACCAGAAATAAATTAAGATGTAGTGACTTCAGGTCAAAGTTACTTATGACTTATGACAAGTTAAAAATATGCACGTATAGCATGTCGGCCATTGGATTTGCCAGGGTATTTTTTTTCTACACTTGTGCCTAGGCAGTTGTTATTAGCAACATCTGTATTTTTCCCTTAAAGCCCTCTGCTGTTAAAAAGGCCTAGTCCTTGCCACAGTGACACTAGAATTCATTTAGCTAGAAAAAGAAGCCATGTAACAAATTACCCTTAACATTATCATTAAGAAAACATGCACTTTGTATTTTAATTTGTTGATTTAAAAAAAACGGCAACTTCAGCAACCAATGACTGTGCCAAGGGATATTATGTGGTGCACCACATACGCATCTGGTGACTATCAGAACAGACGCATTTCTATGAAAATAGGCAATACAGCAGTCCATTACTGCGCAAAGCATACTACAGTACACAAAAGCAGAAACGTATACACACATAGCCAGATGGGGCTGTGAGCTTGCTGTGGGAAAGAATGCATCTTCATTGCCCCTTTGCAGTCTCTCTGGTTTTTGGAGACGAGAACTGATGTAAAAGAGCCTAATGAGTCACCTTTTGTCCTCTCGTCTCCCCCACTTGCTCTACATATGTGACCCTCCATCTCTCTCTCTCCTGTTTTCTCCTCCCCTCTGTCCTCTTTTTGTCTCCTGTCATTCTCCGCTCACCTTCTCTCCCTCGCTCATCTCTCCCTTCCCCTCCTTATAATGCTATCTGTTTAACTGTGGCACAGCACAGCATGTCATGGCTCTGCCTAAATATAGACAGGAAGGTTAATGACAAGACCACAGTGCTTCGATGTAAACACACACAAAACTACACACACAAAGAAGCTACAACCTGACTTGTGAATACAGCCTGCAGTGTTGCCTGAAAACAATGTTATGCTATGGTTGATGCCAAAAAACACTCACACCCACACACAGACAAACACACACATACACACACGTAAAAGTAAAGTTTGAATGAAATTGGGTTGTTTGCCACAGCAGGCAATTGTGAAAACTGTGTAGCAGTGTTAGTGTGTGTGTGCGCGCGCGCGCGAAAGGCTTGTATGTATGAGTCCCTCTGCAGGGAACAGGCCTGTACCATCTCTGTTCCATCTGACCACTTCTGTTGTTCACGCACGCAAACACACACGCACAACCACGCAAAAACAAACAAACACATACACGCACACAGTCACACACACACACACCACCTGGCCTCCCAGCTTTGGGCAACAGATGTGGCAATGCCAGTGCTGTGCCAAGCAGCCAGGGCCGGATGTATGGCCTGGCTTGTCCTCCTCACAAACTCTTTCCTCTCCCCTTTTTCCTCCTTCTCCAGTCCTGTCTTCGTCTCCTCCTCCCTGTCTGTTTGGTGCTGATGATCCTCCTCTCTCCCAGTCCCTCCGTCCTTCTCTTCCTCCACCCTAATCATCCTTCCATCTCTGCCCTTCCCTGTTCTTCCTCTCTCCTCTGCCACCTCTGATCAGCTACCATCGCTCATTCCCCGTACTTGTCCTCCCTTCTGGACTCCTATCTTTCTTTCTCCACCTCCATTGTTCGATGTACCATTTTTTATCATTTTCTCTGAGGTATCAGCTTGTATTCTATCATACATCATATTTTCTGTTTTGGCTCTCGTCTCACACATATTCTCTGCCTCTCTGCAGATATTTCACATGCCCTGCAGGTGCCATTTGATTTAAAAGAATAAACATATTCGCCTCATTTATGTTATTTTGAAATCTGAGATATTGTGCAGCAATACAGTGTTAATTGGAAATAGATGCTAATAATTTTGGTGGCATCTGCATCAGGCCTTGTGCCAAGAGGGCAAACACCATCATAGTAACAATCAGATTATGTATAAACATGAACTAGAGTAAACAACTAGATAATACATACTCATTTATTCATTAACAGACAGCTGCTGTGTGTTACACTATATTTTTTATAAAACAACAAAATAATCTGGTTCATTTTGCAAAATTAAACAAGGTTATCTGCTCCTTTATCTCATTTCAGCTTGAATGGTAGTCCTTGTGGTACCCCCCCCAAAAAAATCAGGTTTACTGCCTCCACATGTGCCCTCAGGCAGTTCAAGATCCCTGCCTAGTTGCACAACTTACTTCTTGAGGACTTTTATTACACGCATTCTTTAATACTGACAGAGATATAACTGTCTTCTCAACCCGCCTCCCTCACTTGTAGACTGATGTTCACTTGGACAGATGGTAATGATTTTGTTTTCTTCCATTTCAGTCTTTCATTTTATCTGCTATAAGGCACTTTCAAACTTTACTATGAGCTGACTGATATCTTTAATCAATGTTACATGAAAAAGTATTTTACTGCATTTCCACTAAGCCCAGCTAAGTCCACTTTTATTCTCATTTCCCAGACTTAATGTCTTTAATCTATGTGTAGTATAAAGTAACCTTAACTTGAGAAAATTTGATATTTTTAAAAACAGAAAGGTTAATAGAAACTCAGTTCTGTCCTATAAGCAGTTGGAGGCAATACTGATGGTTATTAAAAGTTCATCAAGTGCTGAGTTGTCCTAAAGCAAGACTGTGACTCAGTACCACCTGCAGAGATTCTTCATTGAACTGAAATGTTCCCTTCACAGATAAATTACAGGAGGTGTTACCATATCATTACTTAATTATGAGCCTCCAGAGAAGTATGCAGGGTACTTTGGTAATGTACGTAGAGGAAAGATGCAGGTTCCTGGCTACTAGTCTTCCCATATACCCTGCTTACAGTTTAACATTTCAATATCTTTAAGGTGCTGACATGATCGGTCAACTGAATGTTGAGTCAAACAAAAAGATGTAATCTGCAGCTGCATCCCTCTGACAGAAATCTGTGGATCATCATTTTCTCACTTGCCTTTAATGTTCCTGTCTGTATACAGTGTAAAAATTCATGTACACAAAATTTTAGAGCACAGTGTCAAGAGTCTATAATGGCATATGTTGTAGGTAACATACTTGCTACTGAGAAGTTATTTAAGGGGTAGGGCAGGTCGGCATCCTGAGGTTTCTCTTTGTAGCCGATGAAAGAGCCGTCTGTCTTCAGCAGGAAGTACCGCGGTCGCCAGTTCTTTATGTATTCACCTGAAAAGAAAGATGAACACAAAAAGAAAGAAAATGTAGGAGTTAAATATCTTCAATAAATACTTGGTGCACACACAGGTAAATTCAGATCAGATTCAGAGGAAAGAGTGATGCTGATGGAATAGTTCATTCAGGGGTTGTGATGATTACTATAATCATCATGATATATGGACAGTCGCATTAACTGCAACAATAATAATGCTAAGGATTTTAAATACAGATTTTATTCCCTGGACAGTTAGGAGCCTGTCTGCTCAACTCTCATCTGTCCAAAAGATGTCACACACACACACACACACACACACACACACACACACACACACACACACACACACTCTGCAGTGTTGCACAAACACACACTTACACACAGCATCTCTATGGCTCCCACAGCGCTTGCCAGATTCAGATCGGATTATCATGTAAAAAATGACAAAAACATGTTTACCAGCGCAGAACTCAAACTATCCATGCCAGAAACATCATCTGGCTGATACATGGGCAGGTGTTGAGGTGACGACCCCTCTACCAAATACTCACACGCGGACACACAACGCACACAAATCTACAAAAACCACTGGTCACTAGAAGACAAGAAAGAAGAGACAGATCAGATGAGACAAGATTACATCAGATAAGATTGCGTATCGAGAATAACCCTTCCTAGACTGCAGAGACAAATATAAACATCTGCTGAGCAGCTGGTGGCAGAGTTTTACCCAACTGGCTGGCACAGACTGACGCAAAGGTGGCACCACAGCTTTATCAGATGACCCGCTGCAGGATTACATGAGTGTCAAGCACTTCCACACCACAGAGGCGGATAACACTTACTGGAAAACAGCATGGATACACACATGGATTAAAGTGCACACGTGTGCAGATTCACACAAAGTTGGACGAGTAGAATGAGTGCACATACAGGGTGAGATGGAAGCTGTGTAAACGTCTCAGTTTGTCCTTTTAAGCAGCTGAAACCTCAGCCCCTTTAAATAAACTAGCCAATGTTTGACACGTGCATACTTCGCACACTTTTAACACACCTTTTCCACATAATATGTGCAGAAATGCTCACAGCTGACATACAAAGCTCAGTAACAGTTTTGATCACCTTGTTTCAGCTAATTCGCTGGGAGAAGAGAACACGGAGAGCTTATATATGTGTGTGTGTTCTATTTGCGACATCCATTTAAAGCGGAAATGACAGCAGGCCGTGCTCGTTAACACATCGCAGAAAAACACCTGCTCCACTGAAGGAACCATGCGACTGCGGGCCCTGCCGGTACCTCTGGGCGCTGATGGTGGTAGAGGTGCATGTGTGTATTTGTGTGTGTGCGTGTGTGTGGCGCAGAGGGGAGTGATTGCAACTGATCTGAACCACCACACACAGACAGACAGACACATAAAATGTTTGTGGGTGCCAGTGCGTCATCAGGGCTACCAAATCACACCTCTCCTCTCCTCTTCTCTCCTAGTCTCTATTTTTCTCTTTTTCACAAATCCACCCACTCTCTCCTCCTTTCCTATTTCCTTCTCCTGTTCTTTCAGAAACAAAGCATATTCTTTGGATCACTTGCTACTGATAAACAGAGTGCTGCAAGAGGGGCTGAATGGGAGGGGTGGAGAGAGGCATAAGGAAGATGAAAGAAAAAATATTAAAGAAAGCATTCCAAAAAATATGGGGGGAGAGGGGGGTAGATTATAAACAAGCAAAAAAAACCCCAGAATCTCTCATTATTCTGACCAAACAATAATAGATAATCGGGCATAAAAAAAGATAATAAATATTTAATGAGGTTCACAGTTAATCAATTCAGCATTTTGTTATACTGTGGGTTTTGGTTCCCTGAAGCAGGAATGAATGTTTCTTTCATTGCTACTTTGTGAATAAATGTAAGTGGAAAATCACTAGACTTTCTAAACAACGTGTGCTTTATAAAGTCCAGAAAAAATTATCTAAGGCAATAAAAGCCCTGTGATAAATACTGAAGGTTATAATGTTCAGTGCTTGTGGAGACCGTGTCTGGAAAACATTATGATGAGATATTCTCTTCTGTAGCTAAGATAAGCTCCTTTAGATTTGCATCAGAGAAAGTGTATTAATGCTCTATTTATTGAAAGTTTAATTGCGAGGTTAGATATCTTTATGATATTTTATGATTTAATCATTAGATATTAATCAGTAGACAGAAGTTAATGATTAATGATTGAAAAAAACTTAAAGTGAAACTAAGTAACTTAAAAGTGGATTAAGAAAGAGATGGATGGACTTTGAAAAGATGAAGATGAAGTAAAAATTAAACTAAATACAGATGTTCAGTGTTTTTAGAGATTGAAGATGTCATGATCCATCTTTATGGAAGCCAGAACGAGCCCACCCAAAGGTCCAATCCAATTGGATAGCTTTGCACAGTGTAAAAACTGAAGGAGGGTTTAGGATATCTATTTTTCAATGAAATGCACAGGAGCACCAATGCCAGAATTACTATACAGAAGAGAAAATGTCAGGAAAATTGTGTTTTTCATATAATGTATGTACAATATTTTGCAGGTGTCCTATTGGCCCGGCCATCCTGATAGTACTGCAGGCAGTGTAAAATCATCTGTGGTCCACAGCATAAAATGTTTGCAATAAAAACTAAACTCTACAGTACTACTGAAAATATTTAGTCCCTCTGTGCACATTTAGTATGTAATGTTGTTTTATTGCTGAAGCTAACCTAATGCAACCTTGTAGTAATGTTACTAAACTACTCAGCAAGCCTCCCAAGATTTCTGTATCAATAAAATATAATGCTCATATTTTAGATAAACCATTGTGTCAGTGATCTAAAAATACATTTTATTGGAGAGGTTTACGATTAAGTAAACAGGGTAATCATTTTTGGTTTTCATACCATGACATCTTAATATGGGTATCAAGAATCAAAATGACATTCCTACACATCACACAAACTGAGTTTGGCAGTGCACATGTAAATTATTATTGTGCAACTGTGTTCAGCTCTTATAGATATGCATCAGACATTAAAAATGAATGAATATAAGATCTATGGTGGAAAGTTGACAGAAATTAGCAGTTTTGGAGGTTTATCCGTTCCAGCTGTGAGCTCAGAAAGGAATGAAAATGGAAACTGATCATCTGGAAAAAAGAAACTCTGCTTAACTTCAAACTGGATTGAAAAAGAGATGGATTGACTGTCAAAAAGGATGAAGATAAAGAGAAAGTTAAACTGATAAAACTATTATAAACTGGCAGCGACGGCTGGCCTGCCGGTCCAAGTCCAGTCATTTCTATGAGTCAGTTTCTAGATGAGGTGTCCAACCAATGGAAGCCTGTGGTTGGCCACTTCATCCCTCAGCTGTCCAGTACAACTGAAAACATTTAAGCGATCCTTCTGGCCAGGCCTAGACAGCGTGTACGTGAGTGTGTGAGTCTGTGAGTGTGTTTTTCTGTGTGTACATGTCCACTGGGGGGCGGGGGAGGGGGCAGCCAGGGGTGGCACAGACGGAGAGAGAGGAGATGGACAGTTGTCCGCACACGCCGTTCCAAACAAACACAAGCACACGCGCATGCACATACACGCACACACAGACTAAAACAATTCTGCTCTGACCGATCCAATTCTCTGTATGATCCAATGCTGTTCTGTCAAGCTATCCCGTCTTGGCCCTGCCTGTAATGAGTCCAGCGAGCTCTCCCACTCTGGACAGCTTGTCTGGGGAGCCACATGTCTCTAGCTTGGACTGCTGGAGAAAACAGAACAGCCGGTCTCCTTCCCACACCATCTCTCTCGGACTCCTCACTTCAGTTTCATTTAGTTTTCTGCACAACTTTACTTTTCCCTTAAGGCCAATTAGTAAATACTACAGTACACAGTGCTTAAAACAACAGGAGTCTCTTGTTTCTTGTTAGAACGACAGGGTATCAGTAAAACAGGAGAACGTGGGAGATCTGAAGGATCGAAGGAACAGAAGATGTTTAGGAGAATAGGATACACCATTCTGAAGTGTATTCAAATTGCTTCAAAAAGACGACAAAATATAGACTTCAGCAGGAGATGTAAAGTGCTCTTTTCCATATAATTAGAAATGAGAGGTTGCATATTCATACATTCCTCTCTATTCCGTTTTCTGTAACTATTAGGAAAATATTAAATAAAAGTGTAACGCTGACTCACAAAGGTCAACATGACATAAAAATCAAGCTAGACTTTTTTAAAGTAATTTTTCCGACTTATAGGAGAAATAAATCTCGTTGGCACCTCCTCCAATTGCAGCTTGTGGATTTAGCAGAAAGAAGCAGAGATGAATCAGCTGTGACTGTGTCCGTTCCAAGCTTTCTGATTGGACAATTACAACAATGCGCTCGCTAACTGTCACTCAATTAGTGGACTGATTAACTATTCATTTCGGGGCGGAGGAAAAAAGAGGAGAGAATCAGTGAGGGAAATGCAGAGAGAATAAATGGGGAGACAGGTACAAATGACGAGGCTGAAATTCAGCCAGCAAAACAGGAATGAGACACACAAACTTGCACAAACTTCTTTAGTTTCTCCCCATCTCTTTGTTTCGCACTGACTCCTTAAGGACATCCGTATACCTCTGCTCTCCTGATTTAACCACATTTTAGCTGAGAACACGACAGACGAAAATCAGGAAAAGCTTTGATGACAATTAAATAAATAAGTCCATAACTATGTGAGCTCACCAGCCATTTGTTAATCAACCCAAACAGGGATTTAATTTAATGCTTTGGCCGAGGCTAGAGCTGATATGCAGATGGTGCAGAGACGGGGCTGTGTGACTGGCACTCTGGGAGCTGGAGAGGTGGTGGGTGGTGGTGTATAGAGGTAGGGAGAGGCGGGGATGAGGGTGGAGGGAAATTTCTGCCACGTTCCAGCACATACACAGCAGCTCACCAGCAGAAAGAAAAACGTCTGGCCACATAACACCACACACTCACTTCCATATAACAGGGTTTTCTTGCAATCAGATTTACTGCTGTTTTGTATTTCTTTAAATTCGTTTTTTCATGTATTTTATGCCTTGAATGTTTGCTTTCAATCCTAGTTAGTTTGTTAGTTTCCAGAGCAGATTTAGTTGAGCTTTTATTAGTCTTTTTATTTATTATTGTGACATTCCAGTTACTCAACATCTGCACCAGGACAATCTGCTGACAAAATGTGACCATAACAGCAAAGGCTAAAAATTAAAACTAAAGAATTTTCTCTGCATTTTTATTTTATTTTAGTTTTATCTATTATTTCTTTTAGTAAATCTTTTTTTTTCCACATTTTTTTTTAAAAAAAAATTTGATTTAGTGTTCAGTTCAGTTCAGTTCAGTTCATTTTTATTTCAAACATTTCAAACATTTGCCTTCACAATCATTACAAAATATCATTCCATTATTTGTTTGAAAAGGAGTAGGCTGAAGTATTTACTTATTTGTCCCTACCCCCTCAAGTTTTACCTCTCATTCATTTAATATTTTTTTTTTGTCTTAAAATAAACAAACAACATATGAAACATATGAAGTAAAACAAAACATAACATACATAAATCAAAAACAAGATTTAGTGTTTAATAACATTGGTTGTAACAAAAAAAACAAAAGCAAATATGGTAACTGCTTTCCAACTGTCTTGGCTATTTTTGGTCATTTTATTAATCAGACTTCATTTACTAAACATGGATGTGAAAGGACGTGCATTAAAGCAAAAAATTATCATGTTTAAAAAGCATTGAAAAACCAAAATATTATGCAGTTGAGCTATAGTAGGTGAGCAGGAATTACTGTTTTTTAGGGGTTTAACGAACCATTGTGAAACAAAAGCAGAACACAGTCAAACTGGTAGGTGGGCTTTTAGCTGACCTCTTTATTGACAAAAGTCAATATACATCACAAGACATTGTGTGAAGGAGTTTTAATTTGCAAATCTAAAGCAGGTACAAAAGGCATTAACAGATCGTGTGGAGGACGAAGAGGTACACCTAACTGGTTTCTGATGTTAGGAAAGGTAACAGTGTAGTGACTGCACAGAGAGCACGGAGAATACGGCGAACTGGGAGAACTGTGCTGAAAGATGCTTCAATATGACTATATCTTTCTGAGAGTTTGTCCAGTATATGCAGCTGCACAAGACATTTACTGTCAGTCTCACTGGTTCAAAAGAGTGCAAAATTTTAGCATTATCTGGAGAGTCTACTCCATCAGCCATGTGAGCATTTATTAGGAAATATCTCTATGCGTGACCTCAACCCCAGCAATTCTAACTCCAGTCTGCTCAGACTTCTTAAGGCGAGTCCAGACTCTTCAAAGCCAATCTACTTAGTGTGCATTAGTCTCATTACCACATTACCAGCGTGTGCATGACTGCTTTAAATACAGTGAGAGCATAAAACTTATGCTACGTGCTCCCTGTAAAACTGAGATGGCATTTTTCCTGCTTGTGCTGTGTTTAAGCATTTAGTGCTAGAGTAATTGTAGAAGCTTATAGCGCTGTCTGTGGGGCGTTACTACACGGAGCCACAACAGTGTAATGATGAAGAGGATGTCATGGTGAAGAGTGAGGGGAAAACACTGAGCAAGATACTGAGTGAGAGTGAGACAAGGCTCAGTGTGTGTGTGGTTGAAGCTATGACAGTGACAGAAAGCTGGGACAGGGCAGGGCAGCCACAGGGTGACCAGATTGAGTGTAAACCCATGGGAGTATGTCCATCCCTTGGGGGCCAAGGAGATTTTACCCAGCCAGCTGCACACAGCCAGAGCCTCCTGGTAAGCTGTGCTGGGTGCACTTAGACACACACTCACACATGCATGCAGCATGCACTGGTGCCCCTCTGCTCCCTCAGCTGGTACAGAAGGAGGTACACTCATGGACTCATGCACACACACATACACACTGGCAGCATACACATTCAATTGCAATACAAGGAATACAACATCTCTTTTGGGGAAACATTACTACAGAATTGAACCTTTTTTTTTTTTCCTCGATTTATTTCTTCTGCTTAAAAAAATACAATTCTTCTCTTTTTATGATATCCTCTCCTGCAGTACCACTACAGTCCAGTAGATGGTGGTGGCTCCCTGAAGCATGGTGGCCACTGCTGCTGTGCTGGAAAGTGACTGACAAACATGGTTCAGCCAAGATGCCGCTCATTCTAATCCCCCTAAGAGCACAGTTGTGAATGTGTGTGCTAGTGTGTGTGTGCTAGTGTGTGTGTGTGTGTGTGTGTGAACAGTATATATATAAGATGGCAGTTCCGTGTTTGTATGTCAATTGATGTCAGTTTGACCATTTCTCCAGTTCAGTCAGCTTCAATATGATATACATTTTAACGTCATAAGAAAAAAAGTGTCATATCATGATATCATTGCTATAGCAACAACATTTACATTCCCTAATGCACGAAACAATGAGACCAGTCCAGACATGTCCGACAGCCAGAGCCGCATGTCGCCCTCCAACGATAGTGGTAAAGGTGGAAACAACAAACTTGTTTTACCACAACCAAAACAAAATGCACACATCATACAATTCAACCAGGCTAGGAAGTAGGGCTGCCACAAACGATTATTTTGATAGTCGACTAGTCACCGATTATTTTGGCGATTAGTCGACTAATCAGATCATCATCCATTGGACGTAAAACGTACAGCTTATTGCACCAGCAGCATCTGCTCTTATATAACTATCATTAGCTTACAGCTTTAAGTGTTTAAGGTCTGTGCTAACTAAAAATAAAGACAGGATGATAGTTTATTAAAATTTAATGAAATTTGCAGATTGTTTCGGTGAAGTTTAATAAACTCCTTGCTATCTAAACTATAACAGCATCTCACACTTCTGATAATCAGCTGTCTGCTTGACGTTTATTCAGCTGTGTAAAAACTATAACTTTAATCTCAGCCAAACTGATTTACTCAGGAACAAATAAAATACTAAAAAAAAAAAAAAAAAGGCAAAACAATAACATTTTTAAGTTATCTAAGTGACTTATATATCACGTTTAACCTGAGGAGCGAAAGACGGCGGTGGGTTTGAAAACTATTTGCCGGGAGTCCGGGCTCTAGTTAGCCTAGCCCCCGGCTAGCTATCGAGCTAGTGGGTAACAGACGTCTCCGAAAACGTCGGAGCGCTTTTGAAAATATGTGGTGTCTTGATAAACTGAGCAGATATTTGAGGTTTACACAGCTACATTCTCGCCTGAAAATATGTTAAACGTTTATTTTGTGACCCAGAAAGAATAATAAGAGTAATATTAAAACTAACTAGCTGCCGCCATTGTTGGAAACTGAGCTGGGCCGCGCTATGAATTCTGGGACACAGCTTCTTCTTCTTCGGGGTTTAACGGCAGCTGGCATCCTTGTACATGCAGTGCTGCCATCTTCTGTTTCAGTCCGTTATTACACTCTTAAATCCTGCTACTTATTTCTGCGTCTTTTGGATCTTACAAAGCTTCAAACGACGCGTCGACTATTAAATCAGTCGTCGACGATTTTGATAGTCGACGTAATCGTGACTAGTCGACTAATCGTGGCAGCCCTACTAGGAAGGCACGCAAGGAGATAAGCAGCAGGTGATGTATGGCCCAAAAGTAAACAAATATTCAATGGCTAGAGCACATGCTAGTTAGACTCCATATAACAGGAAAACGGGAACAGCAAACAGTGGATGGAAATTACTGATGTGGTTAAATATTGTGCGGCCAAGTATATGGTGCCAACTCGTATGACAAAAAAGGAGTGCTTTAAGAGGCACCCAGGCTAAAACATCCCAAGCAGAAAATATTTTTGAATTTTAGTTTTATTATGTGACCGCATTGTGTAGGGTCTGTCACCCACCCCTACAGCAAATCTTTGCTTTGTAAAAGACAGAGAACAGATATGTAACGCACACAAAAATGCCCACAGAAGCTTATGAACTTTAGAATGTGTGAGGAGTTTTCTGACTTAATGGTGACATCCAAAGTGTTTTGCGATTCCCCATCTGTCCAGCTTTATGTTCTATGCTCTTCTGTTTTCAGAAATCAGTCCTGTGACGAGGTATTATTAGGGGCATGAGACACACCTGGGCCCAGAATGACCTCCTGTCCAGTAAATGAAGCCTGGTTCAGTACAAATTCTTCTCCTTACACATTACAGAGGCTTCTTTTTACAGTTTCAGCTACAAATAAAATACATCTCTACTTGAACCTGACTGGTGCTGACCTTTAGGGACTGGAGTACATAAAAAAATTAACTCATTTGACAGCAATTTACATTAACCTACCCATCAGATTTAATTGCTTATTAACTGAAGGTGCCAAAATACTGATCCAGGCAGTCCAAGCCCACTTTAACCCCTGCTCTCAAGATATTCTCGAGGCATTAAATTGATGTATGCCAATTACTGCAACTTGTGATAATGATATTTAAAGTTGATAACAGAAAAAACTCATGCTAAAATTTTTTTTAAGTAATTTAAATGCATTTTTCCGTCCTTAAAACTTTACGTGACTCAAAGGTAAGTTAAGTTTGAAATTTCTATCCATCCATCCATCCATTCGCTTCCGCTTATCCTTTTCAGGGTCGCGGGGGGCGCTGGAGCCTATCCCAGCTGTCATAGGGCGAGAGGCGGGGTACACCCTGAACAGGTCGCCAGTCTGTCGCAGTGTTGGTGTATTTCTATCCAAATACACCAATTTACTTTGAGGGGCTGTAAGTCAGAAAACTGTCATAGTTTGAAGGTACAAAACAAAAACAAACAAGTTAATACTAATATATCTGCAATAGGCCAACATCAGCCAAAAGCAGGAAATCAATACATAAGATGACCATTTTTTATTTATCAGAAAAATATACTATTTTTTGCAGACTTTCCCTAAAATTGTTACATTTTTTAAAATTCGTAGTTTGTTTGTCAATGTATAAGTAAGATTTAGATATGCAAGATATGCAAATATTGATGCTGATAGAATCATTAACCGGACAATCCAGGTTTAAATCTGTAAATTCTGTCAACAATATTCAAAACAGCTCAGTCAGATGGTCTGCCCCGCCAAAATACATTTTTATATATAACCATCCACCCCCACACGCACAACTACCCAGGCAGCATGTCACTGAAAACACGAAGACTGATGTGTTTGTATGTCTTCTCGCACATCAAGAAGGTAAAAATACAATCTGAGCTAACCAGAAAAAAAATCCTTTGCATTCAAACACCCGATAACATTAGGAATGACATGCTGCCTGTGTTCAGAAAGAGGTGGATCCAATGAGATTAGGAAAGGCACACACACAGCCAATAAGCAGGCTAATCATATTGTACTGATTGTTGGTATATTGCTCCTCTTTTTCTCTCCTTGAGGCATTGTGTGTTAGCACCCTGGATTTCTTTATTTTTGTATGACTGGCAATTACATTTAATGCAGTAATTAAATGCTGTATAGATATTTCTCATTTGCTTTTAATATAAATATAATTTAAATCTTTAGCAGGTCTAAATATATTTTTAAATTGTTTCAAAAAAGGCAATTTACTTCCCTCAACTATTACTTTCAGTTAGTTCATGCCTGAGAGGCCCTGTTTACAAATGAAAATCATCATAACAACACCAAAGTTATCAGTGGTTTCCTGATGACTAGTCTGGTTCTGCTGCAATACACTAATGTCCCTTCTTGACATTTCTCTGTTTATCTGGTTAAATGTTGAAAATGATGAAGCGGTTTAAGGTTTTAAAAAGCTAAGTTACAAAGATTTTACTTGTTAGTCTGGAGCAAAAGGAGGAACAAGCCAAGTCAACTTTACTTACAGAGCATTTTAAAAACAGCTAGCACTGACCAAAGTGCTGAACATAAAATATGAAAAAAATGTAAATATGAATACTAAAAATAAAAATACAATAATAGTAAACAAAAAAACAATACCAGTATGGGCTCACAATTTTACAACGGGTTGCATTCCCCCCATTCAGTATTTGCTATATTCATACTGTGCATTAACACTTAGAAGTGCATAGCTTTGAGGGTCCCCATTTAAATCTGACATTCATATTCAAATTATTATCCTGTTTCTTTGCCTCATTGGATATAAAACTATCCAATCAGGGGAACAAAGTAACACAACTGGACCAATCATTCAGTGAGAATAGCTTGCCATCAGAAATAGAAGGGGAGGGTCAGGAGATAGACACAGCTGTCTAACTATTGCCCACAACAGACTCAAGGGGGGTGTGGATGTGCGTGTGTGTGTGCGTGTGGTGGTGAAGCCCAACCCTGTCCAGTTAAGCAGTGGTGAACAGGTGCAAAGCTTTGTGCATGGATGTGTGTGTGTGTAAATCACCATTATTCCAGAGTGGCTGGCCCTGTATTATTAATTCAGAAATACTGGGCTGGGGCTAAGGGCGGCAGCTGGCATTATGTGTGCATGTGAGTGTTTGTGTGGCCAACATAAGACCCCCTCCCTGATCATTTGTGAAGCCCCTATACTCTTCTAGATCAACAGAGAAGCACTGTGCCGTTTGTCTCCTTGAATGCCTGTAAACTTTATACACACTACCACACATACACACTACTCTGCAACCACAAATACACACTCATGCACGCATACACACTAGAGCACAATAGCTCAGCCCCACAGGCAAGAGTAAACAATCAAGTACTATACCCCAAGTATTGTCAAGAGCACCGCCTCCCCTGCACCAGTACTGCCCCCAACACACACCAGCCCAGCCGCGCCTCATTCAAAGGGTCCATTCATGTGCTGCACTGAAGGGCCGACAGTAAGTGCTCTCCACCTCACTAACTGCTGCTCTCTGCTCTCCTCTCCGTCCTGCCTGTTTACCTGTCTGTCTCTCCACCTGCCTTAGTGTGTGCCCATCTGTCTATTACGGTGAATTCACTGTGGGCATATTTAGCACAGCTCATTCACACACTTTTTATTATTTTCTCACTAAACTTTGTTCTTGCAACTCAGAAATTGCGATGCCAACAAATAACCAGAGAAAAGAGACTTTATTTAGTTTTTTATGTGATGAAGTACATAAGTAATATAGTTGTTTACATCTGAATTCAAGGATAATGGATATAGAGGGATGTGACAGACTGCAGTTCATAAAGCTTTTAAAATGTAACACTTATTCAATTCCCCTCACAATTACTCACTCCTCGTCGTCTGAACGAAAATCATATTTGTTTTGGTTCACCTGCAACTAAAACTTCCCGATGTCTCATAAAGACACCACAACTCAGTTCAATAAAAGACTTGAGCGTAAGCCTTAAAAAAATATTTTCAGGGTCTTGTGGAAACAGTGGCGCCCCAGTTGTGCCCACAACAAGAGACTTGTGCTTTCACAGGTAAGGGTGAAAGCAAAGTAAAGCTGTCTATAATTCTGTTAGAGACAAAAAGCACAAGACCTCAGATACCAGAATGAGCTTCCATTGGTAGGGGCTCACCCTAAGTTCTGCTCATGACAATGGCAAGAATAAACTAGGCGTCTAGTTTCGGTTGGACATGGTTTGGGCATCTCCAACCAGATGTAGACCCCTAGGCAGGCCAAGGATGCTGAAGAAATTACTTCACCTCTGCATTCCCATCCTCGGGAGGTCTGGGCATCTCTCCTTAGACTGCTGCCCCCATGACTCAACCTGGTTGATCAATGAATGGATGCCTGGATGGATGGATTGCTTATTTAAAATTTGGCAGTGTAAATTCAGGAAGTATTACAGACTTTGGGGAAACGAATCACAGTGTGATTGCAATTAGTGACCGCTTGCCTGTCTGTAACACCTTGAGGTGGCAGACAGTATATCACTTTAACTACAGCAAACACTTTTCTCTCTGTCCCTGGGAGCTGGTGCTTGTCATTTTGTAACGCCTTTCTGTCTAAGAGGCTGTTTTTGACAACTTGTCCACCTCAGCTGGCCAGCATCAGGCACTTAGGCCTCTCACACAGTTAAAAAGAAACAAAGATGGCTATATGTGTGTCATCTATACTGTAATCAGTTTTAGCCAATTACTAATGAAAATTAATCCTTTAATTTTCATTTAACTCAAAACATTCATATTAAGTATTAAATCTGCTACTTGCACTTCCTGAAAATTACAAACAAGATTAAAAAATACATATGCCAGACTAAAATCAAACCAAAGTTTTCACACGCAGTTATGTTAAAATTCATTCACTACAATGGGGAAATGGGGAAAAGTTCCCAGTCAGTAACAGCTAACTACTGTAATTGCAAAAGAAAAAGCTTCCAAACAAGTGATCAATCAAAAAGTGAAGGCAACAAATCATTATATATGTCACTCTCCTAACAGTAAAGAGGAAATGATAGATGACTTAAGTATAGAAAAACTCCAAT
Source organism: Aulonocara stuartgranti (assembly GCF_965226115.1). Taxonomy (NCBI): domain Eukaryota; kingdom Metazoa; phylum Chordata; class Actinopteri; order Cichliformes; family Cichlidae; genus Aulonocara; species Aulonocara stuartgranti. The sequence goes on along the minus strand of NC_138949.1, from coordinate 24,483,099 downwards.
ATACAGACAAAGAACACCAGCTAACAAGCAGTACGATTTATCTGACTTTAAAATATTTCTTGAGGTTTATAGTTGCACCAACTTGTTCAACTGTTTGCTCTCCGTGTCAAATGGCTCATCTGTTTCTCCACAGAGTATTTCACCAACAAAGACATACGCCCAGTGAAACAAAACGTTGGTGAAGGGAGATAAAATCGCATTTTTGGTTAAATACTTAAGAATATTTGTGAACTTGCCAGTCTAGTCCTGCAAACTACTTAATAAGCAGGCAATGTCCCAGGCCTATTCCAGCTCAAAATATTTTGTGGAAACACTCAAACCACGGAGCAATATCTGAATATGGCAGATGTTCGTCATCTTTTCTTCTCAGTTCTCCCCCTCCACCTCCTCTCATACAGCAGTCTGCTGTTGAACCTCATGTTCCAGCCGCTATGCTGTGAGACATCTGCACCTCACTCACTGTTTCTTTCCTTTCTGTCTCATCTTTCCTGTCTATGCAAACACACACACACACACACACACACACACACACACAGAATTCTTTGCTTGATGACAGATGGCAAGTCAACAATTGTACAGCGTCACTCTCTCAAAACACAGACACACACACCACATGTACACACAAACACAGAAACAAACACCACCTCCTTGTCCTCCTGTCCCTTTGTGTCCAATCCCTTGTCAAATGCCTTGATTTGTTTCTTACAGCTGAGAGTATGCATTAGTCTGTGTGTGTGTGTGTGTGTTTCTTTACCTTGGTATATTAAGCAGTAGTTTAATGAGAGCATGGTGAAGAGCGGGTCCCAGCCAGTGGACCATATGGGGGCCATTTAGCCCCCTCAGAACATTGAGCCAAGCCTTGCTGACATGATTACCACTGCTGTCCACTGCTCTACACTAGTGTCAGATTGGGAATGGGGAATTTTATCATGGACAGCTAATTAATGACTGGAGATTGGCAACCATAGATGGAGGAGTCTGAGGGAGGATGAAAAAATGTTGTCACTGTTTGGTGTCGTCTTCTTCTGTTTTTAGTCAGGCCAAATAACCAAGATTCTGTGAAACATGTGTATACCAATAAGAAAAATGCATGCAAACAAACATGTACACGTGCAGTAAAAAAAAAAAACATGGTCACATTTTATGCATTTTCTCTGGTCTGCATGCACTGTACACCTTTATACCTTTATTAATGCATGTATTTATTCATGTGTGACATTTTCAGCGTGTCTGTGTGGCACAGCAGGCTGAAGCTAGTGGCTCTGTTAATCCCGTCAGGGACAGATTACAGGTGGGAAGTTATAAATAGACTGACTGACCCTTTAACCATGATCACTGTAACATCAACATGCAGCTCAACTATTAAGTCACCAACCCAATAGCCATCAGTCAGATTCAGAAATGCTGAATAAAAATTTTAAAAAGGGGCTCCAATAACCACAAAAACCTCTTTCCTGGCTTCTGTAACAGACGATGCTCTGTGGAGCTCATGCTCGGACTTAAAAATGAGGCAACAAAGAGCTCTGTGCTACAAATTGAAGAGAAATGCATCAAGGATGCTGTCCAGTTGCTTTGAGCAAACAGATGTACACCACTGTCGACCATTTTGGTTCTGCTGAAAACACCTTTGTTGTGTTATACACCTGATTTATTCTTGCTGCACCCAAATCAACTGCAACATCCATTTTTCCCCAAACAGGGGATAAAGCATTTCTTAATTCATCCTTATCTTATTTGAAACTTCAGCATGTGAAAAAAAAAATCATACAAGAATAAAATCATCACAGAGAAAAAACTGGGCACCAAAAACAGTTTCTAGGGAAATTTTCAGCATGGACATACTAAATAATACACACACTGTTACTGGAGCAGTAATCATTTTGTCAGCTGTGGTAAGCAACAGCCTGGCTAGTGTCGTCCTGTTGTCAGTGTGAAAAGCAGTTCTAAGACATACGATCAGACTGTGCTGTTCTATTATTTAAAAAGGCACAAACAGACAGTATATCTGATTATCTGTAGTACTCGATACTGGAGAGAAAAACTAGTTTGAAATGGAGCTGTACAAGGTCTCATTACAGGGTTTTATTAAATACAGTAGACTATTATTTTTCAGAAGTTTTAATATCATATCAAGCTATGGATTAAAATTTTGTCAAAACTGGAAAAGAAAAAAAAAATGGCCACATAAAAAGCCAAAACAGTCTCACTCTGGGGTAATACTTCTGTCAGCTACTGTAACACTTACATTAGCTGCTAGCGACTAGGAACTAATCTGTTGGCCCAAATCAGCCAAACCAACCCCCACTGTAACCTGCCTTCTCTAATCAACCCAAAGCCTGCTCCCACCAGCTCTCAATAACCTCAAGATGTTAAACCACACACTACCCTATTAGTCTAATCTGTGTTAGCACATTTAAACATAGATTCTGGTTTCCACTTAAACTCAAATTGCTTTGTCAAGTGAGGACAGTGCAGCTGCTGTCAACAGATCTTATTAAACTAAAGACACATCTCCAGGCTCCCTTTGGAACAAGGGAAAATACTTGTGGAGGAACCTGAGGCGTGTAGGAAATCTAGGATACATAAAGGTTTTTTCCCTTAAAAAAACATTGTCTGGGCTAAATTTGAAAAACGAAGCAAGCATTGGCAACAATATTCAACAATAGCCTTACTGGTGCAAGTGGCATAAACCATGTTGTTAAAGAAATCCATCATATAACATCTGTTAGTTGTTGGATTTGTGTTGCGTGACCATGAAAATGTCTAACAAGCTTGAGTCACATTCTTATATATACACAGTAGCACCTTTATATAAATGAATTATTAATTTATATATGTATTAAATTCTAACATTGATAACAAACTGTATAATTTGTTTAATTATTAGCAGCAGATGACAGACAATATGTTTAGCTGAGGGTGCTTCTGATCACACTTATTACTAATCAAGTGAAAGGAGTGATAATGTATAGCATGTAAGCAGGGTGCATTAAGCAAAATTTGGATTCTGACAATGATTTTCAGAGTAGTGATAAATAATAACTAACAATAACCTTGTGAAGTGTACATGTGTGAATATATGTGCATCCACCCACAGTGTGATCAAATGTTTGAGGTCAGCATATTGATGATCCTGAGCTGCAAACTAATCCCATTATTCAACCTCTCCTCCTTTACTCCCCGCTCACTTCCTCTGTCCAAGCTGTTCATCTGCAGTGATCAGCACTCCATTCATTGATTCACTCATTCATTTATCCAAGACTGCCTAACTCTACATTAATTCATTCACACACCCATCCATTACTCCAGGAGTGTCCTTGTGCATGGCTTTTATAGGGATGCTTCAGCCGATCTTACTGAGCTGACAGTTATATTGCTTCAGGCCATTGAGCTCACAACTCGCAAAATTTATCCGTGGTTATGCTGAGGCAGTGTAACGCTAACACAGACATAATCCAAAAACCAAAAAACATATATTCCAGCTAAACACAAAGTTATCTGTGTATGTTATCCATCTACATTTTGTGTCCACACGTGCTAGCTGCAGGTCTTTTTAGTTCACAAGTTGGCTTCCTCTGTTCCATATTGGCTCTACCTGTCACAAACTGTCTCTCTGCTGTTCGTCTGTAGGCTCTGCAGACTAGTCTGTCTGCACTGTGCTGTCAGTCTGTCTGACTGCCTGGCTGTCTGCCATTCTCTGCAGTGTAGAGTGAGTCATTCTCAGGACAATGGAGACAGTTTGTAAAGCCACACTGGAGCGTACACTTCCTCCGGATGTGCAAGAGGATGCCATTCATAACAAAGCCTTCACTGTCTGTGTGTCTACTATTGGCCTGTAGAATAAGTTTGAGAAAAAGAGGGGATGAATAATGGTACATGGAAATGAGAGAGAAGAGAAGAGAAGAGAAGAGAAGAGAAGAGAAGAGAAGAGAAGAGAGAAAGGCGACACAGCAGACAGTAGCAGAGGCAGCGGCTGGTGATTGATATCAGAGATCTGGCACTGCCACCTGATCCAGCCAGCCTCCCTCCAGCATCACTGAACTCACTGAACTCACTGAGCCAAGATGGCTGCCTCACTGCACTGCACCCAATGAACCCCACAGCAGCCCAATGTATACAGTATAGCACGTACAGTTCCCAGAGGGATTAATTTTAAGAGACTGTACAAGAGGAAAGAGTGCAGAAAGGACAGGTGTGCTGTTCCTTATTGCAGCTCAGTGTCTCATAAGAGAGTGGTGAGATGCAGACAGGTTGCGTGAAAAGCCTAATGTGAAACTGCACAAGGACGAGTATGTACAACATCCCCTTGATTCTATCAACAAAGAATTATTGATCCTGACCACTTCATAGCACGTCTGTAACAAGACACACTCCACTTTGACATAGTTTAGAGATCAGTAGCTTTGAGGAAAGCCACTTCACTGGGGACAGATAAATGGATTTTCATAAAGAGACACATTGAATATCTAATGCAGCTACTTCCTGGGTTCCGTATTATGTCATTTCCAAACAAACGATGGAAAGATACAGGCAACGTGAGCAGCATGAGCAGAGCTAAAGATACAAATGAAGTTATGAAGAACAAACATTTTTGTGAATGTGTAGGATGCTGCAATGTAATTTAATTGCTGCAATGTAATTCAATTCCTTTTATAATATAATATCATAACCAATACACAATCGAGACCATATGTCCGAGCCTGTAGCCTCGTTTGACCTCTTGATTTTTCCCTCCATTATGCAGTCAAAGAAATCAATAATTTCCACTACAAAATTATTGAACTCAGAGAGGAAGAACAAAGAGAAGTGTTCCTTCCTGTGGTGATGATTCATATATTATTAAGATGACTGCATTCGAGAAAACATGGATTTGTATCTGTAGTATAATTTCTAGTTTCTTACAGCTTATGGGAATAGAAGTGATATGCAAAGAGGTATTTGAACTGAACTAGCCTGATGCCCTTTTTATATTTTTAATTCCTAGCAGAAATACAAGATTTATACTTTTAAATGAAGCTGAGTGAAATTTAAAGAAGGAAACATATTGTTTGCAAAAATTGCAGCATATATTTGCAGTATATTGTGTTTCCCTTCTGACTTCAACAGTAAGTTTTCATAGCATTTTCTTTAAACATTTTTTTCTAAATGCATCTATATTCTTTAAGTTTCATGTAAAAATAAATCTAAGTTGTTTGAAAAAAAAACCTGTATCGCTCCTCTATCTCTTGGGAGATAAATAATGATCAAACAAGTCTGCAAGAAGCCTAACTCTACTTTGATATAGTTTTGAGATTATTAGCTTTACGGAAGAGCACTTCACATGGGACAAAGTGTCAAAGAAAAGACAATGCTTTTCACCCTGTCCTCCCTCCTCCAGTGTTTCTCCTCCCTCCTAGCCATCTGTTGTGCTGACTGCTGTGTGGGTTGATGCTGATGGAGGTAACATTATCCACAACTACTGTGTGACCTCTGTGGCCTCATATAGGTTGTCAGAAAGTAAAGTCCCAGCTTTGGCAGAAAAGAAGACAGGTATACTTCAAGATTTAGATATTAAAGCTAAACTAAAACAGCTCTGTTAGGCATTTAAATATTGATTGTTACCCACAGATAATCAACACAATACAGTGTCCTTCCAAGGTTACACTTGCACCTATTTTCAGAAATTAATAATTTATTTAAATATTTTTAAAATTTATAGTTGTTTTAATTCCATAATGATTTTGGTTTACTTCTCCATCTGTTCCTTTTATGACGCATTGTGTGGCAGCTTACGGGATTAATCCACTGTTTTTTTTACTTCCATTGATAAAGACATAATGCAGCCAAATGCACTCCCCACTCTGATTCAGTGAAAGGAGGAAGGAAATCATCATTGTGGTAGTGAGCGAGTAAGCATTCGAAGGCTCGGTCATCTAAGGACATGGTGCACTCTGTTTTTGTAGAGGTAAAGCTCTTGATGCTTATCTCTGGGTTGCAAGATTACAAAGATAATTCATCTTAACTTTGCGTAACTTTATGCTTTTATTACATTTACATTTCATTACGCTTTATTTTATGCGATCTCTTGTGCATTTCTTTCATGTCTTATGGATCTTTTACTCAGTGTTTATGAAACACTTTGTATTTCAAATTGGTCTCATTGTTTGAAGTAGAAAGGCAATACGGAAAGTAAGGATGCATCCTGAAGCTCTGATATAGTTACAGTACAGGTTAAAAAGGTTGACTGAGGTTGGTGCAGTTGGGCATACATATACAGATATAAGCTACAGAAATAAGTGTATACAGACACCAACTTGTCAAATAAACTCACAGGTACACATAGTCCCTTCGAAGTCCATGAGCAAGAAGTCATGACCGTCACTGATATTTTGAAGGGTAAATGCTTTCTCCTAATCAATCATTTCTAATTTATAAGCAGAGGAAAGAGTAGCATAAAACAACAAATAAAAATCAGACATTTCTTATCATAGTTGTCTTTTAGCTAATCTGGTTAAATTAAAAGAAGACAAAACTGTCCGTTTTATTTATCCAATGGACATACATATCTACAACTTTAGAACAGTTATATCATCAGCAAACGTACAAACAACAGTCTTTATAAAGCTCTTTTATATCTGAACCAAGCCTGAGCTATCAGCAATCAGACCAAATAAAACAACAACCAAAATATTCAACCAACCTGCTTATTATTAAAAGAAAATTTCTGTACGCAAGCAGAGTTTTTCCAACTAATTAACATCAAGTTGTTTTTGATAGCAAGATTTTACCATATTGGAACTACATACTTAACAGCTGCTGTAGACCTGAACTGAGAGAATAAAATTAAACTAAAATGATCAATTACAAGATTACCAAAAATACAACCTGAATTATGGAATACACAAACAAGACTGAATTAGTAACAGGAAGACAAACACATCAGTACTCATCTAAGCAGAAACTATACACAAACCCAGCAGTTATTTAGGTATTGCTCTCATACTGACTAGAACAAAAACAGGAAAACTGTTTTTACAATTTTTTTAACTAGAGGTTTTCAAAGGCACTTAAGAGCCTCATTCCTTTATACAGAGAGATTCTAAAACTCCAGAGGTTCAGTGTTTTAGTCTCTGTGTCTATTGTCACTGTCACTCAGTTCAAAACAAAAAGACGTTAGAAGAGTTAGAAAGTACAGGCTCTTCCAGACAGTGAGAGCACAACTGAATGCAATCATATTAGCAAGTTTTGTGTATGTGGAAGTTTAACTTTCTGCATTGGCCTATCTTGCCATTTTATTTCAGCATAAAGCTGTTTAATGACTAAGACTGCAGTGTCTGCTGTATCACGACCTGGACAGTGAGTCAGCACCCTGACCTTGCTTCACTCCACACACAAACACAGAGAAAGATTTAGCATATGATGCAGACAAACATTCATATTCCTGACACAAACAAACACCCCTTCTTTCCTCCCTAACCTCTATCTCTCTCTCCCTCTCACTGCAAGCACTAGTATTGCTGCGTCGTGACTGGGGGCGATGTGTTCCTCTTAATATGCACAGACGACTGTCTGAGAATCATACTGGCATGTTGGCGTATATTGACAACAATTTGCCCCTCTTTTTTACTACCGTAATACAGATTGTTTTTGAGTGTCTGACACAGTGAGAGAGCGATAATCCAGTCCATGTAGTAGGAGCAGCATATACTCCTGCTGTGCTGTAGGCTGAGCCTACAATACCCAGAAACCTGCTGTCTGTTATGTACCCATGTCACTTCCTGTTCAAAAGTTTCTGTTACACATTCCTAAAACAGCATCACAGTCAAGAGGATGCTGCTCATTGGCCTAAAAGACTGGAAATCCCCTTGTTCTACCCCTGAAGCACTCCTTCTAAAAGACATTCACATACACTTAGTCGTATCCCTCAGGCAGACACACGACCCCATGAAATTGTGGTTTAGGAGAAAAACAAAAAAAAAGTCCTGAAGTGTCTACCAGTCAGTGATGCATTCATCACAGAGCTACTCTATAGCACTTTCTTGGCCAATTCTGCCCAGTCTGGCCTTGCTACAAATGCCTTCTTTTGTGTTGTGACTACCACTGAGTGAGCATAAGCTGTGAATGTTTGAGGACAGGGAAGTACTATTTTTTGCCACATGTTCTTCAGCTATTGCAAAATTTTCCCATTTCTCATTCATTTTGCTATAAACAGGATGTGCTGTCAGTGAACCCCCCCACCACACACACACACACACCCTGACTCCACCCCAACTATCCCCTCAACCCCACATCATATGACTCCCAATGACACCACGCTATGAACTTAAAACTTCTGTTTTCAATAACACCGCAGAGAGACAGAACTAACTGGATTTCAGACAAGCAGAGACACTGGCATAAAAAAAAACAACAAAAATAACAAAACAGAAAAAGAACACTACACACTAGCCCAGTAGATGTTGTTAAGTGCACACATATATACACTTGTGCATACAAATTTAAGCACATACCCATGCACAGTCCTTTCAGTCACAACTTGAGAGGGGCATATAGTGGCTTAGCAAACACAGCCAGGCAAGCTTATAATATACAAAGACACACACACTCATGTACAGTCTCATACTACATAATCAGACATCCATGTTATCACTCATACACAGACACACACACAATCGCAACACTCACATCCTCCCACCAGCACATGTGGAAAGGCACAGCCAGGCCCTCAGTCTAGAAAAGAGGCAGAGGAAAAGAAGAAGAGAGGAGGCAGAAGCACAGGGGAGGGGTGTAGAAGAAGAAGAGAGGTACTGGATGTACTTACCCCGTTTCTGGAGCCATCCCTCTCTAACGATGGTGACATCGCTCATGGTTCCTTCACGCCGAGTCTGATGCCGCTGCACGCCTGCTCCACTGAGAGAGAGAGAGGGAGGAGGGGAGGAGAGGAGAGGAGGAGAGAAAGAGAGGGAGAGGAGGAGGAGAGGAGAGGAGGGGGGCCGGCTCTCCCAGCCTCCGCGTCACTCTCCCTCCCTTCCTTTCCCGTTCACCCTCTCGTTCGCGCAGCCTCTCTCTTAGACACACACACACAAACACGCGGTGTGTATGTATATTGTACGTGTGTGTCGACTTGCTTCCTGTTGTGGCTTATCTCCTCAGCTCCCTCCCTACTTCTTCTCCTTCTTCTTCTTCTCCCCCTCCTCCTCCACCTCCTCCTCTCTCGTTCCCTCTCCAGACCTTCCTCCTCACCAGCAGTGACTCAGCCTGTAAGGAAGTGAAAGGAGAGAAAAATAATAATACAGAAAAAAGTAGAGATGGGTTTATTTTTCTTCCTCCCTTGCTGGTCCCCTCTTCCTCTCATAAGTCCTTTTCTGACAAGACAAACAACTAGTTATTGGGAGGGCTGCTTCCTCTCCTTCTCTCTCCACCCAATCATACACCCAGTTCCTCTTTTTATCCACGCAACACTCTCTCTGATAAACAAGATGAATTATTACAGAACTGTCAATGAAGCCAAAAAAAAAAAAAACCTGACACTGACTGCCAAACCAAAATCCCAGAGCTAAAGAACTCATTCATTCACAGATATGTCTGTCCTGGTTAGCAGGTTGTGCACCATACATAAGCCAATCTAGCGCTCTGCCTTCAATGTATTTCTGTATATCAAATAATTTTTTTCAATGTGTGTGTGTGTGTGGGTATGTGTGGGCTGATTTGAACGTATGTGGGAGGTGAGAGAGCTTCTCAGGACTGTGGAGTAGGGCTTGGTTATAAATAGCAACAACGGCAGTTAGGGATGCTCTCACGCTCCCTTTCTCTCTGCAAATCTCTGCACCTCTCTGTCGTCTCACTCCTGCTCTCCCTCCCCTCTCTTTGTCTCTCTGCATAGCTGCTGCGTTCACCTCAGATGCACCCTACTACACTGTATTACAAAACCCCGCAACGACACTACGCTGCTCAGCTTGAATGAAGATCAGCACCACGGGAGCTAGGCTAGTAGTCAATGCTATCTAGCTGGAAATCAGTATTCAGATCAGCTACTGTCTGCAATGCTGCAGACACTTGTGGGGTCTGCAGCGTCAGAGCGAATGCTGGAATAGACCCACAGATGCGCACACACCCTAGTAGGTGACACAGGGATTTTTCTTTTCTTTCTTTTTTTTAATACATTTTGAAGCAGCAGAGTCGTGACTAGTCAGCGAGCAAATGAACAAATGCAGACTAGTTCATCACATTTAGGTTTGTTGGTAATCAAAGCTCAGATTCATTTAATCAACAGGAGGATATCTACTTTCACATTTCAAACATGTCATATGTCTCAAATGTCAAAATGATAACTTTTTGTTCAACACTTTGGATTTAAGAAATTATAGCACCTGTTTTATGCCGTTATTTTGTTTAATTATTGAAAACAATCAATAATGTACATTTTTGCACCTTTGATAATACCTGAAAATGACCTTGGATTTGAGGATGTTTAATATTTTACCATCCAAATACAATGTAATTAGGTATGTGAGCAACTAATCAATCAACTAATCAACTATACAATTAAACTGGAGTTTCTAGTCAGCATATTCACATTTTATACAGGTACATCACCAGCCAACTGTTGGTTTTAAGATTTTAGGCAGCCACCTACGATGGCTACTGTCCTGCCCTGAAGTTGTAAATATCACATCATGGTTCTGCACTACTTTGATCTAAATCAGTAAGAGGCTGTGCCAGAGCAAAATGGCAAAGACCACTCAACCGTGTTCTGCAAAGGTGCACGGATGCTAACCTGTAAGAAAGTAGGGTGCTTACGCTAACACAGTAAACATCGGCCACTTTAGTGTCGAATTGCCACATATTTCAGCAAACTTAGAAATAAGATTTGATTATCTGATTATAAAGAAATACATTTTTGTTTTCAAACAACTTAAATGCACATAAAGTGTGTGTGCTCTCTTATTTTTAGACTAGTTAAATAGTCAATTTTTTACCCCAGCACATCTAACCTATTAATTTTGTTGGCAAATATATTAACCCTATGGGAACATCTCTTGCTGTAGTTTTAATGTTTGGAATTTATTCATCATACTTTTTTCTAATTCTTAAATGTCTATTTCTGAAATGTCTAAAAATTAAAATCAATCAAATTCACACCATAAGATAAGGTGCTTGTGTTACAGAAGACAAAAATCAAACATTTAATTTACAATATTACTTATTCAGATGGTTCCTTTTGTGTCCTTTTGTTCAACAGAAAGAGACCTCGTTCTTGAAATCCAGTTGATATTTGTGAAACTGAGGCATAAAGACTATCATAATGGCACTACTTTAGAAGAGAAAAATAAATGACTTTCAGCCCTAGTAATTACATCCAAGGGGATAACATTCTTTTTATAGACACTATACAATTTTGGATTAAGCTTGTTATTCAATAAAGCTTTGGTTAGCTTCAACCTTAATCTGTGAAGCATAGCCTGGACTGAGTTGAGTTGAGGAGAGTTGAAGTGAGGAGAGGAGAGGAATGTCCAGACAGTGGCAACCCCTTGTCACTAGGGTGGCTGTTGCTATGGTGACATGTACTGCAATGATGAACCAACCATGCCAGGGGAAGCACCTGCCAGACAACATTTATTTCATGCCCTTTCATTTCAGAGGCAACAACAAAGACAAAAAAAATACAAATAAGGAAAAGAAACTTTAAGAAAAGAGAAAAAGACTCAGTGGAGGCAGACACATAGCGAGTGGCAGCATTCAACGAATATGTGTTACATAACAGCAGAACCCTGTTTTTATTATTTACTTTGTTTTGCAGAAGTGATGTTCTCACTATAATTTTGAGATAGTGTATCCAAGAGCATCAGTTGCCACACCTATAGAAAACAATGTGCGTTCAAAATAATAAACAAACTTACTACTTAGTAAAAAAATTTAATATATAAATTTAAAATATTTTTTCAGTATATGAGCAATCTCAATATGAAGGGAATATTATAGTTTGCAAGCACAAGACACTACATTGGCATGTATACTCCACAATGCAATGTAGTGATATTGATGGACGAGTAAACTGGGATTTAAAGCAAATATACAATTTTTCCATTTTTAATTTGTCTATCCATAATTTAAGTAGTGTTACCATGGAAATGCATTTCTGAAAGAGTGACTTAACTAAGACAAGCTTAGAAGTGCATCCAAAAGGATAAAAACAACTGAGATTCACTCTTAAGTTTGTTGAACCATGATATTGAGTACATAGAGCACAGTATGGGATTTTGAACTCAATGTAACTAGAAGAACTATACTTACAAGGTGTTGTAACTATACAACACCTCTCAGCACATATTTGGGCAATTGATATAAAGCATTATCTGAATTAAGTTTATTGTCAGTTCATTTACGGGGACATATAAATTGCATCTCTATAATCACCAGTAAGTTCCACCCCAGAATAAAGCTTTAAATTGCTTTTTGTCCCCAGAATTATACTTCTTCCAGGGACATTGAGGGTTGCTTGAGAGCTCTGTGTTTCTCTTTTAACAGTCTTTGCTACAACTGAGAACTACAGAATACTTGATGAATTCCCCCATAATTTACTCTGAAATTGTGATGAAAGTGGAATAATTTCAACACTTTATAAGCTCCATCTGCTTTAACTTTGAACTGGAACACTTTCAGCTTGACGAAGACTAATACAAGCAATGCCAGTTCTTACACAAGTTAAGCTATCTACACTGCTCAAATCCCCACTCATGTCTCTTAATATTGCAAAGGTAAGAAACAGACCCAAATCCAAATCCACAGGTCTGCCTTAAACAATTTAATCTTTGTTGTATTTTATTTAAAAAAAACAAAAAAACAGATCACATTTCAGACACCAGCATTTTCCAACCACTGTTCAAGGAAAGAAAGCTAAATATCTTTCTTGTAACATACTAACAAGCATACCTGCAAACAGGTTTTTTCCCCAGGTTCTCTAATATTTCAAGACTCTCCTGGCAAACTTCTGTATTTGGCATGACCCGCAAACTTTCTACTAAAAAAAAAATCAGCAAGTTTTGTGTTCCTCTTATGTTGCCCAAGTTGCCAGACTGTCTATGAAACACAGTCTTCATACACACAACCACACACTACATAGAACTTCAACCATCTGGCAGCAAAACCTGGCAACACACATCCCAATTCATGGGTCTGTGCAGCTAGTCTCTGCACAGGCAAATTCGTTCATTGCTGAATTACTAGCTGGCATCCGAGCTGTTGTTTCACCACTTATCTCTTCTGATTGTGAAAATACTGTAAAGACTAAGACCAAAATAAATAATTGTGAGTTGAGGTATACATACTACTCTTCAAGTGTGTGTAATAAGGACTGGTTTACTTCAGTATAGTTGGAAAGAAAGTTCACCGATCCATAACTCATAACAAAAACATAAAAACATAAAAATTCATATAAGCTAGCCAAACAGCACTGGTCTCTCTGTTCAGCTGACTGGAAGATGATATCAAATGAGACTGTGTAAGTCAAGCATGTTGAACTGATTCCCAGTCTCTTACCCACAGTAAGGAATATAGTTTATTAATTTAACTCTGGTGTTAATCTGTACTCAATATCAACAGATACCTAAGGTATTAAGACAGAAAAAGTTATATCACTAATTGATATAAATTTAAACAGTAATAAGGAAGAATGTCTGCAAGTAGATTTTTTTGCACTACTACGATAGAAACTGAAGCCTAAGTGGAAGAGAGTCTACTGTACTCTAAGCAAAGCACCAGTACACGATATACAAATATATAAGACTAAAATATGCACCATTACTGGTGTAGCTCTACAGAACAAGTCATCTACAAAAGGAGATATACACTGACGTCGCAAGCTATCACTATTCTTTAGCTAATTCTATATGTAATCAGCTCTAAAAGGTAGAACATTCCCATCAAACTCAGGTCAGGACAGTACACCTCACCTCAATTCACCTTTCATCACCCTTCCTCACCCACAACACTGGCCTCATGAAAACTCTGGCTGACATCCACAGCAGCAAATCCACAATCTAAATTCCTAAATGAAAGCCAGCCTTTGGCAGGACCTCAAGTGTTACACTCTGTTAACACAGAAAGTGCTTTAGGTGTTGTTGTCCCCCCCCCCCCTTAGATGGTCTGTTTAATCCGGATCTGATATGAGAAATTCGCTTCTATTTTAATCAATGAAGCTGCCTTCACAGGCTACTTAGGGTTGAAGTCTATTTTCTTCTCTTCATAAGCATTTAATGATGCGAGGGTACATTCGATGGCGAACACTGCCAATACACAGGTAAGCACACTACACTGATGCTTCTGTATGAAGTGCTGCTTTCATTAGAAGAGACGGAAAATAAAATTAAAAATAAAATGATTAGTCAATTGTTGTACAAGTGCTTAATCTTTTGCATCAAGCAAACATGCTGAGGATGGTTATCAGAGTTTCTGAAATGTAAGTTCTTCCTTTGTATGAAAAGCCTGAGATGTGGAATGTAATGTAACTGTTATTTATTTGTTATTATTAAATGAAAGTGAATTTAACTAGAAAGTGAACACATGAGATTAAATGTTTGTGTCTAGATCTGTGCTTTATTTTCTATACAAATCCTATCAAGCTGAGTGTTCACAGTGCTAAAAGTCCTAGACCCAAAACTGGCCTTGGTACACAAGTGTTTTTTGATTTTTGTTGCGTTCTTTGTTCAAAACAGTTCAGGTTTAGGAACTTGTCAAGGTCACTTCTCTCTTCTTTCACTAACCAACTGAAATCAGAAGGAATGGGACTTAAAATATCAGCTCTGCAAATAACAGCAAAGGAGAAAAACTTGAGAAGCCTTGTGTAGCCTAGCAACAAAAGGTGCTGGACAGATGCATTTGATGCACTAAAACTTTCTCTATATATGTACTTATGACTCTCTCGTTTACTCCTCACTTCAGCAACTGGTGAGAAAACTTAAAACTGAAACTAGGTTTCTACTTTAGAATCAACAATAAGACTTGTTCAGTTCAATTTAACTCAATTTTATTTTTATAGCACCAAATAATAAAAACAGTCACCTTGAGGCACTTTAAATTGTACGGTAAAAACCCTACAATAATACAAAGAAAACAATCAAACGACCCCCTGTGAGCAAGCAGTTGGCAACACTGGGAAAGAAAAATGCCCTTTTAACAGGAAGAAACCTCCAGCAGAAGCCGGCTCAGGGAGGGGCAGCCATCTGCTACAACTGGTTATGGGTGATGAGAGGAAGACAGGACAAAAGACATGCAGAGATAATACTAACGAATGATTAAATGCAGAGTGGTATAAAAAGACATAGTGAGTGATGTTAGTGCATCCTGGGAAGGCCCCAGCAGCCTTGGCCTATTTTATCGTAACTAAAGGTGGATTCAGTGTCACCCAGTCCAGCCCCCGCTCTATGCTTTGTTATAATGGAAAGGTTTGAGGGTGGGTGGGCGTTGCAATGTGCAAGACTTGTTGCTTGAAATTTTATGTCATTACTGGATTATGGTATTGGTATGTTATTTATATGCATGCATAACCTCAATGTTCACATATGCTGGATTCTGCCTATTATAGAAATGTATAGACTTAATTTTTCCATTAATGAAATATTATTATTATTTTTTACTATTATTGATACATCCCTCGTTTGAACCTCTGGTCAGATGGTGTCTTTCTGTACTGAGATCGCATGTTCGTCCTCCCAAAGTCTAAAGATATGTTTGTTAGGTTAATTGCTGGATCCAAATTGGCTGGAGGTGGGGATGTAAGTTAGATAAAGTGCTTAAGTAGATAGAACAAAGTGCTTGTAGTGTAAAGCACTTCAACTGGTCATTGAAGTGCTTTACACTACAAACACTTTGTTCTATCTACACTACAAGCAAGAGCAGAAAAGTGCTCTATAAATAAATTTTTCCTTTTCATTAGAATTCATGTACTAACCATTTTTCAGACTTTATGTAAAGAAACTATTAAATCAAACAATTAAAAAAATATATACTACAGTTAAAAAGTGGGTCAATATTTAATGTTGAGTGTTGCAATACACATACTAAACAGAGGCTATTATGTTCAAAACCAAAGTAATGAATATGCCGCGGTGGTTACCTTATCGCCACTCAGTATCTCTGTGCATTTGATCAGATATGCGTTTTGTTTTGCTCTAAGTTTCTTGAGAGTTTGCATTTAAAAAAAAACCATTGCAGGGGAGCCTTTAAGGTTGTAAACTGACATTTTGGTGAAAAGGAAAAGTATATTCCCTATTTACATTAAGGAGAAGTATATGGAAAGAAACAAACCAAAGGATTACATTAAATTGAACAATTATAATCAGTTTGGGCCTAATTAATTGACCTAAGTTGTTTAAATTAAGCATTTGTATTAGACATGCGCCAACTGACCGGCCAGGCACCAAATCGGTCAATTGCCAGTCTTCTCAGCTCAAAACCAGTGATCGGATGGTCAGCCTCCCATATGACCTATTGCAAGCTCAGAGCCAGCAGAATCAGTATGAGCAAAGAATCAAAGCACTTTTGAAGAAAATTATAAAAATGAGTAATAAAAGAGAAAAGGGTGAAGTTACAAACATTAGGTAAATAATACAAGTGCCTACCCTTTGTCATGTTACATAAATCTGGGGCACCTACTTTTCTTTCATAGGGTAAGTTAAAGGTGGGTAAAAGCAACTCATTTTCAGTTTATTATCTGTACATCTTTCCAGTAGCAAAGCATTTTTTTTATTTTTTTTATTTTTTGAGAGAGAGAGAAGATTCTGTAGCCTTATTGCAGTTTGGGGATTTTTGTAATGATCTCTTTGACATGAAGATAATATTTTGTTCTGATACAATTCTTAAAAAGAAAATAAGAATCAATAAAAATTGGTAAGCAGGTTTCCTCTAATTTCTATTCTGCTTGGGCTCCTAAATCGATTATAATCCAAATATCAGGCTCCAAAAGTAAAAATTTGCAACACATATTGTTTACTAATTCAACCAGCACTATTCCCATTATTATCAACTGGATTATCTACGAGTGTGGCACACCCTCTTAATTACTTGCCGTAACTTGTGTAGGCAAATCGAGCCAGGCCTAGTCTGCCGTTTCTCTGCATACCGCGTACATGCAAATCATCCCGATATACTGCTGCCTCAAACTGCAGTGATGTATCCAGCAGGTAGGATGAATATGATTGATTAAGACACACAGGTACCACCACTGCAATACCTGCGTCACGGGGATTTGAAACAACTGACGCATATCACACGCAGGCAGAAAACTGCACGCACGATAAACGTTTAAAAACACTACTTTTTATCCCCCGCCTCAGTTTTCCCTTGTGAGCGGTCAAACACACCTCGCTAATGTTATCACGAGGCATTATATTACTAGCTTTAGCGTTGCTCGTGCCGTGTTTACTGTTACAACAGTGTGGCTAGCTAACAGTATTACCTGTAGCCGCAGGTGCGGTAGAGGTGGTGGTGTGTGGTATCCCTCTTGCACCTGCTGTTGACAGGACGGCTCGGGTTATTAATTATTTTTTTCCACGCTTCTTAAGTGAGGAACACTAAGCTATCCTGGGACTGCAAGCTAAGTAAGCTAAGAAACCGTCGTCGGTTCACGTTACGAGCCGATGCAGAAATAATCGTTTGCAGACACATCAAACGGATTTCCGCGGAGCTTTCGTTTACCGCAGCCAACGGTTGTTTTGACTCTGGTGAGGAAAACCGGTGACGTCACTCAGGGAAACGGCAACCCCATTTCTGTTATGTCCCCATCCCCCCACCCACATTCTCACACACACGCACGCGCGCGCACTCCCTACCGTCTCGTCTCGTTCTCCCGTTTTCGATTTTAACGGTTTCAGTTCTGTGTCTTGTTTTCCTTCCCTGTGGAGCTCTCTCATCATCTCATCCCAACACCCCGTGTGTCTGTGCCGGCTAATAAGCCAAGTATCGCGAGAATTAAGTGCTTAGGTGGTTTATCTGCGAGATAACTGAATCACAAACCCAAACATATCATCAGAAATAAGATGTGAGACAGACTTTATCGATCCCAGAAGTTTGGTGATTGTTGTGTCACAGTAGTCAAGACATTACACAGCCTATGACAATAGCTTAAATAAAGAAGAACAGTATGACAAGGGCAGAAAAATTGGAGCACAATTTTTAAAATAGAGCAATACCATGATGTTGTCTAAGTAGTTTTTATTTTTATTTAATTTTTTCCCTTTTTTAAAATTCAAGTTAGTATTATTTGGTTTTCTCGGCTGGAAATAACACGAGTTCTTATTCTCTGAGATTTTTAAATTTCATTTTAGTTTTTATTTCTTTTAGTGTTTTTGTTAGTCTCTTAGGTAACACCTTATAATAAGCCTATCATTAAGGGCTCAAGTCCCCTGTAATAAAACTTCATTTCCACTTTTTTATTTGAAATTACAATGTAATTATATTTACCTGCAAATACTTTAAGGTAAGTACACTAGAATAAGGGAGCACCAAGTCAGGTTTTTATGGGAAACAAAGAATTAATTACATTGTAAGTAATTTTAAGTATAGGGCAAGTGAATTTCAGTACAGCATAAGTCATCTTCAGTACACCATAGGTAAGTTTAAGTACAGCGTAATTTTATTGTGTTTTTTTAAACAACATTTCCCCATCTTAAATCTTACATACTGTACTGTACTTCTCGCGCAGGCCATATAATGAAGTGCTTTAATCTCGCTTTCTTACGTGCTTATTTAATATTCATTATGTTAATGTGCATGATGGATGTTCTATTATACAACTGTGCTTTTATCATAATAATCTGTGATAATGTGATATTTAAATGTGATCATGACTATTCTTTTTGTAACTTATACAAAAACAAATACCATTAAAATTTAAAATATCAAACTTCACAATCACCTCACAATAACTGTTCAACTATAACTTTAAGAATAAAATGTTCTAAATCCCTACTGCATGCCTACTAAAAGGGGAAATGAAAGAACAGGCAATTTGCACATCTACATAATAAATATTTAATAAAGATCTAAAACAAATAAAGATGAGAAAAGATTAAGTCACTTCATAATACGACCTGCACCCCCAAACATACTTATATTAAGTATACATTAAGTATTTTAATAATAAACCAGATTTTTTTGTTTTTCCTCAATATGTAACATGATATTACACACAACTTTACTTATGCTATACTTAAAATTCACAGTATTAATTCTTTATTTCCTGTAAAAATCTGATTTCTTACCAAATTCTTCTAAGTATTTGAATGCAAATATAATTACATTATAATTTAAAATAAAATACATTGAAATTCCTTTTAATTACAGGGGAATTACGCCCTTAGTTATGGGCTATATTACAAGTTGTTATCGTTCGTCATTAATGTCCTTACAGTATTGAGCAGACACAGATTTTGGTAAATCATTAATTTTTTGAAAACTGTTGGCTCACACACTTGCAGTCATCCAAAATCTCAGTAAACATCTCAAAAAACATGTCCAATAATTAATTTTATTGGGCTTAGCAAAGGTGCAGCCACTCATCATCCGTTCATCAGAGCTGTACTTACTTGAATAACCATAGGGGTGTCAAACATAAGGTGCACCAAAGGATCAAATTTGGCCTACTGGGTCACTTTGCAAAGTGTGAAATCATTTACTTTTTTTTTTACGTTAGTTTTGAAGCAAAGACTGTTAAACTAAGGTGAGGTTTTTACTTTTTAAGTAAAAGTAGATTTGATTTTATTGATTAGCATTCAAATATCTCAGTGAACAAAGATCTACCACAAAGCAAGAAAGCATGAGACAAGGCTAATCAAAAGGTATTGGCTGAAGTATTTGCTTATTACGCCAACCTTTTTAACAAAAGAACTTTTTGCATGCAGCTCCTGTACACAGGGCTCGAAGCAAATAATAAAACAAAGCAAAAACAAAACAAACAAACAAACAAGGAAAAAAAAAAACTTTCCACCTTAGATAAGTAACTACATCAAAGAAAAAGAATCAAGAGGGTTTTTTTTTTTTTTTGGGGGGGGGGGGGGGGGGGGTTGTTTTTTTTGCTCTTTTCATTCTTAATTTATATATTTTTCTAATACTCTATTTTTAAACATATTTTTAAACAAGGAAAATGAACTACACCTTTTTAAATCACTGTCATAACTATTCCACAGGTTAACTCCTCTAATAGAAACACATCTCTGCTTTATATTTTTTCTTATCTTGTTTTTTTTTAAAGAAATCTGTTCCCCTTAAGTCATATTGACTCTCTCTGACTTTGGACAGCTTCTGAGTACTGGGGCAAAGCAAGTTATTTTGTGCTTTATACATTATCTGTGCCATTTTATATTCAACTAAATCATAAAAATTTCAGGGTATTCAGATTAATAAACAAAATGTTAGTTGCTTCTATATAGTTTGATTGATTTATAATTCTTATAGCTCTTTTTTGTAACTTGAAAATAGGAAGAGTGCCTTGTTATATATGCATTACCCCATATCTCCAGACAGTATGTCATATATGGAAGCAGCAGAGAACAATACAGTGTGTAGAGTAGAAGTCGTGTGATAACTTTAAGTGATTATTCTTAAATAAAAGTGCATTACCACATGTATTATTATTTTATATTACATCTGCAAGCGCTTTGTGACTAGCAGCCTGCTGCTGCCTGTTTGAAAGGCATAAAATTAAATTTTTCCACCAACAAGAGATTTTGAAAGAACTATTAGCTGAAAACCTGGCATATTTTGACATGGTGTGTAGTGTCTCCTTAAAAAACTAAGCGAACTAAACAAGTGGAAGACACAAAAAGAAGTGGCGGGCCTGAAAAACAACCTACAGCAGATGAAGAGTATGTGAAAGTCATGTCCTTAAGAGAAATAAAATCCAGCAAGAACCTGAGAGATACATCTGGCCCTCCAGCTAATCCAAGAACTAATTCTTAAGGAAGGGGAACAGGGAGAAAATGCTGAGGTATTCCAAATTACACAGTGATTGGATGAAAATCAGTGGAAACAGGTCTCTCTGTTTTGTATCCCTTGTCCCTTGCGAAACTGGACACATCTCACAAGAAACTTGTGGCTCAAAAGAATCAGAATCAGAATACTTTATTGATCCCTGGGGGAAATTATTTTTTGTTACAGTGCTCCATTTTAAACCAACATTAAGACAAGACAGACAATACGCTAACTAAGAATAGTACAATATATACATATATATACATACATACATACATAAGTCACTTATAAATAAATATTTGGAAAAGAAACATGTGTAGTTGTAGCAGCAAACAGTGTGTTAAGTGGATGCATTGTACAGGGAGATGGCCACAGGCAGGAATGATTTCCTGTGTCGTTCAGTGGTGCTTTTCGGTAATCTCAGTCTCTCACTGAACGAGCTCCTGTGACTGACCAACATGTCATGGAGTGGGTGGGAGGTGTTATCCAACATTGTCTTTATCTTGGACAGCATCCGCCTCTCCGACACCACCTTGAGGGAGTCCAGCTCCATCCCCACAACATTGCTGGCCTTACGGATCAGTTTATTAAGTCTGTTGGCATCTGCGACCCTCAGCCTGCTCCCCCAGCATGCAACAGCATAGAGGATCGCACTGGCCACAACAGACTCATAGAAAATCCTCAGCATTTTCTGGCAGATGTTGAAGGACCTCAGTCGCCTCAAAAAATAGAGACGACTCTGGCCCTTCCTGTAAAGTGCTGTGGTGTTTTTAGCCCAGTCCAGTTTATTGTCAATGTGTACTCCAAGGTATTTATAGTCCTCCACAATGTCAACACTGACCCCCTGGATTGAAACAGGGGTCAAAGGCCTGATCTGTGAATGGATCCTTGGCGAAACCCAAAGATGATTACCAAACAGAAAGGAAACTGAAATAACAGTTACAAATTTCAACAGGTATTGCAACAGAAAAAGGGAATTCACTAATGTACAAATGTTATCAGTTAGACCAGAAAAACAACATCTAACCTCCATTTAGGTGCATAAGAAGGTATGAATTAAAGTTAAAAAACAAACAAACAAAAAAAAAACACCCAACATTATATTTATTCATCACAAGACTGATACAAACCAGTTTATTTATCTTTTACTGAAGTATATCACAGTTTCATATTGACTCTCACATATTAACCCACACAAAACTAACCATCCATCCATCTTCATCCGCTTTATCCGAGGCTGGGTCGCGGGGGCAGCAGCCTAAGCTAACCCTTCAGCCCAAATGTCACCCTAATGTTACAATTTGATGTCTTATTACAAAAAAAAAAACCCATTAGATGTTATTACCACTGACTGAAAATGTACTTTTGTCAGTTGTATTTATACTTATGATCATTAACGCCATGTACCAAAAATACCTTCCTGGCTGTTCTTTATTTTTCAATTAATTTCAGCTACATCCAAAAAATATGACTCATATTAATAATAATGCCCCGTTCTGTAACTGCTGTCTGTGTGAATAAGCAACCAATTACTAACAATACTGCCAAAATGTTAGCTTCACCAAATGTCCACAAATGATCCATCCACTTTCTTTACCTTATCCAGTTCAGGGTCACATTTGGACTGGAGTCTAGCCCAGCTGTTACAGGGTGACCCATTCTAAAATCAGTGGAGCTAAGTGTTACTGATATGGAAACCATTACTGATTTATTATTTACAGTTATGATCTTACTGTATTTGGAGAAGAGATTTTCCTACACCTGCATGTGTTCTCTCCTCCCACTCCTCCCACACTTCAAGGACATGCATGTCTGGTTTATTTGTGGGTAAGTAAAACATTGTTTATATAGCACCTTTCCAGACAAAGATAACAGTGTTTCACAAAAAAATTCCAGTGTATTAAAAAATGAGAAAAAAGGGAGTTAACCAAAAGCAAGTCTGAAAAGATAAGTTTTTAGTTGCTTCTTGAAAGAGACCACTGAGTTTTCAGACTGGTGTGGTGCACAACAAATACGCCATGATCACAAGATCCTCAGGCACCCGTTGGGGACATTTGCCGATGTCCATGAAGAGGTCTAAAAGTCAGAACACAGAAACCCAGAATTTGCTTAGAAAAATGAACAATGAATCACATCAATGCTGTGATCAATGTGACCCTAAATAGGTCGTAAGTGTGAATATATGCGTGACTAGTTGTTTATCTCTATTAGACCTGCAATAAACTTGCAACATGGCCCCCAAGGTGGATGGATGGATAAATGATATTCCTACTGTTGCTTGAAGAAAGCCTACAACATCTTTAAATCTTGAAAAGTTAGAAAACCCTTGATCTGTTGTTATAAAAAGAGAGATACCAGTTTAAGACACTGGGCTGTTGTATGCAAACAGATAAATCTTGGAAACCACTTACTCCTACAAGGCAATCTGGATTTCAGTTAAACTTTTTTTCATCTTTAAGATCAGTCTTGGAATAAACAAACAAAAGCCAGGAGAATTCACTGGGTGGTTGTGTTACATTGAAATGTTGTATCATTAGAAATGTTTTAATAGATTTTTCTTTGTTTTTTTTATTACTATTTCTATTTCAAAGACACAGTGTCTGAACAATGACCAACCTGTGAGGTCAACAATCCATGCATCCTCTTCACACTGCCATTTTCCGAATGCTGTTTACAGCCCGGAAGGATCAGACAGCTGCACAGCATATGACTGAAATCTCTACACAACAGCTGATCAGTCTAGTGTAAACCAGAATGTTCAGTGCACATATAAGGCTCAGATTGTTTATGCAACACATTTTTTGAATTCCTGTGCAGTTTGTTTCAAGCCAACAGGGTCAGCTGTCCTATTATGGTTCTTTAATTTTGTTACAGCCAATATTGAATTAGGGCATCCTAGCGTCAGTTTGGTTATTCAAGAGTTGATACAGACAAATGATTCTTATGCTTTTGATAACATCTCAGAAAGACATGTCCTTATATTAAAACTAGAATTTTCATTTGTTGGCTTTTTGGCCTCCATTATCATCATCTGTGTGGAGCATGGAGCTTCAGCAGCAGAGGGTTTAGGTATGGGACCATGGCTGGGCACAGAGTGCAGACACAGGTGGACCTAGCGTGTCAGATAATATATGTGTTTACTGTTCTGGCCTCCCTTAACACACATACACGTATTGCCATCAGCTGGCCTTTTGCTCACAGCCCTGTGTGCACGAGGGGGAGTATGGGTAGCAACCAGCAGCAAAAGGAAGGTGTGTATGTGTGTGTGTTTGTTGTGTGTGTGTGTGTGTGTGTGTGTGTGTGTGTGTGTGTGTGTGTGTGGTGTGGAGGTTGAATAACTGAGGTGGGGGTAAAGAGACAGCTTGAAAAGGAAAAAGGCAACACAGGGGAGCCCTTCTGTTACTGTTGCTGTGGCCAGACGTGCCCCTGTGACACACACACACACACACACACACACACACACACACACACACACACACACACACACACACACACACAAACCTACAGATAACTTAGAGTCAGTAAGCAACTTCGAAAATATTAGCCCTCTAATAATACAACAACATAAAGAAGTAAAAGAAGTAAAAGAAACAAACAAAAGAAACACTACATATATTTGAAATAAGCAGAACAAACTCAAAGTAAATATTCATATATATATATATATATATATATATATATATATATATATATATATACTGGCTGAAGAAGCTGACTGCACTCCACGAGCGTCTGGCAGCACAAATGAACCAGCTGCTAGTTAACGAAAGACACCCGGAATGGCTAACTGAAGGCCGGACGGTCCTGATCCCCAAGGACCCCAAGAAGGGACCGGTCCCCTCCAACTACCGACCAATAACCTGCCTCAGTACTACATGGAAGCTCCTGTCAGGTATCATATCGGCTAAGATGAACAGGCACATGGGTCAATACATGAGCGGGACACAGAAAGGAATTGGCAAGAATACCAGAGGTGCAAAACACCAGCTACTGGTAGACAGAACAATCAGCCGAGACTGCAAGACCAGACTGACCAACCTGTGCACTGCCTGGATTGATTACAAGAAGGCCTATGACTCAATGCCCCACAGCTGGATACTGGAATGCCTAGAATTGTACAAGATCAATGGGACCCTAAGAGCCTTCATCAGGAACTCAATGGGGATGTGGCGTACAACACTAGAGGCCAACTCCAAGCCCATAGCACAAGTTACCATCAAGTGCGGGATCTACCAAGGAGATGCTCTGTCCCCACTGCTGTTCTGCATAGGCCTGAACCCCCTCAGTGAGATCATTAACAAGACTGGCTACGGATACCGACTACGGAACGGAGCAGTTGTCAGCCACCTCCTGTACATGGATGACATCAAGCTGTATGCCAAGAGTGAACGAGACATCGATTCACTGATCCACACTACCAGGCTATACAGCAATGACATTGGAATGTCGTTCGGACTGGAGAAGTGTAGTCGGATGGTAACAAAGAGAGGGAAGGTAGTCAGAACTGAGGGGATTGAACTACCAGAAGGCAACATTGCAGACATAGAGGACAGTTACAAGTACCTGGGGATCCCGCAGGCAAATGGGAACCATGAAGAGGCCGCTAGAAAGGCTGCAACCACCAAGTACCTGCAGAGGGTCAGGCAAGTCCTGAGGAGTCAGCTGAATGGTAAGAACAAGATCCGGGCCATCAACACATACGCCCTGCCCGTGATCAGATACCCTGCTGGGGTAATAGGCTGGCCAAAGGAGGAGATAGAAACCACTGACATAAAGACAAGAAAGCTCCTTACCATGCATGGAGGGTTTCACCCCAAGTCCAGCACCCTGAGGCTGTACGATAAGCGGAAGGAAGGGGGCCGGGGACTGGTGAGTGTCAGCACCACAGTCCAGGATGAGACAAGGAACATCCAAGAATACATTGGGAAGATGGCCCCAACTGACCGAGTGCTCAGTGAATACCTCAGGCAGCAGAAACCCAAGAAAGAGGAGGGAGACGAGGAACCATCATGGAAGGACAGGCCCCTGCACGGTATGTACCACCGGCAGATAGAGGAGGTGGCTGATATCCAGAAATCCTACCAGTGGCTGGACAAAGCTGGACTGAAAGACAGCACAGAGGCACTAATCATGGCAGCACAAGAACAAGCTCTGAGCACAAGATCCATAGAGGCTGGGGTCTATCACACCAGGCAAGACCCCAGGTGCAGGCTGTGTAAAGATGCCCCAGAGACAATCCAGCACATAACAGCAGGGTGCAAGATGCTAGCAGGCAAGGCATACATGGAACGCCATAACCAAGTGGCCGGCATAGTGTACAGGAACATCTGTGCTGAGTACAACCTGGAAGTCCCGAGGTCAAAATGGGAGATGCCCCCAAGGGTGGTGGAGAATGACCGAGCTAAGATCCTGTGGGACTTCCAGATACAGACGGACAAAATGGTGGTGGCTAACCAACCGGACATAGTGGTGGTAGACAAACAGAAGAAGACGGCCGTAGTGATCGATGTAGCGGTTCCGAATGACAGCAATATCAGGAAGAAGGAACACGAGAAGCTGGAGAAATACCAAGGGCTCAGAGAAGAGCTCGAGAGGATGTGGAGGGTGAAGGTAACGGTGGTCCCCGTGGTAATCGGAGCACTAGGTGCGGTGACTCCCAAGCTAGGCGAGTGGCTCCAGCAGATCCCGGGAACAACATCGGAAATCTCTGTCCAGAAGAGCGCAGTCCTGGGAACAGCTAAGATACTGCGCAGGACCCTCAAGCTCCCAGGCCTCTGGTAGAGGACCCGAGCTTGAAGGATAAACCGCCCGCAGGGGCGTGCTGGGTGTTTTTTTTATGTAGAGAGAGAGAGAGAGAGAGAGAGAGAGAGAGTCTGAAAGAAGCAGTACTTTTTTAGTTTTTAGCACAACATATAAAAAAGAAGAGATCAGCAAATTCTTTGCCATTTGCTTTGAGGTGGATGAATGTCTACCATTAATTTTTTACTAAAAAAAAAACTACCTCGGAAGGCTACATGCACATGTCCACAAATTTTAAAAAAGATAGAGAGACAGAGAGAAAGTAGAGGTGAAATAAACTTCATTCCACCATCCTTTAATCTTTCTTTGTTTGTCGTTGTCCATCTTGCTTTTGTGTGTATTTGTGTTTCACTGAGGTTTTTGCGCTCTCAAGAAAAGATACTAGCTAACTAAAAGGTTGGGTAATCTTTCAACGACAGCTGGTGAAATTCACACACTAAATAAAAAAAGAAAATAAAAAATAATGATGATGTAACAGAAGAATGCAAGGTGACAGATGTCTCAACCTGTAGCTGGTGTTACATATAATTGCATATCAGTTTGCTTCCTGTTTCCTGCTTCCTGTTTTCTACAGGAACAAAATACCTGTCAATATATTCCCGAGGCCAAAAAGAGGAAGAGCAAAGATACACTGCCCCTGGGAAACATGAATATCTGCACTAAATGCTGTATCAGTCCATCAAGGTTAAACTGAGATCCTCTTCAGCTGTTGGTGCTCAAGGAGTATGTCTGCACAGTGTTTCATGGTAATCCATCCAGTGTTTGCTTGACTGGATGAAAACTGGTGCACCCACAGATGAAATGACAATATAGTTCCTAAAAACGCTCCATTATGATAATAACTGCCTCACGATCAGCATCCCTCAATGAAACCTATCCCAGCTGACATTGGTCAAGAGGTGGGATACACCCCAAGCAGATGTGCCATTCATACCCACAGGTGCAGAGAGAACATACATAATAACATAATAGTTTTTCAGCTGACCAACATAGTGGCTTGAATGGCTGTCATCCTTTGCTGCTTTTCTTTGACTAGGGTATCCAGCTGCCTGTCATTGTAATGTCGCCCTTTCTAAAGAGTCCGACAAGTCTGTGAATCTTAACACATGACTGAAATCCATTGTGTTTTAAATGTCTCAGTAGAGTCACATTTCAATTTTTTGGAAATGCTCTGGAGAAATGTACCGACTGAATAAACCTGCTGTAC
This sequence comes from Aulonocara stuartgranti, assembly GCF_965226115.1. NCBI lineage: Eukaryota > Metazoa > Chordata > Actinopteri > Cichliformes > Cichlidae > Aulonocara > Aulonocara stuartgranti. The sequence goes on along the minus strand of NC_138949.1, from coordinate 24,455,147 downwards.
AAAGAACAGCAAACAACACAGTTTCACAGCCTTAGTTTATGTGTGCCTGGACAAAATTTCTTTTGAATCTGGTCAGTATCATATGCACTGATTTGTGTCGTTGTGTTTAAAATGATTGTTTTCACTTTTAAAAGGTTGGATTTTGCTGCTCACACCAGAAACCAAAGTTTGAGTCTTGCACGTGGCAGGTTTTCACACTTCATTTATATGGTTAATGTAGAAATACATACATAACCTGTATGTGTGTAATCCATACGGTACATAAAATTCACAAAGATGCAAAAAGTTCTTTTAAAGTGGACCAAAGTGGTGGTCCTTGGGCCAACAGTAAGCAGGTGTCCAGGCACATATTTTGACAGTTGTCTTGAAGAATCTATAAATAAGGTTTTTCACCAGCAGTTGTTCTATATTATTAACATCTCAATCCAATCTTTTTTGTTATTTCCTTTTTTTCCAATTTCTTCAACTTATAAAGTTTAAAAATGCATTTATGTCTGTTAAACTAGATTCCGTGATTATATCAGATGTTCTGTTATTTCACCCATCTCTTAATATGGGTGTGTTTGTCTTGTAATCTTTTTTTTCCACTGGGAGTCCAATGTAACAGTCCCCTAGCCGTCACTTCTTACCAAGCTGAACATATGACTCCCTGCGGGTGAGGGGATGTGCTGCTGAGTGAATAACACACACATGCACATACTCATGTAGGTGACACCAGAGCACAGAAAGCCTGCCCAGGTTGAAAAGCAAACAAACACAAGTCTAAACTTCCATCTTTTGACGATCATAACATCCCTAATCCCATTCCCTTACCTCCTGTCTCTGCTCGCCTGCCACTGTGACTCCCTTCACCTTCTGCAACACTCCCTCCTACCTTAACTCCAGCCCCAGCTCCCAAAGCCCAGGGAAGCAGCCGTGCTGGCCGGCTCAGCACCCTGTGCACCTACAGCCCATCCCTGGTCTCTTTGAAGTGGCTTCAGGAGAGAGGTCAGCCTTGCCCAGGAGACCAGCATAGAGGTAGGGACAGCTGAGGTCAATGTGCAGGGGATACGTACACACACACATGCACATAAATGTATGCACACATGAGACAGGACAGAGCAGCTGCAGCCACGGTGTTGAAGGTGTGCTGTACAGCAGGACAGCTTGGGAGCCAGTATGGTCCAGCATGGCTCTGCTGTGCTCTGTTCTCCTCTGTTCTGGGTCACCTATTCTGCACTCAGGTGTGAAATGTAGTCTGCGAATTACCAGATGACCAGATATAAACTTCAGCTCGTAAACAAAATTTTTGCTGCTGCTGCTTCTGGAAAAAAAACTAAACAATGTGGAATATTTGGCTGTTATGCATTCACTGATGTTCGTCTCAGTGATATAATTGTGTGAATATTTGCATTAAATCACTAATGTAGATGGTCCACTACTCTGAAATTGTCACATGAATGCCGTTCATACTGCTGTTCAAAGTGTGGCCAAAATACAAGGAGATCAATGCAACTCCACAAACTATCCAAGTTTCAGTCACATTTAATCTCCACCCTCTTGACACAGAGTCAGCAAACTGAACATTACAGCCACATTACCCCACAGCTGTAGCTGTGAAAGGCTTTCATTTGTTACAGGGATATCGCATTTGATTGCACCACACGGTAAACTGTTCCTATTATTTTGTCTATACACAGTATGTGATCAAAACATTTCACTTCTGCAAATGGAGTGTCCAACTTACACCCTGTGTGCAAATGAGAAGGCACTTTGGTTTTGTGTGTATCAGTGTGTAGTTGCTTATATGTGCTCGCTTGCTTGCCTCCTTATGTGTTATCCAGTGTTGTATCACATGTTCACACACTTGCTTGCATATGCATTTGTATGTGTGTTTGTGGATACCTTCTGCTCATGTGCAGACAGGTTGAACTCTCCCTATAAACACCCCGTCCCCTGGCCCTTCATCATGCACACAAACACACAGATTGTCCTCTACCCCCACACTACCTTCCATACACACATCCATCCCCTTGTTTGGAGCAGCCTGGTTTTTCAGGTTGTGCAGCAGTGTGCAGCTGCTACTCTAAAATGAAAAGCTGGGGTCCAGAAGAGTGGAAACAGATTTTGATTAACTTTACAAGAGTAGTAATAACAATGATATAACCTCGTCATTAACGTTTAATTTGCAACTTCCAATCTTCCCACATTATGATTGTCAAGGAGATGCGTTGGCTGATTAAAGCATCCAAGTCTGATGAAAACTGTAAGGTTTTAAGACAGTCTAAGGTAAAGAGTGGCCCAGAAATGTGTCAGAATATTAGAGTCTGTGATAAAACTGATTTTTTTTATATTGTTATTTCCACATCCTGAATAAGAAATAAAATCATATTGTTATAAATCTCTGTTATAAATTTATTGTATTCATATACTGTAACCAGTTTCTGTAATTTGAACAGTATTAATCTGTAATGCCAACAGTAAGATAGTATAGTAGGTTTACACATTAATTTACTGTAAATGGCAAAGGATTATGGGAAAATATTGGTTCACTACTGTAATTCCATTTTACAGAAGTAAAACCTGCATGGGAAAAACTGACCAATGGCAGAGTCTTCTTTTAAAATTCAATGTTTAACCATCCTTTTGAGGTTGCAGCAAAAGGATAACAGAGAAAAGATGTCACTTTAACAGTTAACTGCCACTCAGCACAAGGTGGCCAGTCAAATTTACAGCAAATTACAGTAAATGCAATTACAGGATACAGGATATTTTTGCTGTAACTTTCCAGCATCCAGCTGCCACTAAATTACTACAGAATTTCCTACATTGTATCTATACATTGCGTCCTTTTAAATAAGAAAACACGTCTATGACAGAAAGCTCTCCCAGTTCAACCTTGTGAATCCGTTTTTTTGTGAACCTCCCACCATGATGAGATTCATGAGCAGCTTCTACGTCAGCAAGTTGTAATTCCTGTATCTCTGACAGCATGTGACAGCAGATTATTTATGAGTGAGGGTAAAAGTAATTATGTGATTGACCGCTGCTTAGCAGCAGCTGCTGCAGTAATGTAGGAATCATTTTGCGCCATGGTGATAAAGAGAGAGCTGAGCCACAAAGCAAAGCCTCTTGATATACTGCTTAGGTTTGCTCTGACGGCCAGCACTAACGTCATAAGCTCTTGGAAGTGACTCTAAGAATGAGACTGCACATTTCAGGAAGGGGCTGTTTATTTTGCAGGACAGCTGGACAAGCCGACAAGACTTAGCAAAGGTGTTTTGTTCACTTTACATTGAATTTTATTATTTGTCATTATGAGAAATGAGTGAGTGAACAGGATGTGTTTGTAGACAGATGTTATCCGCATGTGACAGTGAGGGCAGCCAGAAACCTCATTCTACCGTCATCAAGCATCTCCAAGCTCTGGACTCTGTGACATGTACATACAAATGAAATCCCTATGTCGCACACACACACACACACACACTGCTCTTGTTGCTCTTCCAGCTGCATACTGGAGCTTTACTGGGTGCCATCAAAATAGATTTTGCTCACATTGAGGCAATGGAGGAGCAAGAACACTGCCATTTCTGAGGTGTGACCTTGACATATGGCTAAACACATACTGTTATAAACCTTTAGAAATAAAATGCTCCCAGCTGCATTGACATTGTAAAATATAATATAGAAAATATAGAAAATAATTCTGTGGTTGTTCTTTAAATAGTTTATTATATTTCCAACCCAAATTTACTACAACATGGATGGCTAAAAGCATGCTTAAAAGTGTAGTTTTGTGGCAACAATTACTTTACATCTAAGATATTTCTGTATTTGAGGGTTTTGTCACAGAATTTCATGCTACAATTATGGTTTTGCATCATTTAGCAAGAAAGACATTTTGTCAAACAACACCAACAGTCCTGATGAAGCAGGTTTATGACTTATAAGATAAATAAGTGAATAATTTGTCTATTTATTTTTTTGGCTGTTTGATTTCTTTAAAAATCGACTGACGGGCCTAGAAGTCATTAACTTTTGTGGTCAGTCTGGGAATAATTCAAAGGGTTCTTTACCTCTTCAAGATTGGGAAAAACAGGATATTTTGTGTCATATCATCATAAATATGCCAACTGGTCCCAATAGATGGCTGCACCTCCCTGAGCTTGGTTCTGCCAAGGTTTCTTCCTGTTAGAAGGGAGTTTTTCCTTCTCACTTTCCCCAAGTGCTTGCTCATGGAGTTTTCTCTGTTTTATTGTGGCAATCTAAAGTGCCTCGAGGTGACTGTTGTCAAGATTTGGCAATATATAAATAAAATTGAATTGAATTAAACTAAATTGAATTAATTGAGCATAGTTTAAATTTAAATGAGGAAAAAAAGGAGGCTTTAGATTCACTTTCTGAAGAAAATGTGTTAAAATAATCTGAATGTCCTTCTGTGGTCCTTCAGGGAATCAGTTCATGGATGTTAAATCCAAGTTTCATCCTTGGATTTATGCAATCACTGACATCTTCTTTCAGTAGTCCTTATAGAAAATGGCCTATTTTCAATTATGACAGTCCAATATAAGCATAAAAATGTGGTTGCAATGTGTTTGAATGTGGTTTAATTTACTTTAATGACATTCTGTCTCTAGACTGTATAAAAAATGCTGTAATACCAAAACAGTTCATGCAGTCTTTCATTAAGACCCTTGAATTAAAGTTAAAATTGTTTGCTTCAATCACATCTTATTTGTTTGAGTAGAAATCCACTATGGAGATTTACAGAGGTAAAACTCTAAAAATTGTGCCTTTATCCAACAAATTATGTACTTAACTGTGTTGTGTTTGAAAACATGATAACCTAACTACCTAAAAAAATTAATCAATAAATTAATACAATACAATTCATTTTCAATACACAACAAAAGCGAGTATCTAAAGGGTATTTGCCAAATAGGATAGAAAGGTCAGGATGTGACATGATAAGTAGGATCAGACAGGATGGGAAATGATAGGACTGGATGAAAAACAACAGCTGAGACACTAAAACGTTGCTACCCAACCTAGCCCAGCCTGTGAGAGATGACAGCTAAATGTCCCACCATTCCAAACCATCCATCTCAACATCCTCTCTGCATGTGCACAGCTGCATGTGTGCAGGAGCCGCCCCAGACCACTAGGGAGAGCTGCATTAACTCCGGCTATTTGCCTGTCTGTCTCCCTGCCTCTCCCTGAAATTGCCGACTATGATGCAAACACATCTGCATGACACAAATTCTGTGTTTTAGTTTGTTATAGAACATCTGGAACAGCAGAGTGGACACCTTGTCCCTCAAGAGCACAGCAGCACACCACTGGAGCTAAGATTGGTTTTAAGAAATATTGGAGTGTTTGTTGAATCCCTCACGAAAGCCAGAAGGACTGTTTCTAATGGGCCTACAGGAAGGATGTGGGTTACTGTCTCCGCTGTGTGTGTATGTGTGTGTGTCATTGTGCACGTGAGTTTCAGAGGATGTTAGGCTGTGCACGGCACATCTGTCAGCATCTGGGTGCACAGACTGTGTTTGGTTTTCCAACAACTGGGTGAGATCAACATCAAAAACACACACAGTTTGAGCACAGCCAGAGGACAGAGCACACACACGCATTTCCAAAGCTTCTGATGGCCCCCAAGGGCCCCTCAGTTTCCAATCCTGCCACTTCCTATTTCTGGTCTGTGCCTCAGTTATTTCCTTTGCATGACACTTTCTTTCTCTCTGTCTTCTTTTCTCTTTAGTCTCCTCCTCACACTTGCTCACAGACACACATGAATACTTTATGTGTAAATGTGATTTTCCCCAGGCTACACACTCCTTGGGGAAGCACAGGAGGAATCATCTTCTCCTTCTCTGAACAAACTGCTGCGTAACATCTGTGTGCAGGAACAGAGAGATGTGAGAAGGATATCTGTCAAGGGAGGAGATGTCTCTCAGTTACATTTCTCTCTCAGCAATTTGCATTTCCCAAATGTGCCCTAAGCTGTGTTTGATAAGAAGACGCACGTGAATGTGGGGCAGATACGATCAATTCAATTTATTTTCTTTTATTTTCTAATAAGGTTACCATAAAACTCATTACATTTTTATCATTGTGAATCCATTTCACACTACCTCTGCCGCATCAGTAACATCTGACAGCCGTTACTCATAAACACTCCAGTGAAATGTGTTAGAATTTGTTGACAAAAACAATGTTTTTCAAAAAGGATAAACAGATTTTAGGATATCGCTTCAGTATAAATACTGACATACGACCAAGGTAATTCACTTTCATGACAGATTTAGGAGATAATATCCCATCCAAAAATATGCCAGCAAATACAACATCATAACTCCATGTCCAGTTGTTGTTTACTCAGTCAGTGTGTGATGGCTGGCTGGAGGTCGCACACAGGGGAGGGCTGCATCCTGTTGCCACAGTGTGTGCTCACCATATGGGGGGGCCCTTTCTATAAGCCCTCTGGAAGTCCGCACACATGGATCTCACAAACAGAGCTAAAGCAGCCTCATGGATGTCACCTCTGTGGCGACACACACACAGACACAAACGTACACACACATAAATCTGCTTCAGCATCACAGTTACACACCCTCCAGATGATGAAGCTAATTGTGTCCCACTGTTTGATGGAACATGTTGTGTTTTTATTTCAAAAACCGCCTTCTTGTTTATGGAGAGATATTGGCTTTAGGTGGTTTGGAAAACACTGGATTTGGTGATTAGAAAGGACAGAGGGTGACCTCAAAGTAACGCAATTGAAGGTCACCAGGCTGGATTATGTGATGCCATCATTTTTCATGGTAATTTATATATGGTCATATCAAGAACCTTAATGAAATGAAATGAGTGTGCAATGTGAAAAAACAGACTGAACAAAGAATCCTGACGTTCTCTGTTATTACTCTGTCATTGCTGAAACTCTGCTCTTGCAAATTTCTCTCACAGAGATTTGTGGTATTTTCAGCCATACTTTTAAAAGGTTATGGATCACTAACTGTACACATCCTGTCCATCAAACTTAAGGTAGTGAAAAGAGTGAAGCGTTTAGTGGATAAACAGGCAGATATTACCGTTAGCAGCTTGTTAAGGCTAAAACTAGGATAAAAGAGATTGAGTGCTGGATCTTAAAAAGGTGACTCAAAGCAAATGAATACATATTGTACTTTTTATAGATTGATGAACCCAAGAAGTGAACTGAATGCTGCAGATTTAAAATCCACTTTTTAGACAATGTAATCATTCACTTTAAGAATGGTTGTAGTATATTACTGCTGCCAAGGAGTTTTTGAATGATTTGTTTTGCCTGTTTGTTAGCTGGATTACTAAGAAAAAAATATTTAGAAGAATTTGCTTAAAAACCTGACCACAGGTAGGACAGTAACTAACTTCTTAGTTGATCTAGATCCAGGCACTTTTGGAAAGAATCTTTACCATTGTTATTTGAGTGGGGAAAAAAAGGCCATTATGTTAGGTACACCTTGCTAGTACCAGGTTGGACAGTGCAAAAAATAGAAGTAGCACCCAGTGTGGTCTTCTGCTGTTGTAGCCCATCTACATCAAGGTTTGGTGTGTTGCACAACCTATGCACAACCTTGGTTGTAACAAATGCCTTCCCATCAGCTCAAAGCAGTATGTCCATTCACCTCTGACCTCTGGCATCAAAGAAAGGCAGATCATTTTATGTAAACGCTACAGATAGTTGTGAAAATCCAAGTACCACCAACCATTAAAGGTCACTTAGATCACCTTCCTTTCTCATTCTGCTGCTCGGTTTAAACTTTGGCAGGTCGTCTTGACCATGTCTAATTGCCTAAGTGCATTGAGTTGCTGCATTGTGCTGATTAATTATTTGCATTAATGAACAACAGGCATACCTAATGAAATGGCCGGTGAAAGTATATATCCAATTGAAATAAGAAAACTGAAGTTGATATCAATTTCATGCCTCCCAGGGGCCAGAGGTTTCCGGTTATACCAACACTGAGCAAAAATCCATTAAAGTGGCATAGTCTGATTAATTTATGTTTAAATTCTTGTGTGAGAAAGGTGAACAGGCACATCGTATCAAATAATATCTCTTTCATCTGATTCATCTTCCAGTTCTTTTATCCTTTTATGTGGTCTCTCTTTCTCTGCAATTTACTAGTCCTGTATAATGAGAGTGTGGGTCCCTCCATTTAGCCCAAGGCTTACAGAACTAACATCTGGGCTGTTTGGCAGGCTGGCTGCCATTGGTCTTGTTGGAAAGCCTCTTCAATGCTGCTCCAGATGCAGGCAAGGGAGGCCCAGCACACACAGATGGAGACACACACACACACACACACATACACGCACACATCAGAGCTGGTATGTACACATGCAGTGCACACAACATTAGCAACATCGCTTCTTATACACATTGGCACAGTGCATACTACACACAAAAAAGGCTTTGCATTCATGCACACAGCTGGAAATACAAATACAGATGTGGTGAGTTAAAGGCACAGTAATCCGCTGACAAACAATACGCACGCAAATCCAATCTCGCGCCCAGATGGAGACAGAATGGCAGGTGATGTGGTGGGCAGAGCCGGCGCATTGTTGGCACAGGTAACATATTCTCAACAGCTGGCGCAGGTTAGGCATTCCTGGGAATTGGAGCCACAAGGCAAATGTTCCCGCTGGCTGGGGGGCTGGCGCTGTGGCAGGCAGGCTGGCAGGCTGGCACGCCATCACCCCTATCCACACACACTTTACGCAAAACTGATGAATGCTGGAGAAAAATGAAAGGCGCACGAATACTTTCACAGGCAAAGAACTGAACTGGTTATAGCAGTCATATGCGCATGTGCAGCGACATGGATTTTAGGTACAAAGCAAACTGATATGCAAAGAAAGAGACGAGTAACGCTTTTGCATCATTCCTGCACAGTTTTTTCTGTGTGTGTGCACATGTTTTGTTTTGGTCTCTCTTCGCCGTGTGGAAGTGTATTAGCCTTTTCACAGCCTGGGGGCTCATTTCCTGCCGCAGCTGTTGGCTAGTTCTTCTGACATCTGGACTGAAGAGAGACAGACAGGCAGGCAAGCAGACCGGCAGACAGAGGCTACAGTAACTCGTTTCATTTCAACATGATCTCTGAAATCTTAGAATAAAAATTTGAGGAGATCACACTGCTGCTCTTGCACTCTTGGCCTGGGCTCGGCTGCATCTGCTGTGTCTGTATTTATTTAAAGCTCTGTCCATGTTAGTGTTTCTCCCTCTCCCTCAGTGTATTTGTATGTGAATTCTGCCTGGACAGATAGCAGCTGCAGCAAGTCTGACCAGCTCCATACCTGGCTCCCAAAGACTTTCTTTAGAGCTTTAAAAGTAATTAAAACATATAGAATAGAATAGAATAGAATAGAATTCAACTTTATTGTCATTGCACATGCACAGGTACAGGGCAACGAAATGCAGTTTGCATCCATCCAGAAGTGCTTTAGTGATATAGATATATTACAATATATATTAGCAATAATATAGATATGTGAGTATATTACAGAAATGGGTCTATTATGGTATGTTATAATGTACATGGTATGAAGTATGTTGTGAATATTCTATAACTATAGGTATGTACAGGCTGTAGTGAGTACAAGCTATGTACAGGATATGAACAGGATATAAATATGAAAAACTATACAGAATATGAAATAAATAACTTTACAGAAATCTGAGATATACAGCTATACAGAAATGGGAACTATGCAAGTTGTAAACAGTTGTAGGGTTAAAAATTATCGTATGTACAGAATGATTATTTACAGAACTATACAGTAGTGCAGTTAAGATAAGTGAGGGTGTGGATAATTTCTACAGAGGCTATATAAAGTGCTAGTGGTTGTGAGTGGTGGTTCAGTCCATGTTATTATTGTGTGTTTGAGGGTACAGTTGTCCATTGTGGGTGTGTGTATGTTCAGTCCATGTGTTAACGTGGGTCAGATGTCAGGAGGCAGAGTTCAGGAGTCTGACAGCTGTGGGGAAGAAGCTGTTCTGGTACCTGGTGGTCTTAGTCCAGAGGCTCCTGTAGCGCCTCCCAGAGGGCAGGAGGGTGAAGAGTCCATGTGATGGGTGACTGGGGTCTCTGATGATTTTCCCAGCCCTTTTCAGACACCGCTTCCTGTAGATGTATTTTATGGCAGGAAGTGGGCAGTTTTCACGACCCTCTGCAACGCCTTCCGGTCCGAGGCAGAGCAGTTCCCGTACCAGACTGTTATACAGTTGGTCAGGATGCTCTCGATGGTGCAACGATAGAAGTTCACCAGGATGTCTGAGGACAGGTGGTTCTTCCTCAGAGTCCTCAAGAAGAAGAGGCGCTGGAGAGCTTCCTTGACCAGCTTGGAGCAGTTGGTCGTCCAGGTGAGATCCTCGGAGGTGTGGACTCCCAGGAACTTGAAGCTGCTCACACGCTCCACAGCCGTCCCTTTAATGTGGATGGGTGGATGTGGGTCAGCATTCCTCCTGTAGTCCACGATGAGCTCCTTGGTCTTCTCGGTGTTAAGCAGCAGGTTGTTTCTGTCGCACCACTCAGCCAGACGATCCACCTCCTCCCTGTAGGCGGCCTCATCGTTGTCACTGATGAGGCCAATCACCGTGGTGTCATCTGCAAACTTAATGATGGTGTTGGAACCATCAGCAGGTCTGATGGATATAAAAAATAAGCAACAAACTCATCTGCTGCTCATTATTAATTATGCTTTAGAAAATGTTTTTATAGCCTTTTGTCTATACAGCACTGAAATGCCCAACGCATAAAACCCCAGGACACTACAGTGACTATCAGTGCTTTAGTAAAGTACAGGTTAAGCACACTTTCCTGGGCATTAATCTAATGAAGGGTGGCAGATGTGTGTCCTTGGTTGCATTTTCATTACTACTACTCATTGTGAGTCCACCTCACAGGCTCTGCCTGTTATTTTACCCTCTTCAACTCTCTTTAGACCTGTGACTGGCTTGTATTTCTTGTTACTATAGGATGAACTGCATTTATAGAGCGATTTTCTAGTTTTATTGAACACTCAAGACACACTCAGTTATTCATCCACACATTGGTACAGCATTTTTATTGTATAATAATAATAATAATAGTAGTAATAATAATGAAAAATTACAATCATGTGAGGTCATAATAGAGGCTGCCACAGTAGCAGCACTGATGGAGGGATAAAAATCTCACACACTTTGGCACTCGGTCATTTTTCCCCCCAGATTGAATATTTCGGCAGTAATTGGATTGACGTGAAAATTGGTCCATTTTTTTTTCCAGATTTGAAGTGAAATAATCTGATTTTGCTTGATGGCTTATCATAAAATCTGGCACATGAATGAATGCTCTCCCTAGGAACTGAAATAAATGAACTGATATAACATACAGTCATGTGAAAAAGAAAGCACAACTCATGACCCAATAACTCCAATAAGTACCTTTAGCAAGAATAACTTGAAGTAATCATCTTATGTATGACTTTGTTGTTGTTTTTTTCATTGTTGTTTAGGAATTTTGGCACTTTCTTCCTTGCAACATGGCTTCAGTTCATTGCAGTTTACAGGCATTTGTTTATTCACTTAAAGTCACTACACAGCATCTCAATCACCAGGATTGCTGCTATGCTAGCTCTCATTGTCCTGCTGCATGATTTAATTTCATCCAACCTTTACCTGTTGAACATATGGTCTCATATTTTCCTCTCAATGCTTTGGAAGACAGAGGAGTTCATGGTTGACTGAATAGATGTAACCAGTCAGTATGAACAATGCTGTGCATTGTAGCTAGAGTTGGTTGGAGTTTACTGCTTAAATGGCAATAGACTCTAACAAGCTTTTAACATGGGAAGGTCAAGGTCAAGGTCAAGGTTCTTTATTTGTCACATGCATAGTTATACAAGTATAACACACAGTGAAATGTAGCCTGACACGCTCCTCGACATGAAGCAGGTGGGAAGAAGATTTAAGTGCGCAGTTTTAGGGAGGGTCCTGTTCCCCGTCCTCTCTCCTACCTGCAAAAGTGTTTATACAAGCCTCCAAATATGCCATCAGAGATCGGACATCCAAATATTTTAGGGAACTCAAGCATCCATCATTTTACTGTTAACCTGTTACACTCCTAACAGTCCTGGTTCATAGTGTCAAATTCAACTACTGAATGTAAATTAATTTTGTGGTACCAACAGCAGGATGGAAGAGACGGAAGTCAAACACAAAGTGATCATTTAATCCAGAAAGACTCCAGAATATTGCAAAGTCCAAAACCAGGGATATAAATTCATGAAACACAGAGAATACGTAGCTAGGAAGCACACAGCTATGAAACCAAGGAACTATTTTAATTTTTGACAAAGGTATCCCAAGTAAATACAAAATGCAGCTTCTAAATGTGATTTCCTTTATTAAGGGGGAAAAGGTTAATATTAAACTTTGTTTGATTTTATTTGATCTGAAACATGTAAGTGTGACAAGTATGCAAAAAAAACAAACAATAAATCAGGAAGGGGCAAATACTTTTTCATGGCTCTGTATGTAGACAACACAACAAAGAACAAAGGAAGACTGAGACAACTGAGACAATATACACACAAACAGAAATAGGTGGAGACTACACACAGCTGAAAACAATCAAGACAATGAGCAGGGGAAGATCAGAAAATTAGATACAGAAGATCAAAGAGCTACCAAAACAAAACAGGAATTCAATTCAGTTTCATTTATAAAGCATCAAATCACAACAGCAGCCACCTCAAGGTGATTTATATTGTACACTAAAAACCCTACAACAATACAGAGAAAAATACCAACAAAACAAATAACCCCCTATGAACGAGCACTTGGCAACAGTGTGAAGGAAAAACTCCCTTTAAACAGGAAGAAACCTCAGACAGAATCAGCCTCAGGGAGAGGCAGTGACAGGGTGAGTGTGAGTGGAGGAAGACAGGACAAAAAAGACAATGTGGAAGAGAGCCAGAGATTAATAATAACTAATGATTAAATGCATAGTGGCTTGTAAGCACATAGTGAGTGAAAAATGTGAGTGAAGAAGAAACAGCATCCGCCAGCAGATTAGGCCTATTGCAGGGTAACTAAGGGAATATTCAAGGTCAGCTGAAGCCTAATCTTGAAAGTAGAGAGGCTGTCCGTCTCCCGAATAAAAACTGTGAGCTGGTTCCACAGAATAAGACACAACTAAACAAGGAGCTCAAATTAAAGCAACAACTCTGCAACTAGTCAACCAGGTATTAGACCTTTGTGTGTCCATTAATTAGACACACAAAGAACCCAACACAAAGGATTAGCTAAAATGAAAGGCTCAAAGGAGCCTAACTATAACCAAGGGCCACTGGGGAGATATAAGAATGTAAAAAATGCAAACAACCTACATTTAAAAAGGAACAAAAAACAAAAACTCAAAGAAGAACCACTCTTAGAACCAAAAGCAATCATGAGCTCTTAAAACTCAAAGTCCTGGCTCCAGGATTGAGGGGTCACGATGACCCACAGAGCTATGAGACCAGATATTTACCCAAAAAAACTGAAGGACCTTGCTTCTGGCTGATGGAATTTTAAAATGGCCAGGAGGGGAAAAGGATACTTTTTTGAGAAAACTACTGAAAACAGTGACCTGAAATTTTCTATAATTCCTTTAAAGAAGTTGAACAAATTAATAAACATTCTTCCCTAAAAACATGAGATATTAAACAGGCAGGATTAGAGGCTGTATAACACAGCTCTGTGTAACAGTGGAGAGCGGTGTGGCGATCGGAGCCAAACGTGATGCTTCTTTATGGTCTCAAACGCAGCAGTTTGCCTGAGTGAACAAAATTAATTTGATTTCGTTTGCAGTATGAATTTGGAAGGTAAAAGCCCTTAAATGTCCAGCAGGGGTTTTTGTCTGTGGCAAGGCAGCTGGCCAGATGTAGAGTCCCCCACCACAGAAGCCCACCACCCCCACTGCACACACACATACACACGCACAACTCTCTCTTAGTTCAGCAAGGGGACGGCCGGCTGGCTGTTGGCTTGGAGGCGCACTTAACCAATTTAGCTTCCAGATGTCCATCATACAGGCTCAGCCAAAGCTCCACAGTTCTCTGCAAGCTTCACACAAATGGGTGTGAGTCTCTCTCTCTCACACACACACGCACGCACACACACCCACGTTGCATAGCTGTGATATGCTGATGTTTGCTGAGACAGATATGTATAGAATGGCACAGACATCAGATGTATAAAATTCCCTTTAACACATCACACACGCACAGCAGCACCGCTCTCCTTGTGCATATATGAGAGCGACACTTGATTGACAAGTACAGATCCTAATAAAACTGAGACTCGCTTTTTGATCATGTCTAATGATCCTCCACCATCTGGAGATGAGCAAGTTAAATACACAGTTGTTTCTCCTGATGTCTGGTCCCACTGAGACACACGCACGCACAAATACACACACACTCTCGTGCATCAGAAAATGCGCTCTTGTACGCACACGCATGCTCAGGAACGCACGTGCAAACGCTAGAATCCACTCACACAAACACAAATTCACTTTCCTTAAATGGACAGATGCTGCACCTCTAGAGGCACAGAGACCCAGCAGCTGTTCCCCAGCCAGTCAGATGGGCGACCATTGATAGTTCATGAATATTTTACACTCAGTCAAAATGGCTGCATTCCAAACCGCCTACAACAGCAGCCACATTGAACCAGATGATCAAATCATTAAACTATATGGATGGATTTCCTCCCACTGTCAGCTGAAACAAAGTTTGTTCTTCCTGGAGGTTTTGACACTGACAGAAAGTTTGTGTTGGCTTTTTAGCTTGAGCTCAGGTGTTTAGGAGAGGATGTTCACATTTATGTCTCGTAATGCCACACATTTATGGAAAATTTAGGGACCTGCATAAATCCTGGGCCACATTGCTGCTGTATTCACATGATTAATCTCAGCTGAACAGGAGGTATGAGCCTGTTATTTCACCAATAACAGGCTTCCTTTTTCTCATACAGTCCAGTGATATAGAATGGATGCACTGCACACTTCTGCAAGAAGAAAAAATGGTGGATCAGGATGCCTGGTATGCATGGAGGAAAGAGGGCAGCCAATTGAACTAATAGAAATTGCTTCCATTACGTTCTCTATTTCTCTTTTGCTGTCTCTGCCTTGGAGGATGGATTAATCTCATCTGCCCCAGGGCTGGGATTCAAACATCTGTCTGCACCCCCTTTCCTTCCCTTCATCTTCGTCTGACAGCCAGCCAGTGTCTCCCAGAGTGTCTCCCCTCTTGCATACCTCCATTATGGGCATAATTAAGGAAGCTGTGGGACATACTGTGGAGGGCTGCTGCCTGCTGCAGGTTTGGGAAGCTCAAGGATTGATGGATAAGGAGTGTCCCTAACACAGGCTGAGACTTTATGAGAAAAAAACCAATTTATGCTCTTTACTTATATCAATAAAGATGCCCAAACAATTGTCAAAGGAAGTGAGATAATGATCCTGGCTGCTGCGTACTCTGCTGCCCTTGCGTGTTGCTTTTAATGGGTTTATTTCATTATTTCAGCCCCCTGCTGCTTCGAAACTAAGCTGAACCATCTACCAGACGGGATATCTCTGCAAATGAACATTTGTTTTTTCCTGCTTGGAACATTTAGTTCATGTTCATTCAGGGCAACTTATAAGACGTGCAAATAAGCTTTAAGATCTTTATCGCCAAATTTATCATGAACTTAAATGTAGGAATCACAGCAAACTGATGAGAACGGGAACATAGAAAGCAGTATTAATCACAGCGCAGGATACATAAATTATACAATGAGATCAGATTTAGAGCTCAGATCTTAGAGTCGCTTCTCTTGCACACTGAAATGAGCCAGTTGATGTGGTTCAGGCATCTGATGCCACCTGGACACCTTCTAGGTGAGGTTTTTAGGCCAGCTGGGAGAAGATCCAGGGACAGACCCGGGACATGTTGGAGACATAATGTCTTTCAGATGGCTTGGGAACACCACAGTGTCCCCCAGGAAGAGCTGGAGGAGGTGGCCAGGAAGGGAAGTCTGGGCATTTCTGCATCGCTGCTGCCCCAGCTACCAAGACCCAGATAAGTGGCAGAAAATGGATGGATGACTAGATGGATTTAATTGCAAATAAATATATCTTCAGTTGAGCACCCTGAGAAGTCATTTATTTTTGCATTTCATTGGGGAAAATGAGGACTGTTGAAAGAATTACCTTTAGAGGTGCTTTCAAACAGCCATCCATGTTAAAAAAAAAAACAACTTTGAATATGAAAACCCCTTAACAAGCAAAATATAATTAATGCTGGCAGCGAAAGCCAGAAGATGTGAAGCATGCAGTCCTAATATCTAAGGTATGGCCAGAGGTTTCCAGTGATTTACTTCATCTGCCAGATGCACAACATGCTTTTTCTTTGCTTTAAAAAAAAGAAAGAAAAAGCTTTGCTCAGGACTATCTATTCCAACAAAAAGATAAATAGCAGCATCAATCACTCTCTCCTAAAAGACAGTAAAAAAGAGTGAACAGAGAAAAATAAGCACTGGGAACACAACTACAAGCCAGAGAAGCATAAAGAAAGTCTGCTTAAATCTGAAGGAGATATTTAACACTTCCAATCGTTCTTTGAAGTGATTTTTTTATATTCTAGCCTTAGGTAAGAGCTTAAACATGTGCAGATATGCAGTCTAGTACCTTTCTTGCATGTATGCCCTTTATCAGAATAATTTTTAATCAAAATGTAAAACAAGCAAAGATAAGTTGAAGTCAATTCTACTGGACAGAGAGTGAACCGGTGTGTAAAATATGGGATCTACAGCGACCTCCAGAGGCAGAAATTATAACACTTACTCAGGACAATGCTGCATTTATTCGGAAGCGAAACACATGCTGTAATTAGTCTGGCTCTATATGTTTTCCTAGAAGCATTGTGCATGATTCATGTTTAAAGGAAACAACTCTTAGCATTGTTGTCATTGTCGTAACAGACAACAGAAATGTGAGAAAGGCCTGAGTGCTGCAACATAAATATACGAGACTATTCGTAGATGTTTTGTTCTGTTCTTTCTTAATGTCCTCTGAGTTTTAAGCAGAAAGAAGGAGAACTAAACCTAAACAAAACTTCTGCTACAGATAATAAGCTCTGCTATGCATACTGGTTCTTGCATGTTTCTCCCTTCTGCCTGCCGTCTGCTTTGTCTTTCAGCTGTAAGGAGGATGAAACAGTAGTGCAGATAATTTCAAACATCAGTCTAGCTCTGCTTTCTTGGCTCACATGTTCACACACTTGGCTGTATTCTGGCATCTGTCAGTGGCAAAACAATATGTGGATCAGAGGAGGGAACACGAGAAAGGTGAAAGAAGTTTAGAAAATTGCACAGGAGTCTCTGGAGAACAGATTTCAGTACATCCAAGGCTATCTTTCTCTTTTCAGTCATCATATACAGAAGCTACAAAAGACACTTCCGGAGAGGTGAGCTTTCCAATACAGCCAAAGTGAAAAAGAGAAACTCTAAATGGCAGCGTATATTAAATATGGCTACATCTAAAATGCTTTGACTGCCATACGTTTATTGCACAAATTAGCCAACAGTTTTTAAAAGCCTGTCCTTCAGTCCAATTTCCTGCACAGGCCCCCTCGTTGAACTGCGTATTTTCGTGCATGAACAAGGGGCTCATTGTAATGCGCTGGTAACATGGATCCCTAAATTGATAGACACATAACAGGGTCATCATTCATTTGCATTTTAACAAGTCCTTCAGCTATGACACCAGATCGTGTGAATTCATTACCATACAGGGCTGCGGTTCATCCAGCCATCTATTAGTGACGCCAATTAGTTTACTGGGACAGGTTCACGAGATGCAAATAGGCCCTCAGACGCACCAAGCAGAGCTGCCCCAAACTTTTTCACATAGAGACTCTCATGACAGACACACATTCAAAAAAGGTTTTTGTCCCAGTGACCCACATCTGTGAGAAGTTGAAAAATATGTTGTAAGCATATAATTTGTGGTAAGTGGGGTAATAAATAAATTCATCTTGTGTGTCACTCTAAGCTTTAAGTCTCTGAACATCCTTATTTTGAAATCTGTGAAATGGTGTCCCTTTATCTGGACAGGAAGATATATTGCTGCTGATGTTGCGCCGTGTCCTAGATTCAGTGCTCTCTTCTCTCAGTTGTCACGTAGGAAACGTGCAACCTCAATATCTGTGAAGCATTTCGTACTGCTAAAGGCATCCATAACAAAGACTGATAAAAAAACAACTAAATTAAAACAAACCAAAAAAAAAAAGAACATCAGCTTGATTTCTGCTCGCCCGTTACTGGTGGAACAAACCAGTCCGGTGTAAAAATGTGCAACAGCCTGTTTATTGTAAACTGCCACTTACAGGTTAGACAGGCCCTGCCACCAGAAGCCTTGATGTTACTTCAGGAGGACAGAGCAAGTCACAGGTCTCCCGTGAAAGAGAAGTCCAAGACAACTCATGTGTCACCCGGGAAAGATACGGGCAGTTAAAACCTGTCAGCCAGCACAGGAACCTGTTACTTTTATTCACCCTTTTGTATCCAAGGTCACTGCTGGGCCTGTATTAGTCATTTCAGAAAAGAATTTCCTTCTTCCTCCTTTCATTTCAGACTCCGATTGACGCCTGTAAGAGTGATTTCTGGTGGAGACAAAACAAACATTTTAACTACACCTTACAGACATTTTGGATTTGTTCTTCTGACTCACACAGCTTAGGCAGCCACACTTTATTATAGGTTTTAACCGTGCTATAAGCATGAACAGCAACAGAGGCACATTAGTTTTTCTCACTCCAAAAATCATCATAGCCTCTGTTAAGGAGACAGTTTCCTCAAATATGTTAACATGTCTTTGGATTAGTTCAAATACAGATATAAGCTTTCACAGAGGAAAGACAAGTTTAAGATTTTAAGAAATTCTTGGTATTGGACAAGCTCATAGTGTACAGATGTGACTCAAGCAATCATATTATTAGTGATTAATATTTTTATTGTGTTTAAGCAGAAGATAAATTGCTGTTTAGTTCATAACATGTCAAAGAAGTAAAACAAATGATCATTTTACTGTTAACTGTGGCTCTCAGAGCTGTCTGTCTATTTAGTCACTTAATGAATAATAAAAACACATTAAATAAAATGCCTTTAAGGCCTTTGTAACAGTTAACTGCAGATAAAATGTTAATCAGTTTTATTCTTTGTGCTTTGAAGAATCACCCTAGTTATACACTGCAATTTTGATATTATTATGAAAGTAGTAAAGCGTAGATTGTTCCTTCTAACAAATAAGACCAGGCCTGATAACATGTCTCAGATGCATTATAATGAACATGGGCTCTGAAATGTTTTGAATAAAACCCACATACTACTACTGCATCAGAGCCACACCTGGAAAAGGTTTGAGGATTTGCCACAGGAGACACTTTATAGGGAAATGACAGCGGTATTATCAATAGCTGTATTCTCAATTTTGTGGATTCTGATCTACTGCCATGGCTTTCTGATGCACCTACAGGCCAGCTGAGCCATCATTAACACTTTGTTCTTTTCCTACCTCGGCAAGTCAAAACAGGTTTGGTATATATTAGCAGGTAGGCGCCTCTTTGCAGCCACTGAGGCACACAAAATACCTTCATGGTTTGACCAAGGCATTTTGGCTTGGGGGCCAAATAAAACATACAGGCAACATTAACAAGGGGATGCCAACATCACTTCCTTTATAGGGATGGGGGCATGTTTTTGTCCAAAGGTGCATTATGAAAAAGTGAAAGTTAAACTGTGTCTATCTGTCTATCTATCTATCTGAGGGATCAAGGTTAACTGTGTTGAAGAAACAAACTCTGAAGCAGACACACAACCTCTTTACTTTTTACTACAAGCTGCAATCACCCATTCACACACACCATACAGTATTTTTCTATCCATCACTTGGAGTGGAGTATCTTGCCCAAGGACACTTATCTGACTAGTAGATGAACTTCTCCGCATCCCTTCATCGGGCAAAGAAAACTTTTTTTATTGATTGAACAAAATTTTTTATTTTTAACTGGATGGACAGCACACACTTTTAAAATGAGGTGGCATTAAAATGAAGTAAGGTAAGTGAGCAAGGTAGGTTTGTTGACTTTACATCTTCCTAATTATCTATCAACTACGTAAATACGTAATAAATTGTTTGTAACACTTGAAAATGTTTATCAGCGGTGCATTAACAAACACACTAATATAAATGCTCGCATTTGCTTACAACTACTACGCAATATAAATAGTTTATCACATCTTCATCTGGTCATCATACATAATACATGTCCACCTCTGGAAGTGGTGCAGCTGGCTTTATGCCTGTGTCTTAAGCATTATCCAGCACCACTGGAAAACCCAACCACATGTTTTTACTTCCTGTCAAGGTGGTGCACCTGCTCATATCAGCTCCACCCCCTTAGCCTCCCTCCCTCCCTGCCTCCTACCCCCCCCCCCCCCCCCCCCACGACACCTCTCGCTCCAGGTTTGACTACAGTACCCAGAGCGCACTGCGCCGCTCTCCACTCTCCCTCGCTCTCCGCTGCGCCAGTCCGCCTCACTGACTCGCAGAACCAGTTGGTTTGGCCCAGCTTCTTGTTTCCTGCCTTCTCACTGTGTGTGTGCTGCTGCTGTTGTTGTTGCCTGGTGTCAACCTACGCCGACGGGAGAAGAAGACATATCCCTCCCTCTCCTCTGTCAGAGGGCCGCTTCCAATTTGCCTTCACTTTCCTCCTCGCCGGCACCATTGGCTTCCGTGCCGTGCCAGTCAACTCGCCTCCTTCCCCAGCCCGAGTTGAGCAGCAACAGCTCGGAAACATCTGGCCGCCGCAGAGTGCTAGACTCCCCGTCCCTGCGCCTGCTCGCCTCGGCAGCCTGTTATGGAAATTAGTCCAAAGTCAATCTAGTTTTGTCTCCGAAGGAAAAAAGAGGGGATTTTGACGGAGGAAGCGGGGAAGACGGTGGACCTTCTTGTCTGTAAGTGCTGCTTCTAATACCGGAGTCCGATTAAAGGAGGCTCAGGAGAGAGAGAGAGGGTGGGTTACGGAGGGGAAAAAGTAGCTAAACCTTCCTTAGCATGACTGTGTTGTCTCCACGCACTAATAGTTGCTATGTTAGCCGTCCCTCCGCGGTGTTTTAGGGGCTGTTGTCATAGCACCTGGGCCTCCCGAACAACTGTAAATAGCTCAATATTGCAGCCCGTCCGCCTTACTTTTGTTAGCCGCGATCGGGCTATAGCTAGCTGCGTGGGTCAGTGTGTCTCCGTGTGTGTCTCTCCCTGTTTTTCTGTGTTTGTTGTGTCTTCTGGTAAGAAATTAATTACAATACTCCTTTTCTCGCTCGGAGACTTGTCTCTGAACAGCCTGTAAGCGGTAGCAGGAGTTGGACTTTTATGCTAATTTTTTCTCCGGACTGTCGTGGGCAGGCAGCTTGAAAATTGAGTCTTAAATTAAAACAAACTCCAGCAGACTTTCTCCTAAATTTGATAGCACTTTAGAGGTGATAAAAACGCGTCAAAGTGAGGTGAAATTGATTTTTTTTAAAGCGACTTCCAAACCGTGTAATTAAAAGAACTCCGGTGGTGAAGTTAATTAGAAGTTTAAGTTGATTAATGTGATGTTTCCCGCACTTTATTTCTGTTTTATTGACACAGTGAAAATTTTCATTACAGGAGATTACACGGCAAATATTTCTAATTAACTTACAAAATGTTGAAATGGGTGATTATGAAACAAAGAAAAAATAATATAAATGTAATTTATTTCCACATTTGTGTGCAGCTGTGATCACATTTTATTGTGGAAACTCAGTGGGCGGTGTTGCTATTATTTTATTTAAAAAAAACACAACTTTATTTACAGCCAAAATAAAATAGAAAATAAAAGTTGCAGAGTTGTAAACGTTACAGAAAGTTTGCCCAAAACGAAAGCGAAATACAGCCGTTATAATAAGTGTAATAAGTTTCTCCCCGGCTATTAAACACCCTGCACACCTTTTGTTTTGCCCTCACTGGACTCTTTCGGCTCATTTTTGTCACCCAGTGAGTCGTTCGAAGGGTCCGGGCAGTGGTGGTGGTGGTGTGTAGGGGGTGGTGGTTGCTGGATACATGGATATATGGATGGATGGATGGATGAGCGGATGAATGAGTGAATACAAGACGAGGTAGCGGCGCTGAACCGTAAAAGAGTGGAAAACAATATCAGCTGCGTGCGTCTGTCAGTTGCAAATGTGCCGTGTTGGCTTTTGTTTATGGTAACTGGAAGGAGAAAAAGACAGAAGGAGAAGGACAGAGAAGTGCATTTCAAATGATTTTAGACGCCAGGTAAAAGAAAAGTTGTTTGTGTGTGTGTATGTGTGTTTTTTAGTGCGTAAACTTTGCATTTCCTTAATAGTTTTGGTGGCAGTTGCAGCTTAGTGATTTTGATGTGTAAACTCCAAACACCAAATCCCAGAATATTTTAGCCGACTTGTGTTTTATTTCCCAGAGAGAGAAAAAAAGGAGGGGGAGAAGAGAGACAAAGTTGTGCGGTGTTGGTAGAATGAAAGAGGAGTCTGGTGGCAGGAGTGTAGAGGAGGCAGCATATGGCTGTAGAAAGAGCACAGCTGGAGGTAGCATCTCCATCTGAGGATGATGTCAGAGCAGCTGACAGGCTGCCATCCACCCCACCTCCTCCTCCTCCATCCCTCCACTGCCTCCACCCCTCCCCAGTCCTTTATTGTGAGTCTCAGCGGCAGCCTGGGAGAGTCAGTGCTGTGCGTGTGTGTGTGCAGTGTGCGCACGCTGTGTGTGTGTGTGTTTGTGGCTGCTGATCAGCGCCAGTTAGGAGGAGGAGGAGGAAGAGGAGGAGGAGGGAGGTGGTATCTCGTTCCCCCTCCAACATCTCCTCCACTTTGCATCTGTCCCTCGCAGTTTGAACAGCGTGTTTTTTTTTTTTTTTGCTTGCCTGCCTGCCTGCCTGCCTCCCTCTTCTTCTTCTCTCCTCTTCTACCCACTCATTGATTCAGAGAGAGCGAGCGAGCAAGAGAAAGAGCAAGAAAGAAAGAGAGAGAGGGAGAGGGCGATACACAGCCATTCCCAGCCAGAGAGCCCGGCTATTCTGCTACAGTGGAGTTAATCAAGTTGATGCATACTGCTGCAGGTATTGTTTTGTGTGTGTATGTGTGTGCGTGCGTGTGTTTACAGTAGGAGAGTCCGGGATGGTGGAGTTTTGTTTTGTTGTGGGGGATCTCCGGTGTGTCAAACCAGTGTGAGAACTGCGTGAAACTGCTGGCGAGTGCTTCAGAAGTAAACGGCAAAGGTAGCCGGTGCTGCCTGTCTGAGGGGTAATTGCAGCCCGGGAGCAGTCTGCTTGCTTTTAGCTTGCAGTCGAGAGGGGTGCATTTAAAACTTAAGCTGCTGCTTCCTGTTTGAGCTGTCAGACGTTTTGTCGGGACACTTGTTAATTGAAAGGGAAGTGTAGTTTTTTGCAGTTTAATCGTGATCATAAATCATAAAAGTAAGTCTCCTTTGAAATATAGTATTTAGACATTTTAAGAGAAGACAATAAACACACATTTTAGCTAATAAATAGGCTTAAAAAACCCTAGAATAAACTGAGCAGTTATTTAATCTGTATTATCTACTTTACTTTTTTCCTGTTAATTCTAGCTCGCTGTAAAAATTACTTGAAAGCATGTGCGGTGCGCTCTACCCATTTTCCCCCTCCTGTCGGCTGGAGTAGAGGAGACTAATTTAGAAGTTGCAGATTTGAGCTGCCTGAATTGGCTAGACAGCTGTAATCGCACTCCCTCCTAGTCTTAATCTCTTTATCTGGCTAGCAGCTGCCATATGGCCCCCGTCAGCTGGATCAGATGTGGGTAAGCCTCCCTCCTCGGCCGTCCCAGCCTCTCCCTCACCCTCTCCCTCCCTGCCTGCCCCTCTGTGTGTGTCTCTCTCAGACCCCTGCCTGAGCTGGCTGGCCGGGGCCGGGTGGGCTGGGTGACTGGGCTGCTGCCCTCCTGAGTCTCCGCCGGCGGCTCCCTCCCCACCGTCGCCACCGTCGTCTTTATTTTTAGCCATCTTTAAGGATTAGGATTGATGCTGTGACGAGCAGGGCACTTACAGTGATTGTATTGTAAATCTTCTCTTCTGGGTGGTGGTGGGTGGAGGGGGTTGAGGAAGAGGGCAGTTTCTACTATGGGGCGGATGTGCGGGGTTTTTCTTGTAAGATTCAGATGGAAAGGAGTGCATGAGTGACGGCTGGTTTATATGTGTGTGCGAGTGTGTGTGGAAGGAGGAGGTGGTAGAGGGGTTTGGCTGGACAGTGGGGTGGGGGGGAGGTGGGAGGTGGTACACCCTTGTCCCTGTAAGTCCCCCTCATTAAAAGCAGTCTGAACAAGCCGGAGGGCGAGCACACACACACATGCACATCACACGGACGCACACACAGTCTAACACACTGACATTCTTGGTTTAGCTTCATTCAAATGAGGTGATTTAACTGCTTTGGTTAACACAGTGCAGAGCGGGACCAATGTATTTTCTCAGGCACGACAAATCGACTTGGCTAACAGGTGGGACCTTTTACACATTTCTTTTTTCTTATTGTCTTCTGGAATCAAAGGTTTTTTGCACAATTAGTTGGTAATTAATTTTATTAATTCGATAATTTCCAGCAAATCTTCTCTAAGAACACCTGCAGAGCATTGATGCAAATTTCCTCCCTTTTTTTCCCTCCATGTCTAATCTCACACCTAAAGCCGAAGCTCGCAGGTTAAACAAGGGACAAGCTGTTTTGTTTTTGACAGTGCTGTTTCAATTGGCCAGTTTTGCTGCTCGACTTAGCCTGTGGAGGTGGTTGGTAGGTAGGCTGGTACTAAGTGTGTGTGTGTTGTGTTTTATATGTGAGGACAGCGTGTGCAGCTGAAAGCCGGTTACCTAAAAGGGCTGTGCCAGGCCAGGCCAAAGTGGGTTAATAAAAATAACCAGCGTAGGAGCAGCGACAATCCAGGAGTGCAGGCAGAGGAGTTGGAGAGATACAGAGAGTGAGAGCGGAGAGACCGAGTAGAAGAATCGGTCGCTGGTGGTTTACCTGAGATTGAGTCTTTGTCTTGGTACAAAACTGAGTTAGTGGTTTTTCTTAAATGAAACCATAAATTGTATTTTCTTTCTATTTTTCTTGTCTACTTTTTATTTATTTTAAATTAAGCAAGTAATTGGAGCAGAAAATGAACATTTGGTTTGATGTATGAAGGAATGTGTGCACGACTTTACGAGAATTGTTTCTGTCGATGTTGGGATGAGGAGTAAAAAAATCCGGGTTGTGCGTAGGTCATGGCTTATTTTAGTTAACTTTTTATGTGTTTTAAAATTATTATTTCATGTGTTACTCTTCCTGTTTGTGCCTTTCGTGTTTTCTTGTCTTTTTCTTGTTTTGTTGTCACCGTCGTTATATCAGATATGTTTTTTTACTGATTCTCTCTGTCCTTGTGTCTCTTAATTTTTAATCTTTTTGTGTTTTTTACCAGATTTAATACAAATTTTGTTCACAGAAATTGTGGCGTTAAAAGAAACGTCTTAGTGGTGATAAAAACTAAATCATGGTCTCTCTATTTAGCTTACGTTTTTAACTTGTTTTCCACCTTTTTAGATTCCATAGTTTTCTATTGCTCCTCATTTCATGTAATCTTGGTTGCCTCTTGTTTACCTTTTAATTCTTTATATTTTGCATATTTATGCTCATGGAAAGGTTGTTTTTTTTAATTACACCCCCTAAATGAAATCATTAAAATAACAAAAAATAAAAACTGTAGGTTTAAAATGAAAGACATCTTTGATACTTTACGAGATGTAATTAACTTTGACGCTGTGTCTGTGTGTGTGGCTTCAGGTTATGAGGACGGCAGGATGGAGTTCCCAGACCACAGCAGACATTTACTCCAGTGTCTGAGCGAACAGCGGCATCAGGGCTTCCTGTGTGACTCCACGGTGCTGGTGGGCGATGCCCAGTTCCGTGCCCATCGTGCTGTGTTGGCCTCCTGCAGCATGTACTTTCACCTTTTCTACAAGGACCAGCTGGACAAGAGAGACGTGGTGCACCTCAACAGTGACATTGTCACAGCTCCGGCCTTTTCCCTGCTCCTGGAGTTCATGTATGAGGGCAAACTGCAGTTCCAGGACCTTCCCGTGGAGGATGTGCTGGCAGCAGCCAGCTACTTGCACATGTATGACATTGTCAAGGTGTGTAAGAAACGTTTGAAGCAGAAGGCCACAGCGGAGGCAGACAGCACGCGCAGAGAGGATGACGGTGGGTCCAGCTGCTCTGATAAAGCCGATAGTCTATCAGACAGTTCCACAGGCCGGCCTGCTACTGCCGACCTGCTGCACAGCGATGAAGAGGAGGAGGGAAAGGCAGAGGGAGGGCCGCTGTGGCTGAGGCTGCCGTCTGCAGACAGACCAGGGACACCAGCTATGGCTACAACCAGTCCAGGGCAGGGTGAGACGGAGACGCAAGCAGGGGAAGGCCTGGGAGAGGGAGGAAAGCTCCTTTCTCCGGCCGGCAGCCCCACCAGCTCCACTGGATCTCTCTCCCAGAGGTCCCACCGCTCCGTGAGCTCTCGTGGGGGCCACAGGGGTAGGAGGGTGTCAAATGATGCAGCTGACTGCGTCCTGGACCTGTCAGTCAAGCCAATTGCAGGTAGCAACCACACTAACCACCACCAATCCTTTTTCAGCGGAGCAGCTACACCAGACAGCCTCCAAAGCCCATTGGCTGTTAGGGTAAAGGTAGAAAGGGGCGTGGCTTCAGATGAGGAAGAGGAACTGGGAGGTGGGGACTATGACATGGAGCATAGCGGCCTCACCAAGGCCACGGTTCCTAACACCAATGGGGGCCTGGCCCACCACGGGGTCGGAGGGCCCTTGTCGGCCCAGCGGAGGCTCGGCCTGGAAGCACACCTGTCTGCTCTGCGAGAAGCCTCCCTGGCCTCAGAGCTGGAGCGGGAGGAGAAGCCTCCAGCCACAGCAGACGATGAGGACATCCTGGGGGGCGAAAACGAGCGCGCTCAGGCTGAGGCGGCCAGCATGGATAGCTCGCTGCTGCCTTACGTCTCCAACATGCTGTCGGCTCAACACACACAGATCTTCATGTGCCCGCTGTGTAACAAGGTTTTCCCCTCACCCCACATCCTCCAGCTTCACCTCAGCTCCCACTTCAGGGAGCAGGAGGGCATCCGCGCCAAGCCCGCCGGAGACGTCAACGTGCCCACCTGCAACATCTGCAGCAAGACCTTCTCCTGCATGTACACGCTGAAGCGCCACGAGCGGACACACTCCGGTGAAAAACCCTACACCTGCACCACCTGCGGCAAGAGCTTCCAGTACTCACACAACCTCAGCCGCCACGCAGTGGTGCACACGCGTGAGAAGCCTCATGCTTGCAAGTGGTGCGAGCGGCGCTTCACGCAATCCGGGGACCTCTACCGACACATCCGCAAGTTCCATTGCGAACTGGTCAACTCGCTGTCAGTGAAGAGCGAACCTCTGGCGCTCCCAAATGTCAGGGATTGGGCGATCGAGGACAGCTCCCAGGAACTGTGGAAGTAGAAACAGACTTCTAGGTTTGGTAAAGGGAAAAAGACGGAGAGTGAAAGAAAGGCAGAGAGGCGTGGGGAGGTTAGAGGGAGGCGGCAGAGTTTGATATTCGGGGTTTAAGTGAGTCACGTTCTTGTTTGTTGCAACATCTCATTCAATAGCACTTTAATAGCACATGAAAATGTTACTACTGAGTTGTTTTTCTTTTCTTTTTGTTCCTATTTGGGGTAATTTTTGTTTTATTCTATTTTATTCTGAATCCTCATTTTTATTTCGCGCAAGTTCTCTCCTGTTGGTGGTTTTAATTGCGTCTCTGGACACGGGTCCCAGTGAGAAAGTCTCGCCTTTTTGAAGAGATTTCACTCTGTTTGTGTTTCATCCCAGACACAACACTCCGATGCTGGCCAGCGTATCGGTCCCAGTTCCACAGACAGCAAAACACCACTGCAGGAGTTCAGGTCGAACACACTGAAGTGAAAAAGCATTACAATACACTAAACGGGTACTGTGATCACCACAAGTCGACGCCACCAAACACACAGTTTGAATTAGCGTGCGCACACGCGAGTGTGTGTGTGTGTGGTACTGCACTACTCTGGCAAAAATTTCACCTAACGTGCGTGAGTGTGTATGAGTGTGTTTTGTGTGTATTGATTTTATTTTCTACTGGCACGGAGGTGTCGTTGGCGAAGCGCTCCCCGCTTCTCTTGTTAAGCTCTTTGGTGTTGTGTGTTCAGGGGAAAGCTGACTGACAGATAAACTGATGGCACTCATGCAATGCACAGCCTCCTTTTTTCACTTCCAGTCAATTTGAAGTATTTTCTAAAAATGAAAAGACCTTTACAAATAATTATTAATTATTATTGTTATCGATAGAATTTTTTTCTTAAATCTAGCTGGCAGTCTTTAAAACATCTCTTGTTGAAAAGTTATTTAATTTAAGGTTGTTGTATATTGTTCTGATATAGTTTAAAAACTTTAATTCTTTGCATTTTTTTAAATTAATGATTATTATTATTATTATTTTGTTACTTTTTTTGTAATGGGACCTGCTGTTGTTGCATGACGTCCAAACCTGTATATTTTAAAATAAAAAATGTGAATTTGCTGTATTACTGTACACATTGTAATTGATCAAATATTTGACAACGGGCTTTCCTTTTTTTTTCTTTTCTTTTCTTTGTGAATACTATCCAGGGTGCGGTCTGTTGAAAAACTGAATATTATTCTCACGACTATGGAAAAAAAAATGCATGAAATTTTGATTTTGTCTTAAACCTTTAAGTTGTGGTTTTTGCATCGGGGAGGGGGAATGTTTGAACCGTACACTTTTGACAGTGAAAAGTCGGATATTTTGTACTCGCTGGGATCCTAGAAGAACGTTACCGAATGTGTTTCCGTCGGATGTTGAAGCGATATGATGAAGCATTTTAAGCCTGTGTCTATATGCACTGATCTTTCTGCTGCACGCGTGTGTGTGTGTTAATGCGTGCGTGCGCGTGTGTGTTTACGAGCGTGTGACTCGGTTAGCACCAGTCAATTTAACCTACTGAAGATCTACGTCCACCCAGCACTTCCTCCTCTTGCTCCTCCTCAGGCGTTAAATGTCTCTACTGCTATAACTTTTGTGTCCGTCCTCACCAGTTCTAAACGCGGTCGAGCCATTTCTTAATTATTTCTGCAGATTTGGGCTCTCGTTTCAGGTCTGTTGAGTGCAGTTTTTTTTAAAACATTTTTTATTAAATTGTGGCTTGGCTGAAGTGTGAAGGATACGGAGGGAGGGAGTAAGGAAGGAGCGAGGCTGAACCTGAGCTGTCCTGCTGAAAGTTGAAGGGTCAGATATCTCTGCCACACTGTTGCTTCACGCTGAGCCGAGCTGTGCTGAGCTGAGCGGGGCCGTTAAACTCACTCAGCTCAGTGCAGTGTGCATTTCACATTAGGTGCAGCGGATGTCACGTCTGTGTGTGCGTGCGTGTCTGTTTGTGTGTTTCCTTTTAAAGCATAATCCTTACTTTGAGATGGATGGGAGAGAATTGGCATGCCTGAATGCACCTTTTTAAGCTTAAAGACATGAAATCAGATTTTTTGCTGAAAAGATGCCTTTATTTAAAAAAAATAAAAATAAAATTACATTTCTGATGCTGTGATGTATTTGATACTGTAAAGCATTGAGAAATGGCTGTTGAAAATTTTGTGTAAATTCTTGGAATTTATTGAATTTATCTATTTTGATCATGTGATTAGAAAACTCTTGTATGTAAATGTTGCGTTTGGGTCAGGGCTACATCAGTTTCTTCTTCTTTTTTTCTTGTTTTTATTGAAATTTCAAAATAATTGGTCGAGCGTTTATACAATCCAAAAACATTTTTCAGAAAGATACTGACACTCCACATTACCCCCCCCCTCTCTCACTCACTCAAATATGTATGTGTGTGTGTGTGTGTTAGTGTGTGTGTCCCCGCAGATGTGCATGTGGTGGGTGGGGTATATGTACATGCCGCCCCGTCATCTGGTGGCACCTACAGGCTCTGCCAATGCAACAGTGTGGGTGACATTGCGACAGTTTGCACCACATCGTCTCATTTTTGTCCCGAAATGTTATTTCTTCACTGGCAGCGTCTCTGCATATGGGCTCCCTCCATCCTGCTGTTGTTTTCATCATTACTGCTGGGGGTTTTTTCTCATTTTTTTCCCTCCCCGTTCTGTTCCTCTGGTTTTACTTGACCGCCTTAAACTGCTGTAGTCCGGGCTGTTATTTTATTTTTAAAAGTGTGAGTGTGTGGGGTGGAGTGGCGGGAGTGATGTTAACCACTCAAGACGCTGTGAAGTAAACCACCCCGACTGGACATCTCCATCTTTTTGCTGTGCTTACTTGAAAACAAAAGGGGATAGATTGGGGGGGGGTTTTGTTGGTTTTTTTTAAGTAAGGTATAAAAATAAATAAAATTTAAAAAAAAAATCAAATGTCATGGACAGTTTATGGTAAAGAACATGAAGGGTTGGAGGGTGGGGAGAGGGCATGAAATGACTGAGTCTGTTTTGAAAAAGGACAATCACTGTCTGGGGGGGGGGGGGGGGACAAGCAGATTTCAATTGAGATCTATTTACTCCCTGTTGAGATTACAATTTTTTTCCTTTGCTTTTCTTTTATGTTCCTTTTTTCAGATTTAGTCATTTTAGCTTTGACAATCATAGTTGGGTTGATTTTTTTTTCTCTCAAGGGGAGTAAATTCTAATTGTGTTTAGTTTTGTAATTTTTTGGTGTGCTGTTGTTGACATTTTTAAATTGTGTGCAAACTGCAATAAATTATAAGAATCTTGAAATTCAACCCATGTGTGTGTGAAGCTTTTTTCTTTTTTGTGTTTAACTTTACTCATAAAAGTCACAGTTTCCTCGCTGCCATTAAAATAACGAAGATTAGCGACATTTAACTCTGTGTGTGCGCGCTCACGAGTTACAGGTTGCATGAGGGCCAGTTGGGAGGTCTTGGCATCCTGCTCTGCAATGACTTGTCATGTGGGTGGAAGCTGTGCACGTGTGTGTGTGTGTGTCTGAGAAGCTCTACAGCGAGCCGTGCCTGGACACAGCGTGGTGGCCTGCACACTCGCTGTGTGTGTACTCACACAGCTCCTGATATATATCTGCAGCACTGGCTGAAGTGTAGGCTGCATTTGAGAAGAAAATGTGCAGCAGCTTGTTGAGATCCAATCCCCTGCACCACACGCACACAGCCTCTTCCTAAAGGTTCTCAGGCACAAGTTTCCAGTAAAGAAATCAGCTTTAGCTAATGTCTTGCTGCTCAGTAAACCGGCTCTTACAGATGCATTAAAAGCCCCTGCACTCGGAGGCCAAGGAGCAGCGTTCATTAGGCCACAGATGGCCACTTCGATAAGCCCCCAATGCACACTCACGTGATAAGCTCACTCCTAATCTTTATGACATTGTCCCCTGTCTGATGAATGCCTAATGTCAGTTTAAGAAACTTGGAAGTGTTAAAAAGATTTCAGTGTGGCGTCCACTTCAAGGAAAGTTCAATATTTCAACTTTGCAGCTATTTTACTAGGTGAGGTTACTCACAGTGGCTGGCCATTATTTGGAATATATTTATTTTATTATAAAACTTGTCAAAAAACAGTAGGAGACATTTCATTTTAAAAGAAAAAACACCCTTTTTTCTCAGTTGAGATATCGAGACAATGTAAAAAAGTCTCTTTGAGATACCTTCTTTAAATCTTCAGAGGCAGAAAATACATTAACCCTCTCCTTTGCTCCTGCGCTACTTGGTGATCATTAATTGCAATCTGCAGCGTTGTAAGTGAACATCTGCTTGTAGACAACTGCGCGCTCTCTCTCTCTCTCTGTATGAGGAGGCCGTGCGAGGTTTGCTGTGAATGTAGGTCATTAATTTGTTTCTGTCCTTTGTTTACTTAAGGAAGGGGGGACAAAGGGGCAGCTGCAGAACCATTTGGCTGTGCCCAAGGCGGGCCAGCTCAACATGTTGGGAGGCTGAGACCAGCTTGGGCTCCTGTCTGGGGCCCGGGCCCCTGCACTCTGCTGGTTTGCGTGAGGGAGCGGACTCTGCCAAGCTGCCAGGGAGGACTCTCGTACCAAGGGAGGGAGGAGGGAGGAAGAGATAAAGAGAAGAGTGTCATGTGGACATGTGGAAACGTCCTGATGTTTGGCTGTTGTGTCTTGGTTTGTCTCTAAAATGACATCTGCAGGTTGAACAGAGAAAAAAAAGGATTCTTTAACTTTGGAACTTCTAAAACTCAGCTCGAGACAGATGTTTACGTCTTAAAACTCCATAGCATGCAAATACCAGACTGTTATGTTTTTGCTTTGTGTAGCAGTGTAAAAAGATTATTCATGTATTTATGTTCAATCCATTAAAAAAATGGATTCTCTTCCTGTGCATAAAAATGAATCTGTTTAAATGTACAGTAAAACGAAAGCTCCATAACAAACAGGATTCAAGCTTTTAGCCTTGACGAGACGGCAACGCTATTCACGCATTCATTCAGAGCTTATAGCGCAATGACGGGAGAAAAGCTTCCTGTATTCCTTCTCATGTCGGGGACTTGTTGATTTGCCATGAAAAAGGAAATATTCCCAGGACAGGTCGAAGCACAGAAGAACCGATGGCAAGGGAGCGAAAGAGGAAAGCTGGGACAAACCTTTGTGTGTGTGTGTGTGTGTGTGTGTGTGCAAATGATCTAGGATTGTCTACATATTTAAAAGAGCGCCTTTGTCAGGCACTCAGCACAGCAGGACAGAAGGCAAGCAACAAGCGGCCTGCCTGCAGCAGACAATACAGTGGCACTACACTGGCTGGGGTGGGGTGGCTGAAATGGGGGAGGTAGTGGATGTGAGGGGGGAGGATTTTTGGGAAAATCAGGGGGCACAGTGTCCCAGCAAGCCATCCATCCATCCAGCCGCCCACCGCACTCTCGTCCCCCTCCTCTGCCTTCCTGAAAACAAAAGGCGATGCAACTCGAACTTGAATATCTGTGTGTCTCTGTGAGAAGGGGCCCCAAATACCACTTACACATAACCCCCCCCAAAACCACGGCAACCCCCATGCACATCCTCCACACATACAGCTACCTCACATAAGAGACTTATTGATGAGCAATTTTCACACGTTTGCAAGAAACACACATTAGTAACACAGGTTTATATAACCTGTCATCTAGCACACACACACACACGCACAAGCACAAACACAAAGGCCTCCAGCTGGTATGTCTTCAGGGCTGGGCTACGATGGGATTAAACAGTACTTGTCCTTTGTGTAATTCTTGTATGGAAGGAGAGCAGCCATGAACTCTCAACAGAGACAGAATGGTAATGAAAAAGGAGAGAAAGAGAGAGAAGGAGATGGAGAGACAAATCTTTGAATCACAAGGACTTATTTGAAGACGAGGCGTTTGCGATAAAGAGCCAGATTAATTGGATTTAAGGTTAAAGCAACAATGAAGCCCCACAGGCAGAAATGAAAGCTTCTCTTTCATTCATCACCCTCCACACTTCTGCCATCCTCTCCCAGCTGTGCGTGCATGTGTGTGCGCGAGTGTGTGTGTGGTAGATAAGGGGCATTAACAGGGTGTGTTCGGGGTGTTGTTGTGAACTGCTGGCACCGGTACACATGTGCGCAACTCAGCACTTTATCACCGCCATGGTGACCTGATGAGGTCACGCAGGGAGAGGACCTTTAGTGTCACTAACTCAGCCTGTCGGGCTGCTGCTGTCTTCTGTGGTAACGCTGTTACTTTACCGGGTGTGTGTGTGTGTTTGTGGACATCTGCTGCACGTACCTGCTGAGCTGTACACATGTATAAACACACACATACACACACGGGCGACGAGCGAGCAGCAGTTAGCCAGCTGTGGCGGTGTTGCGGAAGAGTCAAGTTCATTCTCCCTGTCGTGTCTTTCCTCCTGCTGTAACGCAGTGGAGACGTGATAAAAGAGACAAACTGCAGTCTGGGTAATAGCGTAAATCCCTGCAGTTGTGTGTGCAGCTTCTTATCTAGCAGATCCCAAAACTCACAGTCCAGTTTGATGTGTCTCAGCGCTGTCAGGATGCGGTACATTTTCAAATCAGTAGGAATAAGGCACAGTGTGTGTCTCACATCCAACTGTCAGTTTATAATAATAGCTAAATGTTTAGGGTTTGAAGCTACAGAGACGTGCTGTCAAAAGAAGGCATCAGCCCATCTCAGCTCAGTGGTTCAATAGAATTCGAACAAAATGTGCAGTGACTAAGTTGATTTAGTTTTGTTATGAGAAGCGTACACACAACACACCTGTCCAAATATTCACACAAGAGGTAACAGCAAAACAAAGCACAGGTTCAGTCTGAAATCTATTCTAACAAAGAGGAAGGTAGAAGGTAGCACTTTACATGGATGCATCACGTATATGCAATAAGCCATACTTGTGTTTAAAAAAAATATTAAGTGTTACAGATACAACAATATTGTTCGTTCACAGCTCCTATATAAGAAGATAACAGTTTATTGACTCGATGACTGCAAAAAATGAAAAAACAAAACAAAACACAGATTCAACAAAACAAGCTTAGTAAAGGTTAAAAAAGGAGAAACTAGGCACGTTATTTAAACAATTATTTAAATAAAAAAATGCGTTATTAAACATCGTTGTTCCTTCATGTTTTTGAACATGTTCATGTTGCACATTCACACAGAGGAATATTAACACATAATGTACTCACTTTAAAACACACGGCCAACAGGAGATCAGACGAGGCAGATGGCTGCCCTCCCTGAGCCTGGTTCTGCTGAATGGTAAATGGACTGGTTCTTATATAGCGCTTTTCTACTCTGTCCGAGCACGCTTTATACAGCTAATTCATTCACCCAATCACACCAGCACTTCTAAGCTTAAGTGCTAAGTATTTAACATTC
Source organism: Aulonocara stuartgranti (assembly GCF_965226115.1). NCBI lineage: Eukaryota > Metazoa > Chordata > Actinopteri > Cichliformes > Cichlidae > Aulonocara > Aulonocara stuartgranti. The sequence goes on along the minus strand of NC_138949.1, from coordinate 24,420,072 downwards.
ATACACATTCACACTCCGATGGATGCATCGGAGAGCAACATGGGGTTATTATCTTGCCCAAGGATATTTGGCATGCAGACTGGAGCAGCCTGGGATCGAACCACTGACCTTCTGGTTAGTGGCTGATCCGCTCTGCTACCTGAGCTACAGCCACCCCTAAAACATGCGGCCACCCCTGCTGAAGGTTTCTTCCTGTTAAAAGGGAGTTTTTCCTTCCCACTGTCGCCATGTGCTGGTCATAGGTTTGATTGTTGGGGGTTTTCACTCTATTAGAGTAGGCTCTTTACATATTAAGGGCTTTGAGGCAACCGTTGTTGTGATTTGGCGCTATATGAATAAAACTGAATTGAACTGAATGAATTTAATGTAAAGCTATATATGCACTGCGCTTATATTTTTAACTGTGAAAATGTTACCTACATTGAATTTGTCTGCTATTTGAGAATAATGGACGGCTGTGTAAAGTCATTTATGACCCTGAAAATATATGTATATATATTCTGACATTATAGGGTGGGTTGGTTGCATGTTTGAATGGACGGATGGAAGATTTTATTGTAATTTTCCACTTGCTAATCATTACATTTTGCAGTGCACCAATGGTTAACAGACACAAAGATTTACTGCTGCAGAAGCTTGCATCCTCATTCTAACTGGTTTTGCATAATAATTGTATAAATTAATTACACTGATGATTTAGATATCTGTCATAGATCACTGAGACAGGAGAGGCATGCTAAACACAAATACAGCCATCGAAGAAAGAAGTGTTCCTATAGAGAATGAACTAGGTTACAAGCCACAAAGTTGCACAGGGTAAAAATAATCAAATTACACTTCTTTCAATGAAGTTTTGTTGCACTGTCAAAGTAACATCATATATGAGTAGTTTTCTAAACACTTAGCATTAAAATAAGAATCCACTTTCTGCCATCTTTTGATGCGGCGCACATAATATCTAATACTATACAGTGTATTGGGATTATTTATTCTTCGTGCTACACGAAGGAGGGACAGACACACTGAAACATATTGACTCTGCTTACTATTCAGATAAAGATCTCTGTAGTTTTCTTAACATACTTTATCCACTGAAATCAATCATAAACAAGCCCGGTTTTGTTTAAGGTATAAAACAGCACATATCTGTTGCGTCTGTTTTCAGCAACTTAAATGTGTAATCTTTTGCTCCTACTGCCTTAAGATAATCTTGATTTCATAGACAACTTTGGGCAATTCTGATGTGAAAGCATAAATTAGACCCAACATATTGAACTATTATCTCAGCCTGCCAACGGGGAAATTGATTGCAGGAGCAGAAAATAAATTTATGCAAGCAATATGTCGAAACATGTCCGCTGCGTCATTTATTTGTCTATTTATCATATGGCCGACGTTTTCTTGACACGAGGAAAGACATTGAAAACACTCCTGACAGCAGAGAATGTGCGTGAGATGAGTTAAACAGCGCACACGCGTGTATGCGTGCAGTTAGTGTGTGTATTGTGTGTGTTTGTGTGTGTTCTCTCACCCTGTGATGCCAACCTCTCCGCACCCTCCCAGCTCTGGCCAGGCACGACCCATCTGTCACATTCTTCCTTCCATCCCTTCTTCCATCCCTCCCCCATCCACCACACTCTGTCCATCCCTCCCTCTGCGTATCCATCCTCCTTTTCCATCCCCCCTGTTTCTTTATTTACCTCCATCCTTCCATCACCATCGCTCTTCTCCTACTTTATCAGTCCTCTCTGGAAAGTCCTCTGTTTTTCTCCTCAGAAGTTCCTTTTCAGTGTTTGCTCATCTCTCCTTCACTGCTTTTCTTCCACCACTCTATCTTTATTGTCTTTGTCAGCTCTCGAGTGCCTGCACAGGCTTAAACTGATTAGAAAACAAAACAAAACATGTGGCCACTCCAGCTTGTGTAGCAATAATAATAGTAATCATCAAAAGATAACACAACCAAGCCTCAGAGCTTTTTTCCATTGCAGCCCAAGGTAGTCGGGGCCAACGTGGGGCCCTGCAGGCCCATGTAGAACCCTAAGGCCCAGTGTTACTGCTCCATGCTGAACCAAAGTGATCCAATCTGGGCTAGAGAGACAGGGGTCCTGCCTAGGGAACTGGCACTGTCTGTGTATGTGTGTGTGAGTAGTGTAGCATCAGGGGTGTAGCCTGGGGTGTACTGGCATGGCTGTGCATTGGATTATTGAAGGCAGCTTGGGACCATCTGTATGTTGGTAGGGAAGAAGTAGAGAAGGAGGAGAGGAGAACAGAAAAGAACCAAAGGAGTGAAAGTGAGCTATAAAAGAGATGTTTTCCTTCTTTGTGTATGCATCTTTGATTTGTTCTTACACTGCTTCTGTGCAAACTAATCCAACACAGGTGAATTCACCTGCCTCAGCTTCATGATCATGAATACAGAATTTATTGTCAGGTCATCTCATTGCATAAAATAAGTGGTTTCCAAATATGAAATCAGATTTTTTTGGGAGATGGCAGCAAACTTTACTACCAGAATGCGGCTGTTGGAGTGGTGGAGAGAGGGTGATAAAAACACAGAAAGACAAAAACACATGAACATAAATGAAACACATGGTGCAAAAACATGAACTGAAAAGGATAAAATGGGAAAAAAAAATTTTTTTTTGAAATGCAACACATGTGAGACGAATTAGGGCAAGACATGCAATTACAATGGACGGAGGGAAACAATTACAGGAAGTAAAACCAAACATGACACAAGAGATCTTCAAAGTAAAACAGGAAGTAACCAAAGGACAGTTAACTGACACTGAAAGCTGAAGGCTAACACTAAACTTGATAATAGAGACAAATGAATGAGGTGCAACCACAAAACTTCACAAAGACCAAAGTTGGGAAAGTGGAGCACCATGTTTTGAGAAAACCAAACGCAGCTCATCAGCACAAACACCTCACACCTAATGTCAAACACGGTGGTAGAGGAGCAATGATTTGGGCTTGTTTTGCAGTCACAGGACCCGAGCACCTTGCAGTCAGTGAGTTAACCATGAACTCCTCTGAATCGTATTTCAGAATCAAATATGAGGCTATCTCTCCAAAAGCTGAAGCTTGGCCAAAACTGAGGATGAGTGTGCATTATCACCACCACTTCTCACTTCTAAGACTTTACATATTGATACTTAGGACCATAGTGGTTTTAATGTGCAGATTAGTCAAATATTGTTCAATAGGAGTCACTGGACATTGATGTCATGAATTTAGGGGCAAAAATGCTCAGCTGGTATTGTCACATTCATAGGAGGCATAACTGGGATAGCTAAAGAAGCTAAGGAAAAGATTGGTTGAAAAGGGAAATTTGCCTTTTAACGTGTGCTTTAGGATGTGAAAGGATGTACTGAAAACAAACCATGATCCCCTCCCAGACCTCAAACACTGAAGATGTGATTCATGTGATTGTGCCATCTGCCAGCCACACTACCTCCTGACTTGGATGTATGTATGTTTTTCTTCCTAATCATGTTGAAAATTGACCCTAAACCTTCGCCATGTGTCAGGAAGTGTCGCTAACAGTGGTGTTAACGGAACCTTCTGCATTAAAATGACCAGGAGAGATTCAAGACCAAAGCTTGTCTGTGAAGGTTCTCAGTCATCCAGGTCAACGTAGTCAAAGGAGCTTGCAAAGAAAAGCGTCTGGACTTCTTTAAGTTGCTTGAAGACGTTTCACCTCTCATCTGAGAAGCTTCTTCAGACCAAAGCTTATATAATTTATTGGATAGTGTAACAACATGAGGAAATAATCCACGGACTAACTTGTGTACCCCTGCAAACTATTTACAGACACTGGTTCACACAAAGCCTCTGTCAGTGCGCCCCAGGGCAGCTGTGGCTACAATGTAGCTTGGCATTGCCAGTGTGTGAATGTGTGTGTGAATGGGTGAATGACTGAATGTAGTGTAAAGCGCTTTGGGGTCCTTAGGGACTGAGTAAAGCGCTATACAAATACAGACCATTTACCATTTACCAAATGATGAGTGATGATGGGAACAAGTATGCAAAGAAATGTCGCATGCAACCTGATCACTAAATTTGTCTTGGACCGCAGTTTTTACTTCCCCAGTTTAGATTCCAGTGTGTTTTATGAAAAGCAGCACAAGACCAGTGAGTGTTGTGTCACTAAAAATTAAGTTGGTAGTCCTCTTGACTTTTTATAAAAACAAAAAACAAAAACAACAACTGGCAGCTCAATCAGAGATCAGTAGTATTAAAGAATATTTTTGAGGTTACAGCAGAGAAGGATTTTGGCAGTTTGATGCGTGATACATCTTCATAAGATCCCCTGGAGTCCAGATGCTGGTTGTAGTGGAGTAAAGCCAGCATGTGGTTGATGGAAACCTTTAGTTCGGGACTTCTGGAGACTGACAGAATTGCAATCATATCCAAAGAAAAGCATCCAAAGACTGATTGGCTTGAGGGAAGGGGCTGAAAAGATCATCAATCCAGTATGGTGATGTCTGGTAAATGGAAATGTGAGGAAATAAACAGAACAAGAGAAAGTAGTAAATACTCAAAAATAAAAGGAGGAACTATGTTCCTTCGATAAGGACACAGCACTTACTGTGCTGTGATTTATTCACGGCTGTTTCTGGATGCAGGTCAGTATCAGTCCAAATGCCATCGATGCATCACTTTTTCAGTGAGTGGACAAAGCAAACACGCTTTAAAAAAGTCCAAAAATAACTCACTTTGGAAAGATTTTATTTCTATAAAACACCTCAAAGCTCGAGCTCTGTATGTTGTGCACAGGAAACATTTTGGATGAGTAAACGTGCAGATCAACATTAAAGAACCAAACAGCTGTGTGTGTGTGTGTGTGTCTGTGTGCGTCAACGTGACATGTAAGGTTGTGTGTGTTCATATAGTGGGCTTTCCAGAAGGTCTTCACAAGAAGGCAGACAGGCTGGCAAGCAGCTGTGGTTGTAACTCTCTTTTTTCCTCACACACACACACACACACACACACACACACACACACACACACACACACACACACGCACACACAAAACACAAGCTGTTGTTGCTTAACGACTGGGCTGCTCCGGAGCACATCTGCACTCTGCATTATCATTAGCTCTCTCCCGCATCCCCAGGATCGCTGACAAAGTGAACAATACCGACAATCACCCCCATCAGCTGCGGCCATATGGGCGCCATCCATAGCCGTAGTCCCCCACCTCCCCCGCCCCCCTGGCTGGCTAGGTGGATGGAATGGGTGAGGAGCAGAGTTGTTGGTGGTGGTGGTTGTAGGGAGTGGGGGGCATGGCAGCAATTGTACCAGCATCTGTTTGGCACCCTCTTGCTCACACTGCCACTTTTGAAGATGAGTCGGCTGAGCGTGCGATGAAGAAAGTTTCTTTTTTCTGCAGTCCTGATGTGAGCGTGTTGTCCTCTTTTTCCCTAATTATCTCCCCCCCCCACCCATCTCATTTGTTCCTCCTCCTTTGCAGCCTTCCTCGGTTTCTCCCCTCTCTCACCTTCTCATTTTCCTCCCCTGGACAGTTAAATGTATTGCCAGGTACGCTCCTGTCTGCTGCATCTTGTAATTTCCACCACCTTAATCCTCCATCCTAATGGGCTGGGAGGAGGAGGAGGAGAAGGGGAACGAGATATATGTGTGTGTGTTTGTAGTGGGGGAGTCGGCCCAGATGGCACAACAAGGTGCGCTCCACCACTCTTCTGCTAGATCCCCAAATCTCTCCCTTCCTGTGGCCCTCTCTCTGTCTTCCCCTCCTCTTGTCTTTTCTCCCTCCTGGACTTTGAACCCAGCTGGCGGAGGTGTTTTTTCTGGGATCAGCAGCAGAATCCTTCACTGCTGTTCTAATTATCTTTCAACTCCAAACCCCAACTGTATATCATTCTTTTATATCCACATTCCTCTCTAACTCCTCTTTCTCCCTCTCTCTGGGATCACAAGCAGAAGCTTCAGTCAGTGTTTAGAGATTTTTGGAAAAGCACAACATTTCGCCGCCCATGTGTCACCTTGTGATTAGCATTTGTTGATGTAGAGTTTTACTCCATCACTTTATCTGCCTTTGTTTCTGTATAAAACATGGAAAAGGTTGAGCAGCAGTGGTTTTTCTTCTCTGAACGTCTGCTCGGCGGTTCCTTATAGGAGGAGGAATTATTTGGCTACTGTGCAGGATCAAAGGGGATCATAAATTCACTTTGACTGGATGCAGAAAAGGTAAGAATGTGCCCAAAAGCTTGCATATTATTTCAATATTTACACAGTGATATAGGTGGAATTTTTTTTTCTTAATCTGAAGCTCAGTGTTTGATACTGTAACTGTAAACTCAGCACGGCATAAAATCACTTAATGAATTTGATCTGACAATAATTTACCCAAACAGCAATCTTTATTTGGAGACACATTTTAGGGTCCTGATTTGTGAACAGTCACAAAAAAGATTTTCACAAGATGCCATGAAGAAAAAGGTAAGTACACGACATGAGTCAACAGCTTGTAGAACCACTTTTAGCAGCAATAACTTCCACTGTTTACTATATGACTTTATCAGTGTCTGACATCATTGCAGAGACATTTTTTCCCACATTTCTCTATAACGTTGCTTCAGTTGATTGAGATTTGTGGCCTCTCTTAGGGTCCTGCTGCAGCATTTCAATCAAGTCTGAAGTCTTCACTTTGACTGGGTCATTGCAACACCTTCATTCTTTTCTTTTGCTGCTGCGCTTGGGATCATTGTCCTATTGCATGACCTGTTTTTGGCCAAGCTTTAGCTGTCAGGCAGATGGTCTCATGTTTGATTCTAGAATTCATTAGTAGAGAGATGATTTCATGGTCGACTCAATGACTGCAAGATGTCCAGATCCTGTGGCTACAAAACAAGCCAAAATCATTACACCCCCCCATCACCGTGCTTGACAGTTGCACTGAGACCTTTGAACTGACACGCTGCGTTTGGTTTTTAACACACCTGCTGCTGTATATCATGACCAAACACTTCCACTTTGGTCTACATTGTTCCAGCAGTCTCGTTGTTTGTTCAGATGCAACTTTGCAAACAATGTTCCTTTTGGAGAAAAGATTTCCCTTTTCCACTAGTGCCTACTCAGCTCAGCTCGACTCGACTCAATTTGGTTTTTATGGTAAAATACACAATATACACACAAAGACGTGAGCAAACTATGATAACACAAGGGAAGAAATAGGCATACTTTATCTAAAACATGCTATGTCCAAGCATCCACTTACCATTTTTCCCTGGCTTTCAACAGCAGGCAACTTTTCCACCAGGTCCCTCTTGGCCTTTAGGGACATACTGTATGTACCTAAAGAGGGCACATAACAGGAAGTAGTTCAATTCAAACACCTTTGGACTCCTGGAAATACTCTGTTTGGTTGAGGTGAGACAGCCTTCTATATAAAGCAGTTTGCCCACTTCCCAGTGGTGAACGTGCCCGAACATTAGCTGCTGTGTTCACACTTCGGGAAAAACTGGACAACACATAGGATATTTAGAGGGGAGCTCAGTCGTTAAAGACTGTCCATTGTTTGATCTGATTGCTTCTCACATTTTTGTTCTCATATGCACCTCTGTGAGGCAGAAAAATTCAGGGCTGCGTTGCATGAAATAGCACAGGTAAGATGAAAGCAGACTGAGAATAGCTTTATAAGTAAAAATATACCAGCGGCTGAGCCCACGGGAGGACCATCTGACCTGAGAATACAACATGCAATGTAGGCGAAGACTGAGGTTTACTATGAATATCACTGACCCATGGTATAGAGTAACCATGCAGTAAAGATACACACACACACACACACACACACACACACACACACACACACACACACACACACACAGGTGCCAGCTGATCTTTGCAGGGGTGCACATCACTGGATGAACAGTTTTATTTGCCATGTGTGGCTGCTACCAGGCTTTTATTCTGCTGAGTCAAAACAGGAAAAATCAGCCCCCAGTCACTGCCCATCCAGGTGTGTATACATGAAAAGGAGGGGCTCACATTCAACGCACAATGACTGTGTTTGTGTGAGCACACTCTCAGAAAATAAAGTACCTGATTGTACCTTTAGGGGCACAATGACTTCTTACTAGGACAATAACTGCCCTAGACAAAGCATACTTATTTGGCTCTTTATGGTTTATGTCACATGAAGACCTGCTGTCAGCCTCTAAGATGATACAAAAACTGACCTTTAAAAAACATAAAAGTGCAACACATTAATTCATGTTTATTGATTTGCACACATTGAAACTGAGTGACATTTAGAGAACATTTTTCTGGTTTTACCAACTCAAAGCTTTTTCTAGCTCTCTCATATCGTACACCTGCACTTTTAGGCAAAATCAAATGAATTAGTCCAGTGGGGCTTTTTGTCTGTTGCTTTTAGGAAAATGTGAGAAGAGATTAATCTTTTATTCATCTTAAATGCAGTTCTGACTCCCTTTCATTCTTATTCTCAAATTGTGGGCTGTGATAATGTTTTGTCTTTTGGAGTTAGGCATGCCAGAGGAAAACCACTAAATTTACCTAATGTCCACAAAGGCCCCAGCGAAGAGTTAAACCACCGTGCATTAGATTAAATTAAACATTTCAGGTTGTATTAAAGGCTTTTATCTGAATACAAAGGTAAGGAAACAGCAAAACTTTATAATCTAAGAATAAAATGAGCATACATCCTAATATTGCACTTTGAAATCTAGAAGAAATGGTGCAAATATGCACATTTCTGACACATAACTGCTTTGCGTAGATTGTACCTGTTGGAGTTTTACTGTACTACTGTTTATGGGCGTGTGTGTCATTTCATGCGCATACCCCACTCTTCTTCAATCCCTCTTTGCCCATAGAGAACAAGCGCCTCCTGGGCAAATATTTAAAGTCAAAACAGGCTGGGCCCATAAAAAGCTGAGAGGTGGTGGTGGTGTGGATACATCTGTCGGAGGGGGAGAGATGAGAGGGGAGAGCTGGGTGGAGAAGCGGGGTGGCAGCAGCTGCCGAAACGAGTCTGGACACTGCTGACGCCAACACCTGTCCATACTGGGGACACGCGGCTAGCAAATGTCCAACCACAGCCCCTCACACACACACACACACACACACACACACACACACACACACACACACACACACGCACAAATTTATCACAAACTGTGGAATAAGCTGTGTGACACACAAACACACATACATAAAAGAGACACATACACAACCAAGACACACAGAAAACACACCTAATCCAACCCTTTGTAGCGCACCACAACCCTTTCCTCTGGCTGACCCCCATCTGCTGCATCCCGAGGGAGCGTGTGAGTGTGTGTGTTTCTCTCTGTGCGCGCGCGTGTGTGGATGTGCTTGCATGTGTGTGTATGTGTGTGTAAGGGTAGGAGGTCAGGGGAGGGGACAGGCAGGCGTTGGCCCCGGCTGCCCATTGATCAACAGCTGCTAGGCTTCTCATGCTGGGCTGGACGGCTGGGAAGGCGACAGCAGCTGGGCTGGAGAGAAGGTAAAAGCTCAGGGCCAGAAGCTGGGACCCTGAGGTTGGAGTCGAGGTCGGGGCTAGGGGGTTGAAGCTTACAGGCTGGAAGTGGGAACAGAGTTGAAGCTGGGGGCACATTAAAGGCCAGACAGGAGTGAGTTTTCAGCTGAGGGGAGGGGATCAGTAGGGGTAACAGGCTAGGGACAGAGCTGCCAGAGATGAGCAGCGAGCCCCTTGGACAGCAGCCAGATGCTGAGCAGGGGATGGATGCCAGAAAGAAACAATGAGGTTGGATCAAGTAGAGTTTGAGCCGGGGTGCGCTTGAAACAAACTATGCAGTCCACTTCTGAATCTAAAAGAAAACCCGCTGGCTTACTAAAAGTAGGTGAAACATAAATGCGGTTTACTGACAGTCACTCCTCAGATTTACTTACCACATTGTGAAATAAAAGAAGAGCGTGAGATCTGGAGAAGCTACAAATCCAGCCTACCGTCACACCTCCACACACCTGACCAATCACGGAGTGAGGCGTGCATGAATGCAGCATTGTCTGGATTTCTGAAAGTTAGACAAACTCTTGGCGTCTATGAAGAAGCAAAAAAAAAAACATTCTGCAGTACAAAACATGGGCAAACATCTAGAATAAGACAACAAAACTAAAGCATTAACATAACCTATGTGTTATAGTACAAATGAAACAGGACATTAGTGTGTTTTTGATTGTCGTCGTGAGCAAATGAAATAAACCAAACTTCAAACTCAGATGAAGTTTGTTGATTTTTTATAGACTGAGTGAATAATTAGGGGATAGAGCAAAAAATATGGATAAAATGAAGACATCCAAGTTGAAGAGATCCCCGCATGCATGCAATAGGATAATAAGAACAATCAGAACTTTTTTCCCTCTGAAAATTAAAGGGCAGCTCTTGTGCTCTTCACCTGCCTGTTTTTGAATAGAAGCATACAGTTGATCTGGTCTTGCTACTTTGTTTAGGTGAATAAGGAAAAAGCAAGATGTTACAGATATGTAAGAGACATGAAGAAAAAGCAGACACCCTTGAAGTTTGCACCGCAACTGCTCGAGATTGTTGTTCGGAAACCGTAAACTGAGGGCTGGTGTGTGCTGGGGGCGGTTGAGAGGCTGAACAGGAGCTGATATAAGAGCTGACAGCTGTTAGCAGCGCCGGTCGTCACACATCTGCTGTGATCGGGCTGTTTTACAGAGCGGCCACAGTTCAGGAGCTGAGAGGGGAGGGAGGGGCTGGAAAACAGGAGGAGAGAAAAACTGAAGCAGGTGAAGGAGGGTCAAAGAAGCTGGTGAATAAAAACAACTTTACAGGCTTTTTACAGCCACGCATTCCTCAGAGGGGTCAGAGTCACGGGTGGAGGGTCATTGGGTTGCTCAAGAAGTGGTGCAGAGCGATCAAATAAATGGTAGCGCTTGATAAAATGAAAAGGCAAATAAAAGACTGTGTGCTGGATTTCGTAGATAAATGAATAATAACCTACAAACTTCAGATAGAAGACCTGACATCAGCATGACTTTACCCATGCGTGGTTGATATTACATTCTCAAAGACAAAACTCCCAGAAAAGAACAAAATGTTTTTATTCATGTTTAATTTTTAACTTATTTTGGGGGTCAAAAGTCCCTTTAAAATGTGGGAATGCATTAAAATGCGGTCAGCTCGGCCTGAACAAAAGCACACGTGTGACCTAAACGCCACTATAGCTGTTGACCTTTGCACACACGTCAGACCACCTTAAGAGATAGCACGAGCTGTGGGCAAACACCATCAGGCAAGCGTACGTTTCCACCTTACACCTCAGCAATATATCACATCTGTTACTTAAAGAGATAGTTTGTGGCGTTGGGAATCTTTTTGAGTTAGAAGATAAATGCAAGATCTGCAAGACTGTATATAAAAGATGTATATAGCACCTGACTCTGAAAAGCAATGATAACTGAGAAGCTTCTTAAACTTCTTTTCTTTTTAGCAGCCACTAGGGGAGCAAGTTGTCTGCTTCTAAAAACGAGCACAGTTGACCTCTGTAACCTCCTTAAATACTTTCCTGATGGCTTTATGGTCTTAGAACATTAGGAACATTAACTTTATTTACTCAATTCTGGTCACACTGAGAACCAAAGAGGAGGCGAAAGCAGCGAGCTTTAAGGTTCTAAGTGAGATCTGCACCTCGTTCATCACAACCACTTTCAAAACACCAGCTTAGCAACGGCTGAAATGATGAGCATGGTGCATTTTCAGATCTCAGTCTATGGCTGCAAACTTTAGAACAATAAGTTATTGCAGCCTGTACAAATATAACCAGCACCTTTTAGGTTAATTAACACGTTTATTTTTACCTTAACAGGAGCTCAAGTGTAAAAATGACAATTTTTTTTTGCAGGGTTTTTCAGGGTTAGGTGCCAGTGCGGGCCAGCTGTTTCTTATGTTTCAAGCCTTTCATATTAAGCTTAAGCTCACTTTCTCCAAATTCAGTGTTGGATTAATACTTCTAAAAAAGTGCTGTAGATGCAAGAAAGTGAATATGTGTACTTACTGAACTATTCCTTTAACTATAAGAGATGATAGAAAAAATTTACTTCCTCCTCTGTATGCTAGGTGTTAAAAAGAAATAACTTATTTACTTAACTGTGTCAGTTTTCCAATTTTTTTTAATCGAAAACAAAATAATATATTTAAGATAATTTTAAGACAATTTTCTTTTTTGAGTTTGTTAAATCTCAGTTCAGAGTTCCAGAAAGGTTACAGCCAGTTGACATTTTTATTTCTTTAAATGAATAAATCGTATGCGCAAGGTGAAGCAAGCTGCTTGCAGAGAGGAGCCCAGATCTGCTATGTGGAACATTTTACCATCTTTCAGCTCCATGTTTTGGCCTCACAGCCCACAGTTTCCTGTTTTGGTTCGCTCTCATTCTGCTCTCGTTACTTTTCCAGCTGCAGCAGGCAGCTGTTTCAAATAAAAGGATAAGATAAACACAGTTTTGCACTACCTGCCAGGAGCCAAATGGCTGACAGAAGAAGCTGGTGACCACAAGTCCCAGCATTTAACAGAGAAATGAAGATTTAACAAAATATTAAATGAAAAGGATCAAGCCTCAAAGATGGAGATCACAGTGAATATGGTCAAAAGTGTACTAGCCACTGTCTTCCCTTTCTTGTAGAGGCCTCTGTTTCCAGGTCCAAGATTAGAGACAAGCAACAAACAGATATTCAGCTCAATAAGACACTGAAAGCTTCCTGAATGGGTGATTTGCTTGTATGTTTGTGCACATGAGGCTGAGTGTGTGTCCAAACACCACAGTCGACTGAAAACTCATTTGCTTGTCCATTTACTGAGCTTCCCTTCGCAGCACAATGCTGGACAAAGAGGCCTCACTGTGGGATTCAAATGAAGGGGGAGGAGGGGGCAGGGAGGTTGAAGGGGTTATTGGTGGAGTATGGAGGTTGAGTTATGTAGACAGCATTGAATGAGCTGTGCATGAAGAAGAGAGGTGAGAGATGTTGAGGGGTGAGGAAGAGGAAGGCGGAGAGGTGTTTGTGCACCTCCAGACCAAACTGTGGGGCAGTGGTGCCTTCCAGCCTGCTGAGATGCCTCCCAACCTCTCATCAACATAGTCACACAATACATAAAAAGGCCAGGCTTCATGCCAGATGCCACTGCGTGTGTTTCTGTGCGCTTCAAGGTGACACACTTTATTAAACAGGATGGCCTCACTCTGGGCAGCCGAGGAGTTTTGTGAGCTCGGTGATGAATAAACATGCAGGCGAGGTGTTTTTGTACTCGTCATGAAAGCGAGGCGCATCTGGACGATTCCTCTGTGAGTTTTTGTGAGTTTTTAGAGGTTGTTGGGGCATTCAGATGCAGTCAAATAAGGAGAGGAAGCTTGGCAAAAGCAGGGAAATGAGTTGCAGGTGAGGCTGTGGTTAAAGCCAATCTGCGGTCACAGCAAAAGTCAATACAAATAAAGGGGGCAGAGAGGCTAATGCAAACCCCTTTATTTGAGATTTGAGTTTAGTTTTGTGTGGTTTATTTGGTTTTCTGTGGAATTATATATATCTGCACAGGGGGAAAAAATCCCGAGGAGAGAAAATGACCTCGCTGGTCATTTGTTTTGCACTCATTTGCAGTCAAATGGCTCCCTCTAGTGCTTATGTAGAAAACTATTTTTTACATTTGGCAAAGACCACAGAAGCAGATTAAAAAACGATTGGGTCAATCATTTATAAGGATAAAGTAAGGTTATAAGCTGTTAATGGTATTATCACATAGTGAAAGCCATTTGGAACAACACCAATTCAGCAACACAGTGCTTCGGATTCAGAGAGAGCTTCAAGGAATTGGTTTCCACAGCCAAGCAGCTGCATCCAAGCCTTGCATCACCAAGTGCAATGCAAAGCACTGGATGCAGTGCTGTAAAGCACACCGCCGCTGGACTCTAGAGAAGTGGCGAAGTGTTCTCTAGAATGACAACTCCATCTTTTTTTTTTTATCTGTCAGTCTGATGGATGAGTCTGGATTTGCCAGGAGAACAACCTTTGTCTGACTGAACTGTGGCCCTTTGGACAATTTCATGCTCCCAACTTTGTGGGAACATTTTGGGGATGGCCCCTTCCTGTTCCAACATGAGCAAACACAACTACACAACGCAAGGCTAATTAAAACATGGATCAGCGAGTTTCCACCACACTCACTGTAGGAAGAACTCGCCTGGCTTGCAGAGTCCTGACCTCAACCCAACAGAACACTTTTAGAATGAACTGGAGCGAAGAGTCCAAGCCAGGCCTTCTTATCCAACATTAGTGTCTGACGTCACAAACCCTCTACTGGAATAATGGTCAAAAATTCCTATAAACACACTCCTGAACCTTGTGGAAAGTATTTCCAGGAAAGTTGGTGGTGTTATATCTGCAAAGAGTGGGCCGACATCATATTAAACCCTATGGTTGAAATGAGTTCATGTTTATAGAATCAAAGCTTTCTGCACTGACAGATGTCGGTGATTTTGTTCAGGCCTGGGTGTGGCTAAATCAATTTAACTCAGCTTTCCAAAAAAACTCAGTTAATCATTTAATTCATGTTTTTATCAAAAAGGGCAGTTACTTTTTCCACACAGGCCCAGGAAGGTTTTCGATAATGTATAAAAAATACAACAAAGAGCCACATGTTGATTTTAGGGAAAAAAAGATACTAAACTGATTTTATTGTAAATTGTTTTCAAATTTTTAAAGATCATCCATAAACTTAACAGTATTAACAGGAATGTGCAGGAACGCCTGCTGGGTTTCCAAGACTGCAGTGATGTCTAGTCTGGCACTAATAAAAACACAGGAGGCCAGGCTGGAAGTGGAGAAGCTCATGTTTTCGTTGGGAGTCACCACAGTATTAATTAACAAATATTAATGCAGCTGAACTGCCTGAAAGCTTCTCCAAAATCTAATACGACTTCAGTCGGTTCAGTCAGATGCAGCTCAATACTCCCTAACTCTGCACACCTGTGTAACACTTTTTAAAGTCTCGTGCTTCTGTCTGTGCCACATCTGGGCTCTGTTTCCCTCTGAATCTAAATCTTTAATCTTCTGGTATTTTTGGAAACCAAAGCTTTGTTTCTGTAACTTTATTCAGCTGAATCCAATTTCATCTGCAGCTTTTTACTTGTATTTAAAATGTTGTTTTGAATATTTATTTAAATTTGTCATTTTCTAAATCATCCAGGACCTGTTTGGAATAAACTCAGGGGGGCATTTTCTCTCATTAACCTGCCACTAGGTGGTGCATTGCATGCAATAAACTGGTAACTATACTGAAAAAAATGTTTTTTCGCAAGGTTGTACAATATATTAGTTGTTAATTTGCATCAGTTGTAGTTAATTTAAACTTCCTTAAATGTTATATAAGCTGTGACTTTAACCTATGTCTCTCTGGTTAGTTGTTTGATTTATTTAAAAGAAAAAAGAAAGAAGGAGTGAAATTTTCATGTGATAAATGAACTAAATAAACATAAAGATAAATTATTATTAAATATAAATAATGAATAGATAAAATTATTATTATTATAAGTGACAATCCCTCACGTTTCTGAGTTTAACTATAATTTTATGCATCGACCAGACATATTTAAATATGTTAAACTACAGGGGCTTGCAAAAGTATTCGGCCCCCTTGAACTTTTCCACATTTTGTCACATTACAGCCACAATCAACCAATACAAAGTGCTGTACATGTGAGAAGTGGAGTGAAAATCATACATGATTCCAAACATTTTTGCAAATAAATAACTGAAAAGTGGGGTGTGTGCGTTGTTATTCAGCCCCCTGAGTCAATACTTTGTAGAACCACCTTTTGCTGCAATTCCAGCTGCCAGTCTCTCACAGCACAGCTGCTCTGTGACGGCCTCAGAGGTTGTCTAAGAGAATATTGGGAGCAACAACACTGTGAAGTCCAAAGAGCACACCACACAGCTCAGGGATAAAGTTATTGAGAAATTTAAAGCAGGCTTAGGCTACAAAAGGATTTCCCAAGCTTTGAACATCCCACGGAGCACTGTTCAAGCGATCATTCAGAAATGGAAGTAGTATGGCACAACTGTAAACCTACCAAGACAAGGCCGTCCACCTAAACTCACAGGCCGAACAAGGAGAGCGCTGATCAGAAATGCAGCCAAGAGGCCCATGGTGACTCTGGACGAGCTGCAGAGATCTACAGCTCAGGTGGGGGAATCTGTCCATAGGACAACTATTAGTCGTGAACTGCACAAAGTTGGCCTTTATGGAAGAGTGGCAAGAAGAAAGCCATTGTTAACAGAAAACCATAAGAAGTCCCGTTTGCAGTTTGCCACAAGCCATGTGGGGGACACAGCAAACATGTGGAAGAAGGTGCTCTGGTCAGATGAGACCAAAATGGAACTTTTTGGCCAAAATGCAAAACGCTATGTGTGGCGGAAAACTAACACTGCACATCAATCTGAACACACCGTCCCCACTGTCAAATATGGTGGTGGCAGCATCATACTCTGGGGGTGCTTCTCTTCAGCGGGGACAGGGAAGCTGGTCAGAGTTGATGGGAAGATGGATGGAGCCAAATACAGGGCACTCTCGGAAGAAAACCTCTTGGAGTCTGCAAAAGACTTGAGACTGGGGCGGAGGTTCACCTTCCAGCAGGACAACGATCCTAAACATAAAGCCAGGGCAACAATGGAATGGTTTAAAACAAAACATATCCATGTGTTAGAATGGCCCAAAGTCCAGATCTAAATCCAATCGAGAATCGGTGGCAAGATCTGAAAACTGCTGTTCACAAACACTATCCATCTAATCTGACTGAGCTGAAGCTGTTTTGCAAATAAGAATGGGCAAGGATTTCAGTCTCTAGATGTGCAAAGCTGGTAGAGACATACCCTAAAACAGCGGTCCCCAACCGTTTTTGCGCCACGGACCGGATTATGCCCGACAATATTTTCACGGACCGGCCTTTAAGGTGTCGCGGGTAAATACAACAAAATAAAACTAGTACCGGTACCGAAAAAAGAAGATTTATTCATAACACACGTGAAAAGACCCAGGAAAACCGAGTTAACGATAAAAACAATAACAAAATAACGCTGAAAACCGATAAAAACCCTGAAAACCATACATTTCACACCTGAGCCTCAACTCTCGCGGCCTGGTACCAAACGACTCATGGACCGGTACCGGTCCGAGGCCCGGGGGTTGGGGACCGCTGCCCTAAAAGACTGGCAGCTGTAATTGCAGCAAGAGGTGGTTCTACAAAGTATTGACTCAAGGGGCTGAATAATTATGCACACCCCACTTTTCAGTTATTTATTTGTAAAAAATGTTTGGAATCATGTATGATTTTTGTTCCACTTCTCACGTGTACACCACTTTGTGTTGGCCTTTCACGTGGAATTCCAAAAAAATTGATACATGTTTGTGGTTGTAATGTGACAAAATGTGGAAAAGTTCAAGAGGGCTGAATACCTTTGCAAGCCACTGTAAATGGGATATCTAATCACTCAAAGTGCTGGAAGTGTAATGAATACAGGAATACTAGCAAGATTCTGTTTCACCTTGCTAGTGTGACTAGATTTAACTGCTGCCTTCAGAGTTACTGTATCAATAGAGAACCATTAATAACTGTGAAATTCCTGCTATGACAGGCCAGCATGTGTGCTGTAAAGATGTGTTGTCAAACTCCTATTAATGAGAAGCAGATACATTCATGAATAAAGAACAACTAACAACACTGCACACTCTATTTGAGGTAGCCTATATTATGGACCCAGGCAGGTCAATATGGGTTTCACGTCAAAACCCATATTTTCAAAAAAAAATAGTGACATTAAATTTTCTCCATAAAAAGAACTTTAGCATGCTTTTTGCAGTTTTAGAAATGAAGCTAGTTACTGTTGCAGAAACAATAGGTTAAAAGAAAGAAAAATAAAATGAGTTTGGATTTAGCCTGCAGTTGATCCCAGGCATTAAACCAGAGTGAGAGACAAGAAAATAAAAACTGGGCAAAATGCGATTGCAGTTGTCATTTATGCATATAAGAGCATGTATATCAGGAAATCTAAACCATCCACTCTCCCAAAAGCAATTTAAAACTGTTATTTCCAGCTGTGATAAGGTAGACAATAAGCTGCAACCTAGATTTGATCAAAACAAGTTGTCCTCTGGTCTGCAAATTTACTGTTGCTCTGTATCTGCCACATGCTGCGAAATTATTGTGCAAGGATCAGCAACAAAAAGGAAAATAGGTAAGTCAATGTGTTTGTAAGGACATTTAAAAGCACCAGGTGTTTATTGAAGCGCTGCGCAGCTAAGAGATTAAAATAAAGTGACGTAACAGCAACTAAAAAGCAATATTTGATTTAAAAGTTATGAAAAGGTCTTGATGTGAATGCTTTGCTTGTTTCATAAATATGGAACAGTAAAGCCCTGATCTCCTTTGCAAAAGACCTTAAAAAACAAATTAAAAACTCTTTTCATGCTGAAGAGATTCTGGTTGAAATTAAAGGTTTTATAAAAGTCTTTCTTCCAATAGTCACCTGGTGTTTAAGACAAAAGTTAAATGCAGCTTTTTTTTTTTTTTTTACTACAAGGGTTAAAATGATTATCCCCCTATGCTAATAGATAATTGTATACTGGAACAGCCTGTAGTCGTTTAGTTTTCAAGTCTCACGTCTTTCAATATTGTGCAATATTTAGTAGTTGCACAGGTTGCAGCTGATCACACTACCACACTGGAATTCACTGAGCTCCTGGGAACAACCCATTCTTTCACACATGTTTGTAGAAGTCTCGCACACATCTCCTGAGCAATCCCATTCTTCTTTGGCAAATCTCTCTTAATCAATAGTCTTCTCGGGTGGACCTCGGTCTTCAGTTCTCAAAATACTCCAACCACCGTGTTTAAATGTGGGGATGGTGTTCTTTGTTCTCCAAGCATAAGCAGCATCTCTGTATCCAAAGAACTGTAATTTCACCTCACCTAACTTAATTAAGAACGTGCTTCCAATACGTTCCAGTACATGAGTTTTGTCCAGGTTGTCCTACTTCAAGGTGTGAAGGTTTTACTGATCTGCAACCTCACAGTCCACTCCTGTTGCCTTTTTGAGACTACATTCTTGAGTTGGCAAAACATTAACGAGTATCTTTTCAGCTGTTCTGGGGTCTTTAGACAAATCTCTCACTAGTTTTCTGTCCAGAGTCTTTGAAATCTTTCACTTTCTACCTCTCCCAATGTTGTTTCTGTACAGAGTGTCTTCTTTGAATTTGTCACTCCAGTTCTTGATAATTGGAAACACTGTGATAACTGTATCTAAGCTAATTGTAATCCTGACACTAAAACTATGTTTTGAGTCTTAAAAATTCAAACTCATGGGAACGGGGACTTTGTCCCCATAAGGGCTGTTGGTCCCCACAAGTAATCTTCCAATGTTTGGTCCCCACAAGGATATGTAAACATGTACAGACACACACACACACACACACACACACACACAACACACACACACACGCAAAGTAAAGTGATACAAACATAACACAAAAAATACAAGAGATGTATCCCCACATCAGCCCCCCCCCCCAAAGAAATTCACCTGACAGCAATCAAAATTAAGGAAAGTTTCCAGGCCAAGGTGTCTTATAAGCATGCAAGAGTCCATCAAGGTTAAAAGCAAAACTTCAAGATTTAAAGTTTATAAGATCACACTGACGGAGAGGTCTGATAAAATCTGGTTTTCATCGGTGCCAGACATTCCTCAGATCTGAAGAAATACTCTGCAGCGAAATGTTGTTTAAACCCGAAGAACTTTATTTGAAATTCCAGTCAAGATCCCAAAGTCACAAAATACACGAGCAGTACAGGAGGAATATCAAGATGTGGAGACTTTTTTTATAACCTGAAAAGGAAAACTGTGTTTAAAAGTGTTAAGGACAAAAAGAGGCAGTGTAACATGGTAAGGTTTCGTGTGAACATTGTGCGCATGCAGCCATTTAGTCTGTTTATGATTCAGGCAGTTTGGACAAGTAAAGGGATAAAAGTTCGCTCGAAACAGCAGCTGGAAGAAAAAAAAAGTCAGAGCTGCTGTTAAGAAAAAGGAAATAAAGGCTCAGAGAGTTCATGAGAGCAAACGTGCCAACATCTGCTGTGGACAGACAGAAGCAGGAGACAATCAGGAAATCAGAAAACACCATTTTTCTGCTTATAAGAGTATATGAGGAAAAACCAACTTTTGTTGAGTGAGTCACAAACAACAGAAACACAAAAAATACAATTTCTTTTTTTTTTTTTTAATGTCCTCACTGTATAAGTGCGATGTCTAGGACACCAGATGAGAGGCAGATCATATACAATATCATATAACTTCCATCACCAGTTTAATTATTTTGCTTTGGAAAAGGTGGTTTTAAAAATACAGAGCAGAGTATTCTTCGTGATGGTAAATTTTATTTGTCTGTGTGAAATTTCCAACGTTCACCTTGGATCAGAGCAGCCGCCTGCAGCTCATTAAAGGAAGATTCAACTGAATTGTACTCCTAAAGTTTTGTTTACATGTCATGTGTAGCCTGTAAACACAGGCGTTATTTGCTCTGTGAGCTTTCTGAGGTCTGATTAAATGCTACATTCATGTCAAGTCGATTCATTCATGTCGAAGCACCTCGTCCAGCTTGTAAATAACATCAAAACTCAACCCTGGAAGCTTTAAAACAGCTCAGCTTTAAAGCTGCTGCTGCTGCGAAAATGATTAAACTCCGTCTGCACCATCCTTCCATGAATCGACACCTCATTAGGATAAAAATTGGGGATAATTCAGACCTCTGCTTTCTCTTTTTTCCTGTGATTGCCAAGAAGGTTATGCAATGGGTTCAGTTTGTTAGCAGGATTGCTCAAAATATTAAAAGTGATTAACTTCTGCAGTAGGTACAGATCTGGATCCAAGAACTCTTAGTATTTGGGGTTTTTGTTTTTGGCTATTGCGAGATTAAGGAAGATTGAACATTTCTCATCATATCATCACATATGCATACAAACTGAAACATGAAGTACTGCCACACAACGTCATCATGTTTTCCAGAAAATATTATCCCAGTGTCCTGAAATATTTTTACATCCAGAGACTCGATTCACACACGATGTGGAGGGAGGTACGAGGTGTCACACTTGTTTTAAAAGTATGTCTGAGCCACAACGTTATGGAAGAGCTTTACTTAGTAACATGAAAACTCTTTCAACATTCAAATCCAGACATCTTAAGATGAGATCAAACAATAAATAAAGCCGATTTACACAACAAAGTGGAAGGCTACCACCATGTTCATGCTGCAACATTTGAACCAAGTGGGAAAATGTTGCATCAGCTGCTTCCTTTAAACCTTTGACAGAATGGCTGCAGATGATATTAAATACACTCTGATGATGGCACAAAGCAAACCGATCTAAACTGTTCATTTATACCCATACGTGGAATCTCCACCTGATTAACGCAATTCAAACAATGCGGCTACTAAAGCAGCTGTCGTGGCGGCCTTGCTGCATTGGTCTGTGAGCACGCCCACGTTGGAGTAAGAAATACGAACGCAGGATTAGACACGTTACCATTTTTCCTGTGGTGACCTCACATCTCCTCTGAGGTCTGGTTGCCAGATCCAGATTCTGGTTTCATTCACCCTTTTTTGCCTCAAAAGCCAAATCACCTTGTAGACAAACTATATAGTTGTTGTTTTTTTAATTTACAGACCCCTTTATTTTATTTTTTTATTCAGTTTAAAAGAAGACCCATTGAAGTCACTGTATCAGTTCATGCTGGACTGTTTTCTTTAACAACACCTTTAAAAAAGAAACAGTGTTCAAATTTAGGTTTACAAACAAAATCAGAGCTGTTTCTGCATCATTTACAGTACTGTATTAAATCCAACTCATGGCAGAACGTGAACATTCCCAAATATGTAACCACACGTAGCTATCGTAAGTAATAATACGCCATGTAGACACAGTATATTAAATAGCACAGAGATAATACCTTTCAGAAACTGTTGCAGTTGTACCCAGCTTGCTAGTACTGTGTGGGCACGTATACCATTTTTCTGATTTTCATTGCTCTGACATTCATTGTATGCACGCCGACTCAGTTTTGTCTCAGTAAAAGTAATGTTATTCATTATTAGCTCCAAGTCCAACAAGAGCAGCCCAGTTTCCCTCTTGATCAGTGGAGACACACAAGTTTAAAAGCATACAGCATTAACTTGTTTTTGCTGTGCACTGAAGACATTTGTGTGTGAGATTGAATGATGAACATGAGAAGAGAGATCAGAGTTTCAGCTTTTATTTCCTGGTATTTACATCTAGATGAGCGGCACAGTCTGGGCCTCACACCGTCCATTTGGGTTCTCTGTAGTCCAAAGGCACGCATGGGGTTAGGCTAATGGGTGATTCTAAATTGATCATATGTATGAATGTGAGTGTGAGCGGCTGTCTGTCTCTAAGTATTGACTGTGATGGACTGGCGACTTGTCCAGGGTGCATCCTGCCTCTTGCGTCATGACAGCTGGGTTAGACTCTATAACCAGGAACAGGTTAAGTTTAACTTTTACAAAATCGCAGCACACTGATCAATTAATTCTCCAGAAAATGTCGTCACAATTCTTGGAAGATCAAACCAACCTCTGTGTGCGGATGTCAGTGATATCTTACATCAGTAGCCCAACACAGATTCCTCGACTCCCCTTGTGCAAGTTTGCACAGATAGTAAGCCCACGTTCAAATCTAATTTTATATTCACTCTTTACTGAGAATTTTAAACACCACTGGGTTTGTACATATTTAAACATGAATTTAATGGTGAAGCTTGCTCAGATTCTGTGACACTTAAGTCTCTAAACTTACACAGTCGCAGCTTTTCTTCCATACTTCAAATAGGCACAGATGTTTTTGAGCTGGACTGACCAAAATGTTTAAACTGCTCACACATTCATACAGCATGTTTCCTGTTGCTCACACTCATTTCACAGCTGCATTTTTCTTCACTTTTTTCTAAAGTTGTAGTTTTTTTCCCCCACAGCTAACCATGGGTGAGTTTGTGGTACAGTGTTGTTCCACAAGGTCCATTGTTTAATCATGGATATCTCCTCTCAGTTTAAGCTTTCACCTCTGGGTAGACCAACATGAAGACCAGTGAGAAAAGCATGTTATTCTGAAGCCGAGAAACTGGAAGAAGCTGAGCAAAGCCAGTAAAAGTATCTGGATTGTCCTGAAAAAGAAATGATGTACAGAGCAACAGGCATCTAAATGGCTCTCCAAGCTAAAAAAAAACAAAACAAAAAACAAGAGCTGATAAAACACAAATGGTGAAAGCAGCAAGGAAACCCCCAAAACACTAATGAGACTTTGAGAACAGCAATGCAGAGGCCACACTGCAAGATGCCAACCACTCACCAGCAGCAAAAATCAAAAAACAGGATTGCAATTTACAAAACTGTACAGATATGAGCTCCATCAGTTAGGGAACAGCTTTATGGCCTGATGGGACAAAGCTTAACTACTACCATATAGATGGAAAGACCAGTGTCTGCAGAAAAGCATGGATCTGCTCATGATCCTAAACATACAAGCTCATTTATAAAGCACGGTGGAGGTGCTGTCATGGCTTGGGCTCCGTCGCTTTCATTGATCATGACTGCAGTAGCAAAATGAATGAAGAAGTCTCCAAAAACATACTCTGACAATTTACAAAGAAATTCATCCAAAATAATCAGGAGGATCTTTATTATGTGGCAAGATAATAATCCAAAGCACACCACCACCTCAACAAAGGACTTCAGCAGGATACATAATGACCATGCACTTAAAAACCTGAAAACCCCAACAAATCTGACAACTACATGATGGTGCAGTAAAATCCTGTAAAGGCATGACCAGTGAAGAAACAGGAAATCTAAAGTTTATTTAATGTATACTGAATAAAAGCTGAAACTTTTTTGTGTCTCTTCTCATGATCACCTTTTGATCCAACACACAAAATGTCTTCATTGCACAGAACTGTAAATGCAAACAATGTCGTCATCCACTAAGGTGGGGATTCAATGCAGTACTCTAAATCAAGACTGTGGAATTACAGTCTTGCAGAAAACTGGGCAAAAAAAAAAAAAAAAAACAGCATACATCGAATCATTGCCTTCATCCCATGTTACCAGAACAATGTGCTGACAGTGCAAAGACAAAACAACATTAATCACAAGAATGTGAGGCGTGGAAAAGTGCTGACAGACTAATTTGATTTGTTTACTTCGAAAATCTAAGTTACATTAACATTTCTGTGCCTGTTAGTGGTTAGAGGAGAGCTCACCTGCTGAGATTAATCCTTAAAACTCAAGCGTTCCCACAGCGATCAGTGGAAGCAACCGCTAGCTACGGAAAAAATTTAAAAGCTAGGTTTTTTTTTGTTTTTGTTTTTTTGGAGTTGAATGACAAGGCAAGTTTTAACACTGAGAACACAGAAAGACACATTTAAAATATAAACCGATCCCTTTATCGTGTGAGGATGCGCCGTACACCTGGAAGAATAAAACATAAAGCACATACAGTCCAAAGCATCTAAAGTGCTGAGGGGGAAAACACAGCGCGTTAAAATCACAGCATAGATCAACCAAAATACAGTCAAACAATGTGTTCAACCAAACGAGCGATCCGGTGCCTGCGTGTCTCGTGGCCGTTCCTTCACGCCCTCACCTGATGGCAGCTGGCGTTGCCCAGTGTGTTGTATATGAAACAAAACGCTGCAATGTTAGCAGAGCGCCTTGTGATGCTGTTTTAATAAAGTTTAAAACTGTTAAAAATCCAAACAGACTGGAGAAGTCCAGTCCGGCACAGTCTGATGACGGTGGCGTCTTTGTTTGGAGGTTTAAAACAGGTAGGTAGGCTGTGTTTCTTTCCATTTGTCTAGAAGAGCTGGATCATGGACTCCCGGGACTTCCCTACTCCGATCCATTTGACTGATGAGGTGAGAAGCAGAAGAAGCAATCATCTTAGGGGAAATACTGAAAATCTATCAATTTAAAAAGCTGCTCATCAGTTCTTGCACTTCCATGCGTGACTTCTTACCAGGCACTCCCACATGCTCCTCAATGAAGCAAACGTATTTCTGTGCGTTCTCGGGCAGCTCCTCGAAGCTTCTAGCGGCCGAAGTGTCGCTGTCCCAGCCGGGCAGGGTCTCGTACTGAACCTCCACACGCTGCAGCACCTCCTGATTGGCTGGCACAAATCAATAACAGCATCACACCATTAACTTGACAGTAGGAATCACTCGAAGGGCAACAGCAACAGATCGATGTGTTCTCTCTGAAAACGGAGCTCTCTGTAAATGATCAAATAGACTGGAAGAAGAGAAAAGGCTGCCCAATGATCTCCCATGAAGGCAGAAGATTCTCCACCTACCAAGATCCAGTTTAAGACTACCAAGCAAAACAAAATTCATTAACATAGCTCACATGTTCAAATTTTTCCTCACCTGGAAAGTGAGGTATAGTTTGGTTGTCGACTTTGTACCCTATGCCCACTTTGATCTCGGTGAAAACGTCAAGTATGTCGAGTTTGGTGAGAGCTAAACTGAAAGAGAAGACGGACAGCTTTACAACAACTGGATAAAGATACTTTATATATTTTTACAGTAAATCAGTAAACAGATAAAACAAATCTGCTTTAAACAAAATGTGACAAAAGGGATGAAAAACTGTCAGAAAACAAGAAAAACAAGACTTTTTAAAAATGAATAATAGTCACCGGCAAAACCTATTAGCGGTCCTAAAACCTATTAGCGTCACATCACAATATTCAATTCAATTCACAAAACAGTTGCCTCAAGGTGCTTTGTATAGTAAGGTCAAGATCCTGCAATAATACAGAGATAACAGAGAAATCCCCGACCATATGACCAAGTGTTTTGGCGACAGTGGGAAGGAAAAACTCCCTTATATCCATGTAAGCTTTTAACAGAGCAGTTCCCTCTCTTCTTCTCTTCCTCTAAATACTTCATATAACATATAAACAGGTTACATGATGTCCTGAAGTGTTTAGATACAATAATCAAAGATACAGAAACTTCCTTCTGTAGGGACACAAAACCAACTTAGTGACATAATCTCGCCAAAGTGTTGCGACTGTGCCCTAAGGTGCCCAAGCATCCTAACTGGAGTTGTGACTCTACTCTAAAATACTTTCTTTTCTCTTAAAATATACAAAAAAATTATTTAAAACTCACGCAGTGAAGCCATTAATCATATGTGCATATTTGATGAGCACCAGATCCAGCCAACCGCACCGTCGTTTTCTGCCTGTGGTCACGCCGACCTCCTTCCCTCGAGTCTGCAGCAGGTCTCCGATCTCCTAATGAAAACAAGAGTCTAAACTTGAACATCAGTTCTTATGTAGGTTTTCTGTAAATGTTTGCAATCGCAGAAAACAAAAATACTCTAAATTTGTCTCTAAATCTTTGAAACGAATTCTAAGCTACAGCTGGTTTACTGCTGGCAGTGTGGCAAAACTCCTCCAGGTGGTGCTATTTGAAAATCTACTCATATTTCACACAGACAAATTAAGTGATTAGGCCATGTTTTAACCATGCAGACACAGTAGATACTGTATGTACGAAACAGTTAATATGTATGTAACGTGCAGCTTTTAATTCTCCATGTGAAATATGAAGTCGTGCTTATTAAAAATAAAACCCGATCTGAACCAAACTTTTATCGTGTTTATATTTCGTATCGGTGTGTGCTCGTACATTCTTCTGCTCTGAGGGGAAAGCACCGATGCCCACTCTTGTGGTGTACGCCTTGACGACCCCATAAACCTCGCCGACGTTCTGAGGCGGCATCCCGAGGCCCGTGCACACCCCGCCCACCGTGCAGTTGGACGACGTCACAAACGGGTACGTTCCTGCAACGACACCAGAGGTGAAGTCGGGTCATACTTTCTCATGTCACATCTCCTTTACTGGTGTGAGCTCTGAAAAGGTGATGTCATCGCAGGCTTGTTTTAGCAAGTGTCCTGATTTGTACTGATTTGTACAAAGGCTTTCATATTTGTCCAGAGATTTGTGACAAAACCTGCAAAACAAGCTGTGACTGGACTAGAAACCAGATGGCTTCTACGTGACACTCAGTTAAATTTAAAGTAATTTTCCTAGTCTGTCCTGTTGTCTGATTAGACCTGCGGTTGCACCTTAGGAAACATACAGACAGACCGACACAAACAGAACAATCAATCAGAAAAATGACATGCTTGGAAATTTTTAAAAGCAAATAAGTGCTGGGATCACAAAACCAGTTGCTGGAGGCTGCTGACATGGAGGTAAACCCATTGTGAGGAGAGACTGTTGTGTAATCAAACAGCAGTTTTGGTGTCTAAACCATCAAGCGTGTCCTGTCAAAGTGCTCTTTATGTAAACGCCGACACCCTGCATGCTCCCATGTGACATGTTCTGATCATGTGTAGATCCAGCCTGTCAGAAAGAGGGGATGTGTTTCGCTCTGACACCACAGAAACTACAGGCATCGTCTCTGGATCATGCTGAACTTTGACTGTAATTTAATCTGCTCTCAATGACAGGTTTATGCTCTTACAGAGAGATATTATGGTTAAGTCTACCGTATCATTTAATGAAAGGAACAATCAAATTGTCATACTTTAAAGTATTATGAGAACAGTTAAAGAGGCCCTCTAATTCTGATCAACTGACCGATAGACTCAGGGTGCCTCCGTGCTCATGCACAGGTGAGTGGTTTGAACTTGTGATTGTGCACGCCAAGCCCAGATGCACAAAGCGCAATAATAACGCTTAAACTTACCATCGTCCCTACCCTGAGCTCCATGCAGGCTTTTGCAAAGAGCATCATAAAGCTTTAAGTGTTTCTTGGACAACGTCATCAGCTCACCGTGGGTGCACTAAACAGCACTTTGCAATCAGAAACAAGATTTATACTGACACTACAGGTTAGCACAAAGAAACAAAGAAGTGAAGTAAACACTGATTTACTGACCAAAGTCGATGTCCAGCAGCGCTGCATTGGCTCCTTCCACAAGGATTTTCTTAGGAGGACCATGAAGTGCCTCGTACATGTAGTGCACACCATCTCTTACCATGGGCTTGATCTGCTCAACATAGTCCTAAAATAAAAAATAAAAAAAAACTCGCAAAAAAACCCAACATAAATAATAAATAAAATACAGGGAGATCTGCAAAGAGCACAGCTAAATGTTTTCAGATTTCCTTTTAGTTTTATTACCTTTAACTTGAGCAGCTCTCCGTCTATGTCGATCTTTAGAGTGGGGTACATAGACTGGTACTGCTGGGCCAAAGCTTTATACCTGCAACAAAGAATGATTCTGATTTATTTCAATCATTCATGCACCTTGGTCACACTTTTCATTTTTGTTTGCATTTTAACACAAATGAAAAATAGCAGCACAGAAAATAACTATCGGTTGGACTATTTCCCCCCTCCTTTTCTGGCGGGGAAGTAGGAACAACCAGGAATGGCCACATTCAGAAAGAGATCAACCCTTTGAAGGAGGTCAGTGAAAGTAGAAGGGTTTAGCATAGAAATTCAAATGTCTATCATGGTGTTACCTACTAGGCCTGTGCGATCAAACTCATTTTTTTCTACCTCCAATGATTATTAAAAGAATACATATGAGATAAAGATATTTTTTTATATTTCTTATTTTCCTTTTACATTACCCTCCATAAAACTCCCCTCCCATACTGTGACATGTCCACTTGTGCTTTTCACTTGAATAATGATTATAGTTAAATAACACTAGCAGATTTCTGTTGGTCTGTGTGAATACTTTGGGGTTGCTTCCTTAATCACAATGAGTTACTACAGCAGGTAGCAACTGGTTGGAAACTTTATTTTAATTAATCACTTTGCATAACCGTCACCTAAGTTGTAAAATTCTCCCTGTAAGTATTCAAAACCACCTTGAGATGACCATAACAGCTGAACCATCTTGAATTTCAACTCTGAGTAAGTGAAGCAACTTACAGAGCTGGATTTCATCTGAACACCTGCTTAGATCTGCTTCCAGTAAAAGCGCCTGAGTTTATGGCACCGAAAAAAGGCTCGTCAGCCAGTTAAAATTTCTGAGCTCGGTGGTTCAAAAGATATAAAATACTACTCAGCCTTTAATTAATTAGTAATCTTAAACCTTTGCATAGTGACAGTGTCGCTGTCAGGGTAGGCTGAGCGGTGACTGCAGAAATGAAATGTGTTTAAACAGTTCAACTTTATTTTTGTTTCACTTCTACAGTTGTTTATTAATGCAGCATATTTAAATTGCAAACCTGTCCACCTGAAACTAAACTAAACAACCAGCTTCACACCAACTTCAGCTTCTGAAAAGTAAAGATAAGATATTTTATTTAACCCTTACTTACAGAGACAGTCCCGTTGAGACTCAATGTCTCATTTACATTTACTTATTAATGGGGCAAATCCACTGGTGGAAGTCTGTGGGGAAGTGACCCTCAGCTGCCTTCCTCTGTGAGCTCTGTGAACGCTTTCCTGATAACTTTACGGACTCGATCACTAGTTTAAGATTACACTGAATAAAACCTGGAGTTCATTTTGGAAAGTAGAAGTCAGGAGGATTCTCCAGGGTACGCTCATTAGCTAGCAACTTTCACAGGCTTGCGGTTTCACAGCCAGATTCACCCACTGGTTGGTCACATGCCGTTTCAAAACACTAGATGGCGATGGTGGAAACACTATTTTACTAACCAATGGGTAACACGGTGGTTGCATCCAAGTTTTATATCATTTATGGTCTAAACTATGGTCTAAAGCTTTTTTTGTGATACTGGCACAACAGCAACAGTTACCAGACAACCAGACTCCTGCTGCTGATATGCAAAAGTGATCAGGATGAACGAGCACTGCATGTTGAGTGTTTATAGACTGTGGGCCTTTCCAGTGTCCAAACCTGTATTCTGAAAGGTAGATGTGACATATATAATGTTGTTGGTGAGACTGACCTTTCAGAGAACTGTGTGAAGTCTGCCAGCAAGTCACATATCCTGAGCCCGGAGCGTGCCGCCTTAGCCGAGTACACCGGACCAATCCCCTTCTTTGTCGTCCCGAGGCTGAGCAAGGCCAAGAGAGGAGGGAAGGAAACACAGAGAAAAGAAAAACAGCATTTACATGCAGTCTTACTCCGCAACATGAACTCTGAAACTGTAAAATCATTTCATGCTATGCACAGTTGCACACAAATGAAAAAGGTGCAGCTCAGTGGTTATCACAAGAACAAAAGTTCATTACGCTGTTTCTAAAACAATACAACATAAAAAACATTTGACCTGCCACCTCTCATTTAATATCACTAAAACGGTTTCAAGTTATAGTCACAGACTAGCAAGTCCGAACTCGTGATGTGGAAACTTTTATTCTCTGAAAAATGACAAAATGCAGATGTTTAACTGTCACTGAGCCATTTGCTTCTTCTCTACAGACTCCAAAATATTATAAACTCAGACAGAAAGCATCTTCTCACACTAGAGTATTACAGTCTGACGTGCTATCACCACAGAATTACTACAGAGACAGCATGCCCACCTAAATACACATCTACATACAAAAGCTTACCATGTCATCATGTACCTCTAATAAGACGCCCTATTAAAAGGAAGTCTTGGCACAGCAGAATATTTACACCATACATGCAACTACAGAACAGAAATAGATAAATATGCCCTACAGTTATTGCACTTCATCATCAGTGCAGCCAATATAACTCATGTAGTATCCAGTAACCATATGTGCCAATGTGCATGAGTGAAAAGTCAGCTGTTTCTGCCAGAGAAGTAAGAAAGTAAGAAGGAAAGTCCAGTCGTACAAACCTTTGATTTATTTTTAAACACATTTTTGCTTTATCTGAAATATTGCATCATTTGACATCTTAATAACACTTATTTAAATACAACTGTCAGAGATGTTTGAAAAGGGATGAACTCTTAAGTACAACTGGGAACAAACTCAGAAACACTACACTCACTGGCTATTCTGTTATGTACTTCTGTTCAACCGCTCACTGATGCAAATATCTAATCAGCCAATTATATGGCAGCAACTCGGTGCAATTCAGCAAGCAGACATGGTCAAGATGTCCTGCTGAAGTTCAAACAGAGCAGCAGGAGTGTTTCTAGTTCCTTGTGGAATCTGTGCGACAACAATTAAGTCACTTCTGACGCAAAGGGGAGCCCAATCTACAATAGCTGTGATAAAAAAAAAAACTGTGCAATATAAAGCATGATATTTCAGTGGAATTAAATTGGATTTAATTTGAGCTTTACCCCCAAAGTTTGAATACAGTACGGAATAGTAGACTTTACATTTAAAGTGAGGCAACAAAATTTGAAAAGAAATATTAGACAAGTGGAAAATTAAATGTGTGCAACTTAATGTCCATTTCACTGGCAAATGAGTGATCTTACAGCAGTGCAAAGCTGGGAATGAGTGACGCATCATCTTTTTTCAAATATTTGTAGAAAACTTTAAATATTAATTTATATATTAAAGTTTTTGTTTCTTTTTTACTTGGAATGCTGGTAAATTTGTCAGAGATGAAATTTATGACAGTCGCACAGAGATCCCAGCCTTGAACTGTTTTACAGACACTTAATTTTATGGTAGAATAATCTTGATTATGAATCTTGATTATAACATGGAATTGAGAGTTACTAACTTAAATGTGTGAGGTTAGATCAGCAGTATAACACCGGCTGCTGTGATATTCCAGCACTCTGAATTGTGTTGCCTGGTTCTGTGATCGTATTCTGCTCTGACTTTCAGCAGACCTTACACTACAGCGTGCCTGCAGATGCTGGAAATCCACCAGCCTGACATCGCAATCTGCTGAAAGCTTATAATGACTCGGCCATTAAAGCACATGCACTCTGTCGCTCTCAGAAACACGTGAGCCGGCTGTGAGTTTGGGACCGTGGCTGCTTTTAACAGGAGTATGCTGGGTCTGAATTTAGATTAGCATTCTGAATGTTCCTCAGGCTTAGCATAACATTCCTCACACATATCAGTATGACGCAGTGCCCGGGCGAGTACTGAATTAGATGATTGAATATCTCGTTTTACTACCTATTTTATTGCTTGTGTCCTTGTGGAGAGTTTAGAAGGCAGACCGTCAGCAGGAGCCTGCTGCTTTACTTAGTCACTTGTTGAAGCTGTGCTACTCTGTCTCGCGCTACAGAAACAACACCTGCTGCAGGGCTGCTACTCTCTGCCTGCCCTCCAACTTCTCCGAGGACGCCTCCAGGCAGAGGAACGCGTAGGTTACACGCACAGTGTCACTGTGGAGAGACGTTCGTGCACACATGCAAAGTAAAGATAAGCCTATGTGTGAATAAGTAAAGGAGAAAATGCTATATCTATCTTTTTAAGTTACTATATATAATATAATGGGCTCTGTGATATGTATCCATATGGTTTCAGATACAGAATAAAACAGTATTGTATATATGAATATAGTTCTGTTACATTTTACAGGATCTAGCTAATTCTGTCCCCAAAATTGGAAAATAACTCAAAGTTTAAAGGTATTCATACAAAATAAATTAACTGTGCAGGTGAGGGAGCACACAGAAGAGTCTGTAGATTTGTTCATGCAAATAAATCCTGGTTTATTTTCTGAGACTTTTACAATTTAACAAACTACTTTCGGTCTGTACTGACCCATGAAATGGCCAAAGTCACACAATGACACAAACTAACGACACTAGACTAGACAGACTCCCATTTGTTGTGAGGATTTAATTAATAGTAGAGTGCAAAGGCCCTCTTACTCTGTCTGATGGCAGGTAAACCTATTATTGAAACCATCAGCAAGAGATATTAAAAATGCTTTTATTAAGGCCTCACCTGCACAAGCCTAGAGACCTGTGGGAAATCATCTGGTGGTCTCTGGTCACAAATGAAAATCATGCATTCCCCAACAGGCTGCTGGCAGCTGCTGTGAAATCGACTGCTAAACTCCATTCATGCAGGCCTAGAGACCGGTTAGTGACCTCCTGGTAACCACCGGTCTAGAGGAAAATGTGTATTCTGAGATTAGCAAGCCAACGAGTGGTTGCTGATGGTCACAGGCAGGTTGCCACAGACACCAGTAGTTTGTATGGAAGATGTCAACTTGACCGGAAACACTAACTACTCACCAAACAGTGTGGAAAGTGTGAAAAATTCAACACAAACATTCACCTTCAAAAAGTTAGACCTTTTAAGATGCGAAGTGTGGCAAACTTTTGACTTTCAAGGTGGCTGGTCAACATTTCAGTGTTGCTCAGAACTTTTTCAAGTTTCACTGCAAGCCAGAAATTAAATTAAATTAAATTAGATTAAAATGAAAACTGCATCTGCAGGGAGAATAAAGCAATCACAAGGCGATTTTTGTGTGTTCCTTCTCTGCAACCAAATCACACAAAAGCAGATGTGATCGACCGAGTTGTCGATGAAAATTTTTCCCTAGCGGCTGGAATTTGCCAGAGGACGTTGTCGACCGGTCTCTAGGTCTGTGTGAATGAGGTTTATCTTCCAAAGTACTATAACACTCTTTGGCAGCAATTACCCAGTTTAAACCTCCCGACGGACTACAAACAACATTAACATATTATGTTTTAAGCTGTTTTGTTTAACAGCTGAATATTTACACATCGAGCAGCAACAGGATGACATTAAGTCCAATAATCCGCTTTTAACTCCTCGTGGAAATATCTGGCATTTTGGCTGCTAAATCCTCCACGATGTTCACCATCTAGTCTCTTTGCCTTTCAGCTGTTTAGCGATGAGTGCACAGAGTGGATGTTCAGAGATCCTTGTGTAAAATTACACTATGAGAACACAGAAAATGAAAGGTGTGCATGGAGCCGAGAGTCACCACGATGCTCTGCAAAGCCGAGGGTGGGAGCAGTTTTAGGTGTTATTACAAAAAATGTCAGTGCTTCAAGTTTGTATGTGAGGATCAATGTCGTGTTTATTTATAGAAAGGAGACTAAGATGTTTATAGAAGAAATCCAACATGCTGGGATCGTGTTCAAAGGTGCCGTAACATTCTTCTACCTGGATTTACAGTCATACTGTTGTTAACCGCATTCAGCAGCTACTAATGGTGCAACGGATCAAAAATCTCACGGTTCGGATCGGATCAATTTTCGGATCAGCAAAAATAGAAAAAAAAAAGACAAAAATTAGACTCGCCATTTACTTATTTAAGTATTTTTTGCCTATTAAAAAACATTCAACTGAAGATTCATTCCACGCACTTATATAAAAACAAATTAAGGTGCAATATGGACATTATGGACCATGCTGGGCATCCTCTGAATACGGCCATAAACAACCAGGAGTCTGTTCAGTGACAGGTTGCTTCTCCCAAAGTCAAGGACCAGCAGACTTAAAAAGTCCTTTGTCCCACACGCCATCAAACTGTTTAACTCCTCGCTGGAGGGGAGAGGGAGGGGAAACGGGGACAAAGGAGGGGCAACAAATAAGCTGTAGTGCCTTTTCACTGTGGAATAGTTTTTGTTAATATCCAACGGTATAATAGACTCACAATACTTGAAATGTGCCATTCCTTGTATTCTTATTCCTAATTATTCTATTTATCCCCTTTGTATACTCTGTATTTATATTTGTGTATATATGGTATATTTCTGCTCAGATTCTGCAACTTCTGTCGGTGCTGTGCTACTGGAAACTGAATTTCCCGGAGGAACCCACCCGAGGGATAAATAAAGTTTCATCTAATCTAATGTGATCTATAGGGCAGTACAGGGCTTTGTATCTACCACTCCGCTGTGATATAACGAGCGGTCACGGTCACGTGGCTTTCCGTTGACCTGGAGGTCCACCCATTTGTAGTTAAGGCAACAGAAGATGCCTGGGACAGTTCAGCCATAACTTTAAACTTCTCCTGCGCATACTTGCTTGGAACGATCTTGTCACTGAAGTGGACGCGCAACGAGATATCATAGCGTGGCTCAAGCACGTTTATCACAGTTTAAACCCCTTGTTTTGCACAACGGAATACGGCCTCCCGTCTGCAGCTAAACACCCCAGTAGCTTTTGTAATATCTTTAGCCCGGTTGGATTGGGCAGCAAAGAGCTGCTTAAATGCCGCAAACTCCTCTGCTCCGCCACTTGGACCGCTAGCGCTGGCCATAACCACCGCTTGACAGACCCACCACGCGCACCATACACATACTTTTTTTCCCCCTTTCTCGAATCTTCGGATCACGCGCATACCGAACCGTGGAGCGGGATCGGTTCGGATTTCGGCTCAACCGTGATCCGGTGCACCACTAGCAGCTACAGCTGGCAGCTGTTAGTGTGTAACATGTGGAATAGTACCCTGACCCTGTGACAGCAAACTGCAAAACTATCCAGAGGCCTGACTAAGATTCACATGACAAAAAGAAAGAAAAGCTTGACTCAGTGCAAAGATGAATACCGAAAACAGAACGCAATCCAAGATAAGGAACACAAGGAGTGGCATTTATTCAATCAACGACTAACTTTAGTGTTTGAAGCTGTGTTTGCTAATATACGGAGTACCTGAAACTTAAAGTGTGTGCACGCTGTGTGTACATTGCAGCCATTTGTAAGCAACAGGTTTCTTACTTCTGGCCTGCTTGCTCTTGTCTCTGCTGTTCCTGAACGCCATCAACCGCTTGGTGGAAGTCAAACACTGCGAAGGAGGGAGAGAGGACACACACACACTCACACACCTCAAAGAAAGCAGAGCTCCCGCATTCACACACACATACACGCGCGCACACACACACACACTTCTTCTTGCATGCATTCAAACTGTCGCACACTCTCTAAAGTAAACGAGTGCAGGGGCAGATCTGTGAGGACTTACCAATGTGTGCTCTGTCCGAGATGATCAACCGTTTCTCCCAGCCTTTTAGACCTACACACGCATATATGCTGTGAGTTCCACACAGATAACTAACACCATGTTTTGCTCAGAAAAAGAAAAAAAAAGTAAGTACAGCACTCACTTTTTCCTTTGCGTTCATTTTTTTCTGCTTCTTCGAACAGGCCTGGAAGATGGATCACCACACCATTGCCTGATGTAAAAACAAAGCTATGTGACATTACAGTTCTTGGTTTCAAATCAAAAGAGTCAAAGCTGAGTTTATTTCTCTGTAAACTATCAGTATATGCCCTATTTTGGTTTATGATCCACAAAATTATGTTTAAAGAAAGAAGAGTGACTTTTGATACGAAAGTAAAATGTTTCAATGCCACAGTGAAGGTTCAGATTGTCCTACAACAGAGAAATTACAGGTAGTATAAAATTCTATCATCACCACAATGTCACACTTTGGGATGTTTGAACAGAACGGAGGCTTCATTAATGATATTAGAAACAAAACTTATTACAAAGACAAGTCAAACTTTCTGACATGTTATGCTTCACACACTGTTGATGATGCAGCTCTGTTGGGGGCTGTCATTTGTGATGCTGTCGATCGGAGATGTCCTGAGTAGCTCTATGGAGTGATATCGAGGCCAATCCAGGCTTATTACTCTGGATGAACTAAAATAAACCTGATCAAATTTAAACCCTGTCTTTATAGCACTCCACTGTATTAACTTCAGCCTGCTGGTGTTACTGTGCAGTCAGCCTCTATCAAGCAGCTTTGTGCTCTGAGAGAGTGAAAATTAAGGGCAAATGAGGAGAGAGAGTGTGACCTCTGAAACCCAGACACTAACAGATGTGTTACTGAATCTTAAATCTCTCCTCTGACCAGGGCACAAAGCGTTTAGATACCAGCCTATCATTTCTGGCCAGAGCTGACAGTTACTTTCACAGATAAGTGATTTTGTTTCCAGCGAATAGTCGCATCGAAAGTTTCTGTGACCTTGAACACACTCATCCTGGCTAATCAAGACTTTTGTACAGTTACAGTTGTTTCATGAGCACCAACCAGTGTTCGTTTCAGTCAGATCTACCCATTACTCCTCGCATCATGGTTCAAAATACATATAGGTGACGCTAAATTTGCCTTGTCTGTTGTTTGTTCTATACTGTCTGCTGTTCAGACCACAGTGGAAGCAAACCTGAATGCGGAACTGGCCAAACAGGATAGCCTGCATCTGGAAATGTTTTAACTTAGTTGGAAGATAAGCTTATCATTCCCATTTGTGGGCAGAGTCGCTTCATTCGACTGTGTGTAAGTTGTATCTAAACCAAAGTCAGCGCCCGTCATTGTGAAAGCAGTCTTAGGTGTGCCTGAATGTAATGCCAAGAGACAGAGCAGAGCTTTCTTTACTCACTGGAGTATTCAAACAGCTGGCTCTAATTAGCTTTTAACTGGAGCTTCATTACGTGGAGGCAATGAGGTAATTACTTTAACCAAATTAAATATAGGAAACAAGGAAATTAGCTATAAAAGCATTAAAAAAGCACTTTTAATGACACTGTCAGAATGAATGTGCTCACTAAATGAGACGTTCTCAAAATCTACACAGGAGGCAAAGTTATGTCACAACAAACAGAAATAAGCCTCTACACATGAGTGCCACAGTCGTAAGCAAAAACAAAGCAGAAACAGTATTAAGTATTGATAGACTGTACGTGGTCAACTGCAGATGTGTACAGGGACTGGAAGCCTTAAAGGAAAAGTTGGATCCATTAGCTAATGAAATTACTGCAGATGGGTGGATACGATGTAGCCTGCAGTCTGGCTCCGAGTCAAGCCGATCGCACTCGCTGTAAGAGTCGTCAGGATGGAGGCTATATGAGCGATGACGAACAGCCAACTAAAAGGGATCGCGATCAGTTCAAGAAGAAAATAGCGAGGAACTGTGTTTGTATCGTGCAGCAATGTAAGTGTATTTCTGCATGCAATACACACCAATGAAAGCGGTGACCTTGGGGTTGATGATGCCGCTGGGTAGGAGGTGAAAGTCGTACTCGACTGAGTCGACCACCACTGTGTGTCCTGCGTTGTTGCCGCCCTGCAGGGAGAGAGGGGGGAAAAAACAGAAACTGATGACTAAAGCCAAACAGAAACTAGAGGAGGCTCTCCAACTTTGTTTTGAAAAGCCAAATAGTTTGGCGAGAAGCAACAAGCATCATACACAAACCACGAAGCGCTGCCTGTTAGGGTATGTGTTGCTCTGCGCTGTTGCTTAGAAACTTCTGCTTACTTTGAGGTCAGAAAGCAGAGGTATCAACCCAGTTTAAACCTACTGACAGATGCATGGAAGGGCATGTCAAACGAACTGTTGGTAATGTGTGTTAAGAACGCGTTCATAATCCTCTAGTCTGCACACCCAAACACAGCGACATGTTCTGTCAAGACTCTACAACTACAAACGTACACTTTAAGAATATATAATAAAGAAATATTCGTAGTTACGCCTGAAGGACATGGTACTCCAAGAAAGGAAATGAAGCTGGAGGAATAACGAGTTCTTCCTTACAACAAGCTGTGATTACAAAAGTAAAAGCTAGACTGAAGTTTATAATATTTGCGTAACAATATGCAATTTGTCTACAGGTTCTAATACTCAGAATTTAGATTTATATAGGGCTTTACAAGCTCTTCAGTCCTTTTCTTGTCAAAATTGGTGCCTATATTAACCATAATCTGTCTTTTTTGTTTATTGAGCCTTATTAGCAGCTTATATGGCCTCAATAATCTTCTACAGTTGAGAAGAGATTACTAGCAAGAAAAAAGGATATGGTAATGCTACTTCTTTCCAACTCCACACTCAGATTTCTAATTTTTAAGTATTTAACCAGTGAGGCAAAGCAACGACACTTATAATAGCTCATCAGACTCTGTGCAACTTTATACAAACACTGTTCACATTTGCAGCAACGCTCGCCAACACTTAAACTGACTTTGACATGTATAAAAGGCCAACTCCTCACACTTAACAAGACGACGCTATCTGCCTGACAGCTAAGTCGGTGAGAAAACAGAACCTCATCAGTTTTTTTTATGATAATAGTGATGATAAATCACAATAGTGATGACAAATTTATGACAAGAACAAAATCAGCTAATCATTCAGACTGTGGACTCTTGGAAGTGCAGGTTCTGAGAAGTGAAAGCAGTATCACTATCGGTGTGTAGACGCTCAGTACTGAACTATATCTGTACACCAATTTGTTTGCAGCATAAGACATCCACTGGCTAAAGGAAACTACAATTTCAGACAAGCAGAGACCATTTAATCTTGTTGTATTTAATCATGCTTCTGTGAGTTAATCTGATAGGATGTAGCACAGACGCCTGCAGATGATTTAGCACATCTGACTTTAGATATAAAAATGGGGGGACCCAGAAAAGGAACGGTGAGTTCTTGGACTAGAACATCACAATCTGACCTGCTTTACTCCTCTCTTCTTCATGTTTATCAGTCAGATGTTAAGGTAAAAAAGAACACGAGGTACACGGAAAAGAAGGGGAGAAACAAACAGATACTTAAGCAAGTACTTCATTTTTTAAATTTCTTTTTCTTTTGCTGTGATGAAAAATTAAACTGCTGATCCATTTTTTCTGCTGCAGCTTGCGTCACTACCCACAACCCACGGTGCCTATTCAACTTATGCCTGTGGACATAAATCAGGCTCAGCATGTGCTTTGGCCACATGGAGTTATTCCTGGCTACAGCAGCACCCTGAAGGTGGAGAGGGGAAACAGATGGGGGGCAGATGCCTCTCCTTTTTAGATATGACTTTTACGATTCACCCCATCCCCCCAAAGAGCCGAAGAACTCCGGTCTTCCAGCAGTCCCATGATCGGCTTCTCGTACCCATCACAAGACACAAATTTTTACGATGGTCACCTACTGCCCTTTAGTTTGGGAACTGCAGGGGCAGTGTGATTACTGCTCTAAGGGTACAATAGAAGGTCTCTGCTATGCAAACATACTTCAACAATAACAGAAATGATTACTATTATTAAAAAAGAGACAAAACTAAAGCTGTAGAAGCTTTTTGACAATAGATAAAGGACCTGAGGAAAAATCTGACCTTGCTGTTGGTAATAATGAATCATGCGACTCTAACCTGGGATAAATGCTTTGATGTGAAAGGAAAAACATGAGTTCATCTTGCAGCTATGCATCTCTTAGCCATTGGAATTAACTGGACAATTAGACAATCCCTACGTCATCAGGCGCTACTGGTAGTTTCTTCTGAAAGACATAATTACATAAGATTAATTTACAGATTATTTGGCTTCAGCTTTAAGAGATCTTAAGCTGATCCAATCTTTGGATCTTTATTTGGTTAATGTGTTTAAAATGCATTTTTTGCCCCATCCTCTCATTAATGTTGTGATGCAAGTACGGTACTTTTGAAAAGCACTCGTTGGTCTCAGATTTCATTTATTTTGCAAAAATAAGCAGCTTAGAAAAGAGCAAGCAGAAACTTCTACTCATTGTATAAGATTTTAATGTCTCAACGCCTCTGTTTTTACTGCTATGTCAGAATGGTAAGTTGGGTAAGTCGATGTCTTGCTGGCGCATCTGATCTTTTAGGTAGCATCGATTTCCAAAATGAGCTCAGTTCAGCGGTTTTGATGTTCACACTTATATTTTCTCTTCTTTTTTTACTTTTACAACTAATAGCACTGAAAAGAAAACCCAAACTGCTCAAACCCACTGGGCATACCAAACAGCGAACAGCAGGCACACATCGCTAGAACTGATAGAAAGTATTCAACTTACATTCAGCAGGTGGCCAAAAACTCAATAAAAACTTAGAGTCTGAATGACTTTTTGAGTATGATCATGATAATTGGATTTAGGTTGCTATGAATAACACTCAGCCTTGATGATGAACATGATGCTTTTCATCAGACTCATTATTAGATCCTACCTGCAAGATAAACCTGATTTTTACAAATGTCACCCACAGAGTTTTACACAGAGACAGCAGTGGGTTCAGTAGATTCAAAGACATTTACATTTTCAGAGGCTGGGTACGACTCAGTATTTATATCTCAGATCGCTGTCAGATAAATATTGTTTTTTTCACAGAAGATACTGTGATATACCACAGCAGGAAAAGTGATGCTTGATGGGACACAGTATCTGCAGTTGGAGAAAGAAACACTTTTCATAGACGTTTTGAGAGTTTGGGAGAACACTGGACTACTTCAACCACAAATCCTGCTTTTTAAACTAAATATAGTTATTACATTTGACTTATTTTAAAAAAGCTTTGACGCCTCACCAAACTGTGTTCACGTTACCACACTGAATCCCATGTGTTAGCACAAAAACAGGGACTTTTTTTTAGCGCTGCCGCTTTTCATCTGAATCAAGTAATGTGCAAAACAGTCAAAACCGTTCAGCACCAACTCCGTTCTGTTCAGTCATTTAATGCCAGATAACAACTTTGCTAAACAGATCAGTTGTACCTGACACTTTGTCTCTGAGAACCAGGGAGTCATAGTGAGGACAGGATCTTCCTCCTAAACAGGCTCATGTTTTGTTGGCAACCATTTGCCTTACTCAAGTGTACTCTGACACTAAATTGCAGGTCACTGTCATTTTCTGTACTACCTTACAATGCTGCAAAAGATTAACTACATCTTACGAATCAATCATTAAATAAAATCAAATACCATACTCCAGAACTTGGAGCGTGTATGTATATTTATAAGATATTAACTAGCCGTTGGGGATGCTCACAGTTACTTTTCTTCTTTGTGATGCAAGCAAAAAAACATAAAACAGGCAGGTAGTTTAAGCTAAGGCTGGATGTGATCACACCCCGAGCAACCTTAACAGATTGGGGTTTTTCAAAAAGATTTAGAAGCCCCCTCTAAAAAGTTTTGGCCTTCCACTCGAAAATAAATGAATAAATGAATAAATAAAAGGCCCAAAAAAGAAGCACAGAAGGAGACTGAGATATCCTTTGGCCAGATGAGCTAAACCTAGGCTTTGTTCCACTCCATTCTGGGTTCGTGCCCATGTACAGTTAGGAGCCCATCCAACAGGCAAATGAAAAAAAACAATATAACTGTATTTGTTTAAATGTTTCCTCAATCTATATATTACCAAAACGCAGATCTATTTAAATGATATAATTGGTAGAACACAGTAGTTCATCATACACACTGGTGAGGCTAGTAGTAACTCTCAGAGTCAGCTGGCTAAATGATACAGTACTACAAAAACGAATGAAACAGAAGTGATGGAGGAAAATGGAAAAACTAGCAATGCAGTGAATTTATGACGTGAAACTTTGGTCCAATCTAAATGAAGGAGCCAGGCTGCCC
This sequence comes from Aulonocara stuartgranti, assembly GCF_965226115.1. Classification (NCBI taxonomy): domain Eukaryota; kingdom Metazoa; phylum Chordata; class Actinopteri; order Cichliformes; family Cichlidae; genus Aulonocara; species Aulonocara stuartgranti. The sequence goes on along the minus strand of NC_138949.1, from coordinate 24,377,726 downwards.
TGACCAGTGCAGGGGTTGCTGCAGCTCTCGACCAAAGCAGTGAATATCGAGAGAATATTTTACCTGCATTATTATTTATGTTTTGTTCAACAAAGAAAGTTCCTTTTCTAATTGGGCAAGAGTATTTTACCCGAGAAGCTCTCTGAGCTCTATACTTTATTACTCTTTCAACATTAATCCGTGAGCAGTAGATCTGACTGTGTTATTGATGAGATTAGCTGAATCAAACCAAGTTGCTCTGGTCCCACCACATAGTTGTGCCCAGGGGTCTTTAACTTAAAATTGACCGCCAGCATCTGCCTCTAACTGGTCACTGTGCAGAAGCTTTCCTGCATATAAAAACTAATGATTAGTTCTCCTTATGTGAATCCCTGTTGTGAGCCAGGAAAAATCCTGCCGTGGTTTGATATTTCCCCTCTTTTTCTGGTAGGAAGGTCTGACTTCAGTTCATTACAGATGATTTATACGATTTTTATCGGATCCCTTTAAGTCTTGAAAGACCAAATGCATCAAAGTCGAAGGGCTAACAGGGCAACAGTCTCTGTTTTCTTTTCCTTTTGCAAACATCTCTATAGAAACTGAGTCGACGTGCGGCAACCACGTCTCCAGCTGAACTCGTACACCATTATAATACAAACCATTGTAAGCTAAACCTACACTGTAAACAAAACTGGACAAAATGGGCTTTAAAACTTGAGAGGAAGTATTATCAGTTTCACCAGATAACCTTGCTTCACAGCCCTTTGTTCTGCATCAGGTACGTTTCCCATCTCCGATCAGGTGATCGAGCCACTCTAAACTTTTAACTGTAAAATGTCTGAATAGTGAAAAACACTTTGTCCAAAATGATAAATAAAAAAGTAAAAATATGACAATCTAGAGCTGTTGTTTAGAAAACTACTTAAATAATCAGCTATTAAAGTACGTGTTGAGTAATTTCAATCCCACATAGGCATCAATGTACTCAGCTATAACACTTTACAGTTTGTATGTTTTCCTTTTGTTAAAAGCACGCAGTGACAGTTTACTTTAATCACTGATTGAATTGTCTTCGCATTGTGCATTCAACGAATGTTTAAACGTTTAAAAGGTGTGAGCAGCTTGTACAGAAATATATTACTGTAAATGTGTTTTGCTGGTATCACGCCCTGTCTGCTACACACCTCTGACTCACACACCCAACTGTCACCAACAGCATCTTAGAGGTCTGGGCTGTAAGGGACACCGAGCAGGACTGCTTGGCAAAGCTGATTTTATAAAAAGACTAAGGGTGCCTGCTGCAGCACTTCACCGCTCACTTACACATCAAGCACACATGTCATAACATCATAATGCAGTGAGGGGAAGCACGTCTGTGCAGGGTCGCCTGACAGACAACTGGACGGAAAAGGGAGTTTCCTGAACAACCAGTTTTCACGAGCACTCGGCAGATTCACTGGACCGTCTGCGTTAGTGAAAGAGGCTGTTTGATTACAGCAGAATTATAAACCACAATTATTTTGGCTCCTGTTGAAATTATCTGACAGGTTTATACACGCACTTTCCAAAAGTAATTCTAGGCTTATCGAGCAATTCTGTATAATTACATCGACTTCTTTAAACATTAATTATATTTCAGCTGAAAAAAAGAAAGAAGCCACAGACTGTTGTGGGTTAATTTGGACTTTTTTGAGTGGAGAGCAATAAATATGGTGCAGTAATTGTTTTATCTCAGTATCTTGTTTTATAATTTTGGAAGCCAACATTAAAATTTTAATTAAAAATTGAACCAAGTGCACATCACAAGGTGTTATTAAGCTTTGCTTTTTTATTAGGAACAAGGTTTGCTTATAGTGCTTATCAGTTTAACAGGAAATCCTCCCCATCTGCTGTCAAACAGATTTAAATCATAATTTTGAGATGTTTATTATGCATTTTAACTGCTTTGGTATCGCTGCCTGATTAGAGGATATGGTTAATATTTTGCCGGTTCACTTGGTAGGAGCTTTGTGAGTCTACTTAGTGGAAGAGTGCAGGTTTGAGCTTGAGTTAGAGCAGGGATGTCAAACTTATTTTATATCGAGGGCCACAAACAGCTTACTTTGATCTTATGTGGGATGGACTGCTGAAACTCCAATTTCTGACAGTGTAAAAAGTTTAAATGCATATTTAATCAATTAGATACTTTAATATAAGACAAAGAAGAGATATTTCAACATTTTGCCTCACTTTGTCTACATGGTAAAGAAATACTGCTTTGCTATGCCCTCCTTCACATTTTCCATAACCATCCAACCGGCCAGATCGGGGTCTTTAACGGGCCGATGCTGGCCCCCGGTTCTTATGTTTGACACCCATGAGCTAGGTGAGCTGAAAGGACTATCTTGAGTCTAATTTTCAAAAAAGTTACAGTGCTGGAGGCCAGAACAACACATCATAAATGCATTCACCATATGTTAGTGATCAGATCTTTAAGGTGAAACGGTGTGATGCTTTTCTCTTTTTAAGGCACTTCTCTCAAGCAAGTTTCAAACCTCTGAATCAGATTTTCACACCTTGCCAAGAAGAATTTAAACCAGTGTGTTTCTGAGCCAATCTGTGCAATTACTACAGGGACATGTTGGAAAATCTGTCATCGCAGTTGCTGCAACCAAGAAGTGGGTATACGGAGGATAAATTAACATTGCAGTGAATTGATGTGGACTATCCTGACACTGTTATTAATTGTGCGTAGGCACAGCCGGATTACTGGAAAGAGGAGGGAGGCACTGGGGTTTTTATTTGTTTCCCTCTTACAGCATGAAGAGGAAGTACCAAAATCACATTTTACCTCATTGTGACAGAGCGATAAAGTATTTAATTTCACCTGCTTTTTGTTTAAATGCATACAAAAACAGTTAACAGAGACAGACTTAACCGTTGAAGCTTTTGCCTAGAAAAGAAAATAATAAACCTGGTGCATAAGCCTGGCAGGCTTGTAAAACATACTGTGATTAGTTTGCTTCCCCACTCCTCACTGCATTACATGCACAGATTCAGGCTGACAAACTGCCTGTTTGCGATCTGCAAAGCTTTGATGCCTTTTCTTCCAAAATAGGAAGTCCTGCGCATTGTTCTGCAAACACAACACACTCAGCTGACTAGTTTGCATGTTTTGTTGCTAAGGCAATACCTAAACCAGTCCAAAACATAAGGTTGCTGCATTTCAAATCCAGACACTGTATGATGCGTAACAACATACATCACAGCCCTAATATAAGCAGTCTGATGCAGCCTTGCCAGACGTCAGCAGTCTTCTTTCTGTTGCTTTCCACAATAACAGCAGGGTTTTAAGAATTTCTTTTTAACTGAGGGTTTTAAACCTTTTTATTTAAGCAGATCAAGGGCAGATACAGGCTGGACAAAAAGAGGAGAGGCATATTAAAAGCCCAGGGATAACATATCCGGGTATTTTAAAGTTGAATCCACTAATTTTGCATGAGGAAACCACAGTGGATGCAATTCAAAAGTCCTTGCAGTCTTTGTACTGTCACCATTTCACTAGCAAGCTTAATTTTATTCTATGTGAGATTATGGGCTCTGTCTTTAGTCTTGCTAAATTAAAAAGGTGAAATTCATTTTGTAGATTGTGGTCATTATTAGAGTCTGGAGGACTACTTAGGGTATGCTCACTGGCTCATGATTTTGTCAACTACAAGTTGTTAGCCAATGAGTGTGTAGTTATATAGTTCTATATTGTGTATTTTGTTGTACAGTTATTTTATTTTCAATTTAATTTATATATTTTATCTTATTCTTTCCCAGTGTGTTGTACAGTTATTTCATTTTTAACCTTAATTTATATTTTATTCCTTCGTAGTTAAATTTACCCTTTTTAATTTTTCATATTTATTTCCTATCTTATTCATAGCCTTTTCCTTTTTTGTTTTCTTTAGGTCACGAGCAGTTGTCCAAGCATTTCACTACATATCGTACTGTGTATGACTGTGTACGTGACAAATAAAAATTTGAATTTGAATTTTGAAATTAGTGTCCTCTGTGTCACCGTCAGGCCTCAATTGTCATGTCTGGCTTCAAAAGATGGTCAAAAGAACCAATGAGTGGCTCTAGCCATTGTCTATGCAGTTAACAGGTTTTAAAAAAGCTAAAACACTAAAATCTCTCTAAAAGCAAGCTGTGCCACTCTGTGACCATCGTGGTAATGCTTACAGAGGACCATAAGTGTCACGTCAATATTCCTTATAACATGGAGATTCACCCAAATCTCCATGTTGCAAAACTGACCAGGCAACGCTTCACAGAGCAAATGAACAATGTAAATAAAGCATGCTTTAAAAGAAACCGTACAAGGCAAAGAAAGGGGATATTCTTCAATGGCATAGTCAGTCACTTGATCTCAACCCAAGAGAGCAAACAAACAAGCAGCAGCTGAAGTTGGCTGCAGTTAAGGTCTGGCAGAGCATCTCAGGGGAGGACACGCAGCATTTGGTGACGTCCATGGTTTCTACACTTCAGGCAGTCATTGACCGCAAAGGATTTTTATCCAAGTATTGAAAACAGTCCTTATGCCAGTCTCTCCATCTACTTTTGAATTTGTATAAACATGGCTCTAAAATGCTTTTGTATAAAACATACAAAAGCATTGTGGAGTGTATATAAAGTCCTCATATAAAAAGAATTGAAGTGCGTCACTTATTATGAGGTAAAGTAAGTGTCTACAACAAATGCTGATTATTAGTAATCAATTAGTAATCCTTAATTAATGCTTCAGAAAGCAGGAAGAGGGCATTCTTTAGGTTTTACAACACTTGTTTTTGGAGGAAAAATAACCTTACTGACCACTCAAAGTGCCTTTAATTGCAAGTTACACTGTAACCACATATTCATACAGTACTGTAAACTTCAAGCACTTTTTGCAACTCACATCTATGATCAATTCACCAATGTGTGTCGTAGGATTGTACAAGGAAAAGGAGTACTCATATAGGCAAACTGCACGCAGACAGGCTTGGTACCAGGAACCTTCTTTATGTGAAGCAACACCATTACCCACTTTTCCACCGTGGCACTGAGGTACCCTCTCTCAAGGAAACCTTTGACCTCTGTATGACCTCTATTCCTTTTGTGCCCCCATACACATCCCTCCTGTGCTGTTTTACTATTGCACTGTTTAGCAATTCCTCCCATGACACTTTAGAGACCAGCAGGTGCACAGATAGATCGCATGTCACCACTGTCCCATAAAAACATACACAGAGACATGGCATGTACAACTTCAGAGTTTCAAGATTCTCTAGTTTGACTCCAACAGCATCAGTGTGTTAGAGTTTGTAGTACCTGCACATTTTTAAAGTTTATATTTTTGTGTATTTTGGGTGACGTTTGAAACGCTGTCAAATGTCAACACGGGTCAATTTTGAGGCCAACAGCAATTAAGATTTAAAAGAAGAAAAGAAAGAAGAAGAAAATGCCTTAAGATAACTTTAATTGTGCCAATACCGCCAAGACACAAGCATTAATGAAGAGCTCGGCGAGAATAAACACAAACCGAGGATAGCCGCTGTTTTGCGCCTTCTCTCTTTAAATAACCAGCTCTAGGTATCTGTTTTACGTGTGCACATGAAGTCACCACAGCTTTACAGGTGTTTGGGGAGCTAGGCAGCTAGCAGGAATTCAAGGTGACTTTAGCAAAAACACAGAGAGCCAGCCTGCCTGGGATGTTCGTCAGCCAGGAAATAGTCGCTGGCTTGTTGGATTCAATTCACACGGTCTTGTGAGGATGACAGAAAAAAGGAGGAGGAAGACCCCGCTTTTTCCGGTGCTAACCACTTTCACGAGGTGTGAAATTGGTGAAATCGCACCTGTTATGTTGGGTATTGGTAGTTCGGGACAGTACGGGTGAAGCCCGGCACGAAACAGAGGTGCTGTATAAAAGGAGCTGAATGTATTGCTGTCGAGTTCGTGCAGATTTGTATTTGCATGATTCGCGCAATATTTCCGTGGCGTGACAGCTCCCACTGAGTGGCTGGAAGTCGGAAGCTGACAGTAGGTTTTCATAAAGAATGCGGCAGAACATCAGAGAGGCGGGTGTTTCAGCTAACGAGCAGCAGTTACCTGCGGACTCTCTCCTGACGACAGAGCTCACCTAACGTACCTGGCATCTGCACACCATGTCCGCGTCCTGTGCCAGCAGATCCACAACTTTCCCCTTCCCCTCATCGCCCCACTGAGCGCCGAGTACCACGGTCACTTTGTTGCCAACCGTCGGCCTGGGTATCCGTGTTTTCGGGGCTTCCTGACTCCCGCTGTCCGACATTTCAGCTCGGTACCTGGCTGTCTCCACTCCTCACCGACCTAGACTGGAGGAACTACCAGCAACTGAGCCGAACCGGAAACCTGGCTTATTCTACGCATGTGCGAAAAATTCTTCTTCCCAGTCCTTTCACAATAAAATTCAGTTTTGTCAATGAGCAAAACGTTTCTTTTTGTGCAGCTTCTGTTTCTAGACAAAGAAAAGCACAACATTCTTCTGAGATAATAATATTCCCCGTTTTATCGTATTTTAATTATTTATTTGTTTTTATGTTTGTTCTACCTAAGTACGACTCATTATTATCACACTTTGATTTAAAAAGAACAAACAAACAATTGAAATTACTTATTGGTACTATTATACTAGGAGATGGTTAAATTTAGTACTTTATTATTCTTTCCTATAGCAAACTTTCTGAGCTTGCACAATGTTAATATTCCTATATTTGTTTGTCTGCTTGATGGAAGTTTAAACAGAAAGAAAGAAAGAAAGAAAGAAAGAAAGAAAGAAAGAAAGAAAGGAAAAATAAAGAAAAAATATGTTCTTTAAGTAATTTCAAAAATTCCAGTAGATTCTTAGATTTAGAAAAGATTAAATGTTTCCTCTTAATAAATATATGCATGTTTTGATTGCCTGGAGGCTAATATATGAGGGAGTTTAACAGTTAATAACACACTTATTACTATTTTGGTAAAGACTAATTTCATTTTCTCAATAAAAGCTGGAGAAATACTTGCGCTGGATGCATAAAGTACCTGTCTAAATAATTATGAGTTTAATGGGAAGCACTTTATTAAACTTATTATTATCATTGTTGGTGTTTAATTGTAATAACATAACAGCTTTATTTGCAGGTTACTCCACATTATGCCACAGTGGCCATCAAATAAATCATGACAGATCACATTTCACCAGAGAGTGCAAGTCAGTGAGCTGATAACCTCTCGTCTTTAATCTGTGATCGAATACATGAACTTACATATTAGACATGAAGGCTGTTTGAGTTAGCGGTACACTCTGTGCATGAGTCTGAAATCGCAATTAAGATACAGAAGTTTGGATTGAAAACCCACAAGGACCTCTGCAGCTGCAGCTTCAAACCACAGTGGAATAAGTCGAATAAAAGCATGTGCAGTATTGAGCCTTTAAAGTTTTCAGAATCTGACTGTAAGCAAATATTCTGCAGACTACAGTCCTGCTAGTCAAGGAGTGAAATGAACAGAAACAGGAGCAAGCTTTTCATTAAAACCAAGTTAAAACATACTTACGCGCAGTCTTGTTGTACTGCATATGAGATATATTTCTTATTATTCAGCTCCCTCTGCTGGTGATCATAATGCATGCAAGGCCAATATCCCTGGAGCATTACTGGATTGGTTGAAACTGTTTCCTTGACAAAGGCTCAGCAGTGAAAAGAAATCTAAAATAAAACAATATAAAAGTATGTCTGCAATTTGCCTAGTATTTTTAGACAAGTGTTACATACAAAGTCTAACTGTTTACCTGCTGCAGATGGACATCAGCGGTGCCAGGTACAGCTTACATCATGTCCCTTTTGTTTCCTTTGAGCTCAGCGTGGGACAGATGGTCAAGTGGGTAGACAGGAGAGCACAGTGTGGGAGCAGTGGGCCCAGGTCACGACTCAGACTCTCTGGAGTCAGTTATAAATTAATGCTACAAAGGTTTTTCACTCTGACCTTGGTTTATGAAATGAAACAACAATATGGATTTATTAATTTATTAATCGAGACTCACTGGATGAGTCCTCTAGTCAGGCTGGCATAAATCTTTCAAGTTCCTACCTGCTGACAAATACCAGCAACAAATAGGATGATGTGGTAGTCAAAAATACAAAGAAGTGATACAATAAATCTAAATTAATAGAATCTGGGGACATGAAATTTACTTGACTTACATGCATTTGATTTATATTTTAGCATATTTCCCTAACTAAACATTTGATTTTATACATTTTCATTTTATTGCTTCATGCTTTTCAACTTTGATGCACCAGAGGCACCCCGCACCAGGGCTGAGCCCCCATGCACCCACCCGCACACAACCTCGGTGACACACCAACCAGGACCCAAGCCCCCAAGGTCCAGCCAGAGCCCCAGCCTGGAGACGGAGCACCCACAGAAATCATCCGATGACCTGTATAGTGTACTCTATGTAATATTTTGTATTGAATTAATTGAATACAAAGTGTTACAGAAAGCAATCTGTATATTTTGGAAAGTAATTTGGGGGTTTTATAAGTAAGAAATTGAACCACACTTGATGGTGTTTGTAGTTCAACTTGACCCGGTTTAAATTTCTTTTTTACTATGGATTTAATTTGTTGATATTCTAAAAATCTTTTCTTGTTGATCCCATATTGTGTAACTAGTCTGTCAAATGGAATAAATTCTGTTCCTCTAATATATGTTCTAAGTATTTGAGTCCTTTACCACTCCAATCTGACAAGTTTATCATATTATTGTTTTGTAATATGTCAGGGTTGTTCCAGATAGGTGTACGTTTGCATGGGATTAATAAAGACTCCATCAATTTTAGAAACTCCCACCATGCTGTCAGAGAAGAGCTGATGTTGACGCTTTTAAAGCATTCATGTCGTTGGATGTTTGAGCTGATAAATGGTAGGTCTGAAATCTCTAGATTATTATAAGTGCTTGTTCTACATCTAGCCAAGGTCGTCTAAGAAGGTATGTTTTAGCCATCCTGAGATAAATTGAAGCCTGAAAGTTAGGTAGATCGAATCCTCCTTTATTGTTGGTCTTTTGTAGTGTTTTTAAGCTTATATGTGGTGGTTTATCTTCCCAAAGGAATTTAGACATATACAAATCTAGAGATCTGAACCAATCTTGTGGTGGTTTAGTTGGGATCATTGAGAATAAATAATTTATTTTTGGTAAGACCATCATTTTTATAGCGGCAACCCTTCCCCTGAGTGATATGGGTAGACATTTCCATCCAGCAACTTACTTTAAAAGTGGGATATGGTTTAATTTAGTTAAATCTGCAAGCTTGGGAGAAACATTATGACCTAAATATTTTATATTTCCCGATTGCAGTGGTGTAGAAGAAGAATTTAGGAAGGAGCAATTAATCGGAAGGACTGAAGATTTTGACCAGTTAATTGAATAATCTGATACTCTTGCAAAAGAGTTTATCAATGCAAATACCCCAGAAAAAGTAACACATCAACTGCATAAAGACTGATTACCAAATTTGTGTAAAGTTGCAAATAAAAATTTCCAGTTAACTCTGTCAAACGCCTTTCCTGCATCTAGAGATAATATTGTAGTTTCGATGTTTTTACTGCATGAGTAGTCAATCAAATTAAGTAATCTACGTGTATTTGTTGATGAGTGCCTACTCATGAGATGAGTGCCTTTATGAAACCAGTTTGGTCAGGATGAATTAAGAGGGGGGTTATTTTCTCTAATCTCTTTAAAAGCACTTTGCAGATTATTTTAAGGTTTACATTTATAAGGGATATTGGACGATAGCTTAAGGGGTATACAGGGTCTTTGCCCGGTTTTAGCAGGAGTTTTCAACAATTTCTGAGTAAATGAGAATGAGGGTTTGTGTTCAATGTGAAAATAACAAAAAATAATATTAAAGACATGCTTACATTTTTATTTGATTCTTTTAGTTTTATAAAGATATACTTAATTTATTAAAAAATGTGAGATGTCTGTGTTAGTGCCAATTAAGTTCCACAGTTAAATACAATATAGTCAATCAAAATAGCTTAAAAAGAAAAAAACAAATACTCACTATGAAAGAGCTATGTTTATAATAAATAAAGTAAATAAAGGAGCTTAAAAGTAAAAAATACACAACAAATCAAACACATTTGTGAAGTAAAATAAAACAACAAAATAATAATAATAATAATAATAATCATAATAATAATAATAATAATAATAATAATAATAATAACATAAAATAGCAGAATACAAATACAAATGATGCACTAAAATGTGCTGGAGGAGACAGGCCAAGCACAGGATGCTGAGGTGAGCAGTTAAGCAGCAACAGGAGAATGAAGACTTCCTGCAACTGAAAGCTAAATATTTATTTTATGGTGCAGAGGGTAGTTAATTGAGTTAACTATAATTTTTATAAAATCATCAAGTCTAATCACCTTGCATAGAACATGCCCAGTTAAAGGTTTCCGAGCAGTTTCGCTGGTGTCCACCAGAGGGCAGCACCTGTCTGATTTGTGGGTGCTGTCAGCGCTCTTCCTCTCGGTACTTTGTTTACTTCTGCTTCCGTAGCTTCTAGCTAGCGCAACCCCCGCTGTCTTTTAAACCTCTTCCCGTGCTTCTAGAGTAACACGTATTCTAAAATGTCTTCACCGCTTCTTCTCAGGGCCTTCGTGACCGAGCGCCTGACAGCCGCCGCGGAGGAAATATTTCAGGTGTTTGAGAGGACGATAGAAAAATATGAGGAAGAAGCGAGCAGCTCCCAGCAGGAGATCGAGCGACTCAGAGGTCTGCTGCTGGAGTTCATGACAAACCAGAAAAGAGGTCTGTGGGGTCTTATTTTTTACTTATCTGTGGGTGTCCGACTAGACTGGAATTATTAACCTAAAATGTAACCTTGCAGACGAAGTTTCTTTTCTGCAACGTAATTTGTGAAGTGTGTTTAATTTTATTTAACACTTTAATTTGTGCTCCAGCAACTGACTGGAAGACAGTCTAAAACTCATATTATTTCTGATTTTCCTGAATGAGGAATTTTGAAATGTTGTGAAAAAATAATAGTCAAGCATTAAGTATTTACTTAGTAGTAACTAAGGTATGGTTTGGGGCCACCTGATCCAGCACTAACTATGAACTTTATCAAAATGTCAAGTTTCTATTGTGATCTTAAAAGTAGAGAGGGTATCGGTCTCCTGAAGCCAAAGTGGGAGCTGGGTCCACAGCAGATGGTCCTGATAGTTGAAGGCCCAGCCTCCCATTCTACTTTTAAAAACTCTAGGAAGTGCAAGTAAGCCTGCAGTCTGAGAATAACACTGTTTGAATAATAAGATACTATGAGGTGTTGTTGTGGTCACTGTGTTGGGGCCTGATTATTCAAGACCTCATACTCTCATGTGAAAAAGTTGATTCACTGCACCCACATCATTCAGTAGGTTATGGAACCATTTTTAGCTGCAGTGACTTGAAATAATCGCTTTCTGTACAACTATACATCTCTCTCATCATTGTAGAGAAATTTTGTCCCACTGTCCAACATTGCTTCAGTTCATTGAGGTTTCTGGGCATTTGTTTACACACAGCTCTCTTAAGGTTCCACCACAGCATTTCAGTCAGATGAAGTCTGGACTTTGATTGCGCCACTGCAACATCTTGAATCTTTTCTTTTTCAGCCCTTCTGGTGGAGATTTGCTGCTGTGCTTGGCAATGCGTTCTGTTACATGACCCATTTTCAGCCAAGCTTCAGCTGTCAAACAGATGGCCACACATTTGTCTCTAGGATACTTTAGGACAAAGAAGTGTTCGTTTGCAAGGTGCCCAGGACCTGTGGCTGCAAAACAAGCTTTAAATCATTACCCCTCCACCACCAACAGTCGGCATGACATTGTGTCAGAAGTCGTGGGGTTTGCTCTAAGCTCTGCTGAGGCTTTCTCCTATAGAGCCTGAGATGTAGCTCTTGGGTTTCTTTCAGCTTCAGGGGGTGAGTTGGGGTGAACGTCCACTCCTGGGAAGATTGTAGTATTGTGTTAACACACACCTGAATGCTCCAGACCAGCAAACTGCTGATATCTGCTTTTTATCAGTAAATGATAAGGTTTTAATTCATTTGTATTTGATCATCTGAAAGCTTTTAAAGGACCTTTTGAGAGTAACAAACATGATTGTTAATCCTTGTTTATAGTAATAAAGTAGTAAAAGAAAGATTACATTTTCTTTTTCAGATGTTCTTCAGTTGTCTGTTTGTAAAGAGGAGTCACCGCCTGAGCAGGAGCCATGTGAGGGCACACCGAGCATCAGCGTCCATAAGGGCAATGCAGAGCCTCAACATATTAAAGAGGAAGACAGCGAACTCTGGGCTGGTCAGGAGCAAGATGAAAAACAGGCCGAAGAGTTTCATGATGCTGATGCCTCATATCCACCTCACTCTTCTGTTTGGGAGGAAAATGAGCTAGAGGACACGAAACCGTCTCTGCAGCCTGAAGTGCAAAACTGTGAACGTGATGAGGAGTTTCTGGAGGAGCAGGAAACCAGAACTGTGCAGTTCATTTTGCCTCTCACATTGACATCTTCTTCACAAACTCTAGCCCAAAGTGAAAGCGTCCAGGACGGAAGGGAAAGCGAAAGACCTGCTGCTAGTTTTTCATCAGAACAAACCCAGGCGCCCTTTAGCACTTTCAGAGAATCCACTGAGTTACCTCATTTTAACTCTGCTGCACCTGACTATCATTGCCATTTGTGCAATAAATCATTTTCCTCCAGCCATCACCTGATAAATCATGCTTTCCACGTGCATTCAGCAGACGCAGGTGCCATCTGTGCCGTGTGTGGAAAGATGTTTGAATCCACCGAAAGCCTTAACATGCACCTCAAATCGCACAAGGGCTCAAAATGTTGCCACATGTGCGGTAAGCAGTGCAACAGCACGACCGCACTGACCGAGCACATGGCGAGCCACGCCGGGGTGAAACTGCATCGTTGCCACGTGTGTGGGAAAGAGTGCAGCCGCAAAGGGGATTTAAAGATACATATGAGGATTCACACGGGCGAGAAGCCTTTCTGCTGCTCCTTTTGTTGCAAAAGTTTCACCCACAGCGGACACCTGAGGAAGCACATGAGAAGCCACACAGGCGAGAGGCCTCACCGCTGTGGTATCTGTGGCAGAGGGTTTCTACAGAGTGCACACTTGAAATATCACCTGGGGACTCACACTCAGAAATATTGACTCATTCATCCCCCTGGGCTCATATTTAATAATGAAAAATGTTCAACAGAGACGCCAAACTTTGCTGTAAAGAGCAAGAAGACCCATTATAAAGATGCTTAAAGCAAAATGTCAGTAACATTTAAAGTGGGTCTAATTCAATTATTTTTAGCTCCATGTTTTTGTTCTTGGGCATTGCATGATTCACAGTTCAAAATAATCCCTATTTATTCTATTCTGGGCCTCGGTGCAGCCCTCCAGTTCATCCACTGCCTGAAAAACATGTTTTTAGGTCCTCTGAGCAGCACCCTTGTAAAAACAAGTCTCTGCACTCAGCAGCAGGTTATTATTTTGAGAAATCAATTGAAGCATGAACTAAATTAACTTGAAATTTGATGCTGCATGTATAGAATCACCAGTTAAATCTCAAAACTAAATAAAGCACTTTAAAATGTCCGATGACTTCCCCTAAAATACATTTTTAAGGAAGGTTTTCCTCTGGAAGTTAACACTTTGTTGTTTTGTAGTTTCTCTTTAATAGCTGCTATCAGGTGACACTGTGATTAATCGTCTGTATGTTCTGATGTATCTGATTCATTTTCTTTAATAAAAATCACATGTCACTGAAAGATGTGTTATAGAAAACCAAAGTGGAGCAGAAAATGAATTCTTAACTTGGGTTTTAAATAAAAGTGTTTGTTTATAACATCGTTATAAGATGCATGAAAAGTGCTAAAGAAAGCTGCAAACCTCTTTTAAATTTAAGCAGTGTAACCAGCTAAAAAGTAAAGTGAAGGAAAAGTATTTTAACAGTTTGATGAGCGCAGGCTCTGAGCTTCACACTATGTTTCTCTTTACTGTTGACATGACCTCTGATCCCCACTTTGAGCAATAACATTGCCGATAACGTCCAGCTTGTAATGATTGCTTTTATACAACAGAATCTGATTGGTGTTAAATCATCAGTTTATTTTACTCAGAAAGAGCAAAGTGGGACACAGTGCCCTTTTCCACTCTTATTTTTCAAGTAAGCAGATGTTCAGCAGATGTGCTCTCTGGTACAGCTGCAGCTCGCCTGGTCATGCAAACTTAAAACACTGTCACACTTTCAGAGCCATGTGCCGACCTCTTCATCAACCAGATCTCTTCTGCTCTGTGATTCATTAATTATAACCTTTATTATTAAAAGTAATTTTCCTACTAATCATCCCACTGACATTTTTTCACATATGTACTTCCTGTGATCTTTGGGTACACCAAGAATAATTTACTGTTAAGAGCAATTATAATAGCCAAATAATATCCATTCGTCCGTTCTCTTCCACTTATCCAATTCAGGGTCGTGGGGAGGCGGGAGCCTATCCCAGCACAAACACTGGGAGAACATGCAAACTCCAGTAAACATATATGACATGTTTGTGTGATAACCTATCAGGTTCAGTCCTCCTAGAACTTGCCCATATTTAAGGGCTGTCCAGGAGGCCTTCTGGTTGGATACCCAAACAATGTGAAGACATCTCTATCTGTAAGGGAGAGCCTAGACATTCTTGACAATGAGCTCATGTCTGCATACATCAACAATTTAATTTTTCAGTCACAACCCAGAGCTCATCGCCAAAGCTGAGGGTCAGAATATATATGAGCCTATAAATGGACAGCTTCATAGTGAGCTCTCTCTTCACCACTGCAGACACGATTCACCTGCAACCCCAAAACATTTATATTTTTAAAAAGCAATAACACACAACAAAGCTGCATTGTCACGTCATTAGGAACAAATAGATAGAAATGATGGAATGAAAATGATTTGTGTCTGTATAATGTTCTTCTGTGGTCTGCAAAGACCACAGTTGGTCACATTTCAACTAATTCAAAGCAGTAGGTTCTTATTACAGATGAAAGTAGCTCAGTTTCAAGCATTCGTTCATCACTACTGATTTATTTTTCTAGAAATGAAGATTTGCATACATGCAGAGTCATATTTTTCTGTGCTTCCCATCACTAAAAAAAATAATAATGAGGGTTTGGTTATACTTGATTAGTGCATTAGTGCGTACGCTGAGCTATATTTCTATGTAAAGATGGACCACGAGTGCTGAATTGTTTTTTTTTCTACTAACGGAAGAAATTCAGAATCAGCTTAAAAGTTTAAAAAACATCTACATAGCAAATCTTTTCTTTTTTTGGTTTCTGTTCCTCTGTTTCTTTTTCAGTTCTTTTTTTGGTCTCAAAAGGACACTTTTCTTTACCAGCTAGATGTTTTACATTCATCACAAGTTTGTCACTAACTTCACACTGGGCGAGAGCTCTTGGGGAGTCTGTGTGATGCACAGCCAGCAGGCTCTGGTCACATGACCTCATGTACTTGCAGAGAATCTCTGGATGTAAAAGTTCACTGGTTGTTTCTCCATCCAGACATGTTTTGCCTTCATGCTGTAGATGAGTTCAAGAGTATCTGAATGTAACTCTGAAAGTGAACAATCTTCAGATGTCAGTTTGGAAATATAACCTCCACAGTGTGCTGTAGTGGTGAATTATCATGGACTACTACAGTCTAATGAATAAGAGTGTTTATTTTCAAGATGATTGCTTCTCTCTAGAAGTGTGTTTGCTTACGGTGGGAAACTACATTGTCATTTTTACAGCACCATTCATTCAAATATGCACAGAGGTCAACGTGACAAAACACAGTTTTAAAAACAGATTTTAAAAAGTAAAAGAAGAGCTGGAATTATCATCAATTATGTGGACAAGAGAAGCCAAAAGCAGGACACCAGAGATAGAATGACTGATGAAAAAAACAAGCATTAATGCTGAAATAAGTCCAATAAAATAACAAAGTCCAGAACAAAGTAAACAGAAATCAGAAGATAAACACAAGGACCCAGGGAATAGATCCAAAACCATCGAAACAGTCTGCACACGAGTGAATGTTTGTACACTGAGCGCAGGTTGGGAAATTTGGGAGTGAATTATATCATTGTGCAATAGGTACACCCGTTCAGCTGCTCATTAACACAAATATCTAATCAGCCACATGGCAGCAACTCAATGCATTTAGACATGAAGATATAATCAAAACAACCTGTTGAAGTTAAAGCTGAGGAACAAAGTTGGTTTAAGTGACCAAGGCGCCAGACTGGCTGAAACTGCAACAAAACGCAAAAAATATCCAGTGAGCCATGAGTGTAGCTAGTACTCATGTGCTCTCATTTTTCTAGGCTAACTAGTTTTACATTTACAAGAGAAGTTATCACTGATTAATTCAGGATGTGCACATGCATAGTGCAAACTGACAAAATAATTCAGTTCAGTTACAAAGAAAAAGTCCTTTATTTTTTAGACTGAGTGATATATATGACCTCCAGTTTACAACACAGAGAGTGTGCTGTGCAGTGTCTTGTGTGTGTTTTGATTGGTTAATAATGGAGTTTACCCTGAAGCGTTTACCCACTTTACTTTTTGCATACCTCTGTCCAGCCTGAGAAGAAAATAATTCACCACTAGGTGGTACTGCAAGAACCTTTATTTATCTATCCAACGTCTCAGTCGGTGTAAGAAAATATATTTTCCCACCTCCAGTAGTTGATTTTTGAACATTTCAATTGTTGTATTTAAGCTTGCCTCACAATCCTGCTTAATCATGACATGTAGCACATCTTAGTCAACTAAATGAACTCTGTTCATGCATTGATTTCAAAACCTTTATTAAACTTGGTATTTACTCCTCAAATGTTTTTTCTGTCATGGTTTATATTTTTTCTAGAGCTTTCATTTTTCAATTTTAATCACTCACTCTTGAGAACAGCAGCTGGAAAGCTACATTCGCCATCATCTATGACTTGTTCAGGAACTTGTTAAGCCTTTTTTTAGGCCTTTCCCGAGAATCTCTTCCATGTGGCCTAAAAGTTTCACACAGAACAGCAGCACATTCAGGAATCTCAGTGTTTGGGAAGCTGCTTCAGGCGATTCAGATTGAAAAAGCTAAAGAGCATAATCAGGCCCCAGTGACCCCAGAGCCTAAAACTAACTGCCCTAATCTGGTTATGCAACCACCCACAAAGACACGGGATCATCAGCAGACACCACTGGATCCTTGGACACTATTTCCCACATGTCTGTTCATGTCCAGCCCAAATGGGGACTCAGTGGCTCAAACCTCACCAGATAATTTGTTTACAGTTCCCTGACGTGGCTTGATGTGCTTCAACCACTACTTCATTATAGACAGTCTGAGCTACAGTAAGTAAGAGTGTATAGTCTCTATATAGCAGCAGTGTTTGATCCTAACTAAGGTTATTTGATATAATCCTCCCATACCTTGTTGAGAAAAAAAAACAGTCAAGTGGTTAATCTCCTGCGATTTAAATTATGTGAAACTTACGCAAG
Organism: Aulonocara stuartgranti; assembly: GCF_965226115.1. NCBI lineage: Eukaryota > Metazoa > Chordata > Actinopteri > Cichliformes > Cichlidae > Aulonocara > Aulonocara stuartgranti. The sequence continues at coordinate 24,360,133 of NC_138949.1, read as the reverse complement.
GGAATTGGAGGAATTTTCCTTATGTGGGTCAGGACGTGTCTCACAGTTGAGCTCATGAGAAGAAGGGTTATGCTTTTCTCAGTGTGTGTGTTTGTGTGTGTGTCTGCAGGGTATCTGAGAAGTAGTATTGTGCACTGAGTATAGTAATAAGACTTTGAATTGAGCTGGGATTCAGCCATGATCAGGAATTTTACAAATTCCAAAGAAGAAAGAATAACTGATGATGATGCTGCAGCTGGGGGTAGAAGCTGTTTCCTCACATGTCCCAGCTCTCTGCATAGAGCTGGATCAAGCAAAGCCTCGTTTGTCATCTGTAACTTTATTTATAACAAACCAGCAACATGAATAAAAAATGGAATTCGGGGTTACAAAATAAACCATCTGTGCTGTAAAGCATCCACAGAAGGCGCGCACATTTCTTATCCAACATTAAGTGAGAAAAAAACCCAACCATAAATATGATTTCCTTCTAATTTATTGGTGAGTTTCAGAATATACCATCACTAATTCAAGCAAACATTTCTCAAATTACACCCTCCTTTCTCGATCACCAAGTTAATCCCGAAAGGGAAATCGTATCTCTGCGCCGGACTTCGCTCATAAATATCAGGTTTAAGCTATTTTTTGAAAAAATATTTACTTAAAACATTTCTCACTTCTTACAGATTCGCAACATCTACTCTGTAACAATAAATACCTCTCCGTGTTTTTAATGAAAATAATGCCATATGGGTTGCATTTTCTTATCAGCACTCCCCGATGAAAAAGTCACGAAATGTTCATCCAGAACATGCCTGCGAAATATTCACTGATAGTGTATCTAATTTGTTTCCAAGTCTTTACAACGATTTGAGCCATGTTTACTTTTAAACACAGACAGCTGCAGTATATGTAGAAGATATACATGGGACCTGGGAGGATGCATACAATTAATAGTGCATAAATTAACACTCTTATGAGACTCTTATGGTTAAGAGTAGGTGGCTGCTGGTCCACAACAGTGTGAGACAGACTGTGGTGACAAAATGCATGGACGAATACTTAGATAACTGTGTCCTCTCTCTCTCTGACCCAGTATCAAGCTCTGGTTGTAGTTTTAAAAGGATTATAATCTGGTGGCTTATTTGTAAAAACCCTGGCCCGCTATTTGACGAAATCTAGACCAGTCACAGAAATCCCTTTCGCCTGCCACCCCCACCCTGCAGTCAGTAGCCCATCTATGTGTGCCAGCTGCACGAACAGGGTCTAATTTCGCGGCTGAATGAGACGAGAGAAAACAGACGAATGAACGCGTCAACGCTGTTCCCCACAAAGCTCCGTGCTGCTCGAATGTGAGGTTATCGCAGGCTGGTTGCATTAGGTAAGTCTGTGTTCCTGTCTGTTTGGGACGAGCTGGTGAAACTCCAGCAGAACCGGTGACAAGGTCAAATGCTGCGCATGGTGCTGAAAGTGCGCCAGATGACGCGTGACTGAGGGCAGAGAGCTGTACTCGAATTTTGATGTGAGGCGGAATAGCTGTGGAACAGTCCACACAAACCCCGCGTTTTTGTTGTGATAGCTGCAGAGGAAGTTGAAAGATGACTCGTTTGGACTCAACGTTGGTGCAGGCCAGAGGTTGAGACTTGTGCACGGTTTGAGTTGAGGCGCCACAGCAGGTGGCAGTGTGAGAATGGAGATCCCTCCTTTCAAATACTCACACACACACTCTATGCAGCAGGAGATAACATGAAAGAGCTCCGAGAATAGACCCCACTGATCTAAAAACACTACTGTATCATGTGAACATTTGGCTGGTGTTTTCAGTGCTCACACACCATTTCAGACTCTCTCTCTCCCTGTCCTCTGTGTGCTTGCTATAATGTTGGTGGAGTGTGTTGCACCTTTAAAGCTGCTTGCATATCAGCGCTCCTGTGGCTTTGAGAAAGCTGCTATTCTCTCAGTGATAATATGGTCTGTTGGTTTTCTCCTGCAGTGAACACAGCTGTGCATGTAAAGAGGAGCAGGTTACATCCTCACTGGAGCTGATGTTCTCAGTTCGAAAACAGTCATCAAAAATGTAGTTGATCATTAGAAGAATTGATTTGTTCTCAGTCTTATCTCACTGAAACTGAAAATATTTGGATTTGAACTTGACAAAAGATAAAGGCAAGATGACCGCAGAGCTTTGTGAACTCATGCCGCTCCTAATGTTCAGTTATTTTATAGACTTGCCAATTAAAGGAGAACTACATTTCCTATATGCTGATTATTAAAAACCCCAAACCATACAAAACCATAAACATCACTAAAACATCATCGGGTGTCAGCTATTCCTGCTCCTCCTCCTTCGGAGGTTTAAAAACATTACCGGTTTCCATAATTTAGCCATGCATTCGGAGATGCAGCTGACCTATAAGAACATAGCAGCCAAGATTCAACAAAGTGCAGTCTGGTTGCAACTGTAAGCATGTTTTGTTCTGCTCAGTTGTAGAACAGAGTTTTAGGCTGACATCTGAAATGTAATGGAGTTTAGGGAGTGGTACTTTAAGCAGTGAACCCGATCACTGGATCCAGACCTCCTCGTCCCTCCTGTAGTTTTTCCCACTTGCACTGATTTGATAAAACAATTCTGGGGGAAACTGGGAGGGGATGTCAATCAAATTCCAGGGGGAAAAGAAACCACCCCCACCCCACGTCCCCACTTTAGCAACACCCCAGTGAGTAGCACTTTACTAGTTAATGGGCCTTTGTTTGCAAAATCTGTTAAGTTTCCTATTCATTAGGAAAACAATAAAACTATGTGACATCCTGATTGTTTTCTCTTGTTCTTGTAACAGAGGCACATAGATAGAAGTGATTAGATTACAGACTGCAGAAGCCGAGGATCATTGTGAGTTTGAGCAAGATGCTGAACTCCCTACTAGCTCTGTAACCGGCCTTCAGCACCTTATTAACTGAGCCCAGTTTACTGTCCTTTTCTGCAGCTCTCTCTTTTTGATCTCCTACCAGGACGTTATGCCCTGAGACAATTATGCAGCTATAATTAGAAAGTTCAATCTGAAAATCAGACGGGGGTGGAACAGCACGTAGTGTGAGTGTGCAGCAGGGTAACATGATGCAGTGGACTAACCAAAACCGAATCAAGGTCTTAAACACAACTGACTTTATTTTGTAGAGACAAACCAATCTGTTTATGTATTTAACTGGTGAAATAGAAGGAAATGTCCTTCACAGTTTCATGAAAACAACAGTTGAAATAAATGCAAAGGAAAGGAAATCCTGTCCTGCTTTGACATGGCCCAGAGGAGGATCCCAGTGTCTTTGGTTACCTCCAAACCTTTCTTCATCTTTGGTGGCACAAACCGCTTCAGATGTCTACTTATTGTTTAATGTACACTTTATGGTCATTTTGTTAGGGACACTTGTTCAACTTAATGCATTTAGGCATGTAGACATGGTCAAGATGATCTGCTGAATGAGCAAGAATGGGGATTTAAGTGACTGTGAATGTAGCATGGTTGTTGGTCTGAGTATTGTAGAAGCTGCTGATCTGCAGAAGAGCATCTCTGAAACAGATTAGACAAATTAGACAATAGGATGTTGATCTAATGAGTCCCAGTTTCTGCTGCGACATTCGGCTGAGTCAGAATTTAGTGTAAGCAACATGAAAGTATGGATCCATCTTGGCATGTAACAAAGGTTCAGGCTAGTGCCTGTAGTGTAAGGGTGTGGGGCATATTTTCTTTGCGCACTTTGAACCCGTGGATCATTTAAACACCCAAAACCTCAGTATTGTTGCTGACCTTGTGCATCTCACTTACAGTCTACTGTAAGTAGTGCTAGTTTGTGTGCTAACATACTCAGGTGACACTGCTTTCTGCAGTGTTGTTTTACCATTAGCAAGAGCAGTTGTTTGTTGAAATGTTTTAGGGCAGTTTTGTCTTTGTGAAATGTTCAAAATAAGCATGATTAAGTGCTGAAAGACTTTAAACAATTAGTTGTGCTCATCTAAAGAAGGTTTATTTAGTTCATTATCACAAAGTAAATACCAACAAAAACAAAAGCAAGAAACAGAAAAAGTGAAACTGCAGTCAGCTAGTTATTTTAAACATCTGCATTGATAACAGTGTATCACTAGTTAAGTACTGGTTAACATGTAACTACAACTTCACAAAGCTGTTAGTATGTATACAGACTTCCATGATGGATATTATGATTAACTTACTATAGAAACAAAAGGGACAAAAGGAGGGTGTCTGAACTAAACTGAGAGGGCTTCTACAGTCACTAAAAATAAAGAAGTCTGAGATTACAAATAACCTGAGCGTATTTCTGCAGAAAATACCCAGGAATGTGGTCTGATTAAGTTTCATCAGTAAATAATCTCAGGTTTGTTTTCAGAAGTCGAATAAGGCATATTTTACACAAACACAGAAGTTTGTTGAGTTTAGTTGAGCAAACTGAGGTCAGTTTGGTTTTTGTCAACTAAGATCTGGGAAATACTAAGTTTAAGATTTAGAAGAAAGAGAAACAATTCTGAGGCTATTGATAGAAATGTATGACTTACTAGATGACTTGGGTCTACTCAAAAAACATTCAAGTCATGTGAATAATGTTGTTGCCCAACATATCTAAATCTGCAGACTGATATATGCATGCCATTTTGTGATACACGCATACAGCACACAGTATACGTCTTTTGAGGTTTATGGTTTCCTTAATTCTGAAAACATTTTGCAACCAGGCTAGACTGCAAGACAACCACAAGCTCATTGCACACCAGTGCAACAAGGTTGCATGCATAAGAGGGCAAAGCAGGCTTTCCTGTGTTTTGGTATCTTTACATCATATAAAGAGTGTTCTCCAGTCTGTAGCTGTTTAAATATGTTTGAAGAGTCAGTGTCCTTTTTCGTCCTTCCTCATATGTAGCACACAGCAGGAGACTAGCTGCATCAGTAGTATTCTCACTCTTGCGTGTATTCCCTGGTTTAGAGTGAGCATGCTGGAGGCAGCATATCTGCAAGGTAGGAATTCTGTGCCCCATTACTTGGAGTGTTCTCACGTCAGTGCAATCAGACATGACATAGTTTTTTAGCTGGGAGCTGGCAGGTAAAAGACTTTCACCTCCTTTGGGTAATGTCTATAAGTCCGTCTATTAAAACATCCTAAACAATAGATAAATCCAAGGTCAGTATAAAAAGAGAATGTTTATCTTTATTTTCTTTACAAAAATGAATGTTGTTAGATTCTAGATACTGGTGCGTTGTTTGTTTGTTTTTGTTTGTTTCATATTCAGTTTTTTTAAAAAACCTTTTGGAAAAAATTAAAATCCTTGAGGCATCATTTAGTCTTTTATCTCTGATTTACTGAGATCTTAAATCCTCCTTAAACATTTAAAAGCATATCACACCTTTATCAAACAATGCTTTTGCAAAATGCTAACTCCGCCTCCAAATAATGATATTGTTGACAGATGTCGGGGTCTGTTGCATGATCGTCTGTGTGATGATGTCATGCCACTTGTGGTCAAAGTCTCAGCAGTGCAACTTGAGGCTAAAAGAGAGTAGAGGTGTCATGTAAACAAACACAATATAATATATGATAAACATGCTTCCTTTGTTCATTATCTATTAATAATAAATGAAAAACTGTAGAACTGAACCTTTCCCACATCTCTGTTTGAGATGCATTGATGATGGTGCCCATGACACGTCTCACAGTCACTGTTTGGCCATGCATGTGGCAGATGCCTCACACTTAATCATCAAGTGTCACACTGCCATGTGGTCCACACGCAGCTGAGGGATCTGGTGTCAGCTTAACGAGCAAATAAAGGCCAGCCTACAGTTCATCCTCAGTGTGAAACAAGCTGTTACAGTGTCCTTCTACCTCTCTTTAAGCTAGTGGCTGTCTTTCTTAAATGCCGCCTTTCAAAAGTTGAAAAGCTTGTGCCCAAAACTCTGTAATTTTTTTAATAATCATTTATCATTTATTTTATCATAAATAAAATTTCAAGTTTAAACTTATTTCAAAAAGGGTCAGTGATATATATATATATATATATATATATATATATATATATATATATATATATATATATATATATATATGTGTGTGTGTTCTTCCTCTACCTGTGTGTTATACTTGTATAACTATGTATGTGACAAATAAAGAACCTTGAACCTTGAACAATATCACCAAAGTCTTGTTTTTTTTTCTCCATAAAACAGAATAAATCTGTTTTTATCACTTTATACTGCGCCGTTGTATAGCTTTGCTTTTTTGATGACTCCTCTGACCATCCAGACTCTTCTTGCCATCAAGGAGCACTCATGTGATCAGTGATTATGACATAAAATTTTGAAAGAAAGCAACCAGAGATACGGTTCTTTAGGCCCACGGTTGTAACTGTCTCTATGCTGGATATAGTTGGTAAGGACCGAGAGGTTGGGAAAGGTGGAAGGATGGCCACGTAGAATAAAGCCTGACCACAAAGGTGTCCCTTTACTTTTCTACCAATCCTGCCCACACATCCTACACACTTCCACTCTGTTTGGACATCCTTGTAGATGCTTCAAACTATTCTCAGATGGAAGTAGAATATAAAGCTCTACAACACCACGACTAGTCAGGAGACTGAGGAAAATACTCATACTTTTGGAAGTGCATCCAGTTTTTTAACTAACTGGAGCTCTGCAGTCATTGCGTACACACACAGGCTTATTGTAACCAGCAATTTTAATTTTACTTTTTTGACAATTAAAAATGAACTTTAGCAGCTGCCTCCAACACCCTCCTTCCAGTTCTCATCTATATAAGTTCCCCCAGTTCTACAAGCTGTTCATTCTCATTTACGTGCCCCACCCTCCCTCCCCTTTTCAATTCTTTAACTTCTTCAATTCTCTTTGGCACATGGGGATCTGCCAGGCCCGGGAGCCATTCCCCTTCGAGGCTTTCCCCAAACCGCAGCTCAATTCATGTCCAAGCCATTCACCTTTACCTACTAAGACGCTGACAAACCGAAAATGAGGACATGGGCCCAGCGAGTGAAAACAACATTTTTATATGAATTCCTAAGACCAAGCACAGAAAAAACTCTGTATTTTCATGCAGAACATGAACTGCAATTCATTGTTAATGTTCTGGATAAACTATGCAGAAAATTTCCATAGTTTAAATAAATATCTGACTCCATTACTAATCCTTTGAAATCCAGGGTGAAACTGAAGAACTGCAATTTTTTTTTTAAAGTGACTGTAGAGAGCCTCATCACCTGACTCTGACAGTCTGAAATTATGTGCTGTGCCACTGTGAAAATATAATTTCACTAAACACATTTCTTAAGCAATTACAGCCTCAAGTGTGCCTTTGTTTCCATTATGGTTTCAACAGACGGCCTGTGTGTGAAGTGGAGGGAGATGAAAACAGTCAAGGTTAAATAAGACTGGGAAATCAAGAACAATTGAGTACTGGGTTTCAAATGGGCAACCACACCACAGAAAACAGACCTCCAAAATGTTAAAAAAATAAAGCCTTTGCATCTGGTTACCTCTGCTTGATTATTTTCCCTTATGGGGACAGACCAACAGGATGGCTGTAAGCTCCTGATAAGATGTAAAGCAGGGCCTGGGCGAAAACTGATGGCATTAAGAAGAGTGGCAAACAACATCAAGGAGAAGAGTAGATCTATAGATGGTCATGATCTGATAGCCAAATGTACTCCGGACCTAAAGTCTTGTAACAGCTGTCTGTCAGTGGGGAATTCAGATTTCCTGAGCTGTTTTCACAGATGATGTTATGTAAGTAGATACTCAAAGAAAACACAGGCGGCTGCATGCAAACACGTATACGTTTACACGCATGCAGTCATGGACTTCAGCTGCAGTTCAGATCATGTGCAGAATCGCGAGATTTCTCACATTTACTGCAGTTTAATATTTGTTGTGTGTGTCGCGGTGAATGTCTGTGCGGTTAGTTCATAGTAAAACTGGGCATGGAGACTTTGGATTCAACAATTTCAAAGACACTAACCTTGTTAAGCAGTTATGAAAAACACATGTTGTGACATCACAGATTGAGTTAGCTAGTGCCCACATAAAAACAGGGATTTTATGTTTTTAAGTGGGGTTTTTTCTGTGCAGTTTCTGCTTTTCTCTACATGAAAACACACTTTTAGCTCACTTACAATTGACTGACCTTATAGATAGATAGATATTCAGACACTGTTTGCATAGTTTTGACATAGAGGCAGAGCGCTTTCATCATCTCTAATTTGTGCCTCCTCGTTCCCTCTGTCTACTTGCCTGTGACACGTAAAGCAATTTCAGTGTGTCATGTTGAATGAAATCAGTTCCTAGATTGCATCAGAAGGACAGAGGAGACTTGCTGGAGGAGCTTTAATCAGGGATGCACAGAGCATGTTTTTAGTGCTTCTTATTAGCCAATATAGAGCTTTGTGGGAAGGCTTTTTATGATAGTGCTTGGATGGATTCAGTTCTAGAATGAGTGAGGGAAAACGTGGATGTTTTTTTAGGTTGGTTTGTGTGTCACACAGTTCTTGCTTTGTGTTCGGTTGGTCACCGATTATACCTTTCTATCTTTCTGCAATTCTCATCTGAACGATGATGATGATACGTGAATGTAACTCATGGCTTGAAGTCTTGGTACCTGGGACTCGTGATGCTTTGAGATTTTAGTTCCTGTTTAATATTCTTGAATGTTGGTTTGTGCTTAGGGGCTGCATGGTGGTGCACTGGTTAGCCCTGCTGCTTCATTGCAAGAAGGTCCTGGACCCTGCAGAGTTTGCATCTTACTCTGGCTTCCTACAGAAGTCCAGTGATATGGATGTTAGATGTTAGGTTAAGTGGTGATTCTAAATTGGATGTAGGTGTGAGACTCAATGGTGTGTTAGCCCTACAACAGACTGGTTAAGAGTCTAAAATAAAGGGCCAATTTCTCTCAAGTAAGGCACCTAGAGCCCCAACCCCTTGTAAAATGAAGGATTTCTTCAGTTAATTTAGAATTAACTCCAGCTGCATATTAACCATGCCTGTAAGCCAGCAGTCTTAAGGATGAAATCAGATAAAGCCACGTTAAGAATCTGGGTTCAGAGCTGCAGGTTGCTGACACCTTCCTTACACCACATTGGGATTAAATGTGATTGAAATGCACTGCAAACATATCAATGTATTAAATGTTGACCTTTTATGCCTGAGAAGCACTTGCCATTTGTTATGAACTGTGGAATAAAGCAATTAATTGTTTGTTGGTTCCAGTTTCCATATTTCTGGGCTTTTTTTAGTACCACTTTATTTCCTGGGATAACAGCAGCTCTTTCCAGAGAACTGGTCTCTGTCCTGTTGTCAGAACAAATCTGCTACAACACAAATTAATTTTAAGGATAATAGAAATGTAGAAATGACAAGAATGCACACTCACACAGCCTCCGCCTCCGCATGTGCAGAACAGACTCGCAACTGTTCGCAACTGTTTTTTTTGAGGGCAACTGTGACTGAGAGTGGTGTGAGAAATTTGTGGGTGGGTTCCCGCTATCTCAGAAGATCTACGTGTCAAGTGCTCTTAAGTAAGGCACCTAACCCCCCGACTTCTCCCCGCTGCCTTCTCCGTGTGTGTTCATTGCACATGGATGGACTCAAAATTTCTGTGTACAGAACAAACACACCTTGTAAAATGAAGCATTTCTTTGTTTTAACATCATGTAATTCATACATTTTAACAGCATTCAGTGGAAGGTTAAAACCTGCTCAAACTGACATAAATAACTTCTGTTCTCTGTCTCCAGTTTCGTATAAATGTGCACACCTGTTTGTCCATCCTGAAATGAAAAATGAGCTCAGTGATTGATGGAAAAGATCATTTTTATGTGCAGGAGCGATTCATTTTTCAGATACGCTTAGATAAGCTTTTATCAACACTTATACATACCAAGTTAGTGATATATGAAGAAGTGATTTAAGGGAATTCAGCAAATTAAAGTCTGATGGTTTCTGTTTTATTTCATGGTCACACAGAAGAATGTGAGCAGCAACTCTTCAAGTTGCACAATTTGGGACTAATGCCAGTTTTAAATTTTCTGGATTTGGATGTAAATCCCATAATGGACTGTTTCAAAATCCTGTCCCTCAACGCACCTCCAGATTGAGGGGAATTCCTTGTCTGTGCAGTAGCAGATTTGCTGATGGTCCATTGTGACAGGGATTTCATAGTACCGCGTGACCCTTGCAACGACTCGCACTCAGTTGGGAGTTTGAAGGGGCTTCTGAGGTAATGAAAACAGGGATTCCACTCTCACATATCTTTGTGAGGAGTTTTTCTTTGTTTGTTTGTCTTTATCACTTCAGTCCAAGTTTTAAACCCTAAAAATGGAGCCAGGTCTTAAAATCCTCATCCTCCAGTAGAGAGCTTACTTCACCCTGCTTCCTAAGCCATTCGGGGGTTTAGAGGCCATCCGTTGGGATTCCTTTCTTTACCACTGTCTTCTTAAATCTCAGTATGTGGTCAGAAAGCCACTTCCAGCCTATTCACGTCATGCCCTCCTCCTCTCTCTGCGTGCACCTCTTATGCCACAAACTTCACAAGATGTTCTCGAATTAGACGTGTGATGTTTATTTGCTTAACTTTTGTTCTAAAAATGGCAAAACAAGGAAGCTGTTCGTGGGTCAGCGGGAAGCGAAGGGGTTAAGCATTTCATCTGACAGCGACACAACAAAAAGAAGAAGGCCATTGATTGTTTTTTCAGGCTCTCATTGACAATATGAAAGGTTGCTTTGGCTGCATGTTCAGCTTGTGCAGGCTAAAACCGCCTCTGCCAGATGTCACACAGGCGCTCCAAAGGAGTCAGTTTTCGCCAAAGACCACAAACACGCACACCCGTTGGGTTACAGTTGCTGCTGTTTTCTCTGCCCCAATTTTCTGGTCGTCACCTGCATTTATCTTTCCCACATTACCCGTCAGATATCTCTGCGTTCATGCTCAACATTGCCTCATGAAAGAAGTCTCTCATAGAACCCATATTCTCTTTTTTTCCTTTCTTTTATTTTCCTTCTCCCTGGCAGTCTCAGTCCTCTTCATGGAAAAACCCAGTTAAGTTTGTGCCTTACAGCACTGACAAGCTGCTAACCGACTTTCCTCTTTGGCTACACAAGCCAATAAACAAGCCACAGACATATATAGTTACAAAAATACATTTGAAAGGCCAGTGATGGAAATGCTGTGCAGTTTTGTGTCTTCACACCAGCAGAGAGAGAGAGAGACAGTGGACCCTCAGTCCTCTTTGCTCAGCTCGTCGTTCACTGGGTTTGGGTTTGCAGGGAAGCAGACAGACTTGTTCTCCGTCACAGATGGTTTCTGTCCGAAACCGCCGCAAGCTTTTTTTAGACGGAGGGGAGACAGGGTGTGGATGACTGTGTACCTACCACAACTATATGAGTAAACAGGGTTAAGTGTATCCAGACTCGACACAAAAATGTCCACAAACAACGGCCCACGTTTTATGATGAAATTATATGCTGGTGTCTCTTTTTGCACACTCTTGAGACAAGCTGTACTCTAAAAGATTCTGTAAGATGTTTGTATTTTATTTAGAGATACAGCAGGCCAAAGTGTTGCACAACAGCAATAACCGATTTCATCTGTTTCCAGCTTTTGATCACGACAAAAACTGGACTCAGTTCTTCTAGTACAAGGGAAAAAAAATGTTTTCGGCATTTTTTTTGTTTTACACAAATACAGCTCTTTAGGAATACTAAATAGGCTTTCTAATCTTGTCTGTGGGTGATTTGCCCTTCTCTATATGCCTCAGACTGTTAAACTTAGTCAGCTTTGGCCTTCAGGGCAAATTCCTGTGCCTAATGTCTTTGCATTCGAAAATACTGTAGGTTAGTGTGAATATTAGTAATGCATGGTAAATAATTGATTGTACATTTTTAATTAAAACAACTCCCTCCATATTTAACACCGAATTAATTACTGGTAACTATCTGTATTGTGCTGCTTTGGAAATACAGTACTGTGCAAAACTCTTGAGATACCTCTTATTTCTTTATTTTGTTTCCAAGGAGCCAGACTTTTCTTGTAATTTTCTGAAGGGGTCTTGGGCAATAGTTATCCAGGCTCTCTGAAGATCTTTGTCTTTGGATATTGGCTGCTTTTTTACTCACTGTCAGTCCAGTCTTTGTATCTGACCAGAATGTTGTTTTGTTTGTTAAACCACTTAACACAGACCTATGAATCACTCAAGCATAAAATGTGCCAAACTCATGGCACATGGCAAAATCTGATTTTAAAAAGTGGTTGCCCCAACAAGGTGATTCCCAAGGAGCTATATTAGCTAAAACTAGATATTTCTCAGTAACATCTATCCTTAAAACATTTGAGAAAACCATTTTGATGCAAGCTCAATCATCCAGGTAAGGAAATCCCAAAAGATCAGTGGTTGTTGATCAGTAGTCATGAATATTTGCATATTAATGATCAAGGAACTGACCTCACCTCTCCTCACCTGGAGGAGGTGAGGAGAGGTGCAACAATGAGTGTTTATAGCATCTGTAAAATATGATGGAGGCTCTGTCATGGTGTGGGGCTGCATTTCAGCCTGTTGTGTTGGGGATCTTGTCAAAACTGATGGAGCTGGGAATGCAGAAAGAAGGGTTTGATTTTAAACCACTGATACCATCTGAAAAATGTCTTTTTTGGCAACAGGTTTATTTTTCTGCATGTCATGTCATGGATTGGCAGAGCTCAAAACTTGACATTACTGAAGCAGTGTGGGATCATCTTGATAGAAAACGGAGCAAAAAGCAGCCAGCATTCAAAGAAAAGCTTTAATTGTCTTTCAAGAAGCCTGGAGAAGTATTCCCGAAGACTACTTTAAGAAATTACTAGAAAGCTTGTCTAAGAGAATGGCAGTGCTGAAGAGTAAAGGTGCTCATACCAAATATTGACTTTCAAACTCTTTCAAAAATTATAACTGTACAAACTCTGTTTTTGCCTTATGTACTGATTTCTGTCTACATCAGAGAATAGGATCAAAGAATACATTCATTAGGATTGTCGAACTTTGTGATTGAATTCTGAATCATTGCTTCTCAGGCTTCAAGTAGAAGACACATTAAATTCCTTTTCTTCCTCTATGGGAGAATCGCAGCTGATGGGTTTTCATGACCAAAGTTGAAACATCACTCAAACATGGATTTATCTCTGTTTGCATCACTTCCAATCTATGTAATGGTGCCTTGCAGAAACTTTGTTTCGTGCTTCTTGCTCAGCAAATGTGGAAACTCCCTCAAGACTTGCTTATGATGCTGACTGTGCAAAGGTGTTATCAAAGCAAAAGGTGGTTGCTTTGTTATAGAATATATTTAGTTGGTGGTATTTTTGCTTACTTTGTTTTTTTCGTTGTTATTTTGAAGTTCTGAATTCTTGTAGCAAAAACAAAGAAAAACCATGCTGTGCTGTGGCAAGTACTTTTGCATTACTTGGTTTCATTTGTACCACAAGCTGCTTCTTTAGAGTGATATAATTGCCACATTTGTGGTTGTGCTGGTCACATCAGTAGTGATATGATTACTCATCAGAGATGTTTCAAAAACAGTCACAGACATTGGCATTACACATCCAGAAAGTCTTGGGTGGCAGATGACATTTTATTGTCGTCCCACATCGAATACTCAAGCTTCCTCCGCCTCGTCACTGGTTAGGCTTCACGGCGTGCCATTCAGGGATGATTTTGAAAGTGCAGTTGACTTGCCGAGCCATAACATTTTATAGTGTGTTTCCATAAATTGTATTCTTTCCGTTTTTTCCTTTTAAATAGAATTACAGTGTAGAAACACTTTCTTATGAGTAATTTTTTTATTCATTGTTTATGAAAAAAGTACACCTGACTAGTGTCAAAATATGCTTATTGAGGAAAAGCTAATATAACAGCCTTCTACTACACAGCAGTTTGTTTGTTTATTATGTTATATATTAATAATCTTGAGCTGCAAGGTTGTATCTAGTAGTTGTAGTTGAGCATGTCAAATCATTGTAGTAAGTGTAAATGGGAAGTGTTTAACAAAAAAATAGGAAAAAAATAACCTTAGTTATGTCAGTTATTTTTCACTGACATACTGTATTAACAAAACGGATTTGAAATCACACAAAAAACGTGGCATGGGGTGGCATGCCACCCCATGCCACCCTTCTAGATCCGCCCCTGCGGATAGTGCTGAAACGAAAAAGCTCGATGAAACACTGTCTGAAACGAATAAGCCTGAACTACAAATTAAAAACAATGCAGAAAACTTAAAGGCTCGGAGCAAAACTCACAGACTGTGACAAAGGGATCCTTTCGTGTTGTGTTTGGGCTCATTTATTAATTTTAGATATTTGTTTTTATACCCTGGCGGGCTACCACCCAATAACAGGCTTATTTTCGTCCCCTGTGCGGCTTTTGTTGTTCTAAACTTGCGATAAATGATTGGGTGATGATCATGCCACGAAGGCGTGTCTGTCTGTTCATTTGAGTAGACGAGTGGATGGGGACAAGAAACTCCACCAACTCCGGTAAGGTAAGACATCACACTGCAGTCAATGAGCGCTAGTCTGTACTCACAGACGCTTATTTTACCTTTATCATCAAGGATCGCCACATAAATGCGCGGTAGTTTGAAACCGCCTTCAGATTAAGCGTAAAAATAACGTTGCTGTTGTATCGGATGCTGATTTGTGCTGTTATGTTAAAGTTACGAGGCCGTGGTTCGTTTTTATACCTAAAATAATCTAAAGAGGTAGAAAAACAGGCAGACTGACCGGGGCTTTCGTTACTCCGTGGCCGCGTGTGTCCTTTGTTGATTTAAATTAAATTTAGCGCCACGTTTTCGCGCTCTATCCCGGCAATTAGACACAGACGGTCCGGCTAGAGAAGAGGGCTGACTAATGGAAACATTGTGGTGCTAAAAAACGCTGTTTCTTAACGCATTTTTTCATTCCTGCGCTTCGCATTTCGCCGGTTTTTGTTTCTCTCAGCACGAGAGTGACACATCTAAACCACTGCTGCAGCTTCTTCCCGAATTTTGTGATTAAAAAACAAAAGACTCTAATGAAACTCTTGTCGAATGAAAGAATTGCATATAGCAGTGCTACATTTTTAGATAACCTTGTGATCAGTCGTTGGACACGTGGTTGGTTGTGTGTGTGTGTGTGTGTTGGCAGCTGTAATGGGCTCTTCAACGTGCGTGATGGTATCACACAGGAGCTAATGAAATGAATTGATGAGCAGGTGAAATGAATGCATTCACCGCTTAAGCGTGCCAGTTGTAATCTGAAACCATAAGTGTGGTTGGAACAGGGGAGTGGGCATCCTGTGGGGTTCTTTCTCTTGTGGTTTTGTGATGCTTAGATGATTTATAGGGGGTAGTTCTGTTGCAGGCTCTCTCCCTTACTGAGTGTCTTTCCTGGCCTGGCTTCAGGTCACATGAATCTGTGTCTATTTGTGACTCTGTGACCCCTGAACAGAGAGAAGAGTGCGCCAGAATGGCAACTTCCCCCCCCCCCAGTGAACAGCTGATGGTGCTGTGACCACCACAGGGTGACTAGTAAGAGTGGGAGTTAAGTTTTCACCTGTTTCCTGAGCTTTAACCAGTCTTCTTGGTTACAGAATATAGCATAGATCATTTTTGGCTAATGTGAAGGAAATGATTAGGCTAAACTGACTCACTGCCTTGTATTTCAACTCAACTGTGCCGACTGTAGTGCAGTCATGGAGCTGCTGTTGCCAGTCTGCTATTCATCCAAACCACCTGAACCAACTGAAAAGACGGGCAGCTGGAGAAAGGCTTTGTTCCTGCTCCCGCTAGAGTGGCGGGAAAGGAAAATGAGTGTAAAGACAGCAGGTCACAGTGAAGACAACAGATCTGGAGACCTTTTAACACCCTTTCTTCTGGTGTGAATTGGATTTCTTTGTAAATTCTAAGGATTTATAATCCTGATACTCTCAGTACCTCACTGAAGTCTCCCTTATCTCCCTGTGTTATTGATTCCTGCTCTTATTTGCCCATGCAAATAATTATTCCCAGTTTGAGACAGCAATCTATGTAAGTCACTGGATTGCTTTTGTAGGTAAAATCTAAAAAGGGGAAAAACCTAGACAGCATGGTTGCAGTAGGTAGTAGTTTGTTTCTAAATAAAGATTGCAGTAGAGAGTGCTTCCTGTTGTTTTTCACTTCTTATACGTAAATAGATGGAGTTATGAGTAATAAGCCAGATATTGTGTTTCAATTGTATTTCCACTCCCAGCTCCAGTGATGTTAGAGGTTTGTTGAATTACCTTCATTGATCTGCTTTCATTGTGTATTGGGTTGTTGTGCAGGTCTGCTTGCTGTGAACGTGACAACTCAAATCCCTTTTTTGTATACGTGATGAGATTAAGGTATTTGCCAACGTCTCAGGATATTCCTTGAATATGAGCTGTCACAGTCATTGTTTGTATTTATTTATTTTTTTTATCACTGACTGAATAAAAGGCCTGTACAGGCACGGCGTTTGGTGATGTCCACTGACTGTGACGTTGACACCAAATAGCAGCTTTGAGGTGATGAAAAACTGAACTTTTATGCAGCATAAATTTGCTGCCAGGGCAGGTGGTTGCTATACTGATGCATGGCCCAGTGAAAATTGGAAAGCAGTGTGAAGATATTGTGTTACTGTTTACTGTACTTAGTTTGCAGTGAGGCAGGAGGGTGTGCAAGAACATGTATGAGCATGTGAACCTAAAATACGTTAAGAGATAAAGTACATGTAAAAGTCTTGTACCATCCCTCAAATCTTTATTCAGTTCTTTATCCTATTAGGAATAGAAACATGAGAAATGGATGCATTGGATTTATTGAAATGTGTAACAAAGTGACTAGACACATAGTTTAAACTAGGTTTTGTCATATGTGTAGACACACCTCTAATTAGGTGCCTTTTTTATGCTTGAATAATTCTTTTGACACACACACACACAAAAACAGGTTGGTCTGAAAACGGTCAAGTACAGGACTGGACTAAATGAATGACACATTTCTAGCTCCTTGATAGCGCAATGTAAAGAAATGAGGGGTGGCTCAAGATCTTTGCACATCACTGTAGCAACATACTTTGACAGCATATAACTTGTATCTCAAATGAAAGTGTTGCAGTTTTTTGCTGTTCATTGCTCTTAACTTGCATAAAAGTCAGGGTGAGTGGTTGCTCGCTCTCTACGAGAATTGGCAACCAGAGTAAACCACTTCCTTATGTAGTCTGCCAATAAAGTGATGGTCAATAACGCAGCTTCACACTTTAAGCTTTGAGAAACTGAGCTGTAAACCTTATTCAACCCAGAACTCCTCTCTTATTCTCTCTTCTTTGTTCAAAAATGAGCTCAAACATGTTGAAAATTTTTTCTGGCCCTTTTTTTTTTTTTTAAAATGGAATTTTTTGCTTCACCCATGTCTTCCTCCTTTTTTTTCAGTCGTTCAGTTTGTTGTTCTCTTTAGACAGAATCAAGATAGTGAAACTGTCCATGACACAAACTGGAGGAGAGACTGCGTGAAATTGAAATCAAGACTGTAAAAGTCAACATACTACAACGTAGCTATAAAGTATTCCTGGGTGTCCTCAGTCTGAGCTGTGGAGCAAACAGAAATTTCTGTGTGTGCCTCAGTTTGTGTGTCATACTTGAACCCAGGGCGATTCTAGTTCAAACTTCTAGAGGGTTTCAGCTCCCAATCACAACGTTATCCATACAGTGCCTTCTAATTAATTAAAAAAAATATGCCGTTTGCAAATGTCATCAGCCCTTTTCACATTTGCAAACTTCAATTCAGTTGGAGTCGCTTTACCATGTTACCTTCAAAAGCAACCTAATTGGTTGGATGACCTATTGTAGTGTTTAAGAATAAGCCGAGTGAATAGTCGGAGATCTCAGTCTAATCCAGCCATTTTAGGGTGGAGGCTTTAGTTATCAAACCCGAGGCAAAGGCTCAGTCAGGAAAGAAGTATCGTCGTATATCCCAATTTTATGACTAGAGAATAGATCTGAAGTCTCTTCGTCAGTGTAGTGGCAGTCATCCTGTTTGAGCCATGTTTAGAGTGGTATGAATCCTGAATAAACTACCATTCATATTAATATGCGTTGTTTAGAATATCCACTGGCATTTTTTAAGTGTGCTGCTGGAAAGCACACAAAGCATCCATGAAATAAATGAAAAACTACTTTGTGAAACCCAAGTATTGTTTTTCCAGCTAACTTCACCATCTGCTGCCTCCTTCTTTCTCCTTTGTCCTCTCTCTATCCTCCGCACTCAACTAGAAATTAAAAAATGGCAAAAATATAACCTTATAATAATTTATAAGAGCAAGTGGGGGATCCACAATCGATAACGGGACAACACAGCTTTATAATTTTTAGTGAATTTTACTACACGTCCTGTCTTACCTGTTTATTTTTGCTCCGTCTCTTTGCCGTCTTCATCCTGCTCTCGCCCTTTCTCTCCCTCTCTATGTTAAATATTACAGTCAAAGACATGAAGATGTCAGGTGCAGATTTCAATTAATCACAAATAAACACCGAAGTTTTACTTTGCAAACATTATATTTGCTAACTAAATTGTGAAAATAACAGCTGTATATCCATGTGCCTCTTGTGTGAGTGCTTATGAACTCCAACTCTGGAGCAGCCGGCTTGTAGTCTTTGTTCTGCTCTGCTGCCTCGGTGAGCTCAGCGTAGCGGCACATGAACCAGCTTTTCACCTCCTGCAGGTTGTGGTTAATTTGGCCCTCAAGTGCACAGCAGATTACCAGAGCAGAGCAAGCAGTCCCTGAGGTTGAATTGGAGTACATCCAACTGTGTGAGATTCTTTCTGGGAAGGTGCTGAATGGCCTAAAGGGCGGCCAAAGGAGCAACCTGGGCCAAAAGCCAGCCGGTAGCAAAAACAGGAGACTGGAAGTGCCAGTTAAAGTTAAAGGAGTGTCCACACAGGAACTGATTCACTCAGCACACATCCCTTTGTAGCTGACGGTCAATTGCTAGTGGGTGTTGCAGGTAACAGTTGCCTAGGTAACTGTTGTATTTGCCACCCCGTCATATGCCAATCAACACTATCCTTTACTGTTATTGTTGTTGCCTTAATTGCTCATATTGAAGTTCAGAAAAGTTCTCCTGTGGAAATCATTCCAACTTACTTTCTTGGAATGTTCAGGTTCGGGTTCAGAGCTAGTTTGGAGCGAGTCACAATGACGACTCAGAGGGTTAATATTGCAGAAATTCCTTTTTTTTTTCTTAGAGAGGATTCCAAAAACATTCAGATTTGTAGGTTAATATTTTTAGGGCTTTATTTAGTGGGAAGTTTATTTGTGTTGCGGTGGTGGGATGCAGTTGTGGAGCTAGAATAGAGAGTTGTAAATACATACTGATGGGGAATCCCACGCTGTAGGAGGGGATGTATTGGAAAGCTTGATGATAAGTGCTGTAGATCAAAACCACTATTGTGGTAGTTTCCATGCTCTGTCTTCGAGAAATTTCGGACCTGAAAAGCTATCCAATCACAGCTACATATTGCTTGTTTTTTTTTTTTTAACAACACCCCTCCGTCCTACTGGTTGCACACACTGATCATTTAATGGCACACGCTAATGCTACTGATATCAAAATCATTTTACATCGTGGGCCACATACAGCCCACTTTGATCTTAAGTGGGCCTGACCAATGAAGCTCCATTGTCTGTGAGTGTTAAGAACTTTAACTACTATTGAATCCCTAAAATAGCTCAATTTAAGAAAGAGAAGTCTAATTTCAACAGTACAAATTGCAGAAAAAGTTCTGATAGCTTATTGCTCAGACTGTTATTTAATTCACAGGGTTGGGAGGGTTCACAAACTTGAGCATGACATGTCTCTTCAAGATTCTCAGTATAAAACTATCCAGTCTTCAGCAGTCATGCTAAAATAAACAGCACCACCATATCCATTTCCTCTGGTTAATTCCTAGAAAAACAATCCAGTTCCAGTCTAGTTGCAGTTTAATATTACTAAGTCAAAATGCTGTGACTTGAAAAGGGTTTGGCTCCCATTAGCACTGGGACATGACCTCGAGGAGAGAGTTTATTCTTCACACACGTCATCATATGACCAGCATCAAACTATTCTGTAACTCAGCCTGGGGATAAAGGCGTCTCTGTTATAGAGGTGAGAAAGAGGAACTTCTAACCTTTTCCATCCATGTTTAGCTCTGATTTAAGTGGCATTTTAACTCTAACTTCTTACCCTCCACTGTATCCCACTTTGAAAAGCTCACTTCCCCATACACCAAACCCCTTGTCACTGTCCTTGTCTCTAAATTCAGGCCAACACGCCACATAGACATGCATTACTTCCATAACACGTGCCACTCTTTTTCACATGCCAGCAATAACTGCTGAGAGATCACAATGAGGAAGATGGTCATACCATCTGTGCTCTCGGAATCAGCCTCTATTGTTCCACCTATACCCGCAGGACACACATTTGTATGGAGAATGTTGCGTTCAACGACTGCTTTTTAACCCTCTCAGGCTCAAATTAAACTTTTTGTTGCTAATGCACAACCAAGTCCTGCAGTGGTACTTCTGAGTAAAAAAACCTCATAAAATATGTATGTGGGGTAATCAGGTTGTTAGTTTTTAACTGTTGCAAATCAGCAACGCCTGCCTTGAGAGGGTTAAACTTCTCAGTGTGGATGGTAAAGTTTAGATCATGCCCAGAGCACATGACTCCTTATGTGTGCTGTTTTGCTTGGTTTTAACTTAATGAGGAAACTGCATTCAGAACCTCTTTAACTTTTAAGCCTACACAATATAGGTTATTTTACAGCAAGCTTTGACTTGCTATAAAAAAGGATGCCAATAGAGTTTCTTTGTCTCTGCTTTGATGCAGTATACACATAGGTACATAGTCACAAGTTTTATGTTCTGAGTACATACATTAATAATTTCAAATTCATTTTTACCTTAGTAATGAGAACTTTTCAAGATTTAATTGTAATCAGAATAAAAGACATGCTTGAAACATGCATTCTTTGTAACGTCCACCAGGAGAAAGAGCCCTGTGGTTTTAGATAGCCTGATTTGTGTAGAAGTCTGTGAGGGCTTTCTCATTCGTTCCTGTAAATGAGCTTTGGCTCAGATTTGGTTGAGGTTGTGATGAGGATGTGGATTTATGTTTGTGCTCCAACACAAAAACAACATGGGTCTTGCAATATTTAAGTTTGAAGATCATTTTTACACTGTGTAAAATCTTTATAGTTGGATTAATGACACAAATGTGAGAAGAACAAAAATGACTTTTCAATTTTATCAAGTATAAAATGAGGTGAATACGGGATGAGAAGCCCACTTTATTGTAGCATCATTGTGGCGTGACCAGACCAGATTTTTCACATACATTTTTGGGCTGGTCTGAATTGCCCTAGTTCTCCTAGAGGGGGAAACAATAAATTACCACCAGTGCTGTTAAGTCTTTGTTAACTGAAGTGCTGATTGTTGGACTTGGACATCGTTGAGAGGCTAGCCATTGAAAGTGTTAAAGTGCACCACTCTACAGACTGCAAAGTGCCTGTGTGAGTGAGTGTGTGTTTGCTGGGCACCATTTCAGCACCAGGCAGCTTATGCCAACTGGCTCGTTTTGATGGCATGTTAGGTTGAGAGAGGCATACTTTACAGGAATCTGGGACAAGGCAAAGCTGGTGAATTTTAAGCACACTGTAGTGTATGGCTATGGTCAACGTCAAGCCTCAATAAGCTGCTCTGATAGACTGACATTTATCAGTCTATCTAGAGAAGAGAGATGTTTAAAATACTGATTTAGTGGTGTGATTCTCAAAAGGCTTTTCAGGAGAAAGAAGTTTAATCCTGGTCCTTTCTTACTTCTGCACGGCTGCAGCCAGTTAGTCACTGTGTGAAAAGAGCGTCAATGTCAGATTAGTGGTTTTGGAAAGTTACAAAATGTTGAGTCACAGTTCTCTCAGTTTTGACATTGAAAAGGTGTGGGGAAACGGGGATAAATAAAGCTCAGACAATATGTGCTCCTGTGGATCCATACATCTGTTTTCTTAGCTGCTCATCCCATTAAAGGTTGTAAGACCCATCACACTGAGACACACCGAAACACACACTCACTTTCATCAATTAAGCTAACAAACATCTCTTCCGATTGTGGGAGGAAGCCTGAGTACCTGGAGGAAGGCAGCACAGAGACAGGATGGGCACATGTGAACAGAAACACGAAGATAATTTCCCGAAAGGTCAAACTTAGCTGCCAAAGACCTTCATAACAGGAATCGTGCTTTGATACATAATTTCCTAGTTGATTAAATGGGAGGAAGAAAAAGGAAGTAGGGAAATATTCAGAAGATGGTGAAAACCTTTAGTGGGCAAGGACAAACTCTATTTTTTAAAAGAATAGTGTCTGTGTTTAAAGGAAAGCTGAAACTCTTAATCACATCGTTCAGTTTGCATATTGTAACCTTAACTTTGCGCACAGTGTAACAAATGTAACAAAGGTTGTTTCTAGTGTGAGGGGACGTTGTTGCAGTATTTGTCTGTTGGTCCTCTGCCCCTCTAACAATCCATATAGACCCGTCTCACTGACAGGGGTTTCTCACAGATGGATTCTGCTTGTTCAGTCCCATGTTTGTACGATTAGCTAACCTGTGTGTGCATATAGAGGACCCTCTGTCCTCACTCATAGCTCGCTCATGACCAGCCAGTTAGATCTGGCTGGTCATGGATTCATAAGTTCTCTCAGCAGCACTACAGAGCTTCTATCACACTTTGGAAAGGCAGTTAATTCAACTGTAGCTAAGTCAAATTGTATACATATGTTTCCTTGATGTGATTAACTTCACATTCTGTTGATGATTTTGGTTAAATTTGAAGTATTTTAAACATTTCCTTTTTTTTTTTTTTTTTTTTTCCCGCTGTCACAGCTGACCCATCTGCGTCCAATAGGAGAGGTGCACGACAAGCCGGAGCTACACCCAAGCACGGCTTGTGCAAGCAGGTCCGACTGCACTTTTGGTGTGTGTGATCCTTCACGAGTGTTTGAAGGAAAGTTTTGTTTCATTTTTAGTGTGGCTTTTTAATCAAAACTACAAAACTGTATCTGCTTCAAATATTGGTCATCAATCTTTCTGATTGCTACTAATAATAAAAATGCCATATCAGCCAATCACTATTTCATGCAAACAAAACAAAGTGACTTTTTGATACAAGAGAGTGCGGCCGTGAACCATACCACCATATCAGTGTTTAATTTCACCATAAACACTGATCACCCTGACAGATTAGGGTAACACTTCCTCTCACCGAAAAAGGTTTCCCCTCCATGTTAGAGGCAAAGAAGTGCACCCACTGTGAATGCGTCAAGTCCACAGGATACCGTTTTAAATTCAGCCCATTAAAGTTGAATAGTGCAGTTTGTTAGCTTAAACTTTGCTTTATGTTGTTTGGATTGACTTGATGCCAAATTGCTTTGTTTTTTTTAAAGGGGTAAGTGTTTTCTAGTGAAGATTTTCTGTTTGGATGTGTGTCACACAGATATCTGAGCACATGTCTTCCATCAGATTCAAGGTTTGAAAGGAGTTGGGGAAGCACAAATAGTTCTGGATAAGTCAATAAGAGGCAGTGAGAGCAAAGTGGATGGGAAAGTGATAGATGGAGCAGGTCAAGAAAGTGTGAACTTGATAATAAAAGAACTGCTGAGGAGGAAAAGTGGATGAAATGAGATGAGAAATTACCAGACAGTAGGACACATGGGGATGAAAGGGAACATGCGGATGGATAGATTGGAAAAATAGGATCACGCAGACGGGACACTTGGTGGATTTAATTAATCACTCTTCTCTTTTTGGTTTTTTTTGGTTTTGCTCAACTATGTAACGTAGTAGTCTGTATGACAAGAGTATTGTGTGCTCCAAATGTAAAAATGTGTAGGAAGGGCTGGAAGGGCTCGAGGAGAACAAGATGTTCGAGGTAAAGGGAAGAAGGAGGGATGGGCACTTAGATGCAAAGGGGGCTGGTCACAAGACAGTTGGGTGTCAGCCTACGAAACATCTGTATAGTATAAGCGAGGCAGAGCTTATTCAGCCCTGATCTGATCAGTGGAAAGCGAGAGCCTCCGTCTGTGTTTGAACGCCTCTCAGAGTAAGTTTATTTGCTGTTTGTTCCTGTACTTGTTGTGTTTAAGAGGAGTTGTGCTGTGAACTTTTGAATTTCAAAACTTTGTGGGAAGATGCCTCTGGCTTATTGTTGCTGAAGTGTCAAGCTGCTCTTTGTTGCTGCGGTTAGTTTGTGTTGTAAACACAATGGAATGACTGAGGGGTTGTTCACGTTTCATAAATTAGAAAATGAAATTAAGCTTTTATTGAAATTTGTGTATTAATTAGATTTTCAATCTGAGGTTGTTTGGAAACCAAAAACGGGGGGTTTCTGAACTATAAAAAGGTCATCATGTGGAGTAGGTGGAGAATCCAAAAAATGAAGCAGCAGCGTAATAAGCTCAGTTGCTCTTTTAGTTAGTGCCCTAGTTGGGAGTGAGTAGCTGTTGGCCTGCTCGTGCCAGCTTGTTCTGACCTCCTCCTGGCAGAAGCTCCAATTGTTTCTTTTAGAAATAGCTCATCCTACTCAGAGTTTGTAAGGCGATTCATTTACAGGACGAGTTTAACCAGTATATAAATAAAGTTACCAGTGGAAAAAAAACACGTGTAAATACTTGATATCACAGGCTATGCATTGCTTTTAAAATGTATAACAAAGATGCAAGCGCAGCTAAGAGAGGAGAGGTGAGAAATGTATACATTTTAACCAGGTTAAACGATGCATCGTGTGAAAGAAAGTGGAGGATATTGAGGCATCCACAAGACTCGGTGCTCACTCTAGTACATGTGAATATGTAAATACAGAAAGAAACAAATGGCTGCTGATAATAACACGTCGGAGATTTTTACTTGTGTAACCTTCCATTTGTCATCTGCACATTGCAGACCTGGTGCTGCACTAATCCAACACTGAACACGGACCCCAAGATTGTCCATCGAGAACCATGACGGCCATCAATGCGCCTCGGGACAAGTAAGAGGAGAATTTTTAAACGATTTAAGCTGTGCCTTTGTTGGGTTTTATCTTGGCATTAATATTCTCTGACTGAAATTTGGTTGAGTCCCAGTGTATATATTGTTGCGATTTGTTTGTTGATACTAACATGAATGACTTGATTGATGTGCCTTCATGCGAACTTCCTTTTGCTTCTTTCCCAGATACAATTCAGTATGGCTCATTTTCTTTATCCTGGGCTTGGGAACCCTCTTGCCATGGAATTTCTTCATGACGGCAACAATGGTAAAGTACAATTTTAATCTTGTAATTGCGAGAGCGTCTGCAGGCCAATGTGGTTTATCTCTAGATCAGGAGACAGATGGAAATAAAAGGAAGAGCCCTGGTGGTGCCTTTTGTGGTTAACAAGTAGTTCTTTGAAAGGTTAGGCTTCACTAATGGGAAGGTTGGCAAAACAAAGGCTGGTGTACCTTTCTTTTTTTAATACACTTAATGTTAGTGGCTGTCACACATCAAAGTTTCAGTTGAAATTAAAATGAGATTGCTCAGCTCTGCTTGACACCATCAGGAAACTGTTTGAGTGTAAAAATCATGTTCATTCAGCTTAGTTTGACTCAAAATTTTACCCTCAGTCTGTTGCAGGAGTCCTACAATAAACACTGCACCCATAGTTCAGTTTTTTCTGTAAATTACATTCATGTGACATAAACCTGTGACTCCATATTAGTGATGAATTGCAGGAGAACCCTTGTGGTAAATGTGTGTTCTTCCCTCTGTTATCTTCAGTACTTCACCAGCAGACTGAAGGACGTGCCCACTGTGCACTCCTCCAATCAGACAGCCAACGTGACGGCCGGAGACTCTCGCAGTGTGCTGGAGTCCAAGTTCAACAACGTGATGACGCTGTGCGCCATGGTGCCTCTGCTCATCTTCACCTGTCTCAACTCCTTCATACACCAAAGGTATCGAACTACCGTCAGTCTAAATAAAAAGCTCGACTCATTAAGAGGCAAACTGTAAATATTTCTAATGAAGCTAGAAGTGAGAAAAGATCTGAGGGAACACGAGTTGGGGTTTAGTGGCCACAGTATTGCATTATAATGAAATAACAGCACTAGCTTTCGGTTTCAGTTTAGTATCTTTTCTCATTTTATGGCACTGAGACATTTTTAATTAGTATATTTCATGTTTTTCAAACATTTTTGCCCTTTTGTTTTAATTGTGATTAACCCTTTTTTAAAAAAATGTTTTTAATTGTTATAAATATCGACAGTCTCCAGAGAGTACACCAGTAGCTAATATTTATTAATACAGCATTTTTCTGAGGCAGAATTTACATTTAGATTTTTCTTCAGTGGTTCACAGCGCTTATGTCTAATCTCTGGGGAGGTATCTCTGCTGATACAATCGTCATAACGACAGTAACCAATCACTCACAAGGCAAGCTGTCTAAACAGTTAGCCTCAATGGAGCTAGTATATTAGGAGACCTCCACATTCATCCATCAGGCTCAAACTTTTAATTGCTCGAATTTCTAATCATCTTCATTACTTACACAAGTTCAGTGTAATATAAATCCCCTGGTGTAATAACTCAGTTATAACTGTTTTCTGTACTATGAAGTAATTTTACCATAGCTGTTTTTTTTAATTAATTCGGAGAAGATTGTGTACACAAGACTTAACACGCACAGTGTAAACTTTTCCTGCCCTTAACCTTCAGTCACCCCGTGCCACTGTGAGTAACGTGATCCTGTTGTATGAGCTTATGTTTAGTGTGTTTGGTTTAATTAGAGTAGGATTGAGAACAATCCCGGGTGGCCCTCAACCACAATGAACCCTTCTCCTGCACTGCTTACTCAGGAATGTTATTTATGTTCCCTACTTCATGTATCTTCTTTACCTCTTCCTGGTTTGCTGTACTTTGGTTTCCCTCTGTCTCCCTCTCTTCCTTGGTTTCATTTCTCAGCATTTTTACCACTTAGTTTTTGCGTTATGTGCCATTTCTATGTACTGCTGTTCTTTCAGAAAGACATAAAAAATGAGCTTAAGATGGGAAAAAAAAGGGCTTAGTCACTGCAACTGACTCAAGCACTTCCGCTTTCTTGAAATTTGCATTTCTTTGAAGAGCAGTAACTGAGTGATGCTTGTGTGCTTTCAGTATGGGCGTTTTTAAATGTGGTTTTTCTTTGTTTCAGGATTCCTCAGAAATTGAGAATCTCGGGCAGCTTGACTGTCATCCTGGTGGTTTTTCTGGTGACAGCGGTGGTTGTTAAAGTAGAACTGGCTCCTCTTCCCTTCTTTGTCCTGACCATGGTCAAAATTGTCTGCATCAACTGTGAGTGTCTAGTGCTTAAAAAAATGCACAGTTCTTCAGAAAAAGTAGGCTAAACTAGCCTACTTGATAACAAGAGCAGTGTTGGTACTTTGATTATGTGCATTCACCTGTAGGCCATGTAAACCCTTTGTTTGTACAATGTGGAGAAAATGTTAAATGACTTTGTTGAAGAAGAATAAAGTGAAAAACGTAATTCAGTAAATCTAAATTTAAATAATACTAGATGAAAAGAAACAATAGAGAGCTTAAAATGAGTGCAGGTAGTGTGGGAGGAGGTTTTTATGAAGTTTTTCTACATCTCTGCTTGGGGCAGTGGAGTTGAAATGGATGTTGGATAAGTGTTCAGCTTCGTGTCCTGTAAGTGGTGCAGAGGACAGTCAGGATCCATTAAATGTCCACATCCAATCAATTACATGACCTCTTTGCCAGCTGATGGAGGAATAAAAAAAGCATATATTGATTCAATCTAGATTCAAAAGACAAAACAAGGACGAATTACCTCAGCAAGCGAAACAGATTCCAGCAGCTAGCAGTTCAGAATCCGGGTCACAAAGCATCACTTCTGGGATCACACCACCTTTCAGTCCCAAAACATTTCGTCTGTCCGCTCAGATTAGTGTCCCTGTTCAACCCCAAAATCCCTGATTTGTGTCAGTCTCAATGCAACGCTCTAAGGCTTGCTCGAGGCCATAGAACTACTGGTGAAGATTCGTCTTTGTCAATAATGTAATACAAGGAAAAACCAAAAACAGCAAGTAGAATTTAAAAAGAAAAAAATTAGCCATTTCACTATCACTCAAATCAAAATGAGCCAGAAAATCAACTTTTTCAGGTGACAAACTGATTAAAATTTAAACGTTGGTACAGAGGACAATCAAATTTCATTAATTATCCACAGCCACAGTTATTTAGATCAGCGGTCCCCAACCCCCGGGCCATGGACCGGAGTCATTTGGTACCGAGCCGTGAGAGTTGAGGCTCAGGTGTGAAATGTATGGTTTTCAGGGTTTTTAGCGTCATTTTGTTATCGTTTTTATCGTTAACTCAGTTTTCCTGGGACTTTTCACGTGTGTTATGAATAAATCCTCATTTTTTCGGTACCGGTACTAATTTTATTTTTGTTGTATTTATCCGCGACACCTTAAAGGCCGGTTTGTGAAAATATTGTCGGGCATAAACCGGTCCGTGGCGGAAAAAAGGTTGGGGACCGCTGATTTAGATGACCTCTTTGTCAGATGATGGAGGGTTGAAAACTGTATGTTGATTCAAACTACAGTACATCTAAATGGCAACAGCAAGAACGGGGATCTGGGGGTAAGGGGGGTACAGCAGCCAAAACATGAGGATGTGACCAACAAATTCATTTAAAATCACACACCAGGGGTACAAAAAGGGGAAAAATGACACAGAAGTAGTTCAGTTAAACAGAAAATGTGGGGAAAAGGCCTCAGAGAGTTTTCTGATTTCTGCACGTGCCAAAGGCAAATGAAGATACACAGCTTGCTGCACATCTGCAAAGAATTATCCTGCATTAGCAACATAATCATAAATTTAAGAGCCCAGAAACAGAAAACTAACAATTATAAGCTTCATGAAGATATCTGTATTAGAATAAGAATTTAATTCATGGCCTTATTTCCATGTTGAAGTCGTATAACTGATTATTTCTGTGGATCTTTTTTTGATAAAAATCGTCCCCTGAACATGTTGGGAAAATTCACACAGACAAAGATACACAAGCTGCGCTCTCACAGTGTTTGCTTGTTTACAATAAGCCACAGAGCAGCAGGAATGAACTTACCCCCCTCCTTATCCCCAGTGGGCCAGTCCTGACCCCCAGATTCGCATGTGGAACAGCCCATCGTGTTTGCTTTAGAGCGGAGGACACGGTGACTTTGAGGCTTTGATATCTGCGTTGGCACATTCCTCTCAGTTTCACACGTTTCGAGATTTCTGCAGCTACTAACTCGTTTGTAATGCGGAAGGAATTTGTCTGGAAAGTCTGTACTGACAAAAAACCTTTTTTAGGGGAGACAATTAAAATGATAGAAGTGTTATGCAACACTTAACTTGAATACTTTGATCAGAAGGATGTTGTTTCTCTCTGACATGCTTGTTGGCTATAACTGTGTAGATGTGGATCATTTTTTTTGTGTTTCTGTGTCACAGTCACTCTGTAATTCCTCAAATGTGTTTTTCTCTTTTTTCATCCCTCTCCAGCGTTTGGGGCGATTTTTCAGAGCAGTCTGTTCGGGCTGGCTGGGATTCTACCTGCCTCTTACACCACTCCCATCATGAGCGGACAGGGGCTGGCCGGCACCTTCGCTGCCTTCTCCATGATCTGCGCTCTGGCCAGTAAGTCTGGGATTAAACAATATACGGGGGTCATTTCTTATATTCTGAAAAAGTTCTGACCCTCCTCTGAGTCGGCTTACTTTTTATGTTCATCAACTTTAAATGAAGCCATGAAAAACTTTAGCTTCTGTAACTTACCCCAAGATGTCTACTACACTGAATTGCCCCCAAAAAACAAACAGACAAGGTCACTGCCACAAAACACCAGACCACCACAGCTCCTCTTGCAGGTGGTGAACCCATGTGGTTTATTTGAGCAGGCACTTGCCAACAAGGCCAGGGTTGCAGAGTGGTTTCCCCCTTATCCCTTCTCCAAGTGAGGTAACTTAGTTTATACAGGATCACCACATTTTGTCTTCACCCAAAACCAGTTTGCTTTGGGTTACCCTATCAAGGGTCAATTTACCCCACAGTTCATGCTCCTCCCCCAACATGGTGATTCACAGAGTAAAGCACTTGTGAAGCCATGGTGCCAGTGGCTTCAGTCTGTGATGCTTGAGTGAGTAAATGTGTTCTTCAGCCCTATTAATGTCCCCTGAGTCTGTCCTGTCCTTTAGAAGGTATGAGGGCTGGAAAAATGATGTGAAATTAAAGGCACAAGATTTCAGCCCTTGTGGACTTCAGGGGTCTGTAACTCTGACAATGTTCATAACGAGAATGTAAAAGTTTCTGTGGCTTTATTAAGTGTTCTTAAGTTATTAGAGAAATAAATCAGCTGATTCTGAGGGACTTGGGAGGAACTGATTCATTTTTCATGAAATTATCCAATAATAACAAAACTCACTAATGACTCTGTGTGATTGTCTTCAGGTGGGTCAGAACTGCAGGACAGTGCTTTTGGTTACTTCATCATAGCTTGTATTGTGATTCTTCTGGCTATAATGTCCTACCTCATTCTTCCCAAGATGGTAAGGCCTCAATCTATAAATAGAACTTACATTTTTTCCTGGTTTTCTTCCTTTCTAGTGCTTTTTATTCACAAGGTATTTGTTTGAAAAGGACGTTTTGATTGATGGCGAATAAAATTCAGTTTCTCTGGGAACAAGCTGCTCATCTTTGTCCTGCTGGTTTAGTGGAATCAGTTAATTATGGTTTTTGTTAACAGGAGTTCTTCCAGTACTACATGGAGAGCAGTAGATCTGCACCATCAGCCGATGAGGAGAACAAGATGGACTTGCTCAAAAAAGGTGCTTACCGGCCTGCTCATTATAAAAAAGGACAACAGTGTGAAACTTTTAGATGTGTGCAAAAAAGAAGCAGCAATGAAGCTAATGCAGATGTTTTAGTCAGGGGGTTAAAGCTAGGACACAGCTTTTCATGTTATGCTACGTTATAGTCCGCTTGTACCGTAGAGGCTGTGCTGTCACAAATTTCTGCCTCTTGGATGTTACAGATGCAAAAAAGCATAACGCTGTTGTAACTCAGACTTTGATTCTGGCTGTGCAAATTCTCAAGAACTGACATCACATGGAGAGCAATAAAGTTCAACATGTGTACCCTGCTAGATCAGATTCTCGAAATTCTGTCATCTGTTTTGTATTTTTCCATCTTAACCAGCGGTCTCCAACCTTTTTTGCACCACGGACCGGTTTATGCCCGACAATATTTTCACGGACCGGCCTTTAAGGTGTCGCGGATAAATACAACAAAATAAAACTAGTACCGGTACCGAAAAAAATTTTTTATTCATAACACACGTGAAAAGACCCAGGAAAACCGAGTAAACGATAAAAACGATAACAAAATAAAACCATACATTTCACACCTGAGCCTCAACTCTCGCGGCCCGGTACCAAACGACTCACGGACCGGTACCGGTCCAAAGCCCGGGGGTTGATCTAAACGGTAGTTTTAACAACATTCTGCTGAAATCTAAACTGATCCAGAATCTCAAAACCTGCAGATTCCACAAACCTGTTTTCTATTAAGTGCAATCTGTAGCTCACATGTGCTGTTGGCAGCACTCAGTAAGCTCCATCCTCGCCTGTTTCCTACGATGAAACACTTTGGAAATTGTACTTTTGTTTCTCTTGTTAGATTAGACAAAGACATTATTTAAAAAGATTGCATGTGACTGGTAAATGGGATTCAGACTGCAGGGCTTTATCTCCATCCAAGGCTTCAATCTGCTTGCTTCATACAAGTCTTTCTGCCAGTGTAATTACAGGCGTGGCAGCCACTATTCCTAAGAACCCCCTCACCCCCCACCCCAACTTCCTGTTAACTGTTTAAACACACAAAGACAGTTTAGAAAACTGCTCTTTTTCGCTTCTTTATAAAGAGCCAGGCAAATGATGCTTATCAGCTGAAAACCTTTAAAACCTTTAAACATTCAGCTGATGTGTGCCTAACTTTGCCCACTTTTTTAATGCTAGAAGTGAAAATAAACCCCCTCCTCACTTCTGCACAGCTGCACATATGATGATGAGGCTGCACGATTAGCATTAAAGCGGGTGAACAGAGCTGCAGGAATCCAGGGTGGAGGTGGATTCCTGCAGCTCTGGAGGTTTTAGAGAAAATAAATGGGAAGTCATCTTGTTTCGGGAGTTCTTACCATGTTTCCTTTGATATGAAAGGTTATTTTCTTGAGTCAGTGTAATTTTATAGGGAGTAGGAGTACCTAATGGGAACCCTTTTGACATATAAGATGTAACAATGGGGATCTTGTGTGTACACCCACTCAAATATAGTAATGATGCTCTAAACTCCAGGTGCTGCTTGACCAATAAATAGTTTGGGTTTTTTTTCCCCTGAGAACGTGAAGCTGAAAAGCGGCCGGTGGTGAATCTCATGGAAGATGAGACCAAACCCACCTCGTCTGTGTTTAACATCTTCAAGCAGGTGAGATGAGAACTTATAAGGCAGAAACTCTGGTTTTGTTACCGGCAAAACTTTTGAGTCTTTTTTTTCAAATCATAAATATCGTGTATTGAGTTGCAGAAGCTTCTATCACATTAACTAGTTACTACTGAAGCTGTGCAGCCAGCAATCTCATTACAAGTCGGACATTATCTGTTCCATGCAAGCATTTTCTACCTGTGTGACAGACTGGTTACATAATATTGATAAAGCTCTTCTTGTTCTCTCTAATCAGATTTGGGTGATGGCTCTGTCTGTGTGCTTCATCTTCACTGTCACCATTGGAGTTTTTCCAGCCGTGACTGTCGATGTCAAGTCGACAGTTGCTGGTGAAAGTGCCTGGGGTGAGTCTGCAGGTCCCTTTCATACAAACAGTTACTGTTACAGTAATCAGTGAGCCAGGAATTCTGAAAATCTGATATTGGAGTTGGATGACTGCTAAGAATCTTTAACTCCTAAACTCCAGCAGTAATGGAAACTGCTCTCAACTTCTTCTCTGAAAGTGGTCGTTACAGTGGGTTTTTTGTTGGACACTCTTCCCCAGAAGGATTTGTCTCCTTCCAGGATTGAACTGAGAATCATTTGCTTACCCATTAACCTCCAATCATGATATGGGGAATTTTTAAGGCCTGGACAAGTTATTGAATTTCATTCGCCTTCCAGTTCTTATAAAAATGAAATAATCATGACAAGAAGATTACAAAAACTGATCAGATCCTATCTCCTAGGGGGAGCCTGCTGGTTGACGTGGATTCCAAATGTCTGTTTTTTGAAAGGCTTTTAGTTCAACGTGCTATGAAATTGCTGCTCATTTTCTCTGTTTTCACACACGAGCTGTGTTTTTAGAAATCACAGTGTTTCCAGCAGTGCTGTGGAAAATATCCAGAATTCAGACTTAAGTGTTGTAGAGTCACTAAACCTGACATTTGTGCTCATCTGCATAGTTTCATTTGAAAATATTATGGGCGAGACTTCATTTATGAACTTCAGAGCAGCCTGTAAAATTCTAGAAATTATTTCCATTTAAACATCATTTTTCTATAAGGTTTAAAGTGTCACCAGATCAGTTTTAGAAATTACTTTGGTGTTCTCTGGATCCCTCCGTAAAAGTGAAAGCAAACTTCACCTCCTCCTCTTAAACCAGCAGAGGTTTAATGGATTCCTGTGTATTTTTATTTGAGGAAAGCATCTCTGCAGTCTTGTTGCTCTTGATTACAGTCGGTTTGTTTTGATCTCTTTTCAGAAAAGTACTTCATCCCCGTGTCGTGTTTCCTCCTTTTCAACGTGATGGACTGGGCTGGCAGGAGTCTGACGGCCATCTGTATGTGGGTCAGTAAATCACAAATGAGATTTCTTACCAAAATTACCAGTGAGGCCACATCACGAAGCTAAAAAAAAAAAAAAAGCCACAGTTAGTTGAAACTTGTTTGCTGTGGAGCCAATTTTTCAGGTTTCAGGTGAGTGCAGAGCTGGCTTTGTTTGTTTGTGAGCTCGGTCCAAATAGCTGCACGGCCAAGTTAACAAGCCTTTATCCATCAAAAACTCACACATTGAAAGTATATAATACACTACTTAAGCGTGTTTTAACCTGTACAAATATGCAGCGATGACAGTGACCAGTGCTTGAACCAGATGATCAAGTATTCTTGATTATTAACTCCTTTAAATGCATTTACAAACAACATTAAAGAAAGCCTCTGGCTGCATAAAATGTTTGCCCTTGTATGAATAACTGAGTCATGAAGGGAACGATGGAAAAACAAAAGACGTTCAGGGACGAGCTTTTCTGCTGAGATCAGAGGTTTGTATTGGAGGAAAGAGTGTGTGTGTGCGTGTGCGTGTGTGCGTGTGCGCGCACATACGTGTTGTGCGTGTAAAGGGATTTTAGGGGTCAAAAAAAAGTGACTGGTGTTTTTCAGGGTTTGCTAATCTTTCCCTCACATCTGGATGAACAATGGGTCCTGGGTAGAAAGGCAGAAAGCCCTCGGGTGTCTGTTTCCATTGTGAAATAATTTTTGGATAACTTTTATTCTCCTACAAGCTTTAATAGACTGTTTTAGGTTTGCAACAGAGATGCATAAATATTTTAGCTGATATTAAACTGAAAATCAAGTGGCAGTCATCAATATTTATCTGGTTTGTTACATCAGTTCTGCTAAATATTCCAAAAGTATGTAATAAAGACATTTTTATGCAGAAGACTTCACAGCAAAACAAAAAGCTTAGTGTCGTCAAACTCGTAATTCAAAGTAATTCGATATTCTTTCTTTTCTTTCAAATACACAAAACATTAAGTGATTTCCCATTTGTTATGTAGTTATTTCTGAAAACTTATGCAGATGACATGATAATATACTTGGAAACTATCTTGTTTTCCTCATGTGGTGTTACCAGCTCTGCTTGGATCGCCTGTTTGTGGCATTTTTGTGTTGCAAACGGGGAAGCTGCAGAGCGCCCTCTGGTGAACAAACCATGCTATATCAATATGCGCGTCATGGTTGATGGGTGTTTCTTCCATCACTTCTTTATGCTGTTGTCATTTATCAATCCTATGTTATAAATACATCATCAATCTCTAGTAACCTCTTGCCAACTGGTCAGACAATACACGTTTTTCCCAAGCGACCGCTGGTTGCCAGGGGGTTGCTAACCAGTCTCTAGGCCCAGTCAGCCCAGCGTAGCTACAAGTGCATTGACTTGAAGGAGGCGGTGTTTGCAGCTGATAACCAATCACAAACGTGTGACAGGGCCATCCAAACGGATGATTTTACTAAGGAAGTCAAAACATATATAAAAAGATTAAGATATTAAACACATAATCCAGTCATTTGATAATGATGAAAATCCTACACACTGGCACTTGCATATTTAAAAAAACAACAACAACAAAAAGAAAGAAGTTCATCCTGTTCACCACTTCTCAGCGTCATGCTGATGTTTGTTTTTAGAATCATCGCTTCCTTTCTGGTAAAAACATTTATTCAAACCTTTTGAAACCTCGTCCAGAAAAAACAAATTACCAAGAAGGTCAGATTTCCTGTGCGGCAGAGGAACTCATCTAATTTAATCATCAAGCCCAGTACAATCTGTTGACGTCCTCTTACCTGGCAGGAATGCAGCTTCTCGCTGCAGATAACGCTTGTCAGCTGATTCAGCACCATGTGATGTGTTTTTTAAATCGTCAGATGAAAGATTGGCGACTGTTTTCCTCTCTTTGTGATTCCACATCTGTGTTTGTCCTGTGGAGTTAATGCTGCTCGAGCCTTTTGGAAAGTCAAAAAAATCGAGAGCACGTTGACGTTGCATGATATTATTTTATATCGCTGACATAGGGGGGAAAAAATCACACTAATTTCTCTAGAATGCTGATTCTGTGTTTTTGGGCTCATAACAAAAACGTTTAGGAACCACTGCTCTAGAAGATTTCTATATTTAACATATTACATCTTTTAGGGGAAAATGCTCTTCTGTTGAAGGGCTTTACTATATATTGAGTTAATACATGATAAACACATTATTTTATTTTGGATTTATATTCATTCAAAAGAAAAATCTTTGGGCTGTGAGAGAAGGCCTGAACTGAGTTTATTTTTACCTTCATTTTTTCTGGTTGGTGTAATTTTTTTGTTTTCTTCATGTTATTGAGACATTTTGTCATATTTCACATTATCTTTTGAGCTATTTCACAATATTTAAGTTGTTTTGTTATGTGCTGTGTTTAATCAACGAAAGTTTTTAATCTTATAAAATCTTGTTTTGTAATTTATCTATATCTCATTACTTATTGCATTCATGCCTTCTTTTGCATTGTATCTTATCTAATGCTAGTTTCTGGATACCAAACAGATCTCTTCAAATATTTTTTTTGTCTGACAAACAATCAATACTCTTTGTGTTTCTCTCTCTCCAGCCGGGCAAGGACAGCATCTGGCTTCCTATCCTCGTGGGCCTGCGGGTCGTCTTCATCCCCCTCTTCATGCTCTGTAATGTCCAGCCTCGTGTGATTTCCCA
Organism: Aulonocara stuartgranti; assembly: GCF_965226115.1. Taxonomy (NCBI): domain Eukaryota; kingdom Metazoa; phylum Chordata; class Actinopteri; order Cichliformes; family Cichlidae; genus Aulonocara; species Aulonocara stuartgranti. The sequence continues at coordinate 24,323,476 of NC_138949.1, read as the reverse complement.
AACCGTGTGGTTCAGCCATGATGCCTGGTACATCATCTTCATGATTTTTTTCTCCTTTTCCAACGGATACCTGGCCAGCCTCTGCATGTGCTTTGGACCCAAGTAAGGACTGCTCACCTACAAATCACAAACCCATCGGGGCGGGGGGGAGAAATATTTCCTGCCTGTCCTAAAACCTTGTTCCTAACAGGACCTCTAAAGGCTAAATGAAATCAAAACAATATGAAAACTATTAATTCGTACACATCTGCTGACTTGGCTTTTGAGAGCTACAGAAGCCAAGTCGGTGAATAAATCATTAAATAGTTCCCATTTCTAACTTCAGTTAAAACTGCGAACCACATACAAATTTGATCAAATGTAAAAATCAAATGAATTCCATTGAAAGCTGCTGGTTGTTTTAACTCTGTGTCCACACTGAGGTAACTGCAGCATGCTTTTACTTTAATGATATCCCCAAAACAAACATAACATGTAATAGCAGAGAGAAAATATTAAAAATTGATGCCTAACGTAGAACCGGTCGTATGTGTTTCTACCTAAAGTAGCAACAAATCTGGCACCACACTACTGCAGACATCAGTGGCTGTGAGCAGGGGTGAAAATGATGCCAGTGCTCAAGTTTCCAAATCTGCATTTCCTCTGGTGACCATTTGAGGCCGGCTTCATAAACCTAACCCATCCCCATAGACTCGCATGTTAATTTGGGATATGAATAGACTGGAAAACAAACAACATTTGGCCTCTGTGGATTGTTTCTCTCCAACACTACATAACTTTCAGTTCTCAAATGTGTTTGTGGAGATAATAATCTGAATTTCAGGAGTGGGACCGTGCCTCCATACATGCCCCTTCTTCTTCTTTGTCTATATATTACGCCCCTGCACTATAAGCTGTTTGCTAATAGGCCTTCCGAATTCAAACAGTACCTTTTGTTTTTTATGAAACGAAAGTTTTCATTGAAGGTAGTCTAACCAGCCAGACAATCCCCTCTCCATATTCTATCTATAAGATAAACTCACCGTTAAGACTTCACCAGCTGTTGAGTCATTATCTCCAACCTCAAAATCCCAGAATGCTTCAGTGCCAGTGTTCATCAGAGCCCAGCTACCTGATTCAATCTTCAAGTTTTGCCCAAGCCATCAGCTACTAGAAACCCTGTCAAACCTGAATGAGGATGGTACTCCCAGCTTGTGAACCATTTCTCAAAAAGCACCAAAGCAGAACTGACACTCCACTTTGTGTTCCTTAACGACTCATTCTTAACTGATTTTATCCCTCTGTCACCTTACAGGAAGGTGTCGCAGCACGAGGCAGAGACGGCGGGGGCCATCATGGCCTTCTTCTTGTCCCTCGGCTTGGCACTGGGAGCTGCTGTCTCCTTCGGTTTCCGGGCTGCGATCTAAAACCTGCAGTAGAACCTCAAGTAGATTTAGGTGGACCATCCTTTCCTCCAACATCTTCCCTGTCATGATCCTGTATGGGAGCAGCTTTCAGTAACAGAGAGGAGACTGCACAGCAGGCTAGAGGACCTCAGTTTTCGACATGTGTACAGTTGAGACTCATCCATTCAACAAGAGCTGAAATGGGATTTTTTTTTTTCCAGCAGCACAGTGTGCAAACCTTTGTTTCTCCTGTTTTTGAGGACATTTTCTAATTGGTAACCACTGATCAGATCAATATTTGGAGTGGAAATCAAAACCAAAACTTTTAGTTTTAGTGTACTTGTTATAGAAGAGCACAAAGTCTTTACAGCACAGACTCATTGATCAACTGTTATTTAAAAAAAACAAAACAGGATTAAAATGTTTTAAAATAAGTTACTTCAAGGAATCATTTTTAAAGAACAAATCTGTCGTTAATGAGGTTTTTAGATGGTGCTCGGTGGCTCATTCAGTAAATTGAAAACGTTTACACATCAGACATGAAACGCAACTGTTAATCACTCCAGACCGTTGCAGTCTTTAACGCGGATCAAGCCAAATAAATGAAGACAACACGGGAAAATCTTGAACTCTGAAGGGAAATCTTGACCCATCACTCGGTTAAGGAACTGCTTCACTCCTCTCTGCTCAGTTTTTTTTACTCAACAAAGACGTCAAAACTCAAAGAATGTAAAGATGGACTGAATCCTAAAGCGGAGGTTATAAATAACTTTTTTTTTCTCCTGCTGAATCTTCTTTGTTTTAGCGAGCATTTGTAGTTTCAGATTATTGTTATTATTATTATTATTATTATTATTGTCTCTCTTGCTTCAGTTTGACTCATCCAGATGTCACACGTTTTGTTTTTTTCTTAAATTGCTGCGTCTACCTGATAAAAATGAGACTTTGTGAATAAATGCATCATGAACATGCAAAACGTGCAGCCGTCAGTCACGTTACGTGGCAATGTGAGTGAGATTGGGACTTTAAAAATGGCGTATTTTCTCTTTTAAATGTTCTGTACGTTTTATAGCAAATGTAGTTTTTAGCTTATTTTGGGGAGCCGTTCATATCTCAATAGGAGATAAAAATTGGTCATTTGTTGCATTTTGGTGGCCTTGTAGGGCTTTATTTTCTAAGAAGTCTGCTTTAATTGTACACAGGATTCTTATGAATACTAACAGCCTGCTTGTTTATAAGCACTCTGGTCTGGGCTTCTAGTCTGTTTGAATGTGGGTAGGAATCTGTCACAGGCCATTAAAATGTTGTATTTCACTATAAAGTCATTCTGTGTATTTTTAAGACTTTGGCTCCTCTTGTTGGTCAGTTTTGGAAATGCAGCACTTCACGTCTCGGGACATTTCAGTGCTGAAGAAACTGTTGAAGAAAAGAAAAGAAATCCATACTATAAAAATACTCTATGTAAATTCAAACAAAAACAAACCTGGGGACTGTGGTGTAATTGCTTTCCAAATATAAGTGATGCCAAGCCCATTCAGTTCAGTCTTATTCATGTAATGCCAGTTCACACCAGCAGCTGTCTCAGGGTGATTTATATTTTTCAGTCTTTAGTCAGATCCCTGTTAGTTTTAGCTTTTCTTCCGGGGATTCACAGACAGGATTTATATTGTAAGGTAAGGACCCTGCAAAATTAAAGCAGAAAGGTCTCCAGTGAGCAAGCACTCGGTGACGGTGGGGAGGAAGAACTTCCTTTCAACTGGAAGAGACCTCCAGTAAAACCAGGCTGAAACCTTTCACCCTTAAAAAGAAAAAAAAGATTTCTTCAATAGATCTTTTTCCATCTTCACTGAGTTTAGTCATTACATTACAGATTACAGTGGGAGGGAGTAAAATGTGAACATTTATTCCATCTTTGATTTCACCTTCTCTAAATATAGGAAGACAGCATGCTTCACATCAAGATAAAACCTGTAAATAACAGTAAATGTGAGCCTCAGCTCCTTGGTGCTGCACATGAGCCATAAGTCATTTACAATACATTAACAGACGCCTCATCTCTTAACCAGAATTCTCAATTTTTGCAACATTAAATGTGTTTAGATATGTAGGAATATACGATAATCCTACAGGATAAAAACTATTTTAAGTGTATTATTTAGGAGAGAAAATGAATGTATTCTTTTCAAACTCTGGAGATTTACAATTCTAAATCACTAGTATCAAAAGCAGTGTTACCAAAAAAAAACAAACAACCCCGTCCCCAAACATTTTCCACATTATCAATCAGGAAAGAAACACATGAACTATTACTATGTATACCATGTGCTTTATTAGTCCACCAGGTTTATGTCACAGGTGCCCTAAATCAACAGCACTGTTAATTACTAGAATCCTGTTTTATCCACCAGTATGCACAAGCCCTTTGATCAAACTGATATTTTTATCCCTAAAATATAATTGTTATTCAAATGTTCAAATTTGCATCCACAAAAAGGCTAAAGTATTTTTTTAAGATGCCAAATTAGTTTACTTGCATTCCTGAACAGTTGAACTGTTTAGTTTATTAATCTGACCTCAGATTTCCAGTGTGCCAGCTCGAGTATATAAAAACATGATTTCAGGTTAAACAGGGTTTTGACAGATTCCGAAAATGTTTTTGAACAGGTCTTACACATTTGTTAAACCCTGTATGTTTATATGTAAATACAGATATTTACATATATAAACACAGTGGAATCTTTTTAATCCCTTTGGCAAAATGAATGAATCCAAACCTATTGCATTCATTTAATGTGTTTGAAACACAAATTAAATGAATGCAAAGAAAAGTGTGGTTTCTTTTTGTTACACTTGTGTGATGATCAGATTTTGGATTAAAGGTTTGGTTAGTCTGCAGAAAATATTCACATTTCCCAGTTAAGACAACTCTTCATATACACGACATACATGTGTTGCTTGCTGGTCCTTTTAGATGCTTCCATCAAGGAATAAAAGACAAAAGGAGCCGAAAGAGTTGTGTTGATGATTTATTCTTAAGGTAAACATCTTATTCAAAAATAAATTACCAGAGATATCTTTAAAAGAGACAGACACCTTCTCCTGCCCGCGCATCACAATCTATGCTTTTCCTGTCAGATTTATTCACGCGTTTCCGCTAACGTCAATCCTCACGTGGAGAAACTAAACCTACAGCAGCAACTTATTCTTAAACCACAGACTGGTAAGTTGATCAACAAGAGAGGAAAACAAAAAAAATAACCATTTAACTGATTCGCTATAAAATGTACACAAAGTTTATTTAAATATTTAATCCAACGTACATGCCCGATTTGTAGTATGAACACATAAAAAAAAAAAACCCCAAAAAACAAAAGACTGTACAGTACAAGACTGGTGCTTAAGGTGAGCAGTGGATGGAATCGATGTGAAAAAGACAGGTGCGACGAGTTAAACCGACAGGGTAGATTTATTTAGATCATTTAACAGTCAAGCACATTTTATTCATTTCATTCTGGAGATTGAAGCTCTGACAGCTGCCTCAACAAAAAGGCAGGTAAAGTGTCAGGTAAGGGGTTTGGGGAGCGAGCTGAGAAGACGAGACCTACAGCACTCACTTGTGTCAGTTAAAGTAAAAGCTGATCAGCTTAACTTCACCGACACTGGTTTCATTTGAATCATGTCTTTGTGCTAAACTAACCAGCAGCTGAGTGTTGCTTCTCATCCAACTTTCAGCAAGAAAGTGGACAAACATAGCTCCTCAAACTTAATCCTTTAATAAGGTTTATAAAAAAACAAAAGCATCAAATTTACCATAAATAATGTACAAAACATCTGAGCTGGGGCTCCCAAAGCAACAGTCAAACTTACAGCCTGTAGGTCCTAAAACTGCAAACAATCAGCACTAGTGTGACTTAAACTGAACTACCTCACTATAGCTGGACTCTAAAAGCTCCTCATGATATAACACAGCTCCTCTTAACAGCATGCAGTGGGCCAAAATCTGTCAGGTCTGTTACAAGAAGTCCAGATATAACGCGTAAAGAACAAGAGGATTGAGACTCAAGAGATAATAATGGAATATGAAACAAGCGCAAAGATGGGAGCCCAGATGTGGATTATACAAATGTTACCTGATTAACTTGTCTTCCAAATGTAGTGCAGAAAACTAATAAAGGAGGCAGACAGAAGAGAGAGAAAAAAAGAATTACAGCTTTGATTTTTATCCAGAAGTCACATTTTCAGTGGTAGATAAATGTCTTTAAATTGCCTCCGACTCAGATTTTAATTTACTTTCACTTCAGTAGAATCAAGAGAAACTTGGGCGTCACATCTTCATGAGCTTTTTAAGTCGATTAGTTGTCTGTTCTTGCAGGACAAGCTATCACCAGGCAGAAGAGGAAGTAAACTGAGCTGGCCTGTAAGACGAAATGAATTCAGTTTGCATCCAATGCTGATAACAGCTGCCCACAGCTGTGTCAGTTTTCCCTGAATTACAGCTTAATCATGATACGAGTGCAGTTCACTACCAGCATCAATCTGTGTGCGCGTGTGTGCCAGCCTTCAGTATGCATCACAATGCAGCATGGCACACTGGAGAAGATTTGTCAGGTGTTTTGGCAGGAGGCTGGACTCTGCTCAGTCAACATGCAATATCTGAGCTGAGGCACTGGGGGGCGATGAAGAGCAGAGCAGGCAGAGGGCCTCAAGTCCTCGACAGGCAAATAAAGAGGGGGGCAGCTATGTGATGAAGGACATTTGGCAGGAAAAACAAAAAAAGTGGGTCAGCTTTGGTGTTGAACTAGTTTCACAGTTCTAGGACTGAACACGCCGAGTCAGTGGAGGATGATGATAATGAAGATAACAGGTAGAGTTGAGGAGGAAGAGCATCAATCACTCTTTAACCTTGTTTGCTGCGAGCCTTGTTCTGTCAAGCTGGCTCTAATAGAGTTCATCACTGTCTGTCTCATGTTATCCCCCATGTATTGCTCAGTAACTGGCTTCAGAACCTGCAGGAGGAGAAAAAAAAAAAAAAAAAAAAGGATCTGCATGAACGGATGATCAAACTGATTATCAGTTACAAATAGTCGATAAAGGAGACAGAAACTAAAAGAAAGTAGGTTAGGGAAGAAAAGCACTTAAAAGGAATGAAAACAAAAAAAGGATGTATTTTTCAAAGTGCTGACCAGGGAAACAACTGAAAACTCTTAAGACGCGTGATTCACAACAAAGCCAAGGAAAAAGAAAACCTTTGTTTCTATCCACACAGAATAAAATTATAAACCGTTTGTGCAGCCTCCGTGTCCCAGACGTGCTCCGTGCTCACACCCAGTACAAAAATCCAGCATCAACAGACTGAAAATTAAAAATCAAGAGGCCAGCAAACTGAAGGTTTTGATACAAGATATACACGTTTACGAGTCTGCAAATCCACCAGCTGACCAGCAGTTAGTTGGTCTTCTTGTAGTTGTCGTTGAGAGGAGACAGAGCTTTCAATTCCAGTGTTGCTCCTGACGGGAGGGAAGGGAGGAGAGAAATAGGCCACGCCAGGCAGCTCCTGACGGGCTCCAAAAGTTTGGAAATGACCTGAGAGGAAAGCAGGGAGGAACGGGGGAGTTAAACAGAGGGGAACCAGGCACTGATACTGGAAGAGGCCGTGGGAAAGAAGTGATGGAAAAATAAATAAAATGATAAATAAAATCAGAACAGAGAAGGAAATGATATGATGCAGGCAGACAAAAACTGGAATCAACATCGCTCACCTTTCTTACCATCCTCTAAACAGCAGGAGAGGCACAAACAGAGACAGGAAGGTTGAGTGATAAAACATATTAAAAAAAAAAAAAAAAATAGGGAAGGCAAACAAACGAGGATGAAGGATGTGCTGGCTGGGTTTCACTGGAGCTCTGTAAGGTGAAGTGAATATAAGGATAACAGGATAAGAGGACAGAAAAAAAGGCTAGAAGACAAAGAGGAAGAGAAGCATGTAAGGAAGAAAATAAACCAGATGTGCACAGATATAATGAACCTGGAGAAAAATAAGCTGTTAACATAATGACTTTTACATTAAGCTTCAACTTAAACTAAATACACAAAACAGTAAGAACAAATACACAAATCCATCAGATTTATACTCTGTGGATATTATTAGAAGGATAATAATTAACTGGCCCAAGATGGACCACATAACCAATTATTCACCTGAATTATTCAAACTACTCTCACTTCATCTCAGCATCAGATTGGGCTGCAAGCTACTGTAATTTCTCTTCACTAGTTTCTCACATTTAAGTCTAGATTATACTTGTCATTCCTGGTTGACAGAATGTAAATGTAATGTGATGATATGTAAATTCTCAATGGGAGAGCCCCTGCTTCGTATGGTCAAAAACCAGCAGGCACGCAGATGTCAGCACGGACCCTCGTGCTAACCGTCTGATGATTAAGTTTGTGAACGCAGAATATATATGTGTCCCTGCTTTAGTGTAGTGCCTCACAAAAGCCCTTCTTGGAGTTTGCAAGGTTTTTTTTGGCTACTTTACAAGCAAATAGCGCTTTGACAAGTGTCTAACAAGATGCTCAAATCAAAAATGTTGTCTTTATTTGTGAAAAACAAACTACTGACTCTTTGCTGTTAGCCTTGTTCTTTCTCCCATTAGTAACCGTTGCTTTGCTGCTGCTGTATGACGCAGTGAACAGAGATACAGTTTAATAGATCAAATGGTTGTCAATCTGTCTCTTTTGAGTTACAACTGGCTGATCATTATGCTTGATGAACACTCATGCATCGATAAGGTTCATAATTGTACGTTTCGGTTTAAATGTAAAAAGGACAAACCTCTATTGCAAACTGATCTTTGGTGCTTCTGCACTATGATTTCCTTCTTATTGGCTAGCTTTCAGTATATAAAGGCACTGAACTATTACTGATTTTTGGACTTAAAAAAAAAAAAAAAAGGAATGCCACAATATCAACAAAAAAATAAAACAAACAAAAAACCACCATAAAAAATGAAAACCAAGCCAGTCGATTGAAGTCTGTGCACACACACAGAGACACACACACTTTTCTCCCTCCTCTCACACTGTCTACCCACCTGCACCCAGAGTGCTTCTGCCACCTCATCAATAATCGTTCCCACCTCCCGAAACTCTCCTGAGTACTTCACGTAACCCCAGGCACAGAGCGACAGCAGCGCCACGCCCATGACCAGGTTAGCCAGTGTGGCTAAGGTGCTCAGGCCGATGAAACCCGTCACTCCAGACACCACATAGGTGATGAACATGAGAGCGAAAAGCGTGGCAGGGGTGCGTGCTGCGTAGAAGATGTTTTTGCCTTCGTTCTGCTTGGAGAGGTTGGTGTAGGTTTCCTCCAGCTCTGACTCCAGCTGATTCTGGTAGCGCTGGCAAAACTCCTTGCCCCCCATTTTCTTCACAGAGCGGAAGTAAGACACAGAGTAATCGCGGATCTCCTCGTGGCAGCGCTTCAGATCAGCCGGGGCGACGTAAGGCTTGTCCCCACCGCAGACCTGTAGGGAGGAGGAGATGATATCAGGAGAAAGTCTTTCCTTCTAAATTTTTATTTCTAAGTAGTATGAAATTCTAAGTCATTCTGTTTGTTTGTTGGTACCTTATTACATTTACACAGGAAAATATTTACTGTATTTTCCTGAGTCAGTCATGTAAAACTAGTCAGCAAGATAGTTTTCATATACTTAATGCATCCATGCAAATACTTGACTGCGATACTATGAAAATTAGATCGATCAGAATTACCAGCACTCAAAGTACAGCACTGTGAAAAGAAAAAGAAAAAAGGAAGGACGCTGCAGTGATTTACTGAAACATGGTCGAACGTACATAGAAATGCACTGATAAGGCAAAGGCAGAGTTTGTACAATTCTAATGAACTTAAGGGCAGGGATAGCTCAGTAGGTAGAGTCGTGGCCCCATGATCGGAAGGTCGGGGGTTCGATTCCCCTGAACAGCTACCCTGAGGTACCCCTGAGCAAGGTACCGTCCCTACACACTGCTCCCCGGGCGCCCAATGGCTGCCCACTGGTTCACTGAGTGAATGGGTTAAATGCAGAGAGGGATTTTCCCCACGGGGACCAATAAAGTACACTTTCTTTCTTTCTTTCTTTTCTTTTCACTTTATTATTCACTGTGAGGATTTTTTCTATCCAGGTACACTCTTACTGCACTGGCAATGTCTCAGGGATTATTGTCAGGCTGGAAAATGTAGCCTGAAACTTATTGCCCAAAATGCCAGGTGATTATCAGGTAGGAAGCGCAGGTCAATTAATCAGGCAGTGATATTCCCATATTTGCTCCCTGGACTTGGGCACCTTTTAGACTTCATTCACGATGAATATCAGGGATAAACCGGTCCTTACCTGCTCCATTTTCTTGCTGTACAGGTCTTTGGCTCCTGCCACAGCTGTCAGGTTGTTGGCCTCTGCTGTTGCCTATCAAAAAAAAATGAAAGACAAAAAGATTGAACACAACCCTAATCAAAATGAGATGACTTAAAAGATTCCCAATTACTGACCTGCAGCATGGTCTTTGGGTGAGGCAGCTCCTCTCCCTGGTAGATCTTTATGTAAGCCTGCAGGAAAGAAAAATGAGTCTCAGCATCACCAAAGTGTTTCTTTAGTTAACACTCTGGCAGGTAGGTGACTTAACAAGTACTCCAAGTAAAAGGCTGATGTTATCTTTAAAAATGACTTAATACTGCAAAAACCCCTAAATAAAATTTAATGCAAGTATGACTGGGCACACTTATTTTGGAAAGTTGGAGAAATGAAATCTGATGACAAAGAACTGAATACTTTTGTCAGTGAGACCACAGTTTACCAAAAGCTCTGGATTGCTGTGTCGTTTATTCACTCTCAAGCTTTTGTGATTTATCAAAAAAAAAAAAAAAAAAAGGCAGAAGGGTGTACAATTTGAAGCTTTGTATTTGTAGTGCAGGAGGTCAGTATGAAAAGCACTGGAATCATTTGTGCAAGCAGCTGTAATCCTGTATACACTGAGACCTCTGTCGCTCTTTAAATGTAATTTTATCTTAACAACAATAGGTCATATTTTGGTCATAGACTGGTATTTATTTAAAATTATGCACCACCTTGAAGTACTCCAGAAGATCTTTGCAGGTGACCTTGTTGCCTCCGATCTCTTTCTCTACCAGCTGACTCGGCGCCAGAAGAAGAGGCACGAGCTGGGCCAACTCTTTTTTGAAGTCTTCATCAATGTCTAAAACATGGAAAGTTGTGTAATTTCAGTCCAAAGAGCTATGGCAACATAATCCTAGAAGTAAAACTTGGCACTCTGAAGACACGTTGTAATTCTCTTTTTATCAGTATTAGCAAGGGTTAGGACAGCTATCATTTTTGAAGTTAGAAATACCACTCAAACAATTTTCTCTCTCCGTCTCTCTCTCTCTCTCTCTCTCTCAGGTTTCTGGTTTTAAGCCTGACAGGGACAATGCCATGCATAAGCCATGCATAAATCCATGGCAGTTGACTGGTTGAAAAACTGCCATGAACAGGAAAGGGAGTGACAGCAGAGTTGAAACTGGCTGAGGTAACAGCTACAACATATAGGCGCCAATCTGCAATGTTTTGAGCAGGCTCCGTGTACAACCAGCACCTACCACGTCTTTAGCCATTAGTCTACATTACTACTGTGCCTTGTTCTCACCTCTCAGCCTGCCGTCAAATTTTGGGTTAGTAGCCACCTTCAGGCCAGGATGTGGCAGCAGGAAGCAGTTGATGTTGGAGAAACAGTGCTGGATATGATTTCTCACATTCTGCAACTCTTCATGTTGATTATGTTTAACCTGCATCGACACACAGTGAAAATGTGAGCTTGTTACTGACTTTGTGTTTTTCAAGAAGAGATGCGCCATCCATAACAGGAACATTGTTAAAATTATTTGTGCTGCAGGAAGCAATAATCATTGTGTGAACATCAGGGTATGGTATGGTAGGTTTCTTCTGTCTAGAAGCCTGTAACCTCCGACACTTTTCCCCCCTTTTATTTTCTGAATCTGCGTTGAAATATAATTCTCACCTGCAATCTTTTATCCAGAAATTCATTGCCTCCTTTCATTCCATAACAGAATTCGTAAGGAAAACACCAATCCCGAATGAGGAACATTAGAGACTAAAAGAGAAAACCAACAGTACAGAAACTCAGAGAATATCTTTCATTTTATGAAAAAAAAAACAAAACAAAACAACAACATTGTAACTGAAATAAATGAGGCTATTTCTCTTCTTTTTTTAGTTTTTTTACTTGTCCACACTACATTTGTTTTCAGTAAAAGGGCTGACTCAAACCTCAAACAATGTACACTGTGAATTGCAACAAACACAGCGAAAAGAAAAAGCCAGTACCTGGAAAGGTTTCTCGGACACCTCTTCCATTGCAAGACGGCCATATTCAGTGAAGAGCTTCATATGAAAGGAAAAATAAATGACGATGAAAGAACTGAATATTCTGATGGTACTTTTTGGTGAGAGAAGAAACAAAATGACACAAACCTGGAGGTGCTGCAGGTCATCCTCTTGTATGTTTGAAGAGAGATTGTACACCTGAAAGAACCAAAAACAAAAAACAGAACTTAAATGTAATGCAAGGCTTGCATCTTAATATGTTAAAATAAATATGTAAATATATTATATTTAAAGAAAAGACATGCTTTGAATATCACCTGAACAGAGCTGGTCATTGTGCTGAGGGCAAAAACTGTAGCACTGTCCTTTATGGTAGACTGACTGTCAAATGCTCCTTGTGTGTCAACAAGGAGCACAGCAACCTGTCGGGATGAGATTAAACGAGTTCAAAACACATTCAGCACAAGTTTGTGTTGAAATGCTTGAAAATTCATTAACAAAATATTAAAATAACTGTTCATGATAAATATGTCTGGCAATGAGTGGAGGTGTTGTATCTACCTTGTCGCCATCAGGCTTCTCCACCACAAACACTTCACTCCAGACCTGAATTCCTGTGGTTTCCCTCTCACACCCTCCTCTCCAGGTGAACCCAGTCAGGGGCTCATCATTACCTCCTATCCATGAGTCTTTATCCTGAAAAGGAAAGATTCAAGATGAGACAGAGAAGGGAACAGAGGGAGATGAAAACCAAGGTTGTTTGTCATCTAGATCCATGTGAATTCCTGTCTAAGACTGGGAGAGGATGAAAGATAAAAGTGAAAATTGCACAGGTACACTGCCCAATGGGGCCGAACCCGAGGTCTTTTGTCAGTGCAGTGTGTTGTAACGTTTCTGGAATGGTGCATGTAAGACTAATGCAGTATGCCAAATGAAGGAAAAGCAACCAAAGGTTAATCACCATCAACATGTTTTATAGCATCTATGATGATTACAGCAACACGTTTCAACTAAACATTGTTCAAAGAGATATCAACACAAGCTGAACAAACAGATGAATAAAAAATGATTTCTTAATGTAGAATAAAAAAATGATTTCTTAATGTAGAATTTCACATAATATAGTATATTTTTGCCAGTCAACTGCTGTGATTGCGAGCACAAACGTCAATTAATGGTAACTCTTTGTGACAATGAATGTTTATCCCACTGACCACAAATAGGAAATGCAGCTTCAAAGCAAATGTGTGATTTAAAGGTCAGAGTACATCAGAGTACTGATTCCCCATTAGTACATATCTGTGCAGTGTCCAAGTGTGATGTGATGACAGATAATAAATACCTGCAGACAATACTCCCTGTAATAAAAAGGAAAAAAACAAAAAAAAGCTGCACACACTTATTAAGTCTAGTGGTACCATTAAGTCATGAATAAACTTGAATTAATTATCAATAACTTCATGAATGCCCATGTTCATGCCCAACAACTTTGAGAAATACCATACTTGCAACACCCTTTTGTATTTCCTGGTATGTGTTCACGTGTGTGTTATTTGAAAATAAGTGTAAGGTGATCCTGACTGCTTCTGTGTGTCCAACTGCTGTTAGAGCGGCTCAAAGACTCACCGTTTACACTTCTATAGGAAATAAACAAGATACTGTGCTCACGTGGACCACACTCAAAATCTTACTCTCCTGGTTCAGCAAGTATCTCAGTACAAAATCAAAACTGGAAGCACTCGTCTTTGCACGTCACCTGTGCATGCAAGTACTAGTTGAAGTGTCCTCTGCTGTCCTTGTTCATTTCTACCCAATTTCACAATCTCTACTGACTGAAAATGTTACTCAATAGTCACCCTTTGAGCAAGGATAAACTCTTATGTTTACTTAGCTCATGTAAACACATCTTGGGTTCAAAATTAGCACTAATCTATATCTCAGCTCAGTGAAACTGTGTACAAATGAAAGTAGTAAATTTTATATATGAGGAGACATCAATTTGACTGTCTTTATTTATATCTAAAGAATATCTTTAATGCTCCGGGTTGTTGTACCAATATGATTAAATAATGACTCTTTAACAACAACAACAACAACAACAACAACAGGTCTGACACAGTGTAATTTAATGAGCTTATCCCAGAAGTCATAGGGAAAGTAGTGGATTACAGCCTGAACAGGTCTCTAGTGTATGTCCAGGACTAATACAGAAAGACACATTCATTCATGTTCCCATACTCTATGGCCAGCTTAGAATTACTTCCATGTCTTTGGACTGTAGGAGGAAGCCAGAACAGCCATACGGGCTGAGAGAAAAAGATGCAAACCTCAGACAGAAAGAGACAGCTCAGAAATGCATGTTGGTTGACATTTCTTTAAATATTTGGAAAATGTAATGCAACTAATATGTGTACCTTTAAAATTTTATTTTATTTTTTAAATCCCTACTACAGAAAGTGTAAATACAACAGTCGTCTCACCCGGTTGTGCATGTAGCGCAGCATGAAATCCAGCAGGAAGGACTTTCCCTTCCTAAAGGCTCCAGCCACAGACACAACAACCACGTTCAGGTCCTTCACATGTTTCTGCAGCAAGACTTCCTCCAGTGCCGTGGCGTTCAGCTCAAAGTTGTGCTCATTTGCCTGGACAATCTGGATGGGCCCGGCCACTTTTTTCTCTTCCACAGGCTGAAGACACAAGTTTGCAAACAGTCAGGTTTGTCGGGGAGGTTCAGGTGATTTTTGTAGTGACCCTCAAAGAATTCAGTTGGTCACATTATTCTCCTAAGTGTTGCTTACTTCAAACATTTATAAAAGTATTGTTATATTTACATATCCTAAATCTCATTAATAGACTAATATGGTAGAAAACACATCAAACCTTCACATCTTTTTCTTGACTCCCTTCCTTTGGTTGGGGGGTGGGACTGATATTTTTGCCCAAATCCATGGTTCTGGGAAACAAATCATTGTCATCTTCAGATTTCGCTTCAGGTTTTGGAGCCTTGCGTTGGGAAATGGTGCAATCTTTGAATCCATTGACACCTTTAGAGCCTAAGACCAAATGGAGATAAAAAGCTAAAATGAAAGTGGTTACATAACACCATGCTAGATGATAAAAGATAAAGTGAGAAACGGGACTTTTGCGACCAGCTTATTTTCTAAGGAAAAGCTTACTTCCTTATTTCTAAGGAAAATAACTTCCTTTAGACTACTGTTCTGTAAAGCTAGAGAGAGAAAAAAAGAAATGCCACATGGATCAAACTAAAGACGGGACTCTTTCCAGCTTTGTGTATTGGGCTAAATACTGCTATCCACTCTGGTTCCCTTCAACTAGGTCAAGCTCTAAAATAGCTATGTGTTGAAAAATCACAAAGGGCCAGGAAAAAAGGACAAGTAAAGTAAGTCAGCAGGACAGTGCTTTTAGTGTTGTTCTCAGCCTTTTCCCCAAAATGTCCTGTAAATATTTACTAACTCTTAAATCCCTTTCCTTAAAAACTGACTTCTTCCTGTATCATTGGCATAAAGGCAGTAAACATGAGTTTGATGAACTCCAAAATCTATTATTTACAGATGAATGGCTTCTTGCATCTTTGAATGACATACAAAATCATCTTTTAAAACAAAAACATTGTATCATTTTTTCTTTTAAAGATTCAGAATATTCACAGGTAAAGGCTAAAATGACACTATTTAAATATACAGTTCACTGTGTACTTAAATATAAATTATTGACAGCCTATGAAACAGGTTGGGTTACAAGCCATTCATACCAAGTTGTCTCAGTCACGTCTGTCACAAGATTCAAATGGGCTGTCTGGAAAGCAACGTGACCAGTCTCTTCTAATTTGCTTGGCATTCTTGATAAGTACATGACCTCCATCGAAGTCCTGATATTTACAAAAAAAATGTATAACTATGAGCTCCTGCTTCATAAACACCATCAAGATACTAAGCATTTATCAGGAGTAACAAAACTGACAATACAAGATAAGACATCACAATTATGAAAGTGGAAGGTTATGCATTACTTGTGTGTTTAACTGAAAAACAAATGGAGCAATTATACACAACTTCTTCTATTCATGACCACAAGCTGTGCCATTAGTCATTTTACAAGAAAGTTATTTTAAAAAGCGCTATCACTTATGTATAACACAAATTTCAGTCGAACATTTTAACTAAACAAGAAAGTCAAGTCTTGAAATTAATAGTCTGTTTTGCGAGTCCGTGGCCTCTTACAGAAATTGAGCATGTTTTTAGATAAAGTGGAAATCCTAAAGAAGAAGGAAAAAAAAAAAAAAAAAAAAAAAAAAAGTTGTGCAAGTACCGGTAGAGCATGTACACAAAAGATTTTTTTTTTTAAAATCAAGAAAAATGCCAAAATTGAATTATTTGCTGTTCTTCAAATGTGAGAATACACAGATTTTAAATTTAATTTAATTTAATTTTTTTTAAAAAAGGAAATAAATATTTTTGAAAATGACTTTGGTTACAGGTCTTTTCTCAGGGAAACAAAGCCAATCAGGAAATATTCAGAGCACATGACCAGAACATCAGCTAACAGAGGGCTTCAGTTGTGACAGTTGTGTTCACTGCTGGCAGCACAGCAGTGAACACAGCCAGCACAGAACAGTTGGCGTGCTTTAGAGAATATAAGCAGCTGCAGCAAGGAAAGCAATGGTGGAAAGTAACAAAGGTGATTATTCTTTGTTTAAGAGCATACTAAAAACTAGCTCAGATCGGCAGCCATTTGGGCAGTTATGTTTGATTGTGAAATACACAAATAATAGAAATAACGCCTCAACTTCTTGCAGAACTTTTAAAGCAACTAAGGAGCAGTATTTCCTGTGAGAGACACCCATTAAGTGTGGACTTAGGGTTTAAGCTTAACTTCATATACATTTTAAATGTTCAAATTAAGTTTTATAACCAAGTTTTTCCTAGCTCAAAATTGGATTTGGGAGTGGCTTTGCATGCAAGCGTGATTGACTAAATATCGTTGAAGCAAAGAATGTGTCCTGCCTTACTTAACTGAACCTTTTTCCTGTTATATTTGTCTACCTAATTCTTTACTTCTATAATAAATTTCTATTTGTACCAAAGTAAAGGAAAGGGAAAATTTCTGAAATATATAAGGTTGTAGAAAGTTCTGTGGTGATGGGTCAAACTTTTCTAATGGTGTGATACTTGGACTTCTAAGCTCCTCATCTATGATGTCTTGCTTCTTTTCTTTCTGTAATATTCTACTTCTACTAATAATGTGGATCTTTGGACTTTACCATTAGTCTAATATTTTGGAACCTTACGCTAGGTTTTCAGGGTTCAACAACACTGTTTTTCAATGTTTTCTCACAAAGGAGAAGCAAACAATCAATTTTTTTTTTTTAAATAACCTGAAGATTAATTACAGCTGTCTAACAGTTTAAGCTTTTGAGAACATCAGGTGATATTTCTTAAGAGAACAACTGTAAATAGGACACCCAAAGACCCTCTTGGAGCTGCAAACGGGCCACAGCAGTGTTGTAAGCACAGGGCAGTTACAGTAATCTCCTCTGCACACAAATTAGCCCTGAGCATTTCCTTAGTCTGTGGCACTGCAGGTTTCCATCAAGACCAAAGCAACACTTAGCAGAATGAAGTGGCACAGACTGCAGAGACCTACACAAAGACACTATTCTGCTAGGACTGTGAGGGGCCTATGTTGCAAAACAAAAACAATACAGGCCGAGTATGCAAGAAAGCATAACAGACAGTAAAACCCCATTAGCTCTGCTGATATGTGCACTCACTACAACACTTCATGATATATTAGCAAATGCACTGCCCTGCTCCTCCGCTTCCAGAAAATGAGGACAGGCCTAAAATTAGCCTCCTTAACTTGTTATCTTATGATGGCACAGAGCAGATGTTAACTGGCTTACACGATTCCCTGACACACAATTGATGATGAGGAATTTGCATCACACAAGCATAAAGCAGCACACAAATCCTAGAGATATGCATGACTAGTTGACAAGCCATTTAAACACTAGATCCCTCATTAGATGACGTTAGAAGACAAATTCTTCTTATTTTCTTAATAAGTGTAAGTGTTAATTAGGGCTGCCACGATTAGTCGACTAGTCACGATTATGTCGACTATTAAAATCGTCGACGACTAATTTAATAGTCGACGCATCGTTTGAAGCTTTGTAAGATCACAAAGGACGCAGGAATGAGTAGTAGGATTTAAGAGTGTAATAACGGACTGAAACAGAAGATGGCAGCACTGCATGTACAAGGATGCCAGCTGCCGTTAAACCCCGAAGAAGAAGAAGAAGCTGTGTCCCAGAATTCATAGCGCAGCTGTCAACAATGGCGGCAGCTAGTTAGTTTTAATATTACTCTTATTATTCTTTCTGGGTCACAAAATAAACGTTTAACATATTTTCAGGCGAGAATGTAGCTGTGTAAACCTCAAATATCTGCTCAGTTTATCAAGACACCACATATTTTCAAAAGCGCTCCGACGTTTTCGGAGACGTCTGTTACCCACTAGCTCGTTAGCTAGGCGGGGGCAAGGCTAACTAGCGCCGTGAGAACACTGGACTCCCGGCAAATCGTTTTCAAACCCACCGCCGTCTTTCGCTAGTCAGGTTAAACATATATATAAGTCACTTAGATAACTTAAAAATGTTATTGTTTGGCTTTCTTTAGTATTTTATTTGTTCCTGAGTAAATCAGTTTGGCTGAGATTAAAGTTATAGTTTTTGCACAGCTAAAACTGTCAAGCAGACAGCTGATTATCAGAAGTGTGAGACGCTGGAGAATATACTCCGGTGTCCTGTTATATTTTAGAAAGCAAGGAGTTTATTAAACTTCACCGAAACAATCTGCAAATTTCATTAAAAATTAATAAACTACCATCTTGTCTTTATTTTTAGTTAGCACAAACACTTCAAGCTGTAAGCTAATGATAGTTATATAAGACCAGATGCTGCTGGTGCAATAAGCTGTACGCTGTACGTCCAATGGATGATGATCTGATTAGTCGACTAATCGCAAAAATAATCGGTGACTAGTCGACTATCAAAATAATCGTTTGTGGCAGCCCTAGTGTTAATGTGAAACAATCCCCATCAGTTAACTATTGTTTGAAATGCTCCAATGCTACTCGGGATGGATTGAAACATCTCAATTTCTGTGACAGAAAGATGTAAACAAGCAAAGTGTAAAACAACCATGCAAACCAGTGCTGCTTGTGGTGTAGTCAGCTCTAATCGGCACTGGAGCAATATGTAAACACAATCAGGACACTAAAGGGCAATTTATTCCTCTGTGATCAATCTATGTACAGAATGCAAGTCTGCAACTGACCAATACTGCTGCTAGAACTAATACTTGTGCATTGTGTGCCTGCAGTGATCTGTAGTTATGCCGTCGAAATCTGAATAATGGCGGAAAGATTAACAAGAAATGTAAAGGAAACAATAGTATAGTACAAGATGTTGTCATTTGTAGAGGTGAACATTAGGGGTGGGTTTTTATAATCGATTCATCGATTAAAATCGATTCTGGCTTGGATAACGTAAAATTGATTCATTAAAATCCTGAATCGATTTTTTAATATAAATTTATTTTGTCCGAAATGCCAGAATCTCTGGTGACATCTCACAAAATTTCAAGAACCACCAAACAGTAAATGAGAGCAGGTACAGGGATTCTTCACATAGACTTAAACACAGGGCGTGACCCGCGGATCAGAATCAGTTAGATGTCGCCTTTCTCACAGTCGGGGCTGAAAGTGAAAGCCGACAGCTCGCTGATCCGGGTCCGCGCTTTGTGTTCACGCCCTTTATGCGCTGATTCTAAGGCTGTTAGTTTGATCTCTCTCCAAACAATATTGACCGAACCAGCAGCAAAAGAAGATCCAAACGCTTCACATAAACATCGTCATGAATTCACTCTTTTACTGTTTTGCTTCCATTGCGATGCGCAGCTCTCTCTCTCTCCCTCTCCCTCTCTCTTTCTCTCTCTCGAACAGTTTTGCTTTCTTCATTATTCGCTTGCTTGTTACGCACAAGTCTACTGTTGCTTACAGCGCTGTCGGCCGCTGTTTTTTTCCCTTTTACATTCTTCCGAAAAGAAAACCTCATTTCTGCTGTTCAATACTGAACAAATTTAAACTTTTTAAAATTATTCAAAATGCAAAATGCTTAGCCGTGTCTCTAATAAAACCGCTGTAACGTCAGAGGTAATGTTCATTAATTAATGGTTTTCTTTCGTTTTTGATGTACTGCAGAATATTTTTTATAAAATCCCAGGCCAGGAAAATCACCTACATGTTTTTCTGTGTTTTATCTTCAGCTACTTTGACACAAAGGCATCTGCTGTGATGCTCACAGCTTGGATAAAGTCTTGCGAGTGTCAGCTTCCTTTTTATAGATACAAAAATATGTAAATGTACTGATCTGAATTATATTTCTGACTGTCAAAATTTCCCAGATTTAAATTGAATCGAATCGAATTAAATCGAATCGTGGATCGAATCGATTCGGGACCTTGTGAATCGGAATTGAATCGATTCTAGAAATCAGTGACGATACCCAGCCCTAGTGAACATCAGGTTAGTGCAGTAAGGTTTCCGAAGCATTACACAGTTATCTTTAACTATCAAGTGCAAGAATAGTATGCAAGGTAGCCTACATCTCAGCAGCATATCCCAAATGAGCTTCCCTGCCCTCACCCCCTCCCCTCGACTCCTGCACTACATCTGAGGCAGACTTTGATAAAGCTACAGTCCAGTAACTTAAGCAGCTGTCTAAATATGGAATGTTTCCTACTTTAAACAGGCAATATCTGTGTAGGAGTGCAAAAATTACAAAGAAACTGGCCTTTGGGAGTAAAACTGTACTATAAAAAGAAAACATATCCAGTTAGTCAAGCATGATTAAACAATTAACATTTCTAGTTGAGTCACAAGAAAGAAAAATGGCATTTAAAGTGTTGGGGGGGAAAAAAAGGAGAAAATTTCAAGCAAAAATCTACTGTTGCAACCACAGATTAGTAACACCAGCTAGTCACAAGCCTGGTTAAAACTCCTTCTTCCAGCCATAGCACATCCAGAATATACATGTTAACTACTAGGTGATACTTTTTTATTCAATGCATAAAGAAGGAGGAGTTCACTGTAGGCTATTAAGATGCAGCTATGCTAAATTCCCTGCACTCCAACACTAAAAGACAACCTGACTTGGCCTCTCTGGACACGAGTCAACAAGGGGAAATGTTGAGTTGCAGCAAGCAGACCAATGTGAAGTCTGCGAGGACAAAGTGCAGATTAAGAGCAACCGGAGTGAATGTTGTTGTTGCCACAGAGTCAGCTGGTGTGTTCCAAACTAGACATAAGGGTTATCACGATAAGGATTCCTGACTGTCACAGCAGCAACTCTTTAGTATTCAGTCAAATATTTTGAATTGGTTTAACAAATGTACGCTGCA
Source organism: Aulonocara stuartgranti (assembly GCF_965226115.1). NCBI lineage: Eukaryota > Metazoa > Chordata > Actinopteri > Cichliformes > Cichlidae > Aulonocara > Aulonocara stuartgranti. The sequence continues at coordinate 24,302,212 of NC_138949.1, read as the reverse complement.
TTAAACTGCTGACAACAGACCATTTTCTACATTTGTAAAACAAGTTGAAGTTATGGCAACATAGACGGGAAAGATGTGACAGGTTTTAACAACATTTAACATTAACTGTAGATTTCAACATACCATTATGACCACAGCTCAGTAAAACAGTGAAAAGTATCATGGGCAAGTTAACAGTCCAATTTAGACCAATAGCTATTATATGATGGTTTATGGTGAAGCTGCAGCCTCTCCTTTCTGTTACACACAGCTGGTAGCAAAGATATAGCACACCACTTCTGTTCACTGTATTACTGAAGGAACTGTTGCAGGTAAAAGCCATTACAATCTTTTATCAAACCGTCTGTTTAACAGGGTTAAACATGAAAAGGATATCTTGTTGCCTGACCACAGTCTTAATGAGGTAAAATGAAAATTGTCTCTATGCAAACTGCTGGTTTAGCCTGGCACGATCTATAAAAAATGGCAGATTTCCTGTAAAATTTGCTGCATGTTGAAATCAATCCTTCCACACCTCTCTTTCTACCTGTAAAGGAATATAGATTTAGTTGCCTTATTTATTTTTGCAGGTTTAGACTATTTATATGACATCTAGCTCTCTCAGGGGTTATCTATTGATGTAAACAGTTATCTTACTTAACAAAATGTTTTTTCATGTTATTTATGGTTATTTGATAACCAAACGTGTATTTTAAGGTTAAGTAAACTAAACCCAACTTTTAAGACCAAAGTACTTACGATTGTTTTTTTGTACTTTTTATATTTTACATTTATATTTATTATTGAAACTTGCACCAAGGGAGTGGCACTCCAATTTCGTTGTACTCTGTACAATGACAATAAAAGGCTATTCTATTCTAAACTGATTAAAAGTATTTTTATCATAGTCCTGTGGATTTTTCCTTTTATGGGAAGGTCACAATCCCTTTCCTGGGTGTCAAAAAACTTTTGTACCCTAAAATGAAATCTACTAAAAAGTTATGCTATAAAAGATTGAGGTAGTAGCCTATGTAGTTTTAGCAGACAATTAAATATACTGTACTGTGAAAAAGTATTTGCCCCTTTCTGATTTATAACTAAAAACAAACAAATTTTAATATTAGACAAAGATATTCATTTTTTTTAATGATTTAATTTATTAAGGGAAAATTAGCCCCAAAACACCTGATGTGTGAAAAAGTAACTGGTCCCTAACCTAACACCTGGTTGTGCCACACACAGGGCTTATAACAATGAGTCTTACTTCACTGTGGAGGAATTTTTGCCCATTCTTTTTTCGCAAGTGCTTTAATTCCGCCACACAGGAGGGTTTGAGATTGAACAACCTGTTTAAGGTCATGCCAAAGCCTTTGAATTGGATTTAAGACTGGACTTGACTAGGTCACTCCAAAATGATTATTTTTAAACTATTCAGAATTGGACTATTCTGGTGTGTTTCAGATCATTGTACTGCTGCATAATGTGAGTGCGGTTGAACTTGCTAGTCACATAGTCTCCTTCAGGATTTCGTGGTAGAGAATAGAATTTATGGTTCCATCAATTAGAGCAAGTAGGCCAGATCCTGACTTCCAAAAAGTTTAAATTTTTGTTTCATCAGAACACAGAATACTTTCCCAAAGGCCACTCCTGGGAAAGCTCGCCACTGCTCCAAGTTTACTCCATTTGTTTATAATGGCTCTTACAGTGAATTACTGGAGTTTCAAAGCCTTGTAATCCTTTTCAGACTGATCGATGTCAATGATTTTGTTTCTCATTTGTTGAGTTTCAGTAGAGTTTTCCTTGATGTGTTACTTTTTAAGACGTTTTAGCCGACTTCACTTTGTCAGACAGGTTCAGTTTGCATAATTTATTTATTCAACAGGTCTGGCAGTAATCAGGGCTGGGTGTGATTAGTGAAAGGTCACAAAAATGTGTTTAGTCATATTTTATAAGGGAGGCTACTTACTTTTTCCACACAGGGCCAGGTAGCTAACCTTTTTTCCATTAATAAATTACATCCTCATTTAAAAACTGAATATTGTATTTACTCAGGTTATCTGTGTGACAAATGTGTGGGGAAGGAAAATAAAAACACAAATGGCAAAACCACTTTCCTCAGCACGGTATAGAAGTTGCCCACTGGGATGAAAAGAAGGCTTAAGAAGCTTTATCACAAAGACATGTTATCATCATCTGGAAAACGTTAAATTCTCTCGTTTGTGTTAAAATTGTTAATAAGTCAGAGCTTTGTATTACATCACAACTACACTCAATGGCAATAGGCTAATGTAACTCTGCCAAGGAATATACAAAATACATAAAATTCAATACAAAAAACCTAAATGAAAAAGGAGACAAATGATCTACATTATCTTCATAGGTTCACGGCTATGATATTTTTATTTTCTGCTAAAAAACACAAGCAAATGCAGATCTGATTGGCAATTACCTTGTTTAGGTCTGCTAACAAAGTGAGCAGACTACTTATAGGGTATGTAAAAATATCCCAGTCATTAGTGGGATGAGATTAGTGCGACGTTACTCGATTTGTATTGCCTACAATCCGGTTTAAGGACATTGGTTTCAAACTTAAGAATGAAAGCACTTTAAGGCAGTTTATAGTGAGCATGCAGGATGTGGAAAGTTTAAAAAAAAAAAAAAAAAAAAAAAAAAGCGCGGACAAGCCGTGGGTCCTTCCTGAAACCAGGTGAAAGTGACGGCCCGGACAAACGAGCAGACAGGTGTCGCGTTTGAATTTTGTATCCGGGTCGGAATCACTTTTCTACAGCTGCGTTTTCTCCCCAAGTTACTTAAGAAAAAACCCACACTTTAACAGTGAGGACTCAAACCCTCATTTCAACTCAAGTAAAATTCGCAGACTTTAAACCAAGTTGCCTCTGTTTGCGAGCTACACTAGACACATTCTGGCTGGGGCATTTGGCAGGACACCACGGGTCTCTCCAACTGAAAACAGAAACGTCTGGCTAACGGTAAACCCCCCTGACTGGGACAAAGACCACCGAAACATAAACACTTTAACTCGTAAACGCTGTCCCGGCTTCACTCTCCCCATCAGCTCGCTGTCACACGTCTTTTCGCACAAATAAAAATACTTTACCTCTGCCATCGAGTCCGTGGCTGTAGTTGTTCTCCAAGTGAGTTCTGTTAACCAACCCGCTCTCCGCCGCCATCTTGGACTACTGAAACCTACCGTTGCTGACGTCAAAGGAGCGTCTTTTTTTTTTTTTTTTCCTCGCGCACTCTGCTGAAGTTATATCCCGCCCCGTGGCTGCTGCCGCAGCAATGCAAACTATTTACAGATATCCCAGAGGCAAAACAAGTGTTTCTTTAATTAGTTTACAGCACACGTTCAACTAATCATTGCACCAATTCAAACTTTAAATTTCGTCCCCCTGACACCAGCATAAAGTCTGATTTCAGGGGCGTACCAATGAGTTCTCTCAACCCCCTGTTGCAGTGATTCCCAAAGTGTGAGCTGCAGCCCCCTGGTGGGCATTGACAGCACTTCTATTGGCATCTAGGGTTTGTTTACTACAAAAATATAATTTAAAAAGTATAGTTATTCTTTATTTATTGAAGATATCAGGACCTCTGTGGGGGATTAGCACCTCCAAGTTAGAGGCCATGACTCAATTAGTTGCTGCAGTTCAACTGGAGTTCAAATACCTTATGGTCTTGCTGTTGTCTGGTGCATCATTAGCATCAGTGTGGATGCTGTACTGGTCTGCAATGGACACTTTTCATTGCTTTTAACACTTGTTACTCTTTCAGTTCTTTGTACATTATTATTTTGCTCTTCTCAGCAACAGCATAAGCAAGAATAGCCAACAGACCAGTTGTACCAAATGCTTTGTACATTGCTTCCATCATACAACAGAGAACTCTGCTGGTAGACAGGCCATTCCAAAACTGCTGCAAAAGTTGAAACAGTCAGCTTTTAAATACTCCAGGGAGACTGACCAATAAACCTCACCTACCAGGATCCTGCAAGATACCACAGAGGGACAAGCAGTGGAAATCAAAGCCAATAGAGGACTGAAAGAATGAGATGGTAGATACATGTGAGGGAAATAAGCTTCCTCCTGAAGGTGTCTGTGCTTTTCCTTTTCAGATAGCATTAGGAACTGGGTCATTCAGGAGGAATTCAGAGAGTTGCTACTCCTCGTTATTGAAAAGGAGCCAGTTAAGATAGTTGGACAACCCAAAGGAGTTTTGGGGCATGTCCTCTTTGGACATGGGAGGAGGCCATGGTTAGACCCAAGGCACACTGGACAGATTAAGCATCTAGACTGGCTTGGGAATGCCTCAGCATCCCATCAGAAGAGCCAAAGAAGATGGTTGTGGGTCTCTTTTTAGACTTAGTTCCAATAGAATCCCAACTTCACATAATTTAAAAAAACATGTTTACAGCTTAATAAAAAAAACTGTTTTAGAGTCCATGCATAGTTTATTTTTGTAATGTTATACAAAGAGTCAGGAAATGTGATGAGAGCTACATGTCACACATTCAGAGCTGCTGCTTTAACCTGGCCGTGATAGCCACAACATTATCGTCTTATTCTATTTTTCTGTTGTTAACATGACTAGGTCTCATTGGTTCACCAATGCTACCATCATTAACAACATTGCTTCCCATCTGTAGAGGGTGAGATAGGGATCTTGAAGGAAATTATATCTATTTCCTCAACATTTTTGTGGGATCCTGCCTGCACTCTTTATTGTTTGGGCGCTTCACTTCTCTTCTCTACTACTCTTGGTCTTATCTGATAATCACAATCAGAAATATGTCTTTACATACAGACATACTTAAAGGAGCAGAATAAATTATACTTAAACAGTTATGAAGCCAATGAAAGTTGAGTGCTTTCATGTGTTACATGTCTACTCCTTGTGTGTTCTTCCTCTCTCTCTCTCTTTTGCTCTGCTTTCTCTCCCTCTCTTAGGTGGGAGTGATTAATGGTTGCTCTGTCCTCTATTTAAAAGCATCCTTTGGTTTCTTGTGAGGCTTTACGTTTTTTTCCTTCTTGCCTTTGAGAAAGAGGCTCTTAGCTTTTCTTTTGTATTAAATTAGGGCTGGTCTAGGCTCCGCTTACCTGTTGTTATTGTTTTTTGGAGGGGTTTTTTTGCCTACAACCCTTCAGCTTTCTTTTTTTTGTTTAAATAAGACAATTATTATTGGCAAACTGAAACTTGGGTGTGGGATGTATATTTATACACTGTGGTCACTGAGATCAATCGAGGCTGTTGTTTGTTCCCTTTTAGCTCTGCCTCTTGGGTGGCCTCTGCTGAACTGCTTTGACTTTTGGAGGCATATGTTGAATGAGTATATCTTACTTTAAGTTTTTTGTGATCACACAATATTTCAGTCATTGTTATTAATTCCAGTAACGTATATGATCATCTGCCACCACTAGATTAGAATAGAATTGATCTTTATGGACATTTTCAAAAACTAAAACACTGAGATTATGTAATAGTAATAGATTTTTGGGCTAGAGGTTTATTACACAGTCTTAGGTACGGTTGGAGGCATTATACATTTGACCGCTATTGGGAGGAAACGGTTAAATACCAAAACAGATAACCCCACACAATCTGACAATCCCCTAAGAACAGCACTTGGCAATGGTGGGAAGGAACAACTCCCTTTTAATGGGAAGAAACCTAGCAGAACCAGGCTCAGAGAGGGGCCGCCATGTGCTGTGACCTTTGGGGGCCAGGGAAAAGAGAAGCGAGACAAGGAGAACATAAAGAGATGATGAAAAAACACACTGGGGTAGAGAGAAGACAAATGTTAATGGAATGCAGTAGTAAAATACGTGGGCAAAGTGTACAAGAACTGCTCTGTACATCATGGGAAGTCCAGCAGCAGTGTGAAATGATTGCACTTGATCCAGCCCTAATGATAACCTTTGTTCAAGATTAAAGTTTGAGGCCTAATCTTGGAAGTAGTGAGGACATCTGTCCCCCCAAATCAAAATGTAACAACACAAAAATCAGAAAGGAAAATTTAATACATTTTCATTTGCGCCGTATCACATCAATATGTACCATCAGCTCCTTTGTGTTTAGCACTGATTAGCTAATCTTAACACGCCAAAACTGTCATTGCAAGCATAGAAGGATGCTAGTATTAGCAATTAACACACACACGCAAGCCCACTAGCATGACTTTCAGTTTTATTTCCTTCAAAAGTTCACTAACTCACCATTTGTTTATTTACATATTGTGGCCACTAGCAGCCATTTTTAACAATTTCAGCAAAATATTCCTCTTCCTTACTTTAGTAAAGCTTAATTTTGCTGACACAGGGAAACTGCCCATAGTAAAGATAAGCACTTATCTCACATGTTTAGCCATATATTCAAGCCATTAGAGAAAAGCTGCACTCTGCTTACTAACTTTATGGCTCTAACTGCTCTCAGTCACGATGGTTACTAAACAAAAAGCTATAAAAGCTCTTCTTAGTGTGATAAACTCAGTTCATGTATTTGCCCACATCCAAAATACAGGACTGACATCCCGTAAAGTTTCTCTGCTAAAAAGGAGGGCAGCTTTTCTTCATACCCTCTAATTACATGTCTGATAAGTCAGTGATGTGAGTTTTCATTGGCATGATGACACATCCAATTCAGTTCAGTTTGATTTTGAATTGAACTGTGAACTTTATATTGTCTGAAAGGCCCTACAAAAAAAATAAAAGAACTCCACTGATCACAGTCCCTAGTGCACAAACGCTTGGTTTTGGTGGTGAGGAAGATCTCACTTTTAACAGGAAGAAACCTCCAATAGAAAAAAGATGTGGGGAGGAGCAGCCATCTGCCATTCTTAGGTTGCGGTTTGGTGACAGGTGTGTAACCATAGCTTGGACTGTTTGCATTAGCTAGGGTAGCAAGTGAGGTGAGTTTGCACTGGCATTTTGTTTATCTAGGAAATGCTTGTTCAAGTTCTGTTATCTAACAAAGCTGTTTAGGGAAGGTAAACAAGGGCATTGTAATGTTCCTGTAGACTGTAACACTCTAAACTATACTGGACACAGATGAATAGAGTCAATGTACACACAGAGCTAAAGGGACGACAGAGAAATGGTAAAGTGGCTTCAAAGCTCACCTTAAACAGCTGCTCAGGTTTAAGTTGGTTAACTGTGATCGAGTGTCTGACAGATGCCGGATCACCACTCCTCTCTCTCAGGGACAACCCCCATTTATCCTGGAGATCCCACTCCATCCCAGGATTAAATGTGACATTTAGGAGTCGCTGGAGGTGACTCACTTGTCTTTCCTGTAGTCAACTAATCCGATACACATTCAGTGTGTCAGGAGAATGTCCAAGTTTTAATCTTGAGTGTTTTACATGCAGTTGTAAACTGTATTTGTCTGGGGTGACAAAGATGTAGCTGTTTCTTTCAAAAAAGGAGAGAGAGCACATTTACATGCAGCACAATCAATATAATAATCAATAAATATTTCACAAAGGTGATCAAAAACTACACTAATTAAATTATCTGGCTTGCTAGGATTATTATGTCTAGCTGTATAATAGGCTCCTTTCCACCCCTTCTCCCTCACACTATAATGGCTAAGATTATAGGTTATACATAGGAAAAGGTCAAGGAACACAAGGAGAAGGAGGTTAATGCCTGTGAAACTGACAGGTGGAAAGTAATTGGTTTTTTTGAAAGGGAGAGCGAAAGCAGTCGTGTTAATCTGTGTCTGTGCTATTATTAGCCGGTCCATCAGCCAGCAGAAATATGAGAGACGCACATGATGACAACGATTGGTAAGTTTAGAAAGCGGGTCAGAGAACAGTGACAGAACCTTCAGACCGCCATAGTATGGCGTTATTTTTGTGCCTCTGTTCTGAACGAACGTAAATAATTTTTACAAGTACAAACGTTGCATTTTAAGGAGAAAATTATTTTAAAGCTTAATTTGAGCGAACAAAATTCATTGCTGTGAGCAAGAAATGTATTTCAGTCTTTGCCTTTATCTACACACACACACACACACACACACACACACACACACACACACACACACACACACACACAATAACAGCCCCTCTCGCTCAGTCGTTGGCATTTGCTCTTGCTCAGACCTCTACTCCGTGTTCTGACCAATTGGTTATGACAGACATCTGAGGACCTGCTCTCAGTGTGTCTTCCGCTCTCAACATCTCTGCTCCCTGCACACTCAACTCTTTCTGTACAGTGTGCCGCAAAACCAACCAATCACAGACATGGATGTAAAAATTCTAATTGGCTGTTTTGTTCTCCAATCAGCTCGCTAGCTACTGCATTCCGGAAACACTGTCCAAAATGTAGCTAAATCCAGTGGTTTAAACTAGATTAAAACCCATTTTCTGTTGGTATGTTTAATTATTTTATTTTTAAATATATAATTTTTTAAGACCATTGTTGGTGTAGCATAGTGCTGTCGCATTGTTATGAAACAGATTTGGAAAGAGTCAGTCCTGAAGGGATGTTTCCTCCTCAGCTTAGCTTCTTCCAGAAGGAGGGATTTTTGATTTACTCTGCAGCTAATGAAGAGATGACAGAATCAAACAATGGCTCTAATAATACTAAACCACAGCAGCAGGTGAGTTCAGATTTTTGTTCTGTGTATTAAGTAATTTGCAGTACCTTTTATTAAATATGTTGTGAAATTGTAGTTACGGGTGCAGTTGTAGAGTTTAAGCTAACCTTATGGCTAATTAACAGCATAGTTTTCTTACTGAGGATGTGTATTCCCATGTGACCACTTTCATGACGAATTGTTGCAGTTTTAACTAAATCATTTAAATCTGTTTTTAGGGTAATGGTGCAGTTGAGTCAGCAGTCAGAAATCTGGTATCTTTTTTGCTTAACAACATGGCACAAATCCTTCATGGATGCCAATTTAACAACATAGATGTTTAAATTAAAATATACTATTCAGAACAGATGACATCTTTAACTTTATAAACAATAACTCTTATGCTTGTTTTAAACTCATACATTTTTGTCCCACAGATCATTTCCAGGATATTTCAAATCAGATTTCAGTCTTGGTAAAAAGAGATGTTTAACATCTACTAAGCAGCTTGTTAAGGCAGACAGGAAGACCACAGCCCTCAGTTTTTATTTGCTGTCAAAAAACACATCCCACACACCTTTGCCAGCTGAGGGGCATGGGGAGACAAACAGTGTCTCTTCCAGAAGCTGGTGACCAAACAGAGGTAAGTTTGTAGAGTCGGTATTAAAAGCAGTCATTTGCAGACACATTTAACCAGACCTCTGGAAGAAACATTTCCAAAAATGGAACATCTTTGCAACCATTTGTTGCAATTAACAACAAATGGTTTTTTGTTAATTGCATTTTTTTTGTGTGTTTTAGGCATTGTTGCATGCTTATTCTGCATTATGATTATGTAGTGGATACTTTTGCTGCTTCATTGTTCATGCTATTTTTTCCCCAATCCTCTTTCTCTTAATAAAGGTGGCAGTGGTCGATGAAAGCTCACTGTAATTCCATCTGAACTGGAGATATTCTGTCAAAACACTGAAAGCTGTGTCAAGAGGTGGCAAAGTCACTTTTTACATTGTACCTCTTCAGGAATCATTAGACACATCTCCTCTACCTCCCGACTGCTTCATTTTCAAGGATTCCAAAGCTCCCGACTCAGAGCACTTTTCAAAGATTCCAAAGAATCTTTGGGGTGATCGTGGCTCAAAGAGTTGGGTGTTCGTCTTGTAACCGGAAGGTTGCTGGTTTGAGCCCCGGCCCCGCAGTCTCGGTTGTTGTGTCCTTGGGCAAGACACTTCACCTACTGCCTACTGGTGATGGCCAGAGCGGCCGATGGCGCGATATGGCAGACCGGCCAATCCCATGTTCCCATCCTGATGAAAAAAGACAAGAATTCAAAATAACATGCAAGTTTGACCACGAATGTAAGGAGTGTCTAGGAGATCACTCCATTTGTTACCCAGTTGTGAGTGCATGCACTTGTACTGTGACTTTTCGTATCAGGGATGTTTTGTTTGTTATGTTGGCCTTTGCTCTCTCTGAAGCTGACTGTCAGTCTGAACCCAAACTTTACGACTTGCTGAAAGTCAACCTTTTAAAACTACTCGACCACAGAGTACCGGGCTGTGGTCGACTCCTTTGTCACGTGGTGTGAGCAGAATCATCTGCAGCTCAGCGTGGCAAAGACCAAGGAACTGATCGTGGACTTCAGGAAGACCAGGAAACACTTGACCCCTGTTTCAATCCAGGGGGTCAGTGTTGACATTGTGGAGGACTATAAATACCTTGGAGTACACATTGACAATAAATTGGACTGGGCTAAAAACACCACAGCACTTTACAGGAAGGGCCAGAGTCGTCTCTATTTTTTGAGGCGACTGAGGTCCTTCAGCATCTGCCAGAAAATGCTCAGGATTTTCTATGAGTCTGTTGTGGCCAGTGCGATCCTCTATGCTGTTGCATGCTGGGGGAGCAGGCTGAGGGTAGCAGATGCCAACAGACTTAATAAACTAATCCGTAAGGCCAGTAATGTTGTGGGGATGGAGCTGGACTCCCCCAAGGTGGTGTCGGAGAGGCGGATGCTGTCCAAGATAAAGAGAATGTTGGATAACACCTCCCACCCACTCCATGACATGCTGGTCAGTCACAGGAGCTCGTTCAGTGAGAGACTGAGATTACCGAAAAGCACCACTGAACGACACAGGAAATCATTCCTGCCTGTGGCCATCTCCCTGTACAACGCATCCACTTAACACACTGGTTACTGCTACAACTACACGTTTCTTTTCCAGCTATTTATTAATTTCTTTAAAAAAAGAAAAGAAAAAAAAGAGTGACTTATATATATATATATACACACACATATATAAATGTGTATACTCTGTAAACACATTTTAATTAATTTTGGATTTCAGGTATTTTATCCTTAAAATAATTATCAGAACTGCTACGACAATCTAGCCATGCAGTCGAATAATAATATCTTAAAAAATTATATATCTTAAAATAAACTTATTAAACATACGTTTCTGGAACGCAGTAGCTAGCAAGCTGACAGCCAATCAGAATTTTTGCATCCAAGTCTGTGATTGGTTGGTTTTGTGGCACAGTGTACAGAGTTGAGCGGGAGCAGATATGTTGAGAGCGGGAGCGACACACTGACAGCAGGTCTTCAGATGTCTGTCAGAACACGGAGTAGAGGTCTGAGCAAGAGCAAATGCCAACAACTGAGCGTGAGGGGCTGTTATTGTGTGTGTCTGTGTGTGTATGGATAATAGCAAACATTGAACTTGCACACAGCAATGAATTTTGTTCGCTCAAATTAAGCTTTTCTTCGCTCAAAATAATTTTCTCCTCGAAATGCGATGTTTGTACTTGCAAAAATTATTCATGTGCGTTCAGAATAGAGGCACAAAAATAATCAGACCAGTACTGAATTCCAGATCTGTTTACTGTGTATTTACAGTGGAAAAGTCTAAACTGTGTAAAGGGACTTTCTGGGAATACAGTCTACCACAGGTCATCATCTGGAGGTTGATGATAACTCTTTCTTCTTTTTTTCCTTTTCTTTTTTTATAAACAGTTTACATGTTTGGAACAGCATCAGAGTCAATCAGATGCTGTCCTTTGGTCCTACCACGGTAATTTTAGAATGTCTTTTTAGAGACTATGCACGTAACCACATACTGTGTGCACTGTATTACATGTAGCCTACATTTAACTGAGCTCAAGAAAGCGTGGACATTGAGTGGAGGGCTCCCACTAGTGTCCAAAAATAGTTTGTGAAAAAGTAGAAATTAACCAGCAGCCTCTAAGCTTATGTGGACATAAGCATACACCAGACATCTTTTACAGCACAAAGTTTACAATTTACTCAAAAATAAATGATCACGATAAAAATCTATAGCTGCTATTTCCGCTAAAGCAACACCTTTTCCCCCCTCGACTTTTGTAAGTTAACATCTCTCAAGTTATATTGCTAAACTAATGTTAATTTAGTACTGACTGACTAAAGCTTTCATCCAGTTAGTCTTATCTTTTCTCTTCTCTTAACCATTTGTTTCAAGCTTGCACTGTCACAGCACTTAACTTCTCTAAATTCCTCACTAATTGAAGCAGACAACCATGAAAGGAACCAAAATGAGTTTGTATGCATTGTATTTTGTCATTTTTTTATTTATGCTGTATTTAACTTAAATTTCAGCTGCTGTAATGAAGGCATTTCCCAGTTCTTTTGACGCTAAATCCTTTTTCTCAAATATTGTGGCCTATTCAAGCACAATATTCATGTAATTGGGTATTTTCACTGAGTTGCACTTTATAATTGGTGGGACTCTGTATTTTGGCAGTGCTTGACATGTTTAATTACTCTACAAAAAAGAAAATGATTTGAATAATAAATCTCTACTTCAGTGTTCATACATTTGAAACAATAATATTGTGAGATAACTCGCTGAGGGTAATCACATTCATTAGTGAGATCTTTTAGGTCTAGTGTTTGGTGTTTTCCCAACTGTAAAAAATTATTTTAACTCTCTGTACCAATTTTTTACTTTTTATTCATTCATTCATTAAACCTGGATATGATAAATCTGCACCAGCCCCAGGAAATCCATACACATGGGACTCAGTCAGCAGGTCTGCCAACTCTTTTCCCCTGGTGAAGGCTTTGTGTAGACCGAAGAGTGGTGTTGAGGCCCCCCCTCATGTGAGCTAAAGTAATGAGGTAGCAGGTTATTGAAGACTCTCCATTGGGTCACTTTGAACTCCTTTCAACTACCTCAATCCTCATGTGCATCATGGGTTTAATACTGTTGGACACAGATATCTCTATGGTCCTCCATCTGAACTATCTGAATATGTGGCTGAGGGCTTCCCATCTTGTACTCAGATTTGTCATGATTGGCAGACAGAGTCCAATTCCCTGGAAAATGAGGAACTCTGCAAGACATCTAACACTGTGAGCACACACTCGTCAATCAGAATCTGCTAAAGCAACCAAAAAATACATTTAATATACTAGTTTTAAAGAGTTCAAATATATTCTCTTTGTAGAAGCAGATCAGGCCCCAGATGAAATAATCCAAAAACAAGAAGAGCTTGTTTGCGATTGGAGCATCAAGAAGAAAGATTTACTGTGCGTTTTCCTGAATGTATTGAATAAAATGAGCATACATTATTTGGACTAAGGTAGAAAAATAATTTTATTGTCCTTCTCTCTGAAGTCACAAACATTTGCTCAGATCTATTTACTGCTCATAACTGCATAAAATGAAACTATTCCTATACTGCAAGCATTATTTTACAATGACATTTCCAAAAGATGTTCAAAGTCACTACATATGTTTATTGTATAAAGCAAACATGGATTTAATTAAGCTTAATTATTACAAAATAGTCATTTAGCTGATTTAAAATACAAGTTTACTCAATAATTATCATGAGCCTGTTATTATAAATGGGAATTAATAATCAAAAACGTGACTGGCTATAACAAAAAGGATACACTTGGATACTAGGATAAGTATATATGGATATATAGGGATATATAGGGATATATATATATATATATATATATATATATATATATATATATATATATATATATATATATATATATAGGAAGGTATATGGAGATTTAGATATCAATATATAGGGTTATTGAGATACAGATAGATATATATTATATAGAGAGCGCTATATATATTCAGAACCTAGAAAGAATTTCAAAGTTGTTTTAAAATGTTCTCCATATTCTTCTCCCATCACATGGTGGCAGTATAAGCATGGTTATTTGCCTTGCTGCTTTCTCCTGCAGCGCTTTAGCTCATCAGGGCCTATAATGCATCTTGTGGGAAAGTTTTCCTTTTAAATAAGGAGGTTGAATAATAAACTATTTTACATTAAGTATGGCGCTTCAGCAGCCATGACAAAATCAGCTTTTTGTCAGCTAAATCAAAGAAAAAACTGAAGGTCAGATGCGAGGGCTATCCATGTCTTCATCTCCAGCTCCCCCCCACCCCCCCAATAACATCAGATAACTTGAGCATTTTTTTTGAGCATCTATTTAATACTTCTATCACGTTTTTATTAGTCCTAAACTGTTGCTCTGGCTTCCAGTTTAGCACATCTTAGATTTTTTTAATGGCGATGTCTGCTGATAAATCGAAACCACGGATAAAAAAAACATCAGCTTGAAGAATTTAATCTCGGCACAGATGGACACATCAAAAAAATCTGGTCTTCTCCAATAACTTAGAAAACTGTTTTCGCTACCAAACTTTTATTTGTTTTATTAATTTTGAGGCTGTTTACAACTTATTTCTGGACTGTGATTTGTCATCTGTCTGTAGCTCATTTTATTTGATCACTTTTAATCACATTTTAGTGCATCTTAATTTATTATTCTTTGTATGCACTTTTAAATGCTCTATATGGAAAGTACTCAATGTTTCAAAACAGTCTTAGAGCAACAGGGAAGAATGCAATTAAAAACATCTTAACTCCCCAATTCATACGCAATTCCAAATAAATTGTGAAATTCAATTTGATATTAATGTTGACTTAAATTCAAACTTTTATATGCATATATAAAAAACAGAGCTTAAAATTAACAATAAATAAATATATAAATAAATGCTTTTAGCAAAAAAGCATTATTTTTATTAATTTACTAATGAAACACTCCAAAAGGAGAATCACCATTTCCACTTCACGTCAAAAATAAATAAATAATCCAAATGCCAAAACGATTTAATTGATGAGCGACTGACAATGAAATTGTCAATGCTAGACTCAATCAGACAATATAAATATTCTTCAAACAATATGTTTTTAAAAACGTTTTAACCCAATGCTAAGGTCACAGTTATATCAGAATTTAAACAGGCCCAAAGATGGTGTGGGTTGGATTCAGGTTGGAAATGGTTCCCATCTGCAGTTGTGCACTTTTTAATAATACAGCTTAGTTGTATAATTTACAACAAATTATTTTCAGGGCCACTGGCTATTGGTGACTGACCCCTTGGGGTTTGCAGATCCCACTTTGGGAACCAAACGCTATTAAGAGACTTCTCACCACCCAGCAGTCTCTGGGTCTAAACATCACATTTATAATTTCTAATGTTATTAGAGTAAAATCTGATCTATTTGCACTAGAGTGGGGATAATATTTATATATTTTCTTTATTAGATCATCTGCTCTATCATTTAAAAATATTAATAACAGCAGACTGTATTTCTGACTCCAAGCAGGCACCTTCATGATTATGCATGAGAGACAAAAAAAAAAAAAAAAAGAGAAGTGGTGACATGGACTAGAAGACTTTGGGATAATATTTTCCTCATTTGAATCACCTGCTATTCCTCAGCGGGTGTCATAAAACAGCCTGTATCCAGCACAAGCCTTTGATCCTGCAACAGCAGCCTGTGTTTCCTCCCTTCAGCAACAGGTTTTTGCCCCCTCCCTCCAACTCCTCATACAGTTCAGTCAAGTTGCTGAATCAACAGCATTGCTGCCAGGTTGTCATGGTGTCTGAATGTTGAGTATCATGTCACGCGCCCCATCACAGCCGGACGTCCCCTCTGCAGCCCATACCACGGTGACTGCATGAAGCTGGCCTAAACGGGGAAGCTGGGAGAAGTTGGTGGTGTTGTGTCACCTCATCTAGTTGTCGTGTAAATGAAAACTTCTGCATGCTGAAGCTTTTAAAACACTACACGAATATATTTTCAACTAATGAGTCTTTGATTCTTTGGAAGCCTAACAATACGTCACATTTCATGTATTGTTGTTGATGACAGCACTATTGGATTCATTCAGAGCAACCAGAAAAGCGGTCATCATTTCTTTTTATTCATTAACAAAAACAAACCAGATCCAAACTTTTACTCGAGTAAAATGATTAGAAAGGCAAACTTATATGTAAAGTGTTGGTGGCTTATTTTTATTGATGCCCTGGCATGTAACAGAGGTGGAGAGATGTGTATTACTGTGGGAAAAATATGGTTTGAAACTGAATTGAACAGATATAATTTACTGGCAAAGTAAATAAGAGTTTGCTTTATTTTGTGCTGGTTACAAGTAACTGTGAAGCAGACAGAAGGCATGCCAGTAAAGAGTTAGAGACAAATTTTAGGAGTTTTATATTAAATCTTTACAGAGCATTATATTCTGACGTGATTAATGTTGTTTTGTATGTAAACTCAACAAGCAACTAGAGTGTAAGACTGCAGCAAATTAAAAACAAAGCTATTTTATTTTATTGGTGAAGTAATAATAATGTCAGCAATGATGATTACCCTTTTTCATTTCAGTAGGTTAGTGCAGGCTTTAATGCAGGATTGGAATAGCTGATAAAGTGTTACAGTTTTAAAGTCCATATCATCATTTTATGATCAGAAATATGTTTTGGAATCGAGTGTGAGCGGGCTGTGGCATTTGCATTATAGGTGACCAGTGCTGAACCGGAGCTCTGACGTCTCCAAGGCTCCTGGCCCTCAGGGGCAAGAGTCTGAAAGGGAAAGCCAGAGAGGAGATTCCGAGGCCAGGCCAGCTAACACAGCAGCAGGGGCTCTCATCACTCTCTCCACACTTCTGCTGTCAGAGCTTTTGTTTCAGCAGCATTACTCACTCAAGAGGCCCTGCCTCCCAGGTAACTACCCTGCTGAACTGGTGCTGCTGCATGGAGAGACGGTGCACAGACTCAGCACCACCCTCACAGAATGTGGGCTGACTGAATGATAGCCAGAAAAAAAAAAGAGTAAGTTTAACTGCTCAACCAAACCACAAACTCATTACTCCACATCTGGAAGCAAAGTTAATCCAACATCTACATATATCAGACTTATGCCATGTGTGGATTAAACTCTGACCTGCAAATCAGCTCCACATCCACACAACAAAAGTAAAACATTCTTTATGTCCTCACTTTCCTGTAAAAACACAGAGTCAATTTGTGAAATATTAAAGCTGTACACAATGGCAGACGTGCAATTTAAACTTTCCGTGTACACGTACTTTGTGTTTGCATTCATCATTTGAATAATTCTGAGAAAGAATATTTTGCCTTGCATCATTTTGTCTCTCTTTAGGTAGAAAAGTTCCTCTCTGGTGAAAAGACGCAGTATAATAACAGGGTGCAGATTTGATTTCAGTTGTCAGCGGCGTCGCTGCTCTCATGCATCTGAATCCTCCACAGACCGAAGATGGATTTTAACAACGTTGTGTCTTCTGCTTTCCTTCACACATTTTCATTTACTTCCACCGACTATTCAAATTTACAGCTTACCCCCTGGTGTCATGGCATATAGGGAAAAAACAAACATCAATAAACGAAAAGGTAGCATGTTGAACATTTTTGCAGGCATCACGCTGTGTTTTTTAAATGTCCTTTTTTTCCCTTCTAAATGTTTTGGCATTTACTTAGTAATTATCTGTGTTTTAATTCTCATCTACCAAATTTGAAATACTCACAGTAAATATGATTGTTTACCACATTTTGCTCTTTGAAGACTCATCAATCATTTCCAAGCGATTTTCTCTTTCCTCAAAAACACAAACTTTTGTTCTTTTCTCAGAGGAAATACAGTTTTTCTTCACAGCTTTGAGTTAGACAGCTCAGAGTATAATAACACAATTCATTTTATTATTGTGTTGTTGACACATTCAGCGTTTCCTCCCCTTGTTTGACATGCGGGATTTATTTTTATTTAACCAAGAAGTGTCAGTAGATACATTATCTTTTTTCATGACAGTGACCTGGACAAAAAGCCTGCCAAGCTACACGTCACATAAAAGTTTTACAGTATTCACATAATTTTATAGTACAATAACCAATGACCTGAGAGTCATAAAGAGGAGAGTGAGACCATTTACAGCAGTAACATTCTTTATGAAAGACTTTTAAAATGTTTTCTAATGAAATTGGTCTTGGACGTTATTTTACACAGCTTTGCCAGGATTATAAAAGACACTAGTGTTTTTTAGGATGATCTAGGTCATCCTCAGATCATCATATCTGGTTGGATATTTCTTTTATAAACAGGTCATTTACAAAGAATGGGTTTAACCACTTTCTTTGTGACTGTCTAGGCTTTGGGTTGTGTTTTCTTTTAGCCAGATCTAAAATGGAAGATGTAACTTTCCAAATGAATTGTCATAAATTAATTTGACAATGGAGTTTATCTGTTAAAAGCTTTTCCATTTAACTGTTTCAGTTAGAGATTATTTTAACCCAAGCACTATCCCAACCTGCTTTCTCTGGCATGCTCCACAAAGCACTTTAAAAAAAATTAAATAATCAAAGTTGAATTTTACTTGATAAAAAAAAAAAAAATCAAAGTTTAGTTATATCAACAAACTATAAAAATTATATTCATCAACTATTTTGCATACACTCACTGGCTACTATATTAGCTACACCTTGCCATCGCACCCTCTTTGCCTCCAGAGCTGCTTTAATTCTTCTTAGCAGAGATTCAACGAGGTCCTGGAAACATTCCCCTGAGATTTCAGTCCATTTTGAGACCACACAGATGGTGCACATTTGCAGGCTGGACATCCATGATGAGGTTCTTCCATTCCACCACATCCCAAAGGTGCTATGTTGGCTTGACATCTGGTGACTGTTGAGGCCATTTTAGTACAGTCAATCTACTGTCATGTTTAAGTAACCAGTTTGAGATGATTTGATCTTTGTGACATGGTGCATCATCTGGCTGGAAGTGGGAGATGAATAAACTGTGGTCATAAAGGGATGGACAGTGTCATCAATAAACCTCAGAAAGACTGTGGCATTTATTTGATTGAGACCCAAAGACCCCAAATATCACCTTTATTTGTTTGGTTTTCAGAATGCTATCTGCTGCACTTTTTATCTGCTTCTTCTGTCACATCAAGACAAACGGATGAGTCTGTTTACTTCTACATTACAAAAAACCCTTAATTTTCAACCAGTCTCTTTGACAGCAGTAGGGTGTCTTCATATTGAGGACAGGCGTTTAAAGACTTTGTGATAAGATAAAACATGTTTTCAAACTGCTACAGGCTCTTTTCCCAGGCTGCTGCCACACCTGTGAAATTTCTTATAATAGATATCAGGCATGAATCTTTAGCCAGTCCTTGTGCCTAGAAAAAAAATTATTCTCTTAGGCTTCTTTCTTCTTTCTTTCCTTTTTTCTGGCAGAAAGAAATCAATTTAAGATTGGCTATTTCAAGTGTGGAATAAGCATGTATTCCAAGTCAAAGGGTTGGAATAAACTCAATGGCTACAGCTACTTTAGGTCTTTGACTGTAAAGCAATCACCTGTTTTTCTGTGTGTCTATATCTGTTCATACCTTCATTATATTTATGTTTGACTTAGAGAGAGAGAGAGACGTCTGCTAACTTGAGTGCAGCTCCACCACCTCTCCCTCTTTCTTGGTGCAGCTTTGTGCGCCATCAAAGGCCCTGAGCAAAGAGACATGAGCCTTAATTGTTGTGCTTTATCAGGGGGATAAAGGCGGGATGGGCAGCAATTTAGGCGGCCTTTATGAGACTACAAAGTGTGACAGACTGACGGAGAGATAATTGGCAGTGAGGGGAAAGGAGGATGGGATGAAAGAGGAGAATGATGGAGAGATGAGGAGGAAAGGGGACGCGGATGGAAGCATGTTTGATCAACAGAGAGGAACAGTGGACGGTGAAGTGAAACTCAGCCGTCGGTAAGAAAATATCCTGCTTGTTTTGCAGGAAGGAAAATTAGTTGCCCACCCATTCATGATATCATTCATAAGTCAGACTGAGCTGAAGAAATTGTGGAAGAAATGTTGTCATAAAGCTCAGTTTTAACTACCTGAATGCATCACTACTTCAGAGTTAGTGCACTGATTTATTTAGTAAGCTTGTGAATGATGTGAACCTTTTCCCTGCATTTAAATTTCTTAAATGGTTAATTACCACATAAAGTGTTTGCCATAAAGCTCAGATGTTAAATGTGTGCCCTCGACATTTTGAAGAATTTCTTGAATTTAAATATTTGCACAGTTAAGAGTCTGATATTTGCTGGAGCTTAAGGTGGTATTTTAAGGCTTACGATACACTAGCTGTGTTGCTTTCATGCACTCCACAGATTGTTAATGTGACAGGATAATGTTGTCCTCCTTCTATTGTATCTGAACTAATGTGTTTGTCTGATTTTACTGTGGCTATATGCAGAATGTAAAACAAAAGCTTAGCATCATTTCCAATCTGTTCTCTACTCCACCCACTAATTACATTATTTAGCTTTGACGCACGCTAAGAAGTGAGTGGGAAATGGTCAAAAATCTCTAGTTTGTTCTACTAAATAAGCATTAGCTCAGTCATTCCCACAAATCACGCGCACTCTAATCATTCCTGAGTTCACACACTGCCTGTGCAGCCCCGAGTCCCCGTCCCTCTCCTCTCCACCCCTGACATGAATATATGAGTGTTTTTATGTTCGCACTGAAAAGGCGTCACTAAGTTAAGTGGCCTTGTTGTATTCTGCTTGGGCCCTAACAGCTTCCAGAAGGGGGTGTGGATGAGAGGGGGTGGCAGAGGTGGTGGTGGTGGGGGTAGATGAAGGAGAAGCCTGCAGCACCATGCCTAATCAGCCTTTCTCGCCAGGGTCAAGACTTTCTGTCTGGGTCCGCGGTGCACCCTGCCACCGAGGACTCGCCCATTCAAGCGCACAATGTCCCTGTCAGTCCTGACAACACTTCCTGCCTCTGCTGGCTCCAGCCCTCGCAGGGATACACAATATTTCACAGCTCCCAACAATGGCCTGTCTGCCTGCACCCACCATATGGTTACTATGGGCCACAATATTGACACACATCACTAATTATTCAAAGAGCTGAGAGAGAGAGAGAACCCCTAAAAAGGAATCTACCAGTTTGTTTCCTGTGTATTATAATAATACAAGAACAAAACCACGTTACCGCGTTACATTACAGACACTTTAAATTAGTTGATTTTGAGTATGCTTTAAATTATCTATATATCACATGAACTAAATCAAACATTTCTCATATATTTAATTTAAAATTAGCATAGACACATAAAAAAATTACAAACGCCTACATAGATGTAAAAATCCTTTAAAATCACTTAACTTATACATTCTTAAATACACACTGTTAACTATTGGACTAAATAACATTAAAAATCTCTGCTCCAGAGGGTAATAAGTTGTTTTATAACCTGATATTTTTCATGTAAATAAAACAGCGTGTAACCGGCTGCTTTTGGGTAATAACAAAATGTTCTTAAAGTTTCGGATGTTTTGGTCTGAAGCAGTGAGATGGAGGGGATGTGATCCATATTGCCTGTGTTTTGTATGAACAGGAGGACATCTGTGCTTCAGTCTATAGGCATCTGTGACATCTCTGCCTAACACATGTCTGCTCCCTTTCCCGCAGAAGCCTCCTCATGGGGCGGGATCATCTAATGATGGAATCTGTGGACTCAGCCACGATGCAGAATTTCTTTGGTGCTATAGACTGTATATAAAAAATGGACACGGAGACATCACCCATCATTTTATGGAACTAATGTAGTCAGAGATGACCATGTTTGAAGAGAGCATGGAGTCTAAGTTATTAACAAATTAATAGAAAGCTTAGTTATACTGTGTATGCACAACAAAGAGACACAGGTCTATAATTTATTGGAGAAAGACACTTTTTTTTATGTAGTTTTGCCTTTATACGCCATCACAGTGGTGTAAATCAATCAAGATGCGATTGAGTGTGTGTTTATTGTGATGTGACTGCTGACAGAAGCAGTGCTACACAATACAAATAGATGAGGACACAAAGCATACTGCAAAAACCAGCCCAAAAGCTCGCAAGGCAAAAAAAATAAAATAAAAAGTAATTCTGCACTAGGCAAGTCAGTTGCGTAATTTCAACCAATAGAGCATTTTTCATTATATTATGTAGTTATTATAGTCTTAATACATACATAATATTAAAATATGGGCTATAACGGTTATATTGATGTATAGCAACTTGAAATGTTCCCAAAAATGGCTCTACAGCATGTAAAAATATAACGATAACTCTGTTGGACCTGGTTCTATGGTAGGTCTTAAAGGGCTAACAGACTAATGAAATACTTGAATTTCAGTCACAAAAAATGGGCTTTTAGTAGACCTACAACTGCAACCCTATTATAACCCTATTATTTCTTAGGTAGTTAAAAATGCTCCAGATGACACCAACACCACAAACACGATTAAGAGGTTCAATTCAGCAACTCAGATTGACAGAGGTGATGTGCCAGCTACAGCTGCATGTGTCGGCATCTGCCTGCATTTGATGTTTTTGGCATTTCTACATTTTCCAGTTTTGGTTGTTTAATTCAATTTGATCCAATCTCATTTATATAGCGTCAAATCACAGCAACTTAAGGCACTTTTTATTGTAAAGACCCTACAATAATACAGAGAAAACCGACAATCACATGACCCTTTACGAGTAAGCACTTGGCAACAGTGGGAATGAAAAACTCAGGCTCAGGGAGGCGCATGAGGAAGAAAGGACGAAATGCACAAAAGGTAGTTGGTTGGTATTTACCCTCACAGGAATGATATGGTCTGCTGCTTTGATATAAACCTTATTACGATTTCCCTGCATAAAATGTATGTTTTCTGTGCATCACATAGAGAAAAACAAACAGCGTTTCTTTTTCAGACAATCTCACACAGCTTCTCCATGTCTGTTTGTTTGTGTAAACTAGAGCAAAATGCAACCGCTTGCTGCAGCCTCACCCTGAAAAGTCAACTAATTACCTGTTGTTTGCTCTACTGTGAAATTGTTCGGTGATTGTTTAATTGAGCTTCAGTGGCTGTTCCAGTGTGTTATTATGGTCTACCCAGTGTTGAATATTATCTAAGAAACTGCATTGAAATACTTTTTTTTTCCCCCATTTCACCCTGGCAGGAGGGAAAGTTGTTTTCAAAAGTCTTAACCACATATTCTTGTCTCTAAATCATAGAATTAGTCTCAGATCCAGTAGATTTTTAAACATTGCTTTTTGGCATTTTTGGTATAATTAAACAGCAATTTTCAAAGAATCACAATTATTCTGATACTAGAGAAGTTTTATGGAAGAGACAAAAAAGTTTGAGGACATAGGCTGTAAATAAAAAAATACACATAGCCCTCCATCATTTCAAACCCTTATTTATCATGTTTTATTCTGAAAGGAACTCTTTACAAAATAAAAATTGTGCTGTGTTAATAAAGAAAGATTTGAAACATTGAGACTATAGTTTTTATAGATATAATGATATATTTATTTTACAAAATGACTTTTAAACAACTGGAGTCTAAAGGAGTCAACAAGAGTCTCCACCTGCTGGCCATCAGAAAGACTGCAGTTTTAAGCCATTTTTGCAGTGGCTTCGCTTTTCAGACTCCATCTTTTACATACAGTATCAAGAAAAAATAAAAAGCCCTACTGGTGCCAACATCTGCTATCACAGAAAACATTTTTTTTTGATAAATAGACTTGAGTCTATAATGTCTGACACTGCTATCAGCATGCTTCCTTTTACCACCCTCCCTCTTCCTGTAATCACTCTGTCCCCTGGCTGGCCCTCGTTTGAATTCCTGCCTGGTTGCCCCCCGAGTGGTGGGAATGTAGTCCTGTGCAGCAGGCCATGACAGGCCCATGTTGGGACAGGCCTCAGCGCTCCACTCCACAGAGCAGTTGATTGACAGCTCTCACTGAGGGAGGTGGGATTCCTCATCTGTCAGTCAAAATGCCGCCGGAGATAAAGATGCCATGCAAAGGATCTCAGGGACTAGACATGTTACGAGCCAGTTTTTCCTCCTCTGTCCTCCCAGGTCCTTAGCAGCTAGGTAAAGTTAGCTTGCTGGCTGAGGGTGAAGGTTGCCACAGGTCCAGATGTTGCTGAGGTTTACTATCCCTCTCCCGGCTCACTGTGATGTGCTGTGTCACATCTGCCTGGGCAGAGGTGTGCCATATTGCTTCCCATCTGCCACATGGCACACTCACGTTCACACAGGAACAGAGGCACACACATGCAGCGTGCCCAGAAACTGCCCATTTTAACCAGGGCCATAAATAGTGTAATTCATGGGTGTGAAACAGCGGGTTTTTAAGAGCGCTCAGAGGAACGGAGCAGAGCTGGAACCTTTGGCAGCTGACGGACAGATTTTCAGTTACTGGTAGCCACATGAAACTCTGTGAACTGTACGCTGAACACACTGAGGCAGAAAGGCATTGAAGACCTGCTGGTGCAAGAAAATAAGAGACAAACCATCTTAGTCTTCCTTTCCTTGTGAATTTCTCTGTCGTTGTGCGGCTCACCATCTGTCTCCTCTCACAGTGCGGGTCTGTCTGAGTCTCTCTGTTTGTCTCTCTTCTGTCCTCTTTTTTAATCAGGGGGACAATACTGACGTGAATGTCACCCCTGTCCCAATGTTACTTAGGGGAAATTGACTCCTTAGCCTCGGTGCTGTCAGCAGCCATATGCTGATGTTTTCATATTCCAGAGAAATGAGGAGAGGGAGTCGTAAAGACTGCTAAAGTCAGAATTACAACCCTGACTACCACTGGCGAGGAGACGGAGAGGCCCCTTCTGTCGCACCACGAGCACCGTTAAAGCTCTGATTCCTGTGTCCTAGAAAGTGCCATGGGCTTCTGAAGCACCACATTAATGGCAGCTTTTCAGTGAAATTTACACTTTTTAGTTTTACATCCATTGGCAGGCGATTCAGTCATATTCGCGGCTTGTGAGGCAGCATGTTTAGCTTCACTTTCTTATTAAACATTCACGGCCGGGTGGAGAATGAGATGTCGTTCAGCTCCTCTGCTGATTGTGGCTTTAGGAGACATCGCTGTCTTCCTCTGCATGGACCACTGAGCTATAGGCAGCATTTCCAGCTTATCTATATTTCATGCTTTTATCTGCTCTCAGCATTTAATTAGGCAGTTAGCAGCTCGTTAAATTCTATTGGGAGCAAACTTTTACTCTGTTGCAAAGTTGTGCTGAGGTTGAGCTTTTCCAGGCGATGGAGGCTTTTGATTACCTTGCAGCCACACTGTCGTAATAAGTTATGCTGTTATTTTTTTCAGGGACAATATTCTCTTCTGACATTTCTTTGTTCATATTGAGACATATGTAGGAATAAATTGTTCATAAAGAAAATGATTTATTACAAAAGCTTTGAGAGAAGTCAGTTTTTAGCCTCATTGGTGTGACTTTGCAATTTGATGTCATTGGACACAGCTTACAACAAGCAGTACATTATAGTTATTAAACTATTAGCACAACCTAGAACTATGCAGTATTTCTTATTCCTGGAAATACGTCTTTGTAATAGCTACATGTCCTACTTCAAATATTTGGCTCAAATAGAAATGCTCTATACATTCAGCTGAATGCCCCAGTCTTTGCCTTTGTGGTGTATGAAAAGAAGTATTCTAATTATACGATGGAATTAAATATTCTACCTGGGTGGCAGTTTTAAGGTCTTGCAGCAGCATTTCAATCAGGCTTAGGTGTCAACTTGCAACACCTTGATTATTTTTTCTTTCAGCCCTTCTGTTGTAAATTTGCTGTCATGCTTGGGATCATTACTGTGTTAAAAATGTAATCAAATTAGGGATGATGCAGAAATAACAGAGGGGACTGTTAGTAGTTCCAGTCCCCTCTCTTTATCGCCGCCTCCCATGCCATGCCTCTTGTTGTTATTTGTGCTGATATGTGGCATTGTGTATTGTGGCCATTCATCTCTACTTTGGTCTTGTCTGTCGAATGGATGTTGTTCAACAAGAGTTGAAGTTTGTTCAGATGCAACTTTGCAAACCTCAACTGTCCTGCCATGTTCTTTTCACCATGTTCTTTCTCCTGGCATCGTTTTCAAACAGACATATTTCTTCGCTGTTTTCATAAATTGTACTTTTGTGAACTTTAACATACTAACTGAGGAGTCTAAAATGTGGCTTTTTGGTTTTTTTCTATTTACTTGCCGAGTCTGACCTTAATATACATTTGTTCCAACTGCCAATATATATATAGCGGTTGTCACACTTGATCATGAGTAAAGTGCATTTGATTAGCCACGCCTGGTGTCATGGTCCCCTGACACACCCTTTCTGATTCTCCTTGTGACTCAACTAACTCATCTTGCCTCCTCTCAGAAGTGGGTGTGGCTGGCTCAGATTTCACAGGCACACTTGTTTCTCATCTACAGTTATGTGAAGTATATAATCCTGTAGCTTCACGTCACTCCTTGCCGTACTGTTAAGCCAAATAGTGCAGTAGAGGTACTTGGACATCCTGGTTACCTGATGCTTTGCTTTTTGCCTGCAAATGTAACTTTCCTGCATTAAAGGATCCATTGTTTTACATGATTAGCACTAAAGAAATTGTGCTCATATTAAAAATATATATAGTTTTACTGCTATTATTAAGTATTTTCCAGACGTTTTTTAGTTCTTAGTCCATAAAGAGATGTCCTTGAAGTATTGCACACCTGTGTAATACTTCAAGGACAGACACAAGCACACAAGCTGTTATAAGTACCGCCCTCACTTGTGTGTGCCACCAATTTATAATTAAAACTATCTTCAGCCTTCAGCTCTTGCCCTGAGAATAGGTTGTCAGTCTGGGTTCAGTGTCCTTTTTTTGCTTTGGTGTTATGGACTACTGTTAGCAGACAAGCTTCCAGACAAACCTGCCAACCTGCTACTCATAACAAAATGAGAAAGTGGCATGTGGATAAAAAAAAAAAAGACAGGTTTTGCTCGCCTCCCTCTAAAGCTTGACCTGCAACAACTTTTCAACAGGAAACCTGTTAGTGGACCTGAAGGTCCCCTGAGAGCCAATCAGGGCGGTTATGTAAGTGTAAGGTGTTTGAAAATGGCGGTGGCTGGTCACTCAGATATGGCTTGTTGCTGATAATCCGTGGCGTGGCGTGGTGCGGCGCGCGGCTGACAGATGCCTGCTCCAGCTGGTACAGGGGGGGTTTATCGCCCGGTTGGATCGTGGGTCCTCACACCCCTCCACTGTGCTGGCCAACGTGGCCGTGTTTAATGAGTCACGAATTGCCTGTTTGTCTTCTGCTCCCTGCTGTTTCTGCACTCCCCCTTCCAGAACAATCCCTGAAACACATGCTGCTGCGCTCCACAGAGCAGCCAGACAGGCAGGCTGAGCCAAACTGTTGTAAAGAACAAAGTTGTCATTTTTTATTTCTTCCCTTTTTGTCATTTTTTTTCTTCCTGGGTGTTCATCTAAGAGAGGGATGGGTCATTCTGTAATAAAGCTGCCTTTTTAGATGCTGTGCCTGACCTCGCCAATATGGCTACCCCAAGAAACCAGTGCCGATTTGAAGCCCCTGACAAACACATAAATGGCTCTATAATTGGGCCGCTTTGTTGTGCGAGGCGCAGACTCGTCTGAAAGTGCTGTTCAACACTTTGTGGTAAATGGAGTTACATTACGACAACACATGGCAGTTGCTAAAGGAGCAGAAACTGGCACGCTGATAAGACATAAGCAGGTGGTGTTGACACAGAAATGGTTTGTTTTAAGTCACTAGAAAACCACAATTTGAAAAAAAAAAAGTTTTCTGAGACAACTAAGCAGATCACAAATTAGTCTTCAGGCCAGCGACAGAGTTGTGTGACTCGGCGAGAGAGGACGGATCTGCCGTGAAGTCCAAGTAAACACACGGAGACGCTTGGATGGCCATCAAATGGACCAGAGCACACTCACATACACACACACACACACACACATGCATCCACACACTCACAGAAGGGGTGTTTGTAGCCTGTGTTAGGGGATGTTCTGCAAGCTGCCCAAAGCTTTGCCTTAATCTCACCTGTTTAATCTGCAAGGTTGGGCAACAGCTTCTGTAACAGGAACAGGTGGCAGAAACAACTGCTGCTGGACAAACTTAGAGAAAAAGTTGATTAAAGCCCAATCTGATTTTTCTTTTTTTCCCCCTGGGTAATAAATAGGAATTGATGTTAAAATGACAAATAACATTTCTTAATGTTTATTTTTTAATGGCTCTGTTGAATTAACCTTTGGAGAATGTCTACGACATAATTAAACTTACCTGTATTACTGAATATATGCAAAACATCCGTGTCTAAAATATTTCCTGCTTAGACATGCACCCACAGACGCATGCAGAGCTACTCGGAGTGTCTCATGGTCGGAAAAAGTGAGAACTATCCGCGGAATCTTGGCAGCGTCCGGATTCGGCCCAGTGCCGTGAAATCCTCATTCTGCGGGACTGCTCTTTGTAGCCAGCTCTGGGTTCTCAGAGTGGCATTCTTCTCATTGTACAGGTCACCGAGACAGAGGCGACTGGCCTGAAAAGATCGTCAGTGGGGGGAAACAATGGCTTAAGGCAGCCCATAAATGTCTCCAGTTCAGCTTCGGCCCATTGACTCTTCACCTCCCTGCCAGGCAGAGCCCTGTCAGACCAGCCCCTCTCTCTAACAGCTTAATTAGCAGAAAGAACAACAATGTCCAAGGCTGTTTCAACTGAAATGAAAACAAGAAAAGACCCAAAAGCTGCTCTCTCCACCTCTCGTTGTTCCCATACGGCCCATGATAACAGAACTGTGACTTTTCTGTTCAACGTAGTACAAATAAAACAGCATTCCTACCTTGTTCCATGAGGAGCATGACGACCAGCCGTGAGGGGGGAGTTTCAAAGAGGAGGTTTGGAAAAAAGGAGGCTTCTGATTTACACTCTTATGCTAATTTTACAACTTTTTCCTTTGTCACAGGATATTTTCAGTGTTATCTGTGAATATAAAGCTCTCGATAAGCTGTGGCACACTGAGATGTAACCTCCACATTCCACTGGGGTGAATCCTTTAGTGAAAGCTGTCCAGCTGAAGGCTTTACTCCGAACTCAATATGATTTTCATTTTTCATGATAATGGTAATGGTGATGATGATAATGCAGTTTGCATTGTGATGATAATTCGAGTTCCTGGCGTCACGGGGAGACTGTGCGAGGAGACACTGCACTGGTGTCCACCACGCTGGCTTTGAACCTTCGTTTGCCCTTCGATGTCTGACTGACTGATGGATTGTGTCTGTCTGACTGAAAGACATTTTGTCTTTTACTTTGTCCTTCTGCTTACATGCATCTGTCAATCAGATGGTTTGATTTTCTTTTTTTGTCTCTTATTTATTATTATTTTTCCTAAAATCACACCATCTTCATGACTCCTTTTCCATATCCTTGCATTTGCTTGTCCCGATACCGTCGCCCTGTCTCTCTTTGGTAAACATTGCCCTCTGGCACTTCTTCATACCTCTACATTTTTTTTATCTGCCTATCCCATTAATCTCCCTGTCTGTTTGTGCCCCATCTTTCCATATCTCCCCGCTGTCATTCTTTGTTTTGTTTCTTTTATCTGTGGTTCACATCAAACACTGGAACCAGATTGATTCTCATGTGAACAAGGCTGCAGTGGGGGGCCAGGGACCTCTTCCCCAGGCTTTGAAGATCCTTCCCATCCCGTTCACTGCTTTTCGGACCCCCCAACCCAACATACACTCACACACAAAAACACACGCCCTCTCTCCATGTCCCACTCCCACCCCTGTTCTCTGTGGATAAAGCACTTTTAGTTTTTTTTTATTACTGAGTTACACAGAAATTCAGAAGCTGACACAGCTGTGTGGAGAAAATTGGGGTTGTTGAATCAATTTGTGCAAGTCCCTCTGTACAATACTAATCCTTTTCTAGAAAAAGCAGTTATACCTGTACCTTCTTTGCAGGTAAATCAGCTGGACCCTGTTGTCTATTCAGTGGTGTCAAGCACAAAGACAGCAAAGACTCCAATCTGGCCCACTGTATGGCATTAGAAAATTTATAGGATATAAAGTTTGGACTTTCAACTGTATTTTTAATACCTTTTACAACGTTTCCTACTGATAAAGACCCCCTCATGGCTATTCATACTACACCAAAGTAATTAAGTAACTACATAAACAAGTTCCTGTTTATTTAGCTATCTATAAATAACTAGAAATTTCTATTGTTCTACAATAGGTAGAAAAACGCTCCGTTATCAAATGTTTTAAACTGAGATGAGCTTTCACAGTGATCTCAACTCTGTCAGTCTAACTGCACAAAACAGTGATGGCAGACACACTGTAGATGGGAAAATAACACCGGTTGACCCATTTTATTTCTGCATCATCCCTAATTTGATTACATTTTTAACAAAAAGACATGGATTGTAGTGTTATAGTTGTAGTATTAGAGGAGAAAAGGAGGAGAAGAGTCAGTAATCATCCTCTGATGATGATGATAATGGATAAAGGCATGCAAAACTGACCTATCAGTTGACCATACAAGTAGTACAATAACTCACTTGGGCTTTAAGAGCAATGTCTCATTTAATCACTCAATGCTTGTACTATATTAAGCATTTGAACTGTTTCTTTTATTTAATGGCTACATTTTTGTTTGCTTTTCCATTTTTCTGTCACTGAGTTCAAGTTTAGAGTTCATAGCTTTAAGTGCAAAGAGCCGAGCATAACCATTATGGTCATTGTGCTGATTTTACACCTCTCGTCTAGCCGAGTCTTTGATGAGCCGTCAATAAATCCACCGGAAACAAGTGAGGTTGCGACTCTTTTTCTTCAGTGGGATGGTCAACCATGAAGTTCAGCTCTCGGACAGCCCTGTGCCTCAGTGCGCCAGTATTGTCAATTTTCTGACTGCATGAAGACGTATAGCACACATAACTTATTTTTTTAACAACCAGGCCCTTTGAGAGAGTCCATGGCTGAACCATATTTAACCTTTCTGTGTCAGACCACCCGCCAGTGGCTGGGCCTCTGGCGGCCCATTCACCACCTCAGTGGCACCCACAAGCTAGCCGAATATGATATAGAGCTGGACCAGAGGAACCGCACAATTTATTCCCCACAAAACCCAAGCAGCTTTAGAGGATGTTGTTCCCTGCATCACAAAGACTCTGTAGGCCACAATGCCACAGCAGTGGCATAAATAACCTTCAGTTTGAGGTTGTGGGTTTTATGTAGAGAACCTTCACACTCTGCACTTCCCATGATGGCAAAAAATACTTTTCCCAGGTTATGTCACACGCAGGGGTCTGGCTGAGCGAGCAGAGGAAGGCAGAATCTGTATCTGGGATTTGGCCATCAAGTTGATATTTTAACATATTTTGATAATTACAAATCTGAATATGTCATGTTACTGAGGACAGAAAGCAACATTAAAGAATAATTATCATAAATATCAGTATTTATGTGACAAAGTGACCAGTGTTGTAAATGTAATGTATTTACCCATTTACTAACATAACGACATGTTTATAACTTTAAAAAGTATAAAGTGATGGTTTACTTTAAGTATTACTGCACTCTTTCATTCCTTGCACTGATTGTTGCATTACGTTTTCAGTTCTGCAACATTACCTGAGATCACCTTGTCATGTAATAACCACAGCTCACATATGACCACAAACCTCTATCTTCTGATGCATGCTCAGCACCCTCGTACTGAGAAAACTGTGCAGAGATAAATGGATCAACCTTTTGGGATAAACCTCTGTCCTAATACAAAGGACATAAACAAGGTCTTTGTCTTGGTGTTTAAATATCACGACAAAGTGGGAAGTAACCTTAAAAATGTTGTGGCAGTACCAATCTACTATAGATATGGTGAATGTTTTCCCTAGTAGCTGCTGTATGGTGACAAATCTACTTGTTTCTAATTTTGTTACACTAATCTTGATCATGATTTTGGTACTGGAGGGCTTTTGCTACTTGTTTTTGTTTTATTAAGGTGGATAGTGGTTTCTTGTCTGCATACAATTTGCACTTCCGCATCACATGCTCTTGCATTTCGTGAAGGAAATTCCAAAAATAACGTCGATATCCTCGCCTTTAAAGAGCAGTGTACCACTCTGTCATTTTTGTTCTATGTCCTGTACAAACTGAGGTCAGGTCATTGGTGCAAAGTGTGCATGAAAAGCCACATTTGATGAATTTTCCCCCTGAATTTGCAAATCTTTGTAAAATGTATGCAGTGCAGTAATTCTTTCATCAATAACTGTAATGTGACTGAAATTAGCAACAGTAATGCAGCGCATTACAAAACAGACACATGTAATGTTCCAATAGGAACTAGCATTAATTGTGATTTAGTAAATTATAGAAGTTATTCAATTCAGTTCAGTTCAATTTTATTTATAGTTTTTAATCACAAAATTTTATATTGTAAGAAAGCCCCAACAATCATATGACTCCCTATGAGCAAGCACTTTGGTGACAGTGGGGAGGAAAAACTCCCATTTAACAGGAAGAAACCTCCAGCAGAAACAGGCACTTATATTATTATAGTATAGGAATGTAATTGATTAAAAACTGAATAATGATAAGAAGTTCAGCAAGAGTTAGCTACCTGATCTAGATAACAATAGACTTTGGTACCTATTCCAGATTCTGTGCTGTGAAGGGAAACACTTCATTAAGTTTCCTGTCATGTTTTGTTCCAGCTTGACCGCCTTGTTTTTCGCTGTCTTGATTGTTTTCACCTGTGTCTCACTCCCTACCGTTTGTACAGTCCAGTCTTCCCCGTAACCTTAATCAGGATGTCTATTATGTTTCTCTCTTTTTCTTGAGTTTGGGTCCTCTCTTCATCACTAAAATGACAGTTATATTTCCTACTCCACCATCTCTTTGACTCACTGTATTGTTTTAATGTCAGACTGTTTTGGTAAAGCTGTTATCTACCAAAATCTAAATTCTAAAAAGGAAGCAAACATCCAAACTCCAGAATGAAGACTTACTGGGATTCATAACTGTAGTATTTGAGTTACAATCCTTTAGACCAGCTAGTCCCAAACGTTTTGACTGCCACAGCCCATTTTAAATTCTGAAACTCTTCTGCAGCTCACACAATGCTTTAATCACATCTGTGAACATGAGACTAGTCTAAGATGAAGCATTTCCTTCTTTGTGTTTTCAGTGATGTTTTTGACCTTTTGATGATTTGCTTGTTGGTTGACTTTCCATTACAGTTTTTTCTGATTGCTTAAGCACATTTTTTGTAACTATTGGCTAATTTTGCAAAACTCTTCACACAAATAAGAAAACCTGTCACCCAATCATCAAAACATTGTAGTTCTCTTGCAAAAGCAAACACAGCTAGATAAACTCTTCACACCTTCGTAAAAATGGTGTTTCCGTATCAAACAGTACACACAAGCCATCATCTACTAAGCACACAATGCGCCAACTGCACACTGATGGTATGAATATAAAACACATCTGGCTTTTGCTTTCTCTGTGCACAAGGTAGGCTATGTCAGTTTGAGCTCATACTTCTGTCATAGATCCATAAGCATAGAGGGAT
This sequence comes from Aulonocara stuartgranti, assembly GCF_965226115.1. Taxonomy (NCBI): domain Eukaryota; kingdom Metazoa; phylum Chordata; class Actinopteri; order Cichliformes; family Cichlidae; genus Aulonocara; species Aulonocara stuartgranti. The sequence continues at coordinate 24,268,803 of NC_138949.1, read as the reverse complement.
CCAAACTTCAAGTACTGCTGTTTATTCAAACACATCAAAACAAACACAAGTGTTCATTTCCAAGTATAGGATTATTTGCAATCGCCATAATGACTATATGGGTTACTTGGTCTGCAGTGAACATGCTTCCTCTGCCCCCAGCATCTGGTCATCTAGCAATTCTGTAAAGTAACAATTTCAGTATTTTTACATCAATGGTATTGGTGTGTTTCTCATTGGCATACGGCAGTGCTACAAATCTTTGTGCAAAGTGACTGTACTAACCGATTCTCATTTCAAGATGTCCTTATGGTGCTTGCTACAGTGTAGCGGCTCGAGTTAGGCTGGACCCGTTGGCCAGCTACCCTCAGGGTCATTCCACGGTTGATTACATGGTCCACTATTGTAGCTCTGATGTCATCAGCAATTCTATTTCTTACTCTTCCTACCCTTCCTCTCCCCCCTCCTCATCTTCCTCTCCCCCCTCCTCGTCTTCCTCTTGCTCCTCCTTGTCCTTGTCATCCTCTTCATCCTACTTCTTCACCTCCACGTCCTCTTCCTCGGCCTCCTCTACTTCTCACACTTTCTGCTCCCTCCATTGTACTCCGCACACACAGCTTACCTGTATTATAGTGCTTAGGCTGATTGCAAAGTGAACTAATTATCTAAAGAAGTTTTCACATGTGAAAGTGTGCCAGACAGTTGGCAAATTAGTGTTAATGATAGCCATACATGTGTATACTTTTGCTAGGAGTGTGTTGGAAATTTGGTAATTGAGTGTTGTGCAGTGAATTGTGCCTACAGTTTTGCAAAGTGTGTGTTACAAAATTGCAAACTGAGTGCAAAGCAGTTTTTGTGCTTTTAGTTTTGCAAACTCAGTGAGTGGTTTTGCTATAAGTCTGAATATTTTTAGAGATTGTGCTACAGGAATCACAGTTAGGGTTTAAGCATTCAGAAAAAACTGTAAACCCTAACTGTGATTCCTGTAGCACAATCTCTAAAAATATTCAGACTTATAGCAAAACCACTCACTGAGTTTGCAAAACTAAAAGCACAAAAACTGCTTTGCACTCAGTTTGCAATTTTGTAACACACACTTTGCAAAACTGTAGGCACAATTCACTGCACAACACTCAATTACCAAATTTCCAACACACTCCTAGCAAAAGTATACACATGTATGGCTATCATTAACACTAATTTGCCAACTGTCTGGCACACTTTCACATGTCAAAACTTTCTTAGATAATTAGTTCACTTTGCAATCTGCCTAAGCACTATAATACAGGTAAGCTGTGTGTGCGGAGTACAATGGAGGGAGCAGAAAGAGTGAGAAGTAGAGGAGGCCGAGGAAGAGGACGTGGAGGTGAAGAAGTAGGATGAAGAGGACGACAAGGACAAGGAGGAGCAAGAGGAAGACGAGGAGGGGGGAGAGGAAGATGAGGAGGGGGGATAGGAAGGGTAGGAAGAGTAAGAAATAGAATTGCTGATGACATCAGAGCTACAATAGTGGACCATGTCATCAACCGTGGAATGACCCTGAGGGTAGCTGGCCAACGGGTCCAGCCTAACTCGAGCCGCTACACTGTAGCAAGTATCATAAGGACTTGAAATGAGAATCGGTTAGTACAGTCACTTTGCACAAAGATTTGTAGCACTGCCATATGCCAATGAGAAACACACCAATACCATTGATGTAAAAATACTGAAATTGTTACTTTACAGAATTGCTAGATGACCAGATGCTGGGGGCAGAGGAAGCATGTTCACTGCAGACCAAGTAACCCATATAGTCATTATGGCGATTGCAAATAATCCTATACTTGGAAATAAACACTTGTGTTTGTTTTGATGTGTTTGAATAAACACCAGTACTTGAAGTTTGGATCCCTCTATGCTTATGGATCTATGACAGAAGTATGAGCTCAAACTGACATAGCCTACCTTGTGCACAGAGAAAGCAAAGGCCAGATGTGTTTTGTATTCATACCATCAGTGTGCAGTTGGCGCATTGTGTGCTTAGTAGATGATGGCTTGTGTGTACTGTTTGATACGGAAACACCATTTTTACGAAGGTGTGAGGAGTTAATCTAGCTGTGTTTGCTTTTGCAAGAGAACTACAATGTTTTGATGATTGGGTGACAGGTTTTCTTATTTGTGTGAAGAGTTTTGCAAAATTAGCCAATAGTTACAAAAAATGTGCTTAAGCAATCAGGAAAAACTGTAAGCATTCAGAAAAAACTGTAATACCTAAGACATAAGATGAGTTTAAGTTTAAAAATAAGTTTAAAAATAGGTCATAAAATGAAAATAATGTGCCGTCTTATAGATTCTTTTGTTTGTTTCATAAGTTCTTTTCAAGCTAAATAAAAAAAAGTTTAAAAAACGTTTTTATTGTAAATTAATTTTCACCGCTCACTTGCAGTACCTTCACAGCCCACCAAGGGGCCGCGTCCCCCAGTAGGTTAGGCCATTCATTACTGCACTGCCATTCATGTTGCTTAGTAATGCTTTGCTGAAAACAATAGTCTTTATTCTTTTCACTGGAGTAAAATATAACCAAATATATCTTACAAATGTTTGCACAGCAAAAGGAGGTTCTTGTCATTTTCAGGTTTAATTAATTAGTCTCCCTCTGACTATGTTCTTTCTCCGTCTCCTTACTCATTACTCTGCTGCCTAGTTGTGACCTTTGCCGATTGACACTCTTCAGTCCCAGATGACCAAAGGGCTGCTGGACAATCCCAGTGGGTTAATAATTACTCTGAGTGCACAGTGAAGAAGCCCTGACCCCAAGCACAGCACAGCAAGGCATGAGCAAGCCACGGCACCGCTGATAAATGAATGACATCTTTGAAAGGAGAGTGGCCAACATGCCTTCAGTCTTGCAATTTTTTTTTTGCACAACGGGGCAAAAACTTTAGGAAAGAGCGAGAATATAAATCTGTTGTCGCAGCTCTTAAAATGATTGTGCTACAAAGGACAAATGAGGCTTCAAAAGCATATTTTTCAAAGGGAATCAAATCAGATAAAGAAAATGTGAGAAATTCTTACACTTCCTCTTTACATTTCCATATATTGCCGAGATCAAATACAGCATCAGAGCCGCACTGAGATAAAGCACAACAGTGTGAAGAAAGAAAGTCCAGCAGAGAACATGACAGAGCAGCGAGGCAGAGGCCATGGCTTTTCTCAGATATGAACATTAATAATATGACAAGCCACAATAGGAGCACTGAGATCAGAGAGATCACCTCCATTGTCCCTCCATCTCCTACTGACATCGACTGCTCTGGTGAGGGAAGAATAAGAAGAATAGAGGAGCATAACCTGGCCACTCACCATGCCCTTCTTTTTAAAATACATAATGGCCTGTGGTCCTTTTAAGTGAGTGTGAAGAAAGGATGTACAGAGATGCTGAGGTAAAGACCGTGTTTCAGCTCAAAGTCAGCACTGACATATGGTGAGATTTCATGTTATTAAGTGATCCCATCAACTTAAGGTGGCAATGCCTTCATTTTATTTACATATTTGGTTCATAATGTCATGATAACATCAGGCAGTTTCCAAGGTTAAAAGCGACAATAATCCATAAAAACTAAAGCCAGATGTGAAAAAATGTTTGAGTTAATAAAATCTGGATCTTTGAAATAATTTAAAACTGACTGAAAAACCTTTGTGAACCTGTAAAACCAACTAAAAATAAACATCCAGTAGTTTTAGTGTTTGTCGGTTGGTAAAACCTCCCAAAACATATCTTTGATAGCTGTTTTTTAAGACCTAGATGTCTACAAGACTGAGTCAACTGATATCCAAAAGTTCTGTGTTTACCAAAATCTTGTAAATAATATAATACAATAGTAATAAATAATAATAATGACTAAAACAAATAGAAATGAAACAAAAACTAAACATTAATAGAAATAAACTGAAATGAGAAAACTCACTCGAAATAAAAAAAAAAAAACTGATGAAAACTAACCATGGCAGTTTCTGCAGATTTGATACACATCGTGGATGTGGATGTGGATGGCTACACATCCACGATGAGAATTTCTTGCTCCATCACATCCCAAAGGTGCTCTGTTGAATTGAGATCTGGTCATTTATGTACAGTGAACTCACTGCCAGGTTCAGGAAACCAGTTGAGATGATTTGGACTTTGTGACATGTTGTAGTTTTCACTGGAAGTAGCCATTAGAAGATGGGCATTAAGGGATGCACGTGGTCAGTAGCAATACTCAGGCAGACTGTGATGTTTAAACAATGGTCAATTTGTACTAAGTTGCCCAAAGGAATATCCTCCTCACACTGCAGCAGCCTGAACAGCTCATACTCTGTTTCTCAGCAAACACATGCCACATTCAAAGACATTTATATCACCTTTCTTCCCTGTTCTGGTCCTCAAATGCAAGTAACTGTCACATGATTGGCTGATGAGATATTTTTGTTAATGAGCAAATTAACAGGTGGCTTTAAATTGTATAATATAAACTGTAATATCGGTGATTATTTTGACATTATTTAATTTTTTTTTACATAATGCAAATATTTATCAAATGGTATATTTCTACAGTGCAGTGATAAATGTTTGCATAAAAGTCACAACTTTCCAAAATCCATCTATTTCCTGCTGTCATAATATGCAGAATTATAGATATCAGACAGTTTAAGCTGTCCTTTACTGATCCTCTCCTATTAGGACTAGCAGGCAGGCACAGTGTAACAGTCAGGAACAGACTTGAGCTGTAGTGCACTGCAGCAAGTGTTTCACAAAGCATTATGTCATCCTTATCATTAATGTGGGAGCAGCACACATGAAGACTTAATGAAAGAGTTTCGAAAAGTTTTTAAAAAGCCATTTTTTATTTAAAAAAATGTATATATATACATAAATGTTTTCTTTATATTTGTTTTGGTTTGGTTTTTTTGCAAAAGCTGCCACTAGACTGAAAACAAAACTGAAATATCCTCACTGAACTAATGCTCCCATTTAAAAAATAAAATAAAATAGAGGAATTTTCTATTTTATTGTCAAATATATTTATCTCAGTCTGCTTGAATTTTAGATTTTAAGAAAGAAAAAAAATGCAGGTAAAAACATAACAGAAAAACTTCATGTCATTTATTCAATTTAAGCGAATAAATACGAATAATCGTATTTGCATTGTGAAGTCCTCCACTGAAGGTGTAGTGAGGCCCTGAGGGCTGCAGGATACAGTGAAAGGTGGACCACTGTCATGGAGCAGTGAGTGACTGACCAGGGGAATCCATCCAGTCATTAATCATACGAGTGGACAGCCACAGACATGCTGTTCTAAGCTGGGCAGGTCTGGGCCACTGGACTCCAACATGTCCTTGACCTTATCTCTGCTTTCATCAACTTTATTTTATTATTATTTTTTAACTCATCTTAGTATTTAACGCACCTGAAAAGTATTTTCTTCCATTTTAGTGCATTGCTGTATATGCATATTTTAATTGGTTGACTAAGTGCTCATAGGATCGTGACGAGCAGAGGGAAGTGTCCTAACTTAGCTTTCTGCTCATTATTGGCACTTAAATAAGTGTGAGCCCTACAGCAGTGTTTGTTCAAGACTGGGTCATGACCTCAAGGTGGGCGATGGGAAGATTATGGATTATTTTGAGGGAGTTTGAAACTCAGTGTGCAGCACAACAACAAGTTGTTGAGATTCCCATGTCAGAGAATAAATAAAAGAATTGAATAAGCTACGAATCCTGCTTTGACCTGTGAGTTTGAAGCATAAAACCTGCTTTACTTTCTCTGTGTGTCCTCTGTTAAATCCTTATCTTCCAGAAATGTTTATTTAAAGCCTGATGGACCCTAAGGCCCCCCCACACTTGAAGCATTAAAGCTCAAGCCTTCTGTCTAAGCATAAAGCCACTTTGGCAAATAAAGAAGATGAATGTGTGCAAATCTGAAAGCAAACAGCCGAGATTGTCAGCACCACGGGAACACGATAGGGGCCGAGTGAATGATGGTGTCGCTTAGCCCGCTGACAGTTCACTTAGTGGGATCGAGAAGGCTGTTTTCTCCTCTCCTCTCCTCTCCTCTCCTCTCCTCTCCGCTCCTCTCCTCTCCTCTCCTCTCCTCTCCTCTCCTCTCCTCTCCAGGGATAGAGCCTTCGTCCGGAGCCATTTTTCAGCCAATTTATTTCTTGATGTGCTCTAACCTGGGGCATCTCCCGCTGGGGAGGCTTTATGTGGTGATTAATGACGGGTATTTAGCCCAGGTGCCTGAGGGACCTGAAACCCATCTGCACAACACTGACAGGTACAACACTGTGCTCCAGGACCAGACAGGACAGGCCTGCAGCAGACTAGAGAGTGGCAGACAGGTGTGATGAGTGCCACCGCACTACCACAAACCCCAGTTACATACAATTACTCTTGCCAAATGGTTACTGACTTTAAAAAACAAACAAAAAAACAAGAGCAATTCAAGCATCAAGGTATCTTTTGCATTTTTCTGCTCTTTTGTCTTTCAGGAATTTCCAAAGGATGCTTTCAGATCATCAAACGAAAGAGTAAGAGGACCCGCTGGTTGAGGCCAGATGATTTAGACATCCATTATACGCTTGAACGCCTTGTCTTCTTCACTCCATCATAGGCCATCCCTCAGCACAACAGGCCCAGATGCCAGAAGGACCCTAATGAGATTAGGCTGCGGACAGGTTGGTGGCCAGTAGCTGTCACAACCACTCTGTCTGTGTGTGGAGAGATGTGTGTGTGCATGTTTGTATGTGGGCAAACTTGTGCGAGCTAGCATTACTGCATGTATGCGGTTCACGAGTGTGTGCAAGCTGCCACTTTGATGGTGATTAATGAGCGAGGTAATCCATAGTCTCGTTCTGTCAGTGATAGACACATCAGCAGACCCCCAGAGCCCGACGAACAGACCGTACCACTCCATCAGTCAGGGCAAACAAACACAAACACACTCACGCATGCAGGAAACACAAATAAAGCAACAAAACTCTTGTCTACTTCGTGACAGACTCTTGGTTGTTTTCCAGATATATTATGCCCAGATAATTAATGATTTATCTCAGCCAGATAGTTTAACTTTTCTTCTAAGTCATTAATTGTCTTTAATCAGAGCGCATAGCTTAGTGTACAAACACCTCAACACTAAGGGTTTGAATTGTGATAATACAATGCTAACGATAGGCTTGTTCATAAAGCCACAGTCTGCATGCACAATGCTTGAAACCCTGTGGCCCCAGACTCCTTTGAAGCCCACTGAGATCAAAAAGCAATGCTCCATGGAGCACAGACTAGGTGAGGAATATGGGCAGAACAAGAGACGAATGGTTGGAAGCAAGGAGGGAGGCACGCAGGACAATGCCTGCAGGACAGGGCTGCTGACTTCCGAAGATAAAATCATATTTTGAGGGCAGGCATCCAAAACTCCCCGTCTGCCTCAGTCTCCCCTCCTGCCTTCCCTCCTTTCTTCTCTGAATATGGACAATGACTGTTTGCATTTACAGAACCATAAATCAGAGGTGCCCATTGCCACAGAGCAGCTGGCACGTTTGCCAATAATTATAATTATTAATCATGCTGATTTCACGGTCTTCAGTGGGACGGCAGGAGACTGCACGGGACAGGGTGCGGCTGGCGCCTCCGGGACCGCAAAGCAGGCTGGGAAGGGAAGGATGGCCTGCAGCGGAGTGGGGGAGGAGAGTGGTTCTAGGAAGGGGTAGACTATCAAGCGAGCAGGAACAAAAAGAAAAGTTGGGAAAACTGTATTTTGTCTTTTAACAGAGTGGGAAGTCAGGTGACCACACAGGGAGGCGGCTGAGATGGATGGATGAGACTTCAAAGCATTTGACTGTAATACAGAAGACTGCTGCTTATTTCAGGAGCCTTCTTTTCACGAGTGTAATCATTTCTGAACTACACGAACCAGCCACTTTAGCCACTTTCAGAACTGCAATAATTCTTTGTGGCATAGATTGGAAAAAGCTGTTGGAGAGAATCCTCAAAGATTTTTAGTCCATATTGTCATGGTAGCACTATGATTCCACTACGTCCCAAAGGTGCTCTTTTAGATTGAGATCTGGTGACTGTGGAGGTCATTTGAGTTCAACAAACTCAGTGTCATGTTGAAGAAGCCACTTTGATTTGAGCTTTGTCACATAGTATGACATGACAGCCATTAGAAGATGGGTACACTATTGTTGGATGGACATGGTCAACAAAATACATAGGCAGGATGTGTGTTTGAATTTCAAGTTTCAATTAAGATACTAAGGGATCACAAATTGTGCTAAGAAATTATCCACCATACCATTACACCACCACCCTAAATTCTTGCCACACTGAAAGATAGTTAAATCACATTTCTTCCTCAAAAAATGGGAGTTAGGGTATCTATTAAATGTGTACTTCTTACCTTTTAAAAAAGTAATACTACTTAATTACTCTCCCTGCAGAAAGTAATTAGTTCCACCGGCAGCCTTATACATAAACACACTGAGACAAATGCCCATCCTAATGAGAACAAACATGGGATCTTAGATAAAAGACACAAAGCTGAGAGCAGAGTTGAAAACCAGCACAAAGAACACTACATAAAACAAATGTGGCCACGGTGCCACAGTGATCCTATTGTAGAATACGGTATGCATAGAAGCTAAAATCTCACAAGGTTGACTGCAAAAATACGGAGAAAATATAGAACGATAACACCCAAACAGTTATACAAAGTACTACAGTTGTGTTGTTGCTACCTTCCCCTCTTTATTTCCCTGTGCAATGTTAGGCACATGTTAAAGTCAGCTACACACCCTGTGGGTAGTTTTACCAACATATGCAATCTACCTTAAAAGAGGGAATTCACTTTTAATAATACAGTTGTACTACTGAGTTATTTTTCTCAGTAGATAGCAAATTACTTTTTGTTGTAAAGTAACAACTAACTCTAAAAAGTATTTGTTTTAAATGTCTATACATTATACAATTATAATGTATATATTTATAAAATAAAATAAATAAAATATTATTTTTTTTATTGAAATTTAGCTTAAAATTCTACTGCTGTTTAGACCATTTTATTCTAGTCTTTACTGTCATTTATGTTTTTTTACACACATTTTTATTGCTGTTGTATTAAAAATCATTATCAAGTAATTATTAATATCAAGTAATATTTTCCAGCACCGCTCCTGATAAGAGTACCTAACCATGATGTAGATCTATAAACCCAACCAAAGGATTTTTTATCTTAAGGCAGCACCGTTCACATCATCTGATACATCATATTGAGAATGAATTTCTACTTCTAGTTTAAAGTCCAGTTGCAAAGTTTTTTTGTTGTTTAATTTGGAGGAGTTGTTGTTTTCCAAAATCACCGTGCCATCATTCATCCACCCCATCTTTCATTTCCATCCTGTTTAAAGCATCGTGCAGGAATGTGTAGCTTCAGGTGATCGTTCCAAACACTGAGCCTCTGGAGGACTTGTGTTTAACTACTCGCATTCATTCCAACAGCTGTTGCCAAGTTGCCTCCTCCTACTCAGGCCCTCTGCTAACCAGCTGCCTCGCAGAGCTCTGCAAAGCATGGTGAGGAAATGACAGCTTGTGTCATCTGCCTTTCACGTCTATAGTACTGTAAATAGGAGGATAACTGTATAATTAGATGGTTAACTGGTGGAATATGGTGTTTTCCTTGTTAAAACGTATGTGCCTTGGGAAGCTGCCCATGTGTGTTTCTAAAGTTGAATGCGTTTGTGTGCGAACATGTCCCTCTGTGGGAGTGTCTATTGATGCACCATGTGCATCATCAGTGTTCTTACACGTACAGCATATATCGCTTGCTTGACAGATGGTCACAGCATAGGTGTTGTCAACAGAGACCTGAAACCAGTGGTCCTGATTGCTGCTACAAACCCAGCAAATACCTCGAGACCTGCACTGTCAAACTCTGGTCTGAGGCCAACACATGTCTGTGCTGGCACAGACGCACACTGAACAGATGTGTTGTTCAAATCGGGAGACAAATAGCAGAGATAAGCTTCATTGTCTTCTGAAAGTGAGTTCGCTGAGTTCTGTGGCTCAACAGGTTAAACGGTGGGAGAAAAGAATATGATATGAAATATAAAATTTGAATCTTCCTTGTGCTTGCGTAAAGCGCTTTAAACTCATAGCAGGGGAATATTTTTACTTTTATATATAAGATGAATGTGGCTGATGCACATTTATTGTAAATCTGTCAATTTAACCTATTAATTAATTATTTTAACTTTAATCACACTCCTCCATCCATTCATCTCCTTAACTGGTTGTGCTACAGTCACAATGGAGGAAACAGTGGCTGGAGACGGTGGAACAACTGTAGAATGAACTTGTGATCCTTTTGCCTTTAAAATGGTTGCTTTGAGGATGGAGGCCACATCCGCTTCCCCACACAGTCCATTGCTGTCTCGTTCTTATTGCTGATAAAACAGCATCATAACAGCGTCAGTCTGCTATCAGTCTGTGATTGCATGGGGTCAGGTTGGAAAATAAAAGCAATCTCTTTGTGAAACCTCAGCGATTATCTGTGATAAATCTGTAAGATGTCATAGATTTAGAACAGAATTTAAGAAATTACTTCAAAAATGAAGTGTTTTAAGGACTCAAGCACAGTAGGAGTGTTTAATAAGAAACAATCCATTTACTATTTACAAAATAATATAGCAGCCTTGCTTTTATAAATATTACCAGTCAATAAAGTCATTTAGCAATAAACTTCGGTGCAGACTCTTGATTGCAATGCGCTGGCAAGCTGTGTGCATCTGTTTTTATGTATCAATATTTAAATGAATGGGATTTAAATAGTTACAAATTTGCACAGATCTGTGCAAATTAACTGAGGTGCATTTATACAACTTTCTGCAGACTTTTTGCATTTACTACAGTAAAATGTCTGCAGTGTATTTTTTCTGTGGTCGTAACAAAATTGTTGATTCAGGATTTCAAAGAACTCTGGAATCAAAGGGTTTAAAGTTATGATTCAAACAGAGCGTTGTAAGAAAATTTAGAGGAATAAATGATAAGGGACACATTCAATTTGATTAAGATATAAAAGCTTTGGAACACAAGCTACAAGGGTGTGACTTTGCAAGATAAATTGCCTCCACCTGGACAAAACTAATCTAGGGATCACTGTGATGGGAGAAAGAAACATAAAAGTTACAGTTCATCTGTTTGGTGAATAAAATATTTAATAGGTATCTGGTTTTATACCACAGTGTTTAATTCCTTCCTTTTCTCTGTGTCTCCACAGGAGGTGGGAAAATTGACAGCAGGTTTGATGGATGACCTCCAGTCAACACTCCCTCTCCATCTCCTCCTCTATCCATCCTTCCTTCTCCTCCTCTCTCCGTCCCTCTCCTCTGGCTCCCCTTATCCCTTACATGCATAACACAGCCTCCCCTGGGCAGGCTCGGACAGGGGGCTGGTCTGGGAGGCCAGACCCAGAAACAAAGCACTCTGTACCATTCAAATGCCCTCCCCCAGGGCCCCCGTCCTCCAGAGAAAGTGCTCTCTGCTGAGCCAGGACTGTTAATAAGCTGCTAATGAGGAAACAGACCTCTATTCTCTGCTAACATCAAGACAGATGGACACACACGACATGTTTGTTTTAAACTTCCTATTGATATGATGGATTAGAGGCGAAAAGGCTCTGATTGGTCCTGGTAGCTCCATTTGGAGCCAAATGACTGCCAGTAATTTATATGCTATAGCAAAGATTTTATTACAAATTAGTCGGCTATTACAAAATTGTCAGCTTGTTGTTAGTAACTGCTGTCACATTTTCTGTTTTTGCTTTTTTCTTTTATGGCACAAACAAGAACTCTGAGTCTTTCCGGAGAAGCTGATAAAATACTTTTATTAATATCTTTTTTCCTTTTTATCTGCCAATATTTATAAAAATAAAAATCCACCAGCATGTAAGAATATAGTAAAGGGGCAATGGGTAGAAAGTGATGTAGCAGAGGAAGCCACTTGGGCTTAGTTCATGTTTTAACACTGAGGTATAACAGTGCACTCAGTCACTACTTTGGTGTAGAAATTATCCAACAATCAGTTTGCATGATAATCAGGTGGATAAGCTGAGCAGCTGATGCTATTTTTCTAACTCACTGTGCATGAGTGGCAGGACAACATCATAAACACGAACTGCAGTAAGAACGGCCTTACTTTAAATGTTTAATTTATCAACACTTACCGCTCTAATCATGCAAACAATGTAAGAAATTGACAAAAACAGTGGATTCAGTGGAGGCCTTGATGTCTTAAACATATAACATAATGCACAGCAGGAGGTTTCTTATGCGATGTCACAAGTGCATTCCTGCCATATTCTACATGATGCACCCACAAGCATAACCATAGCCGTAAGCATGGAAGATGCCAGCTTGTCTGTTACTCTTAGCCCAGTGGCAGTAAAACTACAAAAAATGTGACACAAACTGGAAATAAAGAACAATCACCTTCAAAGCAAAAAAATTAAAACATTAATTTTATTGAGCAGAAGAAATGTTATGAGCATTTAGCCCCGTGAGATTAAGGAGTGTATATGATCCATCATACACCTGCAGCATCCAGGTACTGAAAAAAGAGATAAAAACCATCACAAACAAATGACGGTGAGACTGAATAAAATGGTGAAAAGTGATACTTCCATTGTGTCTTTAATTTATGAGTTGCATTAACCACACATTAGCCTTTTGTGAGAATATTGTGAATGGTGAATTTTACAAACTCCAGCCCACACATGTCGTTGCCATCACCAACTTTCTCTTCACCTCACCTCTAGCCACCTTCCTCCCAGCTTGTTAGAGGAAGTAATCTCTGCAGGCCAGATGTGATCCAAAGAGACAACTGATACTATTAGAGACAGCAACAGGACTGGGAAGTGTGCCTTTTCAAACTGTGCATTGTCTACTTAGGTCCGTCAGTGCAACAGGAGGACTGACAGGAGGTCCGCACTCAAGTGCCATGCTTGCATTGAAACCCCATCTTCTCCGTGTCTCGACAGGAGGCCCATGCAGTGCTTGACTGTGCCAGGCAGGCAGCATGGCTGTGTCTAACGGTTGGAGGCATAACAGACAGGTATTGATATGGATTTCTCTCCAGTAGGCCCCAGCAGAGAGCCTGGGGACTGTTAATAGGCCTCTAACGGGATGGCCAGCCCCTGGACAGCCCCCACTGACCCCCCAGTACTCATGGAAAAGAGAAGATAATAACAGATGGAGGGGAAAGGCACTCTTCCTGTTTGACAGACAGACAGAGGAAGATGGGGAGTTGGGGATGAGTGACAGCTCTTGGTGGGGCATCAGAAAGCGACAGGGCCAATGGGTGGAGGGTTTTATTGAGGGAAACTTTTCCTTTCAGCAGCACATCAAACCTTTCACTTTGTAAAATGTTCATTATCATCATCTGGGCATTAATGCATGTGTGAAAAAGTTGTGAAAATTTGGAAAGCAACTAAATTAAAAGTGTTAGACAAAGGAGTCTGTATCACTCAGCAGAGTTCTGACAATGAACCAGTAATGTTTGCCAGATTTGGTAGGGTTCTGGGTTTGTGGATTTGTGCAGCTTTAGCCAGAGAATTAACTAATTTAGCTGCATCTGAACTTTGGAAACATACAGGCAGGTTTCACTTTAAGTACCTGTACACACACAGGTGCACTTGGGCCTATTCTGATATGACATTGAGTACAGGGCCAAGTTATGCGGACTGCTTCAAGTGACATACGGAAAACTACATGAAAATGTAGTCTATGACTTACATAATGGTCAAGCTGCCTTGTGGGTGAAGTAGTTACAAAGATGAAGAATTGGTGGGATATAATATTTGACTCTGCTGCACTGGTGATTCTGAACACTGCAGTGCACACTCCAACTTTCTCTTTGGCTCTGCCTTGAGTGAATCTCCTCATTAAGCCTCCTCACTCAGCAAGTATAAATTGAGGCTTATGTATCGCATTGTCCCCAAAACTGTGATGGAGTGTTGTGTACTGCTGCCCGACTGCAACAGGGTTGTGGATCGCTTGGCGTTTCTCCCCGGTGGTAGTTAGCGTCATGGTTTCCAGCTGCTAGATTCTGGTGCAGCATCCAGTGGCCATTAGCGCAGCATCTGCTGCTGCTGACATTTTCAATATAGCAAATCAGAGCACTGCTGCTGTTATGACATTATGTGTTAGAGAGAAATATTTTTGCACAAAGCTACATTAGCTACTTTTTTTTAACAGACTGTGTCTGAATAACAACTGTTTTGTAGTGAATGCTTACACACAGTGCACAACTGAATCACTAATCTCAGACCCACCCCGAAGCTGTTTCTGGTTCCATCATTAAGAGGTTTGACCCTTTTCTCACTGTAGCTTATATTACAGAATTCTTACAGGTCCAAAGGAGAAGAGAAAAGAAAGTCTATTAATCTGGATTATGAGTGTCAAGTTCATTCTTCAAGCAAGGAAGGAAGACAAAAAAGTGAAAGAGAAACACATGAAACCCATCAGACAAAAAGAAACAAAACAGAATAAAGAAAATAAAAAGAGTTGAGAAACAGAAAGAATGAAATGTAGAATCAATGAAAGGAAGGAAGAGAAGATAAAACAAAGAAAAAAGAAACAGAAACAATAAAATAAATGCCATATAAACAAAATACTTAAATGCTCTTAATCATCATCATCATCATCATCATTATAATAATCATAACAATACCGGCTTAGTTTGAGGAGAGGTACACAACTAACCTTAAATGTATCTTCCAGCAATAACGTTAACATTTATCGCGGGTCGTCCTTTGATCTCACGTTCAGAGAGGAGGTTTGAAAATGTGTTTTAATCCCGCTCTGTTTGCTTTGATCGATTTACTTGCTGAGATGTGCAACATAAATCCAGTTATTCTTTAAAACATGCAGTAGTCAAGCATGAAATGACTCTCTGGTAGCAGAAGGGTTCCTCTCCCTCTCCCTCTGTTGCACACACACACACACACACACACACACACACACACACACTTACATTTTAAACAGTTGACCTGAAACCTCTGATTAAACTGAACCACAGAAGATTCAGCCACTACAGATGTTAAACAAGGTTTAATGACATGTATGAATTTCAAGATTTGCGTCTTGACCAAGCCACTAGCTACTGCATCACTCACACACACAGTCAACACACTCCCCCCCCCCGGCATATCGCTGTGTCCTGTCTGATTGGGTGAGGTCTCGGGGGAGTCATTAAGTACAAAGCGTTAACATCTGCCAGACATTACTGAGCCAGAGCAGTTGTGATTCGGCCATATGATGACTCTGGCCCATCAGAGTTTGTGTGTGTGCGTGTGTGTGTGTTTGGCTGTCCATTGCTGCTGTCACTTCTGGTTTCACACCCATGATAATGGCTGTTTATAATTAGAGCTGTGCCTTCCTCGTGTGTTTCCCTGTCCTCGCCGGGGCTGTGTTCACACCGACCAGCACTGCCAAGCAAAGCTGATGCAGATTGACTCCCTTCAGGGGAGATCATGTTGAGATCATTTTTGCTTCATTTGTGACCTCTTAAACTTCTTTTCTTTTATTAGCACTGATGCTTTCTCTGGATCACCTGTATCGTCATACCCCCACCGATCACTCTGTCCCTTCTGCTTCCTTTTTTACTTACCAATCATACTTTTAATTTAACTTATTTTTACATTTTTTTAGGTATTTTAAGACTTTATCCATTAGATTATCCAAAGATTTCCTAAGAATCTGAACTTTTTACACCATTTTAACTTATTTCTTAATTCTATTGTGCAAACGGAATATAATATTCTATACTTATACCTGACAGCTGTACATTTATGGTAAATGGTAAATGGCCTGTATTTGTATAGCGCTTTACTAGTCCCTAAGCCCTTTACACATTCAGTCATCCACCCATTCACACACACATTCACACACACTGGTGATGGCAGCTACATTGTAGCCACAGCCGCCCTGGGGCGCACTGACAGAGGTGACATTTTCCAACTTCTATCATTTTAGCTTTATGTTTGGCTCATATATATGGCTCATTCACATTATGAAATGACATTGAATTTCTTTCTCTGGGAGACTGATTACAAATAATTGCAGTAACTTCTGGACAACCGCTTTCAGACCTAAGACGAGTGCACATGGTACCTGATAGGAAGTAACTTGTCTCCAAACAACCACAGTTTGACTCGGATTGACTGCAATCACTCTTAGAGAAATTGGGGAAGGCTTGCAGATTACAGATTGCCAACACGTTGCAATCAGTTTCCGCTGATGTCTGTGACATATCTTTTTGTAATAGGGGGCTTGTATTCTGGTTAGATTCCTATATAAAGGCAAAGTTTCTGTACAGAATTTGTGGAGAAATTTCTGATTTTCCTTTTAAAACGGATGATGTTCTCGTTGGACAGAAATGAAAATTTCTCTTTAATGTGAATTTTTGTATCTATAGCAACAGATTTTGCACAAAAAAACTGCATGCAATCATCAGCTTGGCTCCATCCAATCAAAGACTGATAGCAGACTCAATCTTATTGATTTTTGTCACTGTACTGATGCACCAAAGCCACTTTGACTGGAAGTGGTTGCAGACCAGGTCCACATTGATTTCAAAGGCAACAAGACTGCACACAGAAACAAAAATTTTAGGTCGTGCTCACTCTAACCTCCAACAACTACCTCTGGTCATATCAGTTAGCTGTTAACTGTTTTAACTCTTTAATGTACACTTAATTGAATTGCATTTTCATTTTCCAAGAATCATGTTAAATTTCTCCTGGTGTACCTCCTGGTTGAGAATCCCTGACCTGTAAAGCCCAAAGACTTTCTTACCACACTGAGTAGTATTATTTTGCTATTGGATAATATGTGGAAGAGACTCAACTCTAAGTCCTCTGAACAACAAAGTCTAGACTGAGAGAAACCAGAGAGCTGTTGGTAAAATAAGGCTCAGAAAAGCTGTCTTGAAATGAAATTAATAGCATTAATAGCTTCTATTAAAGTGAAAGAGACAACAATATCAAGTGACATTGTCTTTATGAGAAGATTATAGATGCAGGTTACACACACGTAGCAAAGCATAAGCTGATCTCTCTGTCTCCTTCTCTGCCCTCTCATACAATAATCACCTTGTCCAGAATTTCAGAACGTGTTGACGCATTATTTACATGTTTGTTTGTTCTCCAACAAGCTGTCTGGGTGTTGATATTGATCAAAATCACCAACTGTGACAGAGTCTGCCTGGCAGAGCCATCAATGAGGTCTGAACGTGCCAGCTGAATCCAGGCCAGAGGGAGGAGGCTAATGTCTACTTTAACATCGCAGCCAGCTCACACAGAGGGTTAGATGGCAGGCTAACGCCTGGGTTAACAGCATTGCCAGATCACAAAGTCTTACACAGACCTGAGGAAATGTAATGAAAATGTTTGAAGTCTTCAGAGAAAGCTTTAAGGGGACTGGGTATCTTTGATCAGGACCTTCCTAGATGTACTTAACATCTGGTCAGATTGGAGACATGTAATATATATACTTCTGCTGCCAAATGATGCGCGATAGACAAGAAGGTTAGACCTCCTGTAAATGTGGGCACATGCCAAACCACGTACCTTAAGTTTGAGAGGTGTAATGTCTGTCTTAACAATGCTGCCAACAGAGATGTTAGATCAATTCCCAAAGGCCTCTTTGAATCTCTCATCTTCACGTTTAGCTGAAAAATAAAAATAAATGGTCACTTTATCACAAACGTGACATTATTGTATGTTGGCTATTTAATATTTGTGTAATTAAATTGTGAAACTTAAGAACAAAAATAAAAAATAATCAGTATTGTTATGCTTAAATTTGAAGAGCAACAAATGCTTTGTTTTGATTGAAATGATTGATATACGGGCAGGTTTTTGTACATGTTTAACTGTGACTGTAAAACTACTACGACTATAAATGCAATGGAGGTAAATACAACTGATAATTTCACTGAACATGATGTTGACATGCAGAAGCTACAGGAGCCAGTGAGGTTACCCAGTCAAAAGGTAAAAGTCACATGATAAACAGACGTGTACAAAAACAGTCTCTTGTGAAGCAAGAAATATCAATTCAACTATTAAAACATTTGATTTTTTATACATTTGATTGACAATGTATCTGATTATTTAATGGGTGTGAACATGTAGCCATGCAATGTTCTCTTTATGAGCCTGTTTTTATTAGAGATGGCACGATACCACTTTTTTATGTCCGATACCGATATCATAAATTTGGATATCTGCCGATACCGATATGAATCCGATATAATGTTTTTTAATCAACAAAACTGTTTTTTAAATATCTTGCTGCATTTTGTATAAGTTCATACTCAAGTTTAAAACAACAACTACACTAAAGCTATTCTGTTATACCTGTATGCAAAAAAAAATATTTCATAGTTCAGCAATACTGATCAATCTAATAAACTTAAACCTACACCATCCTCCCTATTCTGGTATTTTAAAGAGTACTTAGCATAAATATTAAGCAACCTAACTAATAGGGTTCCAACTCCCAGCAACAACAAAAATAAATAAATAAAAAATAGGGAACCACCCCTCACGCTCCACCTCATGATGCTTAATCGACGTAATCAACCTTAATTTGATGCAGTGTGAAAAAAATGCACAGAAATCAATTATTTTTCAAGAAATATTAAATAGATTCAACATCTTTCTTCAACAAAATTGCAGACTGCACAGATGGTACCTTCCCAAAGTAAAAAGTACTATAGCTTACTAGGGTATATATATTAGACTTAATAGTTACTATATACAGTAATTGACTTCTATTCATTTTACATCAAATTAAAACTTTGGGTGTCAGATAATTATTTATTAAAAGCTAGACATTTTAAATGAGAATAAGAAAGAAAAGTATGTCTTTGTGCCCCCTTTTCCCTGTTAATGCCCTATTGGCCCCCCTGGCTAAACTTTGCTAGATCCGCCCCTGCAGTTACCAGCGTCAGCTACGTAGAAAAAGATCCTGGAGTAGAAAGTAATATTAAATACATTCTAACAATAGCTGATCAAGCTTAAACGTGCTGCTGTTGTTCAGCCGCTGGTTTCCTCTTTCTGGTGCAAAGTGGGCCAAAAGCAAACTAGAGACACGGACTCGCGACAGAAAAGCTGATCAGCTGATCGTTAAGCAGTTTCATCATTGAAGTAGCAGCAAGAAGACGCAGTCGCTTGTTAAGCTTAAGGCAGGAATGCTTTACAAACATTCAGAGATGGACTTACACACTTGCTTTACTTCTGTCGGAGATGAAATGCTGGGTTGCTAGCGAAGCTCCACATGCTATCCAGACCAGCACGGTCCGCATGCCACAGCCGCTCTATCACGTGATGCATACTGCTCCAACGTGCTAACGTTCTGAGGTGAGTTACGGCGTGTTGCAAGTTTTGTGAGGTGCTTTCGTGATATTTAATGGATCGGATTACATTTTTTATTTTTCTCCGATATCCGATCCAGTCATTTAGGTCAGTATCGGACCGATACCGATACGTAATATCGTATCGGTCCATCTCTAGTTTTTATTAATATAAATAACACTTTTAAGCCTTTTACAACTGTGTAGGTTTAAATTTAATTTTAAACCTTATTTCCGGCTGAACTCAACATGTCTTGAGTGCCACAACCATCACGTCCCGACCCCTTTTTGCCAGCATCATAATCCTGTGATGAGCTGAGTGTGAAGACCAGTTAGCTTGGTATGACTTTATAGTGAGCGGTCAGGGGTTTGAGTCACCTTTGTGCTGTACCAGGGAGCCTAAGCCCCAATTTAAACAGGTCTTGAGACCAGTGAGACCCGGTAACCACAGGTTGCTAGGGAAAAACCTTTCGTAGCTGGTTGGCGAGTGGTTGCTGGACTGTGAATTCACTTATGAAGCCCCAGTCACATATAATTAGAAAGTAGTCAGTGACCCGGGGTTAACACCAGTCAATGGGGAAAAATGTGTATTCTCCAATAGCCTGGCTAATATATATGTAGTTGCTTGTTGTCACAAGATGAAACTGATAACAAAGTTTGCATAGAAGATGCCAACTTGTCTGCAAACATTCAACAACTACTCAATGTGTACTGAAACTATGAAAAGTTCAACAAAACTGGAAGTGGAGCCTGCTCCCCTTCAAAGGCACAACTTTTACTTTTCCTCTTGGTGGTTAATTATCATGTGTTTGCAGACAAGCTGGCAACCTTTCACCAACTGGTCAGTGGTTGCTGAAAGGTCTCTGGGTCTTCATGAGCAATCACCGTGCATTAGCAGATTCAGGCTTCCTCATGAGACAAATGAAAGGATGATAGTGTAGATTTATTTTTGTTTGGACAATGACCTCTGAAAAAAGGTTTTTATGGCTGGATGCATTCAGCCAATCAACTTAAATATCTATGTCTTGATCAGTCATGCCTCAAAACATTCATAAGCACCTCACCATGTATTATCAGTTAAGTTAGCACTAAATTCTCTCTACTGATATGTTGCAGGCTGTTTGAATATATGACGAATGACTGATTGCACAGTGGGCAAAGATGATGAGCTGTTCAGTACTGGTTGGGACGTCACATTCCCTTCAAAGCCTTAAAACCAAAAAACTTGATCCGCGCTCAAAGTCACTTCATTTTAAAACTTTCCTGTCCCCTGATTTCATGTTGTTGTCAGTGAAGGAACATTATCAAACACATTTCTGTTTTGTTTTGGACTGGACCGTGCAAAGAGGTAGTCTGATCTCTCTATTTGTGCTGTCTGTTCTTGGCTTCAGTCGTGGCTCGCTCTCCTCATGACCATGTTTCACTTTGTCGCCCGACTCCCCCCTGCTGAGAGGGGACTGTCACCCAGGACTGTGCCAGGCTTGGAGTTGGCACACACACACATAAGCACACACACAAAATCTTCTCTCCGTCTCCTATATTTTAGACAAAAAAGAAAAGAAAAAGAAAACCTTTCCTGCACAGTTTGCCTCGTGTCATCAAGCAGAGACACCCGTTCCTCTGGGCAGATTTGAAGCATGTGGTGGCCAGAGATTTAGATAGATATATCTCACCCATTAACATCTGCTCCCCTGGCCTGCTCAGCACTTCCTTCCAGAAGGCCACTGCATACACACTCATCAGCATGTACATACATACACACTCACATCCACGCACGCACACATACACTACGGTTCATCTGCGGTTGACAATCAAGGACAGTTGGTTTTGAACAGTGTCAGGACAGTTAGACTCTCACAGGGAGTCTCCAAACTAC
The DNA here is from genome assembly GCF_965226115.1 of Aulonocara stuartgranti. NCBI lineage: Eukaryota > Metazoa > Chordata > Actinopteri > Cichliformes > Cichlidae > Aulonocara > Aulonocara stuartgranti. The sequence continues at coordinate 24,247,517 of NC_138949.1, read as the reverse complement.
AGGCGACTGGCACACAGACAAACACTCAGAGAGCACATTTACGGCCAAACACTGAACGCCATCTGTCAGTCACTGTAGGAGGATATTACTGCTGACGCACACACACACACACAGACACGCACACACACAGACACGCACGCACAGGCACTTTCTGTCTGGCTGAATCTGTATTTATCACACAAAATTCACACCAAAACTGGCTTGTATGCGGACAAGTGAAAGTGTGTGTGTTTGTGTATGTGTAAACACAGCATGTCCATTTTGTCAGGAATGTTGTTTATGTGTTTCAGTTTATTTTCTAAGCCCGTAATTGATAACATTGACAGCCATCCTGCATGCATGGCCGTTCATTGGAGGAAGAACTCGGATATTTTCTTAAATGAAAGCGAGCGTTTGCTACGATGAAAGATGGCTTTGTTGCAGATATGTCAAGTTGACTGAGAACTACTTTTGTAATTGATGTAGAAGCATTTAAAACCTTTATTATTATTAACATTTTAGAGAATTTTTCATTGTGTATGTCCCAAAAGCTTGACTTACTAACTCAAACTTTTGAGAAGATAACCTTTAATTGAGAAAACAGACTGAATTTCTGACTTAAAGATGCAAAAAAAGGTTTTGTTTTGTTTTTCAGATTAATATTGAATACCTGAGATGTGGTTGAGTAAAGCTACGGATGCACCGTGGTAAACCTTTGCCATATTTTTGTTCGCTAAATGTTCAAAGATGAAGTGTGATGAAGAGGTTTTAACCTTTAGAATAGTTCAGCCATTTTTCTTAATGGCTATTTCTTTGTTTCATTGACACAAAAGGGGGCTACTGAAAACAAAAACGAGCAAAAATGGGAAATATTTCTGTATCCGCATCGGCCCAGAAATTCACCATCTGTGCACAGATCAAAACGCCTCAAAGTTTCACTACCCGGGTAAATGTGTGTTACTTTTCACACTATGACAAATTCATTTGGGAGTAATGAGCTATCCTATTGCGTTGTTTTTTTTTTAAGTACAGCTAAACACTTTATTTAATTCTCACATGATAAATAAATAGCACCTTATGAAATTAACTCAGTCTATCTCCCATTGTGTTCAAACGTCCCGTGATGACAGATGATATAACCAGCCCGAAACAATAACACACATGGTTATCATTCTGCAGCCCCATCCTCTCACTTTCCGCGACCCTGCTTGGACAAAGGGAAGTGTCAACACCACTTCTCTAACTGCACAATTAACATGCAAATGAGCTGAGTCGCTAATGGCAATGGCAAAGCGCTCTTATGATGGAAATATGCTTTCTGCTTTGGCAGTATGGGTTAAACATTAGTCTAAGGAATCAGCTGAGGACATTAGGGCAGAGGCCTCAGAAGCTTCCCTCAGGGCAGAAAGGGAGAAAGATGGAGGTAAACTCAGAGAGGGAACGGACTTTGCACCTGCTTCAATATGACTATGACACACACACACACTGAGCATAACCAGGCGGTTATAATCAGCCTCGTTCAGGCTGTCAGCTCGGTCAATAACTTATCCCCTCAACTGCTTTTGTTCTAGCAGCAGCTCGGCTGATGCGGCCACTGCCCCTTATTCAACTAAAATTTATTTTCAATTGCTGCCCTCAGGCAGCAGCTCACTGACCGACCAAGTAAACAAACCAGAAGACCACTTCACATTCATACACTTCCACACAGGCAGGACTCTTCACACTCAATGCAACAGCAGTCTGTGGCTGCCAAATGACATGTTTATACAAACTCTGGAGTTATAAAAGCCTTAAATGCCCCTACTGTTTGTGCATATCTGACACCCCCCCCTCTAAAACAACCCTTATATTTGCAGCTTTGTAAAACTATATCTGTGATGGAGCTGGCAAGCAGCTGTCGGGGTGTTTTAATTAAAACAACTTTGCGGATTTTCAGATTTGGAGGTTGGAGCTTTGTCACAGGGCCAGCAAGTGAGGCTGACAGTATTTGTTGCCTTGTTAGCATCCATGTTTAAGAATGGAGAAAAAAGGCCTCTCATTGTGTGTGTGTGTGTGTGTGTGTGTGTGTGTGTGTGTGTGTGTGTGTGTGTGTGTGTGTGTGTGTGTGTGTGTGTGTGTGTGGAGAGGGTGAACAAAGCAGTGTTTCTCTAAGTGATAAACCTCGAGTGGCTCGCAGTAACAGGTGTGTGCTCTGTAAAGGGCCAGTCATTTGTCAAGCCTCATGAAAAGAAGAGCTGATGGCCACGAGTCCATCCTATGATCGCTGACCAGCCTGCAAACAAAAACACAAATAGTTTCTGTAGAAATGATAGATTTGATCTCACAGCCTCTTTCACGTGCTATATAAATATATATGCATCTCATTTTTAGAGTTTATAGCTTTCTTTGTAAGTATTTTTGGTATTTTCCATATAATTTCTGCAATAAACACCTTTTTCACTTCTAATGCATTAATGCTGCTTTAAGGATGTTATGTTATTTGTATTTCACTATTCGCACACTCTCTAAGTTTGATGTTTGCTGCAGAACTGACCAAAATCAGCTGTCCAACAACCTTCTCTGGTTTAACTGCCTCTGGTATAACAAATAGGTGCTCAAATACATAAAATGTCCAAATTTGAAAGCTGTTTTTATTTTTCCAGTTGAGTTTTTCGGTCCTTAACATTATCAGTTCTTCTTTTTAGTTTTGCGTTTGTGTTGATGTTGTTATTGTTGTTGTGTTGCATTATTATCCTCTTCTCTCCTCCTGTTTTTGCCTTAATGAAAAAGACAAATCTGAATATCAGTGGGATTTATTTAAAACAAAACTAAAAGTCTCAGTCTAATGAGGATAATTTTTGTGAGCCCTGCCAGGAAGATAAGCCCCTCTGTTAGATAAACACAGAAAACCTGTAATTCACTCGCTGCTTGCAAGTTAGTTTTTCTGTTTACCTTTCCAGCCTTCAGAAGAATAAGAGGGAAATCTTCCATTTCAGTGTGCAGGCCAAAAGCAGGAAGATGCTTCTGTTGCCATATGATCGACATATCAGAGCAGGACGTACACTTCCAAATTTAAGCTGGTTTACATTCCTCTCTTTAACACGGATGTGTCTTGTGCACGCCATTTGCATGTGCATGATTGTTTTGTGCGTTATTTTGTGGCTTACTTACAAATGCTCTCCCTCTCTGGTAGCAGCAGAAGCAGCAGTTGTCTCTGCTTTGCTCGGCTCCTAATTAGCCAGAATTAAGAAGTATTTCTCAGCCCATTGAAGGGTCTATTTCCTTTGAAACCAGAGCATAATAAACCTTAAGTAATTACCCCAACTCATGACTATTAACTCGCAAACCGCCAGCTTCCCTTGACAACATCCTCCTCAGTGTTGTGTGGTTAAAAGGCCATTGCAGCTACCCAGCTATTTACATCCCATCTGGCAGCCTGCGAGGGACAGACAGGCTATACTCATTCCTAAAGACAAAAAGAAGAAGAAGCGTAAAATGAACTCTTTCACTCTTTCTCGACTTAGCCACCAAACTTGTGTTTTCTTCCCTCCAAATAAGTTACAAAAGGGCTTCGTCTCCTTTTCTCTTTCTGTCTTTCTTTACTTTTTTAATCCACACACTCATTTGCATACGGCGAGGCCGAGGAGGGGGTCTGAATGTATAATCTTCTACATTTAGAAGCCTGTAATCCCGACGCCTCTCTGTGATGTGATTTTCTCCTCTCGGTCCCCCATGAACAATTAACTTGTAATCTCCACAAACATACGTGCATTCTGTCGCTGCAGAGATGACACGGAGAAACACCCAAGGGACCCGGCGGACAAACTGCTCTGCGCTCCCCAAGGCGAATCACTTTCTAGCTGCTACAGGGACCAATTCAGCTGAGCTCCATTAGGCTGCAGCTCAGTGCCTTATTTCCCTCTCGTTTCTCCCTTTTCCTAACATTTCTAAATAAATGATGCATTCGTGTTATTGTTCAGACGTGTATGCCCCGAGAAGAAGGTGACATGACTTCAAAACTTTGGTTAATTTTAGAACAGTTCTAAAACATGAATTTCAACAACCAGCAAAATGTTTAATGTCCTGCTGCGTAATTTCAGCAGTTATTCTAGGATCATTCAAAGGAGAAAAATATCAGATGCTAATTTTCAGCTTTCCTTAGAAATCTTTACTATAAAATAGCAAATGTTCATTTATCTATAAATCTCTGCGTTTTGTTGATTTCAATGTAGTCTGTTTTAAATAAGCAGAAAAATCCGGGGTCTTAAAAAAAGAACAAATAATGATGAGAAGTGTAAAAGAAAAAACGCGCTGAGGTGTTTTTGTCTGAGGCCTTGAAATGTTTATAATCATTGCGCAATAATTATTATTTAAAACAAGATTTGTTTTTTTTAATGTGCAATGATTACATATATGTGGGCAAAATAAAATATTTAAAGAAGCACAGCTTCGTATTTATCTTAAGATTTTGTCTGAAACTACCAAAATTAATTAAAGAAATAAAAAGTAAAACTGACTTAAACTTCCGGGGGTTTAATTCTTATATGATAGAAAAAAAAATGTCGTTTCGATGATTTGGTGAGTATTTAAAAGAAACAGAGGAATAAATTGGGTATGATTCATAATTCCAGTTTTATTGAAATTTCATCCAGTGACGCTGGGCGATAATAAATATTTCATCAGTCATCAACAATGTACAAAAATAAAGACACGGGGTCTCTGGGCATAACAAATTCATTTCAGCAAAAACAATCATGCTGTGATAATTACACCATCATGCAAAAAAAAACAACAGAAGTTAAAATCAAAATAGAAATCAATAGAAATCAGGGCACAAATCGACACACAGTGAGCCACACGATTAAAATAAATCTTAAAAAATTTTAAAACAAATTTCCGTGGTGGCAGAATCGTTTTAGCCAAACACAAACATGTTGTTATTTATTTTTTACATAGAACTCAAGTTTAAAATCCTTGGTACAAGGCACAGAGCATTCTTCGTTTTCACAAAATGACGCTTGATATATTTAAAAAATGTTTTAAAAAAAGAAAAAGAAAGAAGCAAAATTAAAATGTTCATGCTGCCTCCTTCACCTTTCACAATGTCATGTGCAACGAAGACTCAGTTAAACACAGCAGGAGCGCGGTGTGTATTTTCTTTCCTTTTTTTTTTTTTTTTTACCATCAACTGGCAAAAATCAGTAGTCTTTATATATATAGTCTAAGTCCTTGTTACAAGGAGGAAAGAGGCTTTTCTGTTATACGCCAAACAAGAAAACAGACTAAACAACAACATGCACCAGTGAGGCCAAATTCCCCCTCATGCCCTGAATTATCTATTTACAAACATCATTACATCTCTCAGTCTCTGCTGCTCATCAGACACACGGGCATCATTTCATCCCGTCTTTCCCCTCCCCTGAGAGTCTCGTGAGGCCGGTAGAGGTGATGGGGATGTGTGGAGGAGGCGGAGGCACCTGGCAGATGGTGCAGGGACACGGCAGCCCAGCCCAGTGTTGGAAACCGGAGCCCAGCTGCAGGGCCGAGGGCGCAGTTGGAGCCCCCTTCATCAGGGAATGGGGTGCTCTGATGGACGTGAGCCCCGGCAGCGCGCTGGACAGAGTGGAGGACGTGGAAGAAGACAGCGCGCTCCCGAGAAGAGGGTGCACCTGGTGAGCGGCAGCGGCTGCTGCAGCGGCGGCAGCGGCGGGACCTCCGGAGTGTCCGCCGGGGCCGCAGTGGAAGGCTGAGTGCTGCCCTCCGTATATCTCCCCTACCAGCCGCTTCATCTCGTCCAGGGAGCTGGTGAGCATCAGGATGTAGTTCCTGGCCAGAAGCAGCGTGGCGATCTTGGACAACTTCCTCACTGAGGGCCCGTGCGCGTAGGGCATCACCTCGCGTAGGCCGTCCATGGCCAGGTTGAGGTCGTGCATGCGCTTCCTCTCCCGGCCGTTAATCTTGAGACGGAGCTGGTACATTTCCTCCTCGGTGACTTGCTTCTTCAGTTTATACTTGTTGCTGCTGCTGCTGCTGCTGCTGCTACTGCTGCTGCTTCCCACCGACGCGGACTTTGCTTCTCCTGAGCGCAGGTGCTCGCCCCCGCTCATCTTCTGGCGCTGCTGCTCGCCGCTCTGCGTGGAGGAGGACACGGAGGAGCCAATGTGGTGATGATGGTGATGGTGATGCGGGTGGTGGTCACGGAGAAACATGCCGTCCATGTCCGGGGATGAGGCTCTGCTGCTTGGGCTGGAGTCTGAATTCATTTTATGAGTTTGCTTCCGAGGTTGTTGGGTAGGAGGTCGCTGCTGGCTTCCTCCCTCTCTCTCTCTCTCACTCTCACTTTCACTCTCTCCCCACACTCTCCCCTCTCAGCTTTTACTCCCTGCCTCTCCCTTTCTCTCTTTTTCCCGAAGCCTTTAGTCACTCTGGTCACCTGATGTTGCCTGTATCCCTCCTGTCCCGTGCTTCTGTCCTTATCACATCGGTTCCCACTTTGCGTCAGTGTCTGTCGACTTTCACTCTGCGTGTGTCTCTGTAACTCTGCGGTGAGGGGGACACTGATTGTGGGTATTTATACGCGCGGACAGACAAAAGCGGCTTTCCTATTCATAACGCCTAGTTAGGAAGATGACGTGCCCGTTAGAAAGGGGGCGGTGTGCTTTGACTGTCCCAGTGACCGCGGTGCGCAACCATTCACTGCCATTGTCAGAAAACTGTCGGGGGCACCGCGCTTCTCTCCTCTCCCCTCCACTTCTCTCGTGGAAGGGAAAGTTGCTCTTCCTGGAGAAACCGGTCAGTTTTCTTCCTTAGTGATTTTTACTGCACAAAGCACACGCGGTTTATTATGAGATCTTCCCATACTTTACGCACACACGCACCGCGATCACATCCCAAGAAAGAAGAAATAAATTTTGAAAAGAGAGCCGTTTAAAATTGTTGTCAAACGCAACTGCAGAGATCATGCTGCATTTTTGTAAAAGAAGAAAACCTCATCAGCCTCACACACACTCACACACACGCTGTTCACTTTGTATCGGACGGTCAAAATTTAAGCCAAAGTCTCCGAGGTTCCGCCGGTGGCCGCCTGAGGGAATGACGAGGAATGGGAAGGGAAATTGCTTTTCCCATTCAGCGGTTAGTGCTGCCGCAGGGGTGCAGGGCCTCCGCTGGGACGGAGGTAACATGCCGGCTCCGACTCGCGGCACTCTGCTGGCCATATGGCAGCATGCGGATGTCAGAGTTTACAAGGCTGTGCCTCATGGTCCAACATCTAGCTTCCATGTGCTGAAAGCACATTATTATTATTATTATTATTATTATTATTATTATTATTATTATTATTATTATTATTATTATCTTAAAATAAATACTACTGGAGAAACTGGAAAAACATTCAAACATTGAAATCATTTCAGCAATCAATTAAATTTCATTATAAGCTACTTAAAATACAATATGAGCCAAATACAAGCCATGCACAGAAACCACGTCTAAAAAATTTTATACGACAAAATGGAAAGACATGCCAAACCACAGATGTGTCAAAAACAAAAGGGAAGAAAAACTACTAAATCTTAAAACCAGTCATAAAAATTCTGTATTGTCAACACGCAGTGAAAACAGTCAAAACGTTAGTTTTTATCCACTGAAGCAAAAAGCTGATCTTTCAATGTGCATTAAAATATTGGGCGAATGGTGTAAATTGAGTCAGTATTGTCTATATTGAGCAGCTGAGAGTGCTCTCTCCACTCTGAAGAGTCTACTCCAGATCTGTTTTGTCGAGGTGGAGTGGGGGAACGGGCCACCAACAATAACATGTGGAAGTAACTGAAGCACTCTTCCTCTGACCAACCACCTCAGCATCCCTATCGCTCCATCTGTCTATCCGTGCCTCCATCCATCCATCCGTCTGCACTCTCACCCACCCAGCACTTCAAACCCCCGATAATAAAGTCTGCCTCAAACTCTGCTCCGTGCTTCATCCTTCACCAATGAGATCCCCCTGGTAGAACAGTAAAAATGTGTATTCACAGCCTCATTGTTGGCCCAGCAAAAGAGCCCCTCTCATAAAGGTGCTGCCAATGCAAAGAAAAGCGCTGGTCGGCTTTGCTCTCTCTTGGTGGCATTTGATAGTGTAAAGCTTTGAATACCAATTGCTTGAACTGGACATATGTGAATCCCCTGTAAGCCTACTAATCCTGTCCCCAAGTGTTTCTTTGTGTGTGGGGCAGCCTCGCACACCCAAGAGAAAGTGTTCCTAATCCGGCCAATGTGGAGAAATGTGTGAATGAGAGGGGCAGAGCAGGTCTGTTAGCATGTGTGTGTGTGTCAGATATCAATCTGTGCAGGAACACATGCTTTGCAAAGGGTATTTTTTTGCTTATGTATTTTAGTGTTTGTGAGTGTGTGTGTCCATCTGAGGCCTCTGATTCAACACCACCAGGACACTGGCCTAAATGAAGGCAGTTATTCACTGTTCCCCACACTACTGTCGCAGCAGGTCGCCCATAATGTGCTCTTTTCACTGCGTAAGCTCCTCGTTTTCCTTTTATTCCTCTGTTCGTATCTTTTTTTTTTTTTATCTCTCCCCCTCTCTCCTCCTCTCACACTCTTTCTCACTCTCTGTACTCCTTCTCACAAGATTCTGGTTAGGGTTGCTTCTTCTCTTGAAACCCTCTCACATTTTTTTTGTTCCTCTCTTTGAGAAGTGGCTCTCTGCCCTCTCACATCAGCTCTCTGGGCAGCAAAAGGACACAATCACAGGGACCCAAATTGAGCCAGCACTATTGCTTTTTTATCTTAGATGTCACCGTTTGAATGTTGTACATATACCATTCTGTAATGCATGTGTATTAGGCATCACAGGTTCATGCAACGTTGGGTCATGAGAAAATTGAGTGTTGCACATGTGTGCATGTAGACAGAGATGCCTTTAAATGACTGAGATATATAAAAACATTTCTGATGTGTCACCAAAGAGCAGGAAGTAGGAGGTCTGCTTAGATTACTGACCCCAAAAACACAAGATAGTAACACAGTTAAGTCCATAATAGGTCATTTACAGTTTTTTTATAATGTTTGCATGATGGTTTGGTGGTTAGCACCATCACCTTAAAGAAAGAAGGTCCCAGGTTTGAACCCATCAGCTGGCTGAGGGGCTTTCTATGTGGACTTTGCAAGTGACCTGTTGCTATTTACCTGTTCATCTTGCATCCTGCCTGGTGCACCTGGGATAGGATCCAGTAGAAGACGACAGACAACTAAAAGTTCAGAAGATCTTGTTTATTATGATCTCTAAAGGCCCATAGAGTTTGAGTCAGATCCTCCATTTAAATGTAAAAACATCTGAAAAATAGCAACCAGTCTCCTCTTCATCTACCTCCTGGGAGGCTCCGGCTACTAGACCACCTCTACTAGTCTCAGGACAGTCCACAGTGACTGGAAGCTTCTCTCTGGTAGTTTGTGGTCAGCAGTGAGTGTCTGTGACACATGACTGGCTGAGTATCTCTTACCTTAAAGAACAATGACACACATACCTGAGACAATAAAGAAAGTAAAAGTCAGAGCCAAAGATAATAGCTGATGTCACTGGTATAAAAAAGAACTAAAAATTTTATGTGTTGAGTTCTCACATACTCTGAAATGCAGAACGGGAAAGATCGTCAGGAGTTAGACATGTTTTGTCTCCTCATTTTGCCTCTTTGTGTTCTTTCTGCTTTAGTTCACATGGAGTAATCGTCTGTATATCAAACCATGCTTTACTTCAGTAAAGACTGTAAACACTTACCTGGTCTGTGGAGGTGGGCATATGAGTCTTCACTCTGTGACCTTACACATTTAATTATGTGCTGCAGGACCTCATTAGAAATCTTGTTATGGCTTTAAGAGATTAGAGCTTCACCGGGACTCTCCTGAAAGCCAAAATATATCATCATAAATAAGATGAAGCTGTTAACATTATTTTTCAAAAATCACCAAAATGTAACATTTACTGCTGAACAATTTTGTTAAAACGAACTGCTTGAGGCTACAAGACACTAACAATTAAAATTGATTTAAAATTGCTTTAAAACCTTTTTCTTTGCTGGCATATTAACAAAAGTTGGGTTGTGTGTTTTATATTGTAGAATTTATTTTTACTTGTAGAGTTTGTCTTTTGTGCCATCTCTTCTGTATCTGATGCTAACTTTCACTTTAAAGGACTATCAAAGGAGTAAAATGTGAATGTATCTGGCATTGGTTCATGCCACATACTTTAACAAATTAACAAAAAAAACAGAAATATGACAGTAACTTTAAATAAATAAAAATTCAATTATATATTAGTTACTGATGGTTCAAATATAATTGCTCACACAAACCTAAAAATGTATTGCAGTTGTTGCTGAGAGTTATTCTGACTTTATTTAATATGGACCTCCATTAACATCTATATAAAAGTGAGAACAGAAACCTAGAGCCGTTCATTTGTAGCAGTCAAGTAACTGTATGCTCACTGTCTACTTCATAAGTTACACCTTGCTAGTACTGTGTTGGACTGCCATAATTCTTTGATACCATTTGAGCACAGTGAACTCATCATCGTGTTCAAGAAACCAGTTTGAGATGATCTGATCTTTATGACATAGCGAGTTTTCCTGCTGGAAGATGCTATCAGAAGATGGGTACACTGTGGTCATAAAGGGACGGACATGACCAACAACAGTACTCGGGTAAGCTGTGGCATTTAAACAATGTTCAGTTGGTGAGGCACAATGTGCGTGTAGATATTTTCTCTTTTTCTGACCAATCTCTGTAAACCCTAGAGATGGTTGTGTGGAAAACCACAGTAGATCAGGAGTGTCTGAAATAACAACCACACCACATTCAGTCACCTCAGCAGGTGGTCTTGACCATATGTACATGCCTAAATGCATTGGGCTCCTGCCATGTGGCTTATTAACTGTGGTGAATGATTTTCAATCTATATTTCTTCCTTCTTCAGGAGGACAAATGTGTTTTTATGCTAATATAATCTAAAAAAAAAAAAAAGAAACTTGTAAATTCTTGCAAATAGTTGAGCTGACAGTGGATAGTTTGTTTTTCTTACAGAAACGTTGCCTACACATCATTTTACTGAATACAATCCATGCATGAATAACTGTGGATGTATACTCCTTTCATTTTACCCATCAAAGACACCATCAAACCACAGTTTGAAGTTTCACTAAAAGAGATTTCGCTTAGTTTGAAGTGTTTGAGTGGCAGATGGAAGACAGCAACAGGAGTATTGATATCTCACAGTGATGCCAAGCAAAAACCGTAAAAAAAAGTAGTTCTGAGATTTATTTTTCTAAATGATAGGTCAACATTTGAAAAGTAAAAGATGTACCGCACCTCTCAGATATGTTATGGCAACTTTTAAAAGCTTGATTTTGCCTTCTCAGTTTTCTTTGGGTGAATTGTGGGTAAAAGAATATCAATAAGATTTCTTCATTCCTATTTTGTGAAAAGTAAACAAACCTTCAAATTATAACAAGCCTTTAATTAAGGAGATGATCAAACGATTAAAATCTCGTTAATTACAGACCTCACAACCATCTCTGCCAACATGAATATTGAGGTCCTAATTAATATTTGTCGGGCTGTTTTGTTCTTGGAAGACACTGGCGTTAATTAGGCAAAAACAAGTCAAATTAACATTTCAGTAATGAAGAAACATACCTTCATGTTCTTATTTCTCTCTGTCTGAACACACTCTGATACAAAATTGGCATCTCAAAGCTTTCTGAGGCATGTTTTTATCAAACAGAAGCAATGAAGTTTTCAGACACATATTTTTCATCCCAATGCACGACTGATCAATGTGTGCAATTCTTGTTTTCCTTATTGAAAACAATTTTGGAAAACAATTTAGTTTAGAATCTTTGCTACATATCAGTGCAAGAAATCTTTTACATCTTTAACAGTTCTTTGTCAAACATCAAGTAAACACCTGTGACCGTTAAATGACAGCATCCTTTTGGTGCATGCTTGGACTCCTTGATGCACTGCTGCGTCTAAGTCAGATGTGTTGTAACACAACTGAGAGATCAGTGTATATATTGTACTGTATACCTGAGCATTGGCCTAAGGACAACAGACTTGAGCCGTACATAGCAAAGCTATTAACACCAGCTACATCCTGCATCTTGTGTTAGTAGCGCTACAGCTAGCTTGCTAATCAGAACCAACAACCCCACAGTGTTGGTGTCTATGCCCACCCAAAAATGTCCTCTCTGCTGATATACTCTACAACAGTAAGTCAAATTAAATCATGCCATTTGGTAATGAAGCATCTGATCTGCACGAGGTCAGTAAAGCTAAAGCTAACAGACCTTCACAGACCTAAAGCTAACCCTTCAGTTACTAGTAGCTTAGTGCATTTGAAGTGATGGCACATGAATGTCAGATGTCTATTCATATTAATGTACAGAATTCACCTGCTTGCTGCTACTACTGCACATTCACCCAGTGTATATACTATATGTATATATATATATATATATATATATATATATATATATATATATATATATATATATATATGTATATGTATATATATATATATATATATATATATATATATATATATATATATATATATATATATATATATATATATGTATATATATATATATATATATATACATATATATATATATATGTATATATATATATATATATATATATATATATATATATTGCAGACATAGAGGACAGTTACAAGTACCTGGGGATCCCGCAGGCGAATGGGAACCATGAAGAGGCCGCTAGAAAAGCTGCAACCACCAAGTACCTGCAGAGGGTCAGGCAAGTCCTGAGGAGTCAGCTGAATGGTAAGAACAAGATCCGGGCCATCAACACGTACGCCCTGCCCGTGATCAGGTACCCTGCTGGGGTAATAGGCTGGCCAAAGGAGGAGATAGAAGCCACTGACATAAAGACAAGAAAGCTCCTTACCATGCATGGAGGGTTTCACCCCAAGTCCAGCACCCTGAGGCTGTACGCTAAGCGGAAGGAAGGGGGCCGGGGACTGGTGAGTGTCAGCACCACAGTCCAGGATGAGACAAGGAACATCCAAGAATACATTGGGAAGATGGCCCCAACTGACCGAGTGCTCAGTGAATACCTCAGGCAGCAGAAACCCAAGAAAGAGGAGGGAGACGAGGAACCATCATGGAAGGACAGAGCCCTGCACGGTATGTACCACCGGCAGATAGAGGAGGTGGCTGATATCCAGAAATCCTACCAGTGGCTGGACAAAGCTGGACTGAAAGACAGCACAGAGGCACTAATCATGGCAGCACAAGAACAAGCTCTGAGTACAAGATCCATAGAGGCTGGGGTCTATCACACCAGGCAAGACCCCAGGTGCAGGCTGTGTAAAGATGCCCCAGAGACAATCCAGCACATAACAGCAGGGTGCAAGATGCTAGCAGGCAAGGCATACATGGAACGCCATAACCAAGTGGCCGGCATAGTGTACAGGAACATCTGTGCCGAGTATAACCTGGAAGTCCCGAGGTCAAAATGGGAGATGCCCCCAAGGGTGGTGGAGAATGACCGAGCTAAGATCCTGTGGGACTTCCAGATACAGACGGACAAAATGGTGGTGGCTAACCAACCGGACATAGTGGTGGTAGACAAACAGAAGAAGATGGCCGTAGTGATCGATGTAGCGGTTCCGAATGACAGCAATATCAGGAAGAAGGAACACGAGAAGCTGGAGAAATACCAAGGGCTCAGAGAAGAGCTCGAGAGGATGTGGAGGGTGAAGGTAACGGTGGTCCCCGTGGTAATCGGAGCACTAGGTGCGGTGACTCCCAAGCTAGGCGAGTGGCTCCAGCAGATCCCGGGAACAACATCGGAGATCTCTGTCCAGAAGAGCGCAGTCCTGGGAACAGCTAAGATACTGCGCAGGACCCTCAAGCTCCCAGGCCTCTGGTAGAGGACCCGAGCTTGAAGGATAAACCGCCCGCAGGGGCGTGCTGGGTGTTTTTTATATATATATATAATGTTCTTCCTCTACACCCCCCCATTTTTGCACATGTCGAGGAGCGTGTCAGGCTACATTTCACTGTGTGTTATACTTGTATAACTATGCATGTGACAAATAAAGAACCTTGAACCTTGAACCTTGAATCTATATATATGAGCTTAGCCCAATGAAAAATTATGCTCCGGGACACGACTCAGTAGATTAGAGGTTGTGATTACTTCATGAACTGCTGTTAGATTGCATTAGATTGAGGTAACTAGCATGACTACCTGGTGGGTGCATGGCGATGACTAGTGATATGGATTAAAGAACTTGAATTTGTTGGATGGCCTGTACAGGTGGTAGGAATGGGTGACCATAAGATAGTTTAAGAAAATCTGTGAAAATGATTTTTATGACTATATTAAAAAAAAGTAATGTTTTTTCTTTTTGAGCTACTGTCACTGATGACACATGACCTAACTCAAAGTGTAAATCTATCACCACCAGATGAAAGCAGCAGCAACATTATTGTAAAATAGCAGTGATACAGCATAAGTACAAAAGTAACCAAGGTAGGTAGAGTTTCCTCTGGAAATTTTAGTAATACTTTATAATACAGCCCAAGAAACGAATGGAATTTTCACCTCTTTTACTTGATATTATGGTGTAATTATATTTACCAACATATACTTGGAGGTACACTAGGGGCTTATTTGTATTAGTGGATCATTCATGATGCACACCAATGTAACACATAATAAAAATGTAAAAAGGCAAGGTTAAGGCACTACATATACTGCCCATGTGCCTCACATGTTAGGCCTTGTCTCGTTTTCTCAGGGAAAGCAAATGCTTTATATCAGTATTATCATGGTTTGACAGCATTTTTTTTTTTTTTTCTTTTTTTTTCTAAATGACATCAGAAACAGCAGTATGCGACATTACGTGATGGCAGAGCTTCAGTTCATCCTTTGTCATTTTTTTTTTTTTTTTTTTTTTTTTTAATAAATAGGACAGGGGGAATGAATGAGAGAGAGAGGGGGAGAGAAAGAAAGAAAACCAAAGGGGAGAAGAGACGGTGAGAAGGGGGGGGGAAGAGAGACAAAAAAAAACAAAAAAACTCCTGGGTCACCTGTATGGAGAAAAAAAACAAACAAACAAACAAAAAAAACAAACAGAGGAGACAGCAAACAACAAAGAGCAACATAATAATAGAGAAAACAAAGCACCATCACAATAAACTAGCTAGTCAGTATTTACTAAGTAATAAACGATATTGTGCAGCACGCAAGATAGACAGCGCACAGTGTGCTTTGAGGCAGCAGCCAAGAAAGCTTTAGTCCGCGTCTGTGAATACCCATGTGTGCATACCTGTGTGGATCAGCATGCTTGCATTCCAAAGGTTTCTCCATGTAATGATCTGCTAGGGAGTGTGGGGGGGCCACAGCCCCGTCCTCCAGGGTGTGAAGCGGGTATGGAGGAGATCAAAACTCCAGACATCCAGAGGCCCCCAGAACACAAGAGACCATGGAAGACCAACAGAGGGGCAGCCGCGCCACTGTCCCAGTAAGAGCTGAGGAGAGTCCCAGATGAGGGCTCGCCCAGCAGCCGCGGAGCAGAAGTCAGGGGGAGTTGCAGTGACGCGCCCGTGAGCTCCGCCGGCCCCCAGCTGCGCCTGAGTGACCGAGCCCTAGGCCGAGAGGCCGGGGGCACCCCACCTCCTTGACAGCATTTTCATCACATTAAAATTATACCAGCATTGTCTTAGATAGTATAATATGTTTTGTCAATAAGCAGTACTGTCTTAAATATGAATTAATTGGATTTTCTACCATGCAACATAGTTTATAACCTCTGTTTTGTTGGATGTCTTTCAGGGTGTGTGAGTGCAAACCAGGAGTGAAAGTGACACTATGCACGCTGTTAGTTATACATTTTTGGAATTAATTAGCTTTTTTATTAGCTAATTACAATATTGGATCGTGTTGAGTGTTGATATTAATATTTTTGCTCTAAAACTAACTTAACTGCAATTTTAATTTATTTCTTTAACCTTTAAACTCATCCTCTTCAGTATCATCCTCCCTTTGGTCATCAGTCATCCTCCTCCTCATTAGACTCACACTCATACAAGCACACACAGACACACACACACAGTTACACACACACGGTTACACACACCACCAGCACTTAACCAGCCTCCAGCCCAGCCCACCAGCTTTTGCAACAAGATTCTCCTTTTAACTGTCCCTTTCAGCGTGGGACAATTAGACACCTCCCACCGCCTCCTTTCAGGCCGCAGCTCCAGCCTCGCCTCCTCTCCTCCCCATTCTGCTCCCTGTTTCACTTTGTGTCCGCTTCGCCCCCTCGCAATGGGTGCACATGACCAGAAAATGAAGCAGGGGTCTCTGCAAGCGGGGAATGAAAGCGAGTATGTTTGTGCGTGTTTGAGAGAAAGACAGAGAGAAGGAGGGAGATTAACATGTAAGATTTAAGCTGATGGGGTGAGGGTGGGTGAGCGGGGTTACATGTAGAGATCAGATCAGGTCTGATCTGTGCACATGTTTGCGTGCATGTGTGGTTCAGTGATGACTGCCCATCCATCTCAACCCTGGCTGTATAACGCTCACCATCCACACTGGGTTATAATGATTCACATTCACAAATACAGTCCCTTCTTTTAAACATATGTATGTTGGACGGCAGACACACTCATACACACTCGATTAGAGGAGTACTGCAGGCTGCAGTGTCTAAGGCCTGGATACTGTTAGAGAGATTATCACATCATTAACTCCTAATGAAAAACCAATTCAGACAGCTCCCCCCCGGCGCTCTGTGTTCGCTAGGTAGCAGGGGCAGTGAAACATAAGCCATCCATGCTTCTTATTCATTGAAGCTCTGGCTCAGCATGCTAATCACACAAACAGTCTAAAAAGAAAGAGAAGATAGAAAAAAGAAATATGAGCTTAACTAATGAGTGTTACTCCCATTAAAATCATTTAGGTACCAGGATAGTCGTAATACTAGAATTTCATATGGATGCTCAGGAAAATACGCAAAAAAAATGCCATATAAATATCAGTTTATTTACACATTATTACTGTTGTTGCTTTATTTATAGCCATAGGAATTAGCTGCTAAGCTATGGGGTAACGGTGTCTTTGGCTGATCCTGCTACAGATCGATCCTCATGTTTGATTTGGCAAAATTTAATTCCAGATGTGTTTCCTGATGCGACCATCCATTATCCAGGCTTGAGACCAACACCAGCAGTAGTAATACAGTTGCTTGGGATACTTTGAGGCTGGGTTTGAGGCTATCAGCAGGGGTTAAAGTGGAATATCACCGGTGGGAACCAAAAATTGGGTGAGCACAGTGGATTTTTCATGTGCAGGCTGTGATCAGCTGACTTGTGCTGCTACTCCCATGGTTAGCTGTTTGATCTTCCACCTGCCAAAGTGTCCTCGGGCAAGTCACTGAAGTCAAATTTGCTTCTGATTGCATCCTTGCACTACTAGCAGGTGGATTAATGGCAGCATGTCAATAACGTATCTGACTTATGATCCATCACAATTAATAGGTTAGTATAATGCATGAAATACAGAAAGAAAGTTACAAGTTTTCTTGGTTGGTTTGCTGTCTTGCACAAACTAGTGAGAAATAAAATCCACAGAGACGTCAAGGAAGCTTGTTAACAGTCACATCAAGGACAAATAAATCCTGTTTCAGTGAAATCTCACCAATACTCCACGAGGAGTAGCGAGTCCCCGTAAAACAACCTGTATTACCTTAAGCACAGTGTGGTTATAGACCCTTGAGGTAGTCATTGTGTGCAAGTTTCACAAACATTTGACCTATAGTAGCAGCTAAAATTGTTCCTTAAAAGGTCATATAGGCCCCTGCAGCTGTGCTATATTTATTTCTCGTCAACACTAACTAATATTTTGAAACGATAGGTGTCTCCACTTAAGACAATATCACGTCAAACGAGCTGATAAGGAGGAGAAAAAGTAAAAAACAAAGGCCGAGACTTTGTCGAGGGGTTTTCTTTGCAAAGTTTTTAAACAGTTGCAACATCTATCTGTGTGTATTTGTATGTCTTTAAACCTTGAAGGGATACCATTAAAACTGTGGCAAAAACCAGCATAATCGTACACTTGTGTCTTCAGCCCAGCAGCTACATCTGGCCATGTTTGGTTCCTCAACTCTTCAAGGTAAATGAACACAAATTTTGTGCATTACAGTAAGAGATATCTGCCTTCTTTTTGAAACCATCGCCCCCCGCTGGCCACTGAAAAGAATGGCATTTTAAGGCACTTTCACTTTGGTTTCATTGTTCAGACCAGAAAATCTATGTCCATCCTTTATATACAGCCTATGCTTGTGTCTCAGTTAATAAATCAGCAGCAGGCAGGCCAGCCTGTTTATCATCTCTTCTTGTCAAAGCTGAAACTGGAGTTTCTTCTCTGATTTGCTGATGAGATGAAATTTTCTTCATAGCTTAATAGGTAGAGTTTGAGAAAGAGGAAGTTTATGGCACCAAAATACCAGACGGTGAGGAAACAAAATCATCCGTCCTGTGACTCTTTGCCTCGTGACATCCTGTCCTGTGTACAGCAGTTTTATAGTAATGTGTCTCCCCATGCACTCTTTTTTTTTGAGCGTTTGAAGGCACGTGCGGCGTGTGTATGTGTGTTTTCCTTGCACACAGCAATAATAAAAAGCACATCAGCACAGGCCACATTTTTCAAGTTTGTTTGACGCATTTAAAATGCTAATAACTAGTTTATTATGTGCTACATCAAATGCAAATGTTCTGTTTTACTGCCACAAAGTTCGGTCGACGTTAGCATTTGCATATCTTATGTCTGTCTCCTTAGCATGCATGGAGGAACTGGATAGCGGGCAGACTCCCAATAAATAACATTAACAGGCACATTAGATAAACAAGCTCCAATGATGCCGCTATTAGGAGATGCAGAGGCATAGTCGGCTTAAATGTAGGTGTTTGACACAGCAGCATATGGTGTGCAAATTCCCCCAAATCAACCTAACGCCAACGTTATCTGGAAATGTCAGGGGGAGCAGACGGATTGAAAAAACATTGCTTTAACGGCAGACGCTTTACGATGTTGAGAAAATGCTGTGGAGGAATTTGCCTCTTTAAGACCAACTGGCGAATGGTGCTCCTCCGTGTGTGTGTGTGTGTGTGTGTGCAGGGGGGGATGTGTCGTGTCTTTGTGTGTGTGAAAGAGAGGGACAGCCATTAAGATCGTAGTTCAAACTTTAATTGTAAATGCGAAACTTTGTCTGGTTTAATGTTTGGTTCATTTCATGTCTTAATCACCTCCCGGCTCCATTCAGACACCAACCGAGATGTAAACATTCCATAAAGACGATCATATATTCTCTGACTGTCGAGCCTGTAATTCATTATAAATATGAGATGGAACACAATGACATTTTAACGCCGTTGGTTTTGCAACTTCTTTTTTTAAACAATTGCTTTGAGATGTGGCATGCTGACAGATGGGTGCCCCCCCCCCCCCCCCCCCAACCCCCGTCCCGTATTTTACACAATGAGAAGCCAGTTTAAACGAACATGCTTCAAAATGTCACCACTGCAACATATGCGACATATTTCTAACAAAAAACAACAACAAAGGCAACTTTGGAATTTTATGGCAATCTTCTTGGTCCAGAAGGTATATTGTAACATTTTGGGATGTCCGTAAATTTTCAAGTTACACACAAGATGGGGAAAGGGTGGGGCGGATAACCATAAACGGTGGGGAAAGAAAGGAAAACCACAACAAGACACTCTTCTTTTGTCTGCTCCCTTCAGTCACCAGAGTGGATCATCTGCCTCCAGATCCTCCTCAAAAGCATCCTCTTATGTCACACCGACCCTCTGCATGTCCTTGTTCACTACATCAGTTAATCTTCCTCTTTTCCTACTGCCTGGCAGCTCCATCTTCAACACTCTTTATATTTAGTATATCTATAACCCTCCTCTGCACATGTTCAAACCACCTCAGCCTTGCCTCTCTAACGTTGTCTCCAAAGCACTCATCCTGAGCTGTCCCTCTGATATACTCATTTCTAATCTTTTCCCTCTGGTCACTCCCAATAAAAATCTACGCATCTTCAGCTCTGCCACCTCCACCTCAGCCTCCTCAGTGCCACTGTCCCCAATTCATACCTCAGCAGGTTTCACTAGCATCTTGTAAAAGATGTCTTTCACTCCTCCTGCTGTTCTTCTGACACTTTTGTGCACTGTCCGTTTCTTTGGATGGTTGACCCTAGATATTTAAACTTCTTCTGCTTTGGTGTCGTTTCAGTTTATCATGGACCTCTAGACTCGATCACATAAGCCATAAAAAAAGTTAGTAAGCCTTTAGTCAATTTGCATCCACATGACTGGTTTAGAATATTTAAATAAAGAATATTTTAATTTCTATGTGCTTGACTTTCACCTTAAGCTTCTATCTGTTAATCAAAGTGAAACTTATCACACTGCAATTGTAATTACAAGATAATTTAGTTTAAATAAGCAGGGATTGGAACAAATATTATCTTGGCTCGGATTTTTAAACCTTGTTAAAATGTCAGCATAGATTTAACCTGTCTTGTAGTTTATGTAATTATAAATGCATTAACATAGGCTCTCTTTAACCCAACAGTCTCCTCTCTCTTCCCTTCAGACCTCCTTTCCTCTCTTCTAAAGGCCACTCGTGACGAGATGCCAGTGTTCACTTGTTCCTCCATTTGTACTCACTGTACACCCGGGCACTCTGGATGAGTGTCAGCTACATACCACAAACAAATGCTGAAGTGTAGATGCTAATTCTCGCTTTTTGAGACTCCCTCCTTCCTCCTTCCAGCATGCCCAATAATCTCTTCTCCTCTCTCTCTGTCTGCCTCCCTCTCTGCTCCTAATCCGCTCCACAGCCGTGAAAACTCTCCATGAGAGAGAGATGACCCGTTCTAATGGGTGGAGGCAACCACCCACACACACAGCCGCGGAGGGTCCAGCCAAAACACACACAAAACACACACATAACACACACACACACAGAGCCGAAGATTGCCGGGCTTATCAAGACGCAGCGAGCCAAGGAGACTCTGCACGATTTAAACCGTTAACAGATGATTTTCAAGTTTGAGGAAATCCTGCCCTGCTCTGTCAAAACAGACGGTTGAAGCTGGTCTGGAGATGAAGTTATTAGATCATTAACCGATTGGTCACTTCACAGAAAATCTATCACGATGGTTTGCTTGTGTGGTAAAGTAGCAAAGCAAAACTTTTGCTCGCTCCAGCTTCTAAAGTGATAGTTTATCTGATTTACATTCATGTAACGTCTCAATTTTAAACATCCAACTAAACAAAACTATTTGAATAAGTCGACTCTGGCTTAGTTTTCTGGCAGTTTATAATTAATATTATACTTTATTATAAAATATTGCCAGATTAATCAGTGAAATAAGTGAAATGTTGAACTTGTACTGTTTATACTTCTGTATTGATCTACTGCAGAAATAAAAATAAAGGTTGCGCTGCCCGTGAGCTCACCTGTTTGTTTGTCTTTAACCATAACTGCCCATTAGTTACTGATTTATTTCAGGTGAGATTGCAGGTGAATAAGGTAAAGAGATAGCTTGACATTTTATTCACAACTGTATTCCTTCAGTTGAAAATAATGCAGCGAGCTTCTGAAAGCTTGTACTAAAAAAAAGAAGCAAAAAACACTGCGGTGATTAGAGTATTTGAAACTGCTTGAACACTTTCTGATTATCAGAGTATGAAATCAGGCTTTGAAAGCTTTGTCTTGTAAAACAATTACATAGTGGATTTAAGTTAATTATTTCTTTATTTATCTATTTTTAAGTTTTTGGAAATTGGATGTAATTTGCACATGAGGTATAATCTTATTAAACATAGAATAATTTGAGTAATTAAATGAATACTGGCATGTGTATGAGGGATTTTTCTTTCCACAATCTCAAAATTGACAGGTAGATGAAGAAGCATTTATTTATTTGTTTGTTTTCTTTAATGTCTTGCTTTAAACCTTAAATAACAACTAAACCAAGCCATAGTGGATCATCACATCATAAGCTTTTAATTGTGATGAACTCATCAGCCTTTGCTTCTGTATTTTTTCTCCACAAACTCCTGAAAGAACAACAAAGTCTTGAAATGCTCCGCTATCTCTTGTGTACTGTTGGTTTCAGTGAAAGCTAAAAATGACACAAGGATCCTGGACCATAAACTGCAAACAATGACTCAACACAAAGCTTCAAAAAGCGAGCAGTTTTGCAGATTTTACCTGAGCAACCTTGTAAAGAAAGATAAAAATGGTGACTTTTGTGCACTTTTGGATTCAAAAATAGTGGTTCACAATTTAAGCAGCTGTGTGATAAAATGGTTTGACCTGAGATGGTATTTAAACATCTCCAATGAAAGAACATTCAAACTTATCATATCAGCTGAGATCGAACAAAGACTCCTCTCCAGAACGAGGGAAAACCTCGCCGTGGATCGCACCAGCTGTTTTGGTGAGCTGAGTGTGTGCAGGTGTTGAGCTCTCAGTGGGATCGTTCAGCCATTTTCCTTCATGCTTGTTTATTAGACCCCTTAAAGGACACACGCAGCTGCTTTTGAATGTTGTTAGCCAGTTGGGTACAGATTACATATGCTCTCCATCCCCGCTGAACATTTGCCAAAGCGAACTACGAGCTTTAAGATTATCATTTAGTCAATAGCATTAAATGCACAATAGTTTTCTCTGGGTCTTTTTCTCCAAGGTTTTCTTTACAGAGAAAAGGGTTTGCGATTTGGCTGGTTTTTACTGAGTGACACATTTGTTCGCCGTATCCTCGAGTGTGACACAAGGACAGTTTAATTACTGTATGATTATGTCACGAAAAAAAGAAAGAAAAAAAGGGTTTTAAACCTCTACAAACAATTTTAAATTGTGTTCCTATTTCATTAATCAAAATAATGTGCATTAGAAAAAGATCAGATGAGTGGTGAAGACAGAATTTGTTGGTAAAAATAGAATTTGTTTTAAAAGCGTCAGATTTGTTACATTTAGACTACAAACCACAGTTAGTAGTATACTACTATAAAGTTGCACTATTTGTATTTAAAGCCTTAAATGGTCTTACACCTGCATATGTGCTACATATGCTGCATCCATTCACTTCCTGAAGATCATTAGGGTCTGCTTCCCAGTCACTCTTGACTGTCCAGTGATCGAAGTTTATTGTGCCTCTGCTGTGGTTGAACTAAAACTCTCCCAAGCGACCTCAGAAATTCATCAGCTGTGGCGATATTTAAATCTGAGCTAAAGAAATGCTTTTTTTTCTCTTTAGCTTTTTTTTCCTCTTAAGCTTTTGGAAGCTGATATCTGGAACTGTGTTCAGAGGACAAGCTGCTCTTGTGTTATTTTACATAAATGCTGTGAATGTGTGCATTACGGATTTTTAGGAACTACTTTTAGTTTTTCATTGTTTAAATTTTTCGTAGTATAGCACTTTGATTTAAACACGCTTTATTAATAACATTTAATTATTGCTTTCTCTCTCCAAGCGTCAAATATTTGAACATAAGCTGTATGTCAGCAAGATTGTTTTTTCTTCTCATAATGAGGAATCGTTCATTTATGTATTTGGTCACAGATTAAGTGACA
Source organism: Aulonocara stuartgranti (assembly GCF_965226115.1). Taxonomy (NCBI): domain Eukaryota; kingdom Metazoa; phylum Chordata; class Actinopteri; order Cichliformes; family Cichlidae; genus Aulonocara; species Aulonocara stuartgranti. The sequence goes on along the minus strand of NC_138949.1, from coordinate 24,223,859 downwards.
TAACCGGTTGCAGGTCACAGATGCTGTTTTCCAGATTTTCCAGAATTATTTCAGATCTTCCTGTGACATCAAACTGATTAAACCTTTTATTGAGCTGATGTTCAGGAAAGATTGGTTTGGTTCAGTGCAGCAACAAAAATCTAAATCTTCCCCTAAGCTCAACAATTCATAAGTATAGCTTTTAATTTATAACCTACTCTCTACGTCTTCAGTGTTGTCATTGTCTGTTCGGTGTATTTTATATAATGTTAATCCATCATGCTCTCCAGTGTCAGCTGGAAAGGTTGCATGCAACTTAGCCATCTAACACAGCTCCAGCTGCACAAAGTGATAGAGAGCATGAGTGAGCTGTAGCACTAATGCATGTTAAGTCACTGATCTCACATATGAAGTTCTCTGCACCTTCTTCACTGTGTTCTGCTAACGTCAGTCACATACATTCACATACAAGTGATGAGGAAATGCAGGTAGTCCAGCCTGGTAGCAGTTCCAGTGTGACTATTAAGACCTGAGGCTAACATGAGTGTCATCATGCTGTTGTAACGAGGTTCATGTAATCAATCACAATCAACACATTCAAGTTATATTAATAAAGAGAAAAAATGCTTTCTGTCTCATTAACAACATATACAGGCTTTAAAGACAACACAGACATGTTTTTTTGCTCAAACAATATGGGGCCTGTCTACCCTGGCGCACACACACACACACACACACACACACACACACACACACACACACACACATACACAAACATAGCCCTGCTAGTTAGCAACAGCAACACTGGCCTTTTTCTAGAGCATTTTCTCCAGACCGGCTCCTCTGGCCATGCTTCAACAGATGGCCCAACAGATCCCTGGACGGGCCTGTAAGGTGGAGAGAAAGGGGCTGTGTGGGAGGAGGGGGGGTTGGCACCCTCTAAGGAAGGCTGAGGGGGGTGTAGTGTGGGTGAGGGAGGAAGGAGACATATGTCCACAGTCCTGGCCCCTGCTGACGGACTGTCTCTGCTGGCTGCTTAGCGATTGGCTTGTCTTTCTCACAAACACACCACACACATGCATTAGCATGTTTTTGCCACTTAGGTGGATGCTGCATTGACTTCCATATATCCCCTGATGACTGTTATAATTCTATAGACAAATGCTCAGTCTTAACCCTTAAAAAGGCAGCTTACTTATTTACTCCTTCTCCCCCCGCATTGGGAGGTGACTCCTTGTGATGTGACTGGGTGAACAAACTGTTGTCCTCACAATGCGAGCAGCATATGCACGCACACACACACACACACACACACACACATGCACACACGTGCACAGATACATAAACTTATTCCAATAAGTCTGGCAGATCGCTGCAGTACAGCTCGTCTTCCTCTCCATCTGCAGCTAAAAGACCCACGCGCCCCGACAATGAGGTGACCATGTCACTGCCTGAGCCGAAGCAGAGGGATGGAGAGAGAGAGAGAGAGAGAGAGAGAGAGAGAGAGAGAGGGAGAAAAGCAAGAAGTAGGGGGAGAGAGGGGAGGGAGGGGACGAGGGAGGGACACATTAACAAGCTATAATCTCAACTGCCTTATCCATAATGCATTGTGTGGGCCAATTTACATGGTGCTGGTCCCTCTGGGAGAAAGGAGATCATCCATCACATTACTTTATTAGCTCCCTCACTCTCTCTCACAGATGCGTGCGCGCACACACACACACACACACACACACACACACACACACACACACACACGCACATCATTATTTGTCTCTGCCTCTCCCTCTGTTTTGTGGGCCTGTTTTGTCATGGTTGTTGTTTCAAACTGCTGCTGCCTCTATAAAACAACTCCAAACTGAGCTGTGTTTTGCAGACTGTGACAAGCAGTGAGGGATTTTTTTTATTTTTTTAAATGTGACAGCCGCTGGTTTCAGCATGCATCAGAGGATTTAGGTACCTGACAGGAATCTGAGGCTGAGCCTTGTTTTTCTGAAGGTAAACTGAACACACACAAAGTAATTAAACACTGACTGATTTCCCTTAATTTAATATGAAGCTTTAGGGGATATTTGATGAAATTTAACATGAATAATGAATTACACCGTGGCCCTTTCAAACAGGTAGCCTTATATTGTTAGCAAACAGTATTTGAAAGAAGAAAAATAATATTTCTCTTCAATTTAAGTCTGTTCAAATCTACCCTCTAATTTTAAAGGATCAAATAATTTTCTTTATCATCAAAATATTTGTTTTTCTAAAGCAAATTTTATGCAAAAGCAGTGTTGCAACATTTAAAGAGCATTATAAATCAACCAGTACAGGAGTTATGAATCAAAATCAATAAATTTGTTCATGATCAGTGAGGAAGAAAACACGTTCATTTTATTTTTTGCGCATGTATTATATTTTTAAACACACATTTTATGTTTCTTATACTGTTTAAATATCAAGCACGATGGAATCCACGCATAAACATTTTCATGCTTCCTTTATTGATAAAGTTACTGTTTGGTTTTTACTGGTTTTTCATTAGGTTAATTCAACATTTCGATTTTTAAAATGATTTCGAGTTCATTCTAAAGGTATGTTAAAACACGCCGATTTATTTTGTTATCGTGGGCTGGTTTGGCAGGATGTGCGCACGGTGTGTTTGTGTTGGCTGATAGACTCAGAATCAAGGAAATTAATTGTTGCCACTTTAGCCACACACACACACACGGATTACAGATCCATCAGATCCCGCAGTCACCCTGTGAATAAAACGAGCTGTAATTGCAATCATATATGTGTGGCTTCAGCTCCGCGCACCATTAGTATCGCAAATAAGTAATAATTTGCTAATGACAACATTATGTTGAGTCAGTTTAGGGGCAATTAAAGTGAGTGATATTTACATATGCCTAATGAATCACCGAGCGTGGCAGTTCGGGCGGACTCTAATGAATATTCATCCAGGCATTTCTCCCCTGCGCGCAGCAGTTTATAAACTGAATTATGGCTGATTTGCCCTTTTAAAAAATGAACATGGGCGCATCTCCCACAAGGAGGCGGCGAACAATAACGTCTGATTATAAAAATGTTTTACTGCTAAACTGCCGGTGAGGAGACGGCGGCAGCGTGGTAAAAGACTCTCTTTGGAGGGGTGCTGAGGAGGGAGAGCCCACCTAAAATCAATCCAATTTAGTCTGGGCCCTCTCCACCTCTTTTTAGACTGACAGAAATATTCGCAGCGTGCACACGGGGCGTGCTCTGTCATCGCACTGGACATGTTCAGCAGCTGCTTTTACTAGAGGAGTCTGCCTTCAGGTTATCCCGAGCAGAGGTTAGACTCACACCAACCTTTAAAAGCGCGGGGTTGACTCGCTCCTCCACCCGACTGTGATTTCTCCGGTAATTGCCCCCGGTTGGTGGGTGAGTCGGCTGAGCGTTGACCTCTCAGGTGCGGGGCCAACAGGCGGTATCGGTTTGCATTCAGAGGGCGCTTAACAAGATGGGCTGCACGTTTATCATGCAAATAAGCAGCTCTCTAGCAGGTGTCAGCGCACACTCGCATGAGTGCGCACGCACACGTGCATGCGCGCGAGCAGAGGCTTTAACAGCACTGCAGTCATTATCGCATTACAAATGTAACCACAGACACACAAGGCTGACATATGCAGCTGTGCCTCATAATGACCAATGACCCAAAAACAATACTCAATGATTAAAAAATACATTAAAATCACACTGAGCACAACTGTAAACCAAAACATCATTTTATTGTAAACATTTTGCACATTATAAGCATGTGGCTGTATTTTTAGATGTAGCATACATATGTGCACTCATAGCCAAGAGGCTTTGGGAAGCATTTTCATTTTTTTCATATATGTTTAGATTTTCAAATACAGATCCCGAATGTTTAAGAGTCTAAATCTTTTATTATTATATAATTAAAGATAATACTGTCTGGCTTTATTAAGTGAAACATGCAGAATCGCTGCCTACAGATATAACACTCCCCACAAGCTTTATGTTGCTGCTGATAAATTATGACAACTTTTACATTTAGGTTAACTGCATCTGTAGATCGCTTCAGTCCTTCCTCAGTCCTTCAGTTTGTCGCCACCTCTTTGATTCAAATGTATCTGCTGCCACCTTGTGGTTTATTTGTGCCACTGTCGTTTTTGGGAGTAGCACAAATGACAGTTGCACACATTTTGTTTCATACGCTGCAACTTCAGTTGTCTGGATTATATTGTTTAGATGGGAAATGAATTCTTATATAGTCTTTGTCTGCTCCACTTCAGCACTAAGACCACTTTATACAACATGTTCCATTTGCTGCTTAACACCGAGAAGACCAAGGAGCTCATCGTGGACTACAGGAGGAATGCTGACCCACATCCACCCATCCACATTAAGGGGACGGCTGTGGAGCGTGTGAGCAGCTTCAAGTTCCTGGGAGTCCACATCTCCGAGGATCTCACCTGGACGACCAACTGCTCCAAGCTGGTCAAGAAGGCTCACCAGCGCCTCTTCTTCTTGAGGACTCTGAGGAAGAACCACCTGTCCTCAGACATCCTGGTGAACTTCTATCGCTGCACCATCGAGAGCATCCTGACCAACTGTATAACAGTCTGGTACGGGAACTGCTCTGCCTCGGACCGGAAGGCGTTGCAGAGGGTCGTGAAAACTGCCCAGCGCATCGCCGGAGCACCACTTCCTGCCATAAAAGACATCTACAGGAAGCGGTGTCTGAAAAGGGCTGGGAAAATCATCAAAGACCCCAGTCACCCATCACATGGACTCTTCACCCTCCTGCCCTCTGGGAGGCGCCACAGGAGCCTCCGGACTACGACCACCAGGTACCAGAACAGCTTCTTCCCCACAGCTGTCAGACTCCTGAACTCTGCCTCCTGACATCTGACCCACGTTAAACTCATGGACTGAACATACACACACACACACAATGGACAACTGTACCCTCAAACACAATAATAACATGGACTGAACCACCACTCACAACCACTAGCACTTTATATAGCCTCTGTAGAAACTATCTACACCCTCACTTATCTTAACTGCACTACTGTATAGCTCTGTGTAAATAATCATTCTGTACATTCGATAATTTTTAATCCTACAACTGTTTACAACTTGCATAGTTCCCATTTCTGTATAGCTGTATATCCCAGATTCTGTAAAGTTATTTATTTCATATTCTGTATAGTTTTTCATATTTATATCCTGTTCATATCCTGTACATAGCTTGTACTCACTACAGCCTGTACATACTTATAGTTATAGAATATTCACAACATACTTCATACCGTGTACATTATAACATACCATAATAGACCCATTTCTGTAATATACTCACATATCTATATTATTGCTAATATATATTGTAATATATCTATATCACTAAAGCACTTCTGGATGGATGCAAACTGCATTTCGTTGCCCTGTACCTGTGCATGTGCAATGACAATAAAGTTGAATTCTATTCTATTCTATTCTATTCATTTAGCCCAAAAAATCATACAAATACCTTCTACACTCAAACAAATGAAATTGGATGGTTGTTACATGTACAAGATCCAAACTTGTAATTTGAACTAAATAATTTCACGTTTCTATGGTGAACGTAATTGAATCATGTAGCATCTACATGAAATTCAGCAACTTAATTTGTTCTTGTTGAGATGACATGATACAATCTAGTAAGAGTGGTTCATTACCTGGACTCACGACATTCACAAGATCACATTAGATGTCAAACTTGCAGAAAGTTCTGCATCAACCCTTGTAATCATAGCTTTCCTAGCTTTGTTGAGCCTGGATTGACAGCTTGGTGGCGTGATGGTTAGTACTGTTGCCTCCCAGCAAGAAGAGCCTGGCTTCAAATCCACAATCTGGCTGGTTTGTGTGTAATTAGAGTTAGGTTTTGGTGATTCTAAATTACCCATGAATGTAAGTGCAAATGGTTCTTTGTCTCTATGAAATCATCAACCCCATAGCGGTTCATTAAGCAAGACTAGCAGTAATTGCCTTGATTAACAAAGTAGTTGTTCCAACAACAAGATTTCATTGTGTTTTCCTAAAGTTTTTAACTTGTGTAGAATGAATTAAAACAAATTTCACTCTACATACTTAAATCAGTCACTTCAAGTCAATGCAAGTATACTACGGTGATCCAACGTAATCTGATTACATTAAACCACCAAATGCCAAATGTGTTGGTTTGACATGATCAAAAATGGGTTATTGTACTTTGTTAAATCACATGGAAAAAGGTGCCATGATTAAATTGTGTTCATCCAAAGACAGATTTTTTTGAGCGTATCTAACAAGAACACAGTCACATGCCAGCGAATGCATCAGGAGCAACATAAGGTTCAATATTTGTCTCATTAGTAGATGTCCTGTTCTGTAATCCACAGCCACCCCAAACAATTTAGCTCATATATTTCTGCACTCGTAGCCAAAAAAGCTTTCATTTTTATATTCAGATTTTGTGCAATCTATGGAAAAGTTTCAAAGAGTTATTTTGAAATAAGTCAAATTTATCTATAAAATAAGGTATTTACAGTGTGGCCCATGCTTTTTCATAAAAACATCCTCGAAGACCAACTTCTTCCACTATACCAGGAGCTTTTTGGTGAGCTGAGAATCCATCTTCACTATATCATAGAAATTATACTGAACTCATGAAATCATAAAAACATAGAAAAATTAGGCTGTAACTGGAACAACAACAACAAAAAGTTGTTTTTAATACTTTCACAAAAAACTCTGCTGATCGCACAAAAAATAATAAAAAGTCAGCTCGAGAAAGCAGAACTGGGAGGGATTCGTAAAAACATGTTTTGCTTACAAATGAACTTCTTTATTTTTTTTTCTAGCAATGGCAGACACGTGAGACTGTGTGTAAGTGAAGTTATTATAAGTCAACATTACACCAAATCGTTTTGAAACAGCTGAATGTTTAGTTGCAATTAGGGACCCTCCACCTTTTCACAACATTCACTGTGCTTGACATTATGACATGCAGAAAATAAAACTGCTGCAGTATATGAAACGGTGTTGCAGCCTCACATTAGATTAAGGAAGTGGACCACAGCTTTCATTGCATTCTCCATTTTTTATCACATACAGTGCTGTGAAAAAGGATTCAGCCCCCTTCCCATTTTTATTTATTTTTGCAAATTTGTCACACGTATTTCAGATCATCAATCAAAATTTAATATTAGTCAAAGGCAACCAGGATAAATACAGCATGCAGTTTTTAATGTATTTATGAGAAAAAGGTTTTCCAAACTTACCTGGCATTATGTGAAAAAGTCATTTTTCTAAGCCTAATAATTAGTTGTGCCACTGGTTACTGCAGCAAGCACCACATTCAAGCATTAGTGATAACTGACAATGAGTCTTTCACATCTCTGTGGAGGAATTTTGGCCCACAGTATTTTTTTTACTTTAGCCACACTGGAGGCTTTACAAGCACAAATCGCCTGTTTAGAGGTTTGCTTGGTAGCTGCATAACCCAAGTGTGCTTGAACTTCAGGGCACGAACTGATGGCTGGACAGTTGTCCTTCAGGATTTTGTGTTAGAGATCAAAATTCATGGTTCAATCAATTACAGCAAGTCGTCTATGTCCTGATCCTGAAGCAGCAAAAAAGCCCCAGACCATCACACTAACACCACCATGTTTGACTCTTGCTTTGATCAGTCGATAGAATATTTTTCCAAGCTTTTGTTTCCTTTCTGGTCAGCAGTGATTTTTCTCCTTGGAACTATGGATGCCATTTCTGCCCAGTCTCTTTCTTACTGTTGAACCATGAACTCTGATTTTAACTGATTGAAGTGAAGCCAACACTTAGATTATGTTATGGGCTCTTTTGTGACCTCCTGTATGAGTCATCAATTAGTAGATTCGGATAGCAGTTTTCCCTCAATAAATAAAAATTGCCATTTTAAAACTGTATTTTCTATTTATTTGTTTGATGATCTGAACCCTGTGCTGAATATGTGAAAAGAGGAAAGAAATCGGGAAGGGGCAAATATTTTTTCACAGCACTGCATAGGAAACAAAAGAGTAAATATTGGTCGGCTGGCTAACACAGGAAGGAAACAGATTGTACTTTCTAACCGTTGCCTTCAGCATAAACATAGAAACAGCAAAACTCTGTGATTGGCCTATTTTAACACACAATTAAACAACTGTGCAAACTCTTGGGCCGCCTGATGTGATTAAAGTTAGTGAACCAAAACTTTTTCCCAGGACAAGAATGCAAAAACAAATGTAAACTCTTTCAAATGCATTCAGTTTCCAAGAAACGTGGACATTTTCACCACTAATTCAAATGACTGAAATCCTGCTTTTAAAAGAGATTAAACTATTTTTTTTATCAGTATACAAAAGTGACATATATGACAGATGTCTCTGGCAATTTCGGCAGGTGGAGTTCAGGGAAAGGCAGCGCACCACTGCTGTCTATGTGTGTCTTTACTGTGTATGCTTTAACCACTGCTCCCCCCTCCAGCACTGATTTGTGGATGATTCCCAGTCTGGCTTGTTCATAATACTCTGCTCCGAGCTCCCTGCCCAGGAAGATGTCTTGGACCTGTGCTGGAGACAGACTTAAATAATCTCTCCTTAAGTCCAGATTTGTGTCTATTTCTGTGTTGTACCTATTTGTGTCTAAGTCAGCATTGTTTTCTCTGTCTGGGTCTCCAGTCTTGGCTCTGTTCAAATCTGGATAGGGATAAAATGGCTTCTGTGGCAGGTTGACCACCGTCAGCCTCTCCAGGTGGTGCACGGCAAAATATCCCTCCGGATTAAAAGGAGGCATCCCACTGGATCCGCAATAGATCAGTGTGAGGTGCCTCACCTCTGAGTTGTTGAGCAGACGTGCTGCATTTGACGGTGACGTGAACCAAACGGTTAAGCGTCTCATCTGGAAAACAGGAGACAAGTGCGACTGCAGGCGGTGCAGTGTGGAGAGCTGGATGTCCTTGCATACGCAATCTGTAAGCGATGAGATGCTGCAGGGTTGTGGGTCCTGGCTGCAGGAGTAGTACAAAAAGCTGTTGCGGGTTACATAAGCCAGGTGCAAGTCTGATCGCTGCAGAGCCACCGAAACACACAGCAGCACACAGAGGAAAGGGGCAGGGGGGCTGAAAGCAGCCATCACTGCTGAAGAAGAGTCTCGAGCATCTTCATCAGTCCTGCATTTAAACACAACATTACATTATTATCAGCAAATCGCACTTATTGTTGCAGTCTTAGTAAATTCTGACCATGATTATCAAGGTGAACAATGAATGAACAATTAGAAAGAAAGGCTACTATTCTCTGAACAGACAGTCGGTCTGTTCAGTTTTTTTTTAATTAGTTTTTTATTGTTTTTTACAGTTCAATTCAATTCAATTTATGTAAATAGCCCTCTTCACAGGATAAAAACCACAAAAGAAAATCAAACATACAGCACAAATCTAATTAAAAGACAATCTAAATAAATGAGTCTTAAGCTGCTTTTTGAAAGAATAAATACAATCAAGGCAACGTAGTGATGGAGGGAGCCACCGCTCTAAAAGATCTATCACCTCCGGGCTTAAAACGTGTTCGTGGGACTACCAGCAGCCTTTGATTAGATGATCTCAGGCTGCGAGAAGGAGCGTGGGGTTCTAAAAGATCAGAAATGTAGGCAGGGGGATCACAATTCAAAGCTTTAAAAGTCAGTACCAAGATTTTAAAATGTATTCTAAAATGCACTGGAAGCCAGTGTAATGAACGTAACACTGGTGTAATGTGCTCTCTTTTTCGTGTCTTAGTTATTATATTTCTATGCACCATAATATAGAAGTTTAAGTATAAATGCTCAGTTTCCAGAGTGGATGATAACATTATGGGAATGATCATATAATAAAATAGTACAGCACTTAAGAAGAAACATCCATTTCAGTGGTAAAAGCTTTAGGGCTGACTGTAAGGCAGACAGGAGTGGGACCAAAATGCAGACTTGAGAAATCGAGAAATAAGCTAAAAGCAGCTTTGTTGCTAAACTCATGGGAACAAAACAACAAACAAAAAACTGAGAAGGCAGGAACGAGGAACTTACAAATTAGGCACTATGGAAGAAATACAAAATGCATGGGACACAACATGAGGAAGATTGCAACAAAGAACACAAGTTTAAATAGACAAGAGAAGAGGAAGGCAGAGGCGAGATGCCTGAAGAAAAAACACACAGCTGAACTAATTCTAGCCAATGAGACAAAGGGAAGCAAAACTGTACCAAGCACACACAAGACAATCAAAACTCAACCAGAAGGAACAGAAGGAACAGAAACACAGACAGGAAGGAAACCAAACACAGAGACAAGACAGACTTCACACAGGCAAGACTGGGCACAAAATGAAACATCACCTAATGAGGAATAAAGGACTACAACAGAACCCAAGTGCGTTTCATCTTGAGATTAGACGGATGGCCGGACATTTTCCAAGTCTTGAGGCAGCAAAACAGCCCCAAGTCATCACACTGCTTTGTTAATTTTAACAAAATGGGATGCACACCATCAAAAAGTTTGTGGATCCAAAAAACTTTTGCCTTGTCAGTCCGTAGAATATTTCACTCTTCGCACAGGGCCATGTAGGTTTAGATCTAATATCCCCCTAATTAAAAAAAAAAAAAAAAAACTTTAAAACTGCTTTTTATTTTACCTGTGTTATCTTTGTCTAATATTTAAATTTGTTTGATGATCTGAAACATTTAAATGTGACAAACATACAAGAAAAATTCAGGAAGGGGGCAAACACTTTTTCACACCACTGTAACTCACAACCCTGGGTCACAACATTGGGACCATGCCAGAAAACAAACAGATAAAGTTGTATTGACTGTGTGAGCTTGAAACAGGGAGACATCAGTCTGAACATATTTTATTAATGACTTTCAATGTTCTTATTTTTTTCTCTTTTTTGTTTGCAGTTTTAGTTCGTTTTTATAGTTTGATTTATTCAGTCACTGAAAATAACAAATAGCGAACTGAGTTTGTCATTACTAGAGTAATAGATCCTGAACAAGAATTTAAAATAAATAAATAAATAAATAAAGTAAAAACAGTACACACACGCACACACACACACACACAGGAAAGGTTTGAATTCAAAGCTTTCTAGCAGACACGGTTGACAGGCACGGATGTGATTGCACACAATGCCATTCCTAAATCGAATCAAGCACAAAGTCCTGATGCCAAACGCTAACCCTTTACAGTTTTTCCTGATTGCTTAAGCACATTTTTTGTAACTATTGGCTAATTTTGCAAAACTCTTCACACAAATAAGAAAACCTGTCACCCAATAATCAAAACATTGTAGTTCTCTTGCAAAAGCAAACACAGCTAGATTAACTCTTCACACCTTCGTAAAAATGGTGTTTCCGTATCAAACAGTACACACAAGCCATCATCTCCTAAGCACACAATGCGCCAACTGCACACTGATGGTATGAATACAAAACACATCTGGCCTTTGCTTTCTCTGTGCACAAGGTAGGCTATGTCAGTTTGAGCTCATACTTCTGTCATAGATCCATAAGCATAGAGGGATCCAAACTTCAAGTACATCAAAACAAACACAAGTGTTTATTTCCAAGTATAGGATTATTTGCAATCGCCATAATGACTATATGGGTTACTTGGTCTGCAGTGAACATGCTTCCTCTGCCCCCAGCATCTGGTCATCTAGCAATTCTGTAAAGTAACAATTTCAGTATTTTTACATCAATGGTATTGGTGTGTTTCTCATTGGCATACGGCAGTGCTACAAATCTTTGTGCGAAGTGACTGTACTAACCGATTCTCATTTCAAGATGTCCTTATGGTGCTTGCTACAGTGTAGCGGCTCGAGTTAGGCTGGACCCGTTGGCCAGCTACCCTCAGGGTCATTCCACGGTTGATTACATGGTCCACTATTGTAGCTCTGATGTCATCAGCAATTCTATTTCTTACTCTTCCTACCCTTCCTCTCCCCCCTCCTCATCTTCCTCTCCCCCCTCCTCGTCTTCCTCTTGCTCCTCCTTGTCCTTGTCGTCCTCTTCATCCTACTTCTTCACCTCCACGTCCTCTTCCTCGGCCTCCTCTACTTCTCACTCTTTCTGCTCCCTCCATTGTACTCCGCACACACAGCTTACCTGTATTATAGTGCTTAGGCTGATTGCAAAGTGAACTAATTATCTAAAAAAGTTTTCACATGTGAAAGTGTGCCAGACAGTTGGCAAATTAGTGTTAATGATAGCCATACATGTGTATACTTTTGCTAGGAGTGTGTTGGAAATTTGGTAATTGAGTGTTGTGCAGTGAATTGTGCCTACAGTTTTGCAAAGTGTGTGTTACAAAATTGCAAACTGAGTGCAAAGCAGTTTTTGTGCTTTTAGTTTTGCAAACTCAGTGAGTGGTTTTGCTATAAGTCTGAATAGTTTTAGAGATTGTGCTACAGGAATCACAGTTAGGGTTTAAGCATTCAGAAAAAACTGTAAGTAAAGGATATCAGTTGGCTGCCTGTTATCATGAAATCTTATATTAATAACGTGACAGCTGGGATACACTTCATTCTATCTAGCCCACATGAACTGGATAAGTGAAAGAAAATAGATGGATGGATACACTGATGAAAGAAGGGTAGTTATTAATTTTGCATGTTATTGTTGTAATAACTTTGTTTTTGTTTTTACTTGCCTTATTCGCCTGCGTCTTGTTTCATGCTGTGTAGTTTAGGTAAAAGACACCTCAGCCCTGTTGTTTACCTTAAATATTTCAATGCCATATAATGACCAAAATGATATGCCAAAAGCTGAACATCGGAGACATATTGATACAGAGATATAGATATGTAGTCATTATCAACTCGAGAAATATCTTGTAAATTTACACAAGAAACTCATAAAAAAACGTCATAAAAATGGTAACAGAAAACCTCAAAATAATCACAAAATCCAAAAATAAACAGAAGCATAGAAATCCGAGGACTATGACACACACGATGATATTGCACTGAAAGCTTTTGTTGTAAATATACAGTTGTGGTTACAAGTTTACAAACATGCTTGCCTGTTGGTACAATGTTCTTAGGTGGGCATAAGTGTCATAGTAATTTGGGGCTTTTAAAGCTTTATTAGAATAGTTTTTTTATCGAGGGAGGAGAAATCCAATGATATTTTTGATTTTCTCCAATCCACACAGGGTCAAAAGTATACATAAAGGCTCAAATATATGCATACATTCATTTAAGTCTCTTGATTCGTGTTGCTGATCTACAATGTATTGTAACAAGACAGCATCATGGCCTGTTCTCATTAGCGATTATAATTGACTACAGCTGGTGGTTTCTTGTTGTTAGCATAAAAAGGAGAAATTATTAGAGTAACTGTTGAATTGACCAGTTCCAACTTGTGTAAATCTACAATTACTGTATATTTCCAATTTGTGTGCCTTTTGTCACAATGATAACAGATGTTTGGAGGAGTAAAGGTGAGGCTTTCAAACCTAAGAACACTGTCCCAGCAGTCAAGCATGGTGGTGGTAGCATCATGCTCAGGGGCTATTTTGCTTCCAGCAGTACTGGTACATTGCACAAAGTGGATAGAACAAGAAGGAGGAGGGGGACTACTTCTAAATTCTTCAACTTCACCTCAAATCAGCAGCTAGATGGACATAATCGGGTCTTCCACTAGAAACACATCCAAATTAAATAAAGCAGGCTAATGTTAAGCTTCTAGGATTTCCTTCTCAGCCTTGAGCTCAACCCAATTGAAAATTAGTGGACTATGCTTTAAAGCTAGGCACATGCCAAGAAACCAACCAATTTAACTTAACTCCATCGCAATCTGCTGATTATGTAGAGTAGAGGGAAAGACCCAAGATGCAAATACTGTACACAGGTATGATTGAACAAAAATGAGTCATTTAATTAGGCTGTTGAAAATATCCATAAAATATCCATAAAGCAAAAAATAAAATCCAAAAGGTGAAAAGCAGGCTATTGCCAGAGGCACAATGAACACTGAGCATGGAAACAGGGAGGGCAATCGTGAAAGTGAATACAGCTGTGGAAAACAAGACACACCTGAACTAATCACAGAGGCCAAGAAAATGAGAGAAAAGTAAAATCTAATATAGTTGTGACTTAAACATAATCTATATTTTTTAAAAAGCTCTTTCAGTTCAGGTCCGCTTTCATAAATGACTAAATAAAATGGACTGAGGTCACTCTGTACGTTTAATGCATTAAATATTTACTTACCAACACATGAAGAGAGGCGATATGGACGATATCTACAGATGGTTTGAATTAGGACCCACACACGCACACACTCACACCCACTCATACACATGTGTGATGGGTGTGCTCTTTTTGAACCCCAGTTAAGGATATATTGCTTGGCACAGAAAGCCCACATTGAATTTCACATGGACAAACACACTTAGAAAATTACAGCTGTGCTTTGAGATTCCAGAGAAAACACTGTTTTGAAATCGTGGTTTCTATGACCGTCGGTAGATTTTCTGGTTTGGCAATACAATCAGTGCAGAAACATGACTTTCAGCCTCATTTTGAAGTCCGGATGAAGCTGACCGCTACATTCTTTCTTTGGGTTACATTAAACAAAAGACAATCTAACTTCAAATAGTCTTATAGTGTTGTTGTTGTTGTACTTACACTTATTCACCAATGGATGAGATTTACATAAAATCTCAGGGTTCATTGCCGTTTTGTATTTTTCTTTCTTTGTAACATAATATTTTTGGAGACTGCAGAATTGGATACATAAGAAAACTGTGTGACTTTACACACATACACTCAAAATGTGATAAAATGTGATTACAGCTGTGCAATGTGCACTTGGCGTACGTGCATTACTGTAGGTATCTGCAGACAGCCAACTGGGAAAGTTGCTGTTACCAACTGAAATACAGCCTCCACCTAATAAATACAACTTTGAATGTCTGTTTCTTGTCTTTCTGGTAAGCTAACCTTGAAAGCTGCTCCCTGTGGTTTTATATTTACCAGACAGAAATTAGGCTTCTTTTCTCTGCAAGAAAGCAAACATTTCCACCAAGTGCAATGGTTGTCATAAGAGCTGGGATATTGCATTAAATGTCTTAAAGGAACATAAAGCGAGAGAGAAATCCTATTTAATTTTGCATTTACAGAAGAAACTTGTTGGCTCTGTGCTTGCAAATTCTAGAAGTGGAGAGTAATGATTACCAGCTTTTAATAATTATTTATTTTGACATTCAAACAGACATTGGCCTTAAGGGTGAGTGTTTTCCTTTTGTTCAGACTAATTCTGCTTCAGGATTGGAGCAAAGTGGTGCCGACAGGTGGCCACGGCCAACACGGACTAAAGTCTGCCCACCCTACACAGGGTAAAGTGTGTCAAGATATACAGCGAGATTCTGGGCTGCTCCAGATGAAATATGACCAACAATGAAAGAATTAGACATGAGGTTCAAAGTTGGCCTTTCTAACAGTGTTGTTTTCAAAGATTACCTGGGAAAAAGTGTTAGAAATTTAAAATGACCATCTCACAATGTAACCAACCACTAAAAATGTCGAGGGGGGTAATCAACTTGATATGAAAAGTCCAAAGCAAACTCAAAAGGGAATGGAAAATAAATGCTTGGGTTTGAAATAAAAAGGTTTCCCCCAGCAGCTGTTATGACTGAGTCAAAGGGTATATAGCACGACAACAAACAGAGGAGGGATAGGATCCATGCTTGACAGAGCATGTATTAGCATGTTACAGTCTGCAGCCATCAAAACCAACAACATATAAAGAACAACTATTTACACAAATAAAAATCAAATGAACACAAAATCACCGACACCCATCCTATTCCCAAGGAAAACTAACAAAAACAAAATGTTGACCATTTCCTGTTCCAAAAGGAGAAGGAAAAACAAATACTTGTTCTGCTCATGTTTGTTAAAGCTGTGTCACGCAGAGTGGCTTATAAGGCTGCAAAAATCTCAATATATCATAAATCTATGAGTCCCAAATGCAGAAACGCTTAGGGAGGCAAAGGTGAACAGAAGACAAGTTGTTTATTGCCCGATGTAGAAAGTCCAGCAAAACACAAAGTCCAAAGGAGTCAGTGTAAAAAAACCAGAACAAATGAAAACCTAAAACTAGAGAAATAAACACAAAATACAAAATGAAATAAACAGGCAGGAAACCACACAGGAAACAGAAATAGATGATTTGACAGATGGGTAACAGAAGACTCGTGGAGTAAATCACAGGCGAGGAGATGAAGGAAGCAAAACTAAAAGCAAAATGCAAGGAGCACTGACTCTCAAAATAACACAGGAAGCGTTATAACTATAAGGGGAAGACACATAGACATGAATGAACTGCATACAAAGAACTAGACATAAGACGGTGAAACGCTAAGAGAAGAAGTGATCTGTATAACAACTGAGACAAAGGAGCAGAACTAAATACACTAGAGAATATAAATATAAAGATTAAACAAACCACGGATCACAAGGAATAAAATAAGCAGTCGAATGACCCAGAACCACAACACAGCCATCGTTACATTAGGATTTATAGCTAGTAACTGCCATTTTTCTACAGGAGCTTTTCATAATTGAAATTGTAAATATCTGATGAGTTGTAGCAACAGTTAAGAAAAGTTATAATCCTAGCAGTTTTTAAAAAAATCATTTGAGACAAAGTTACATAAAGAAAATTTGTTTCTGAGTCCACATGTTGTACTTCTCCACAGTAGTCACGTCTGAATGTGATGAATGATGAAAAGCTGGTCACTGAAACGTGGACGATGTCACCATCCTGGGTCTTTTGACCCCTTGTTTTGAGTTCATATATACATTGATGTTCATGGTTTATGTTTGAGTTTAAGTTTCTTAGGTTCTCTAAGTTCATTCCTTTATGCCTAGGTTGCCGTTACTATTCATGGTTTATTAGATTCCCCTTGTGTCTTCAGCCCCTGTGTTTAAGACTGTGACAGAAAATCTGGCTGACAGCAGTTTGCTGAGCTCATTTAGTGATAATACATTTAATCACACGTGCTTGGCATATCTTACTGAGGAATAGTCGGAGCTACCAAATAAATCATCAGAAGACACTACACAGTAGTTTACAAATTGAGCATTTAGTTAGACTTGGTATAGAAAAGTTTAAAGTGCTTGCCAAGTATGGCTTGTTTGGAATCATTGCCAGGAGAAAGCTTCTTTTCTCTTTGCAAAGTTGCATCTCATTAAATTGGAGGACTTAGGAAACAGTGTCCTTTTGACAAGATAGTGATGTTTGGTCATAATGCACAGCACTATGTTCAGTGAAAAACAAACAGAGCACATCAGCGCTATCACCATCAACTCTTTTGTATAGCAAAGTATTCCGGGGTCAAAGGTGAATCCATCTGTAGCAAAGCTAAAGCTTGGCTGAAACTGGGTGATGCAACAAGTCAGTGATCCCACGCACAGCAGAATGGCTTAAAAAGAAAAGGATCACGGTGTTGTACTTGGTGTTTCCCAAGACACAGAGGTTTGTGTAAACCTTTCTTTTCACGTGACTATATTTGGGATGGAACACTGTCTTCCTTTCTCTTCCCCATATTTGAAAAACATGAATCGCTGTCCAGCAAGAGTCTGTTAATGCAGTGATTCACTGATAAAATTCAAACATCAGGCTGTATTCTTTGGGTCGGAGTTTAATTTTAATTTCTGTCCTGTTTAACAGCCTAAGTTTAATCTCTGTGAAATCCGTGTTTGTTCAGCAGTCTCAGAAGAAAGACTTTCAGGGGTTCGCAGTAAAGTGTGAAGAGACACAAAACAGTGAATTAAAGGCACTCTCGATTGATAATCCAGCATCATGAGCATATTTGTTTCACCAAAAAGATTTGTGAGAATATTTCTGTTACATAACGCACACTACCAGGAATGCATAAGCTATGTAATGTAATATGAGAATGCACATAGGGCTCGGCTTTCTGATCCTTACATAGCGTTAACAACAGGACCCAAAAATACACATTTGACAGCTGTTAGTGTACACTAAATCCTCTTCAGCGTTAGTAAGCATAGAGAAAGTTTTTCATGGTTTTCTGCTGTGTAACTTACCCCAAAATGCTGCTGAGGACCAGATATGCGAATGCGTCAGAGTGAGGCTGGAATTGGGAGGGAAAGTCAAACATCCAGCTGACGTCAAGATGTGGGAAGTATCCCACTTAGGAAGCTGTAACTCACATCTGGAAGAGACTGAGTTCAGCCTTAAGTGCAATACAATAAAGTTCTGTCTGCTCTGAATATAAGTGACCCATGAAGAATCCTATTGTTTACTTTTTTATATATACTTTTTTGTCATCACTGCATTAAAGTTTCTGGATTTAAAACATATTTCGTTAATAAGCTATATAATGTGACGGCTCCATAAATGGCTTTTTATTTATTTTTGTCTGCCAGTAAATATAACACATAATGGCTGTGAGGAGGGTTTTCTTTGGCTTGACACATGGGGGAAAACGGGTGATTTCCCGTTAAAGACATGGAAGGGATCCAAAGTTTGCTGCTTTCAAGTGCTATCGGAAATCCCAGAATTGGACTTGATCTCGATGGAACAACCTAAAATTTAATGTCTTGAAGTTCAAGAGAGAAAAGCTACACTCAAGTTATTTTCAGTGAATTTCTTCATTTTTTTAAGTTATTTTATACTTCTGATTTTTGAAAAATGTCTTTAGAAGAAAAATGCTTTTTTTTTTTTTTGTCTGCCACTAAGAATTGCATCTTGACTGATGATGGTGATGATCTGTAAACAGACAGCATTTGGAAAAGCATACTGATTTGCTAGCTTTTTCTCTACTTAATTTAAGTTTGCAGCATCTTTACATTGTGCTTTTTCAAATTTGATGAGGGAGGCAAATACGACTTAAATAGCTACTGGCAACCACCACATCGAGCTGGAAAGGATGTGCATGAGGTCAGGACAAATAGAAATGGAAATGTGCTTACAAGTGAAGAGAGTCAGCTGAAAAAGTAAAAGGATTACTTAGCTTTGAATGATGAAAACAATGCCAAGAGAGGAAGCCACTGCATGAGGAAGTCAGAAGTGGCAGAGAAGTATGTGGGGGTGGTGTTGGACATGTATGTGGACATAAGGTGTGTGGTAGAAGTGACATATGGGTTTAATGTGGGGTTGATAAAAGCCTGCTATGGTGTATGGTTTGGAGATGGTGGCACTGAACTTCAATAAACTCTGTTTATTAGATATTTTCACTGGAAGAAACTGATTTGTTGTGAGAACTGTTAGCAGTTCACCGGTAATTACAGTTTTTTCTGAATGCTTAAACCCTAACTGTGATTCCTGTAGCACAATCTCTAAAACTATTCAGACTTATAGCAAAACCACTCACTGAGTTTGCAAAACTAAAAGCACAAAAACTGCTTTGCACTCAGTTTGCAATTTTGTAACACACACTTTGCAAAACTGTAGGCACAATTCACTGCACAACACTCAATTACCAAATTTCCAACACACTCCTAGCAAAAGTATACACATGTATGGCTATCATTAACACTAATTTGCCAACTGTCTGGCACACTTTCACATGTGAAAACTTTTTTAGATAATTAGTTCACTTTGCAATCAGCCTAAGCACTATAATACAGGTAAGCTGTGTGTGCGGAGTACAATGGAGGGAGCAGAAAGAGTGAGAAGTAGAGGAGGCCGAGGAAGAGGACGTGGAGGTGAAGAAGTAGGATGAAGAGGACGACAAGGACAAGGAGGAGCAAGAGGAAGACGAGGAGGAGGGAGAGGAAGATGAGGAGGGGGGAGAGGAAGGGTAGGAAGAGTAAGAAATAGAATTGCTGATGACATCAGAGCTACAATAGTGGACCATGTAATCAACCGTGGAATGACCCTGAGGGTAGCTGGCCAACGGGTCCAGCCTAACTCGAGCCGCTACACTGTAGCAAGCACCATAAGGACATCTTGAAATGAGAATAGGTTAGTACAGTCACTTTGCACAAAGATTTGTAGCACTGCCATATGCCAATGAGAAACACACCAATACCATTGATGTAAAAATACTGAAATTGTTACTTTACAGAATTGCTAGATGACCAGATGCTGGGGGCAGAGGAAGCATGTTCACTGCAGACCAAGTAACCCATATAGTCATTATGGCGATTGCAAATAATCCTATACTTGGAAATAAACACTTGTGTTTGTTTTGATGTACTTGAAGTTTGGATCCCTCTATGCTTATGGATCTATGACAGAAGTATGAGCTCAAACTGACATAGCCTACCTTGTGCACAGAGAAAGCAAAGGCCAGATGTGTTTTGTATTCATACCATCAGTGTGCAGTTGGCGCATTGTGTGCTTAGTAGATGATGGCTTGTGTGTACTGTTTGATACGGAAACACCATTTTTACGAAGGTGTGAAGAGTTAATCTAGCTGTGTTTGCTTTTGCAAGAGAACTACAATGTTTTGATTATTGGGTGACAGGTTTTCTTATTTGTGTGAAGAGTTTTGCAAAATTAGCCAATAGTTACAAAAAATGTGCTTAAGCAATCAGGAAAAACTGTAACGTATTTTCTGTACAGCACTTTGGTCCTGTGCTGGGTATTTTAAAGTACTCTATAAATAACATTGGATTGGATATATATATATATATATATATATATATATATATATATATACATACATACACTCGACAAATGTACTACATAATCATATATACTCGTATACACTGTATACCAACAATGTGTTTATATAATGGAATCACCATGTTAAGCATTTAACCTACATATTCAAACTATAAGAGCCATATATTTGAGTCAAGTATTATCCACATTTAAATGATAAGTCTGCACCACTAGTTGTATGAGTACCTGTTGATCCACACCGCTTGTTTTGAGATTTAATAATTAGGATTAATATGTAACTTTTGATCATGTTATGGGCTACTGTGACAAGTCAAGACATAGGGTTAGTCGAAATTGGCCCATCTAAAGATGCACCTTTCTGCATATGTGTGTACCCACAAGAAGCAGTAGTGTTATTAAAAACAATCATATCTGTAAGGTCAGGTCCAAACAATATCCAGAGGACAAGTGATGGTGGGAGAGGAAAAGACTATACACCGCACTGACAAGAAAGCAGACAATAATAGAGAGTGGTGGACAGAAGAAGAAGAAGGAGACTGATTGATTTCAAACATGTAAATAAAATGAAAGTACACTGTAAACAAGAAAAACGTTGCTTTTGACCTGTACCATTTTGGGCTTTAATGCAAAGCTTAGTTTATTCTACAATTTTACTCCAAATATGAATAACTTTAAAACTTTCCCTAGTTTTTAAACACTGTGTATCTTCAAAGAAACCTTTCTGACTACCTTTGGCAACAGATTGCCCCCCCCCCCCCAGAAGATGCAGGGGTTTTGATTAACTGTCATATGTATTTTCTCCAGACCTCCAGTTTAAATATAGTAACACCTCAGAAAAGTAAAGAATGAGAAGTGATTTCTGATTTATCACATGCTTTGCTTTAGACAAGACTGAGATGTATTTAGGCAGTTTGTTAGGAGTATATTTAACATGGGATTTCCTGCAAATGTTGTCAACTGTTATCACAATATTAGCTGAAGGTGTGAATTGGTGGTTTAGAAATCCCCTCACTCGCCAAGAAGACTGCATGCCACACATATACCAATTTTTTCACTAAGAGCTATTTGTGAGTTGCCTTGTTAGTGCAAAAATGACTATTTTATGTTTTTCAAATTATATTCAACAAATTGTATCTTTTTGTGGAAGGCTGCTAGTAACAAAGTCCCAAAAGATATGATTTTAAATGGCTTTTTGCTAAATCGTTTGCTATGCATAGTCACACTCAAGTTCATCCCTTGTCTTTTTTATGCTCGAGGGATTTATATACCGGTGTTTAGTGGCTTAACACAAAAACAAAATTCCTGTAAAATTGGCCATGTACAAGGACTAGACTGAAAATGCACGAAAAAGCAGTCCAAAACATCAGCTTTTACTGCATGCAATATTACTTAATAATTACATTCAATATATTTACGTTTACTTGTTTTCAGTGAAAAGGTGTGGCCTAGACGTCATAACAACCACTGTAATTTCCACCCACTGCTGGACTGAAAGAAAAACACAATTTGGGAGTTTAAAAAAAATCCTGAAAAAAAAACCCTTCTCGAGATGAAAATACATTTAAATAAGTTCCTTAAAACAACACATAAAAAAACAAAGCAACGTGAAATGAAAGTGGAAACAGATGAGCTACTTAGCCAGTCTTAGTCACGCGTTTTTGTGGGTTTCTCGCTACGCTAAGTTGCTTCCTCTCTCACAAGAAACGACAGTCCGTGAAGGGACCATGACACCGGAGCCGCAGACAAGCGCAGTAGTCCTGGTTTTCCTCCCACTTATTCCACAGTGAAGCTGTTGTTGGTTAAAGCGTTAGACGAGCTATATGTATGACTGTAGGCTGAACTGTGAGTGCTAAGTTGGAACACTGAAGAAGTTTTAATCGGGCTAATGGAGTCATTCCACGCCGTTTTTCTGTATTTTTCCTGGATGACGGTGGTAGCTTCCAGCGGTGAGTAGCTATGATAGTTGCTAACTACAGTATGTACTAAAATGGTTCGTGTGAGACTGTAAACACGTCGATATCGGAGCGTGTGAATCAAAATGATTTGTCAGGAGATATTTTCGCCGTTTGTTTTTTTCTCTCTCTGTCTGTGTTATCAGGGAAAACACGGTACATGGCTAACGGCTAACACTGTCAGGGAAAGATTACAGGAAAAAGGAGGTTCGTTCTTGTGGCTACAGAGTTTACCTTACACGTCTAACATTCAAGTGTCCAACAAGGTCCAACGTTGCCTCCACACCAGAGGGCCAGGAAAAGACCTGAGCTGGTTAAAAATATTTGGATTTTACATTTTACAAGTTATTTCATGTAGTCGTGTATTGACGGTGTTGTGAAGCTGTTGCTGGAAACAAAAAAGTGCATTTAAAGCACGATGAGCTGTTTATTTTTGCCTATATATCTTTGAATATCTCTCTTGCTTTTCCATATGTGGCCACCAGTCTTATTAGGTATACTTAAAACTAGCTGTTAGGCCTCATTGTGGGTATTAATATGAGTCTGGGTATAAACTGCACAAACTAAAACAGACACTGACATTGAATGGATTCCCTTCAGCTTTCTGGGGTTTTTCTTTATTTCCTCTTTGTAGTTTTAGGTGTTGCCCAGTCCTTTCATTGTGCAGTGTGTTTCACCACAGTTGTCCAAAATTCTTGGCAGGAAGCGATAATGAAGCCCATTATGTATTCTGCAGTATTTGTGACCATTCAGCTGTGTTGGAGTAGATGTGCATCTAAAAGCTGCAGGACAGTGGATCTCGAGGACTGGAGTTGGAGACTCTGGTTTTAAACGATCTCACCACATTAAATTTTAGGTTACGTCAAGATCTAACTTTGTTTGCTTCAAATCATAGAGGTGAGGTAATGGCAGATTGCAAAGGCACCAACCAAATGAGTATTGATCCTGTGCAGTCTGCAAAGACGATAAAACGCGCACAGACACAGACATTAATTGTAGACATCTACACCTCATTTATATGAGTGCGTGATGTTTGTTGTATGTGTGCTGCTATAAATACTCAAGGATTTAATCTTTTGTCAAAGAGTCAGCATGACCATGTCATGGTCTTTTGTTAAATGCCTTCCTGCCTGCTTTGGGTTAGGAATAAAACCCAGCTATGTTGCTGCTGAAAGAAAATAAGACCCATTAAACAATTAATTTAATTACATTTTACTTTAAAGGGCCTCGTATAAATTTGTCCCGCTCTTATCATTCATTAAAAATAATGTATTGTTGCAGCCCTGTTATCACTGAAATTGAGGACAGAATATAAACTGTTATTTTTGTGAGTATGGATCTGTTTTGTATAAATCAAGCTCAGATCTTTTGCTACCTGTGTGACAGTTCTAACAAAGGAAGCTAATTTCCCAGAAGTAGACACATCACAGAGAAATGTGACAGATGTAACCGCATTACCCTAATTGAGCATTGTGTCTTCCTTGGTTATACACTGTTTTTTTACACATGAAGTGAAAATCGTGACAGGAATTGAAATCTTTTCAGCCTTGGCTGCAGAGGAAGAAAAATCCTAACTTAACATCCATCTTTTGACTTCTGTGAAGTTAATGAAAGTAGAAATTATGTTTGCATAGACAATGCAGGGAAGGAAGCACCAATGATAATGAAGTAAGCTTCAATAGATGGCTCATCTATAATTTAAGGTTCAGTCATTATAAATAATTAATGTTGTTTTGGGCATCAAGTGGTCTCCAGCTAAATTTATTCAGAGGTCAGAGTCAAGGGTATAAAAATGTTTGCAAAACTTTAAGTGTCCCAAATGTCCAAAAATGTATTTAAATAGGACAAGTTTGGATACACCCAGACTCTTCAGCTGGGCAACAAAATGGGGACTTGGTGATGGCAAGCTACATTGTAACCACAGCCACCCTGGGTGCACTGACAGAGGCGAGGCTGCCGGACACTGGCGCCACCAGGCCCTCTAAAACCAGAAATATTTTTTTAATGCACAGAAAATGTATTTTTTTTTTCTCATCCAATACACCATTGATTAAAAAAAAAAAAGTTCCTCTTCAGTGTAAAAAGTAACTTTTCTGGTTGTGTAGCGGCAGGAAGTCATGAATGCCTTTGACGGCAATTCAGAAACATGGTTCTGATGAAAACAACTCATGACCTGAATCATATTTTAAGACTTGCAACACAATGCTTCCTGTTGCAAAAGGCAGCAATATGTATGCCCTTTTCTTCTTTTTCTTTTTCTTTTTTTTTGGACATTTCTTAAAAAAGGGGCCTGACAACAACCTCTGGCATACTTCTTCAGTCCTCTGTGACATCATCTGTGTAGACTGATGGATTATATCAAATGGCAGTCTTTGGCATTTAAAATAAATAGTGGAAGCTGTGAAGAGTGCTGAATTAGGGGTTGGTGATATATCGAATATACTCAGTGTATCGCGAGTTTTTCCATGTATCAAACGGCTTTATCGTAACCATCGAGTAGGGCTGGACGAAATGGCCTAAAATCCATATCATGGTATAATTTGAAGCATATGCGGTAACGATATATATCGTGATATATTCTTCTGTATAATGTATTTTACACACTATAAGGCACACTTAAAATCCTTACATTTTCTCAAAAATCAACAGTGTACCTTATGTATGAATTCTGGTTGTGCTTACTGACCTTGAACCGATTTTACACAGCACGCAGAAATCTGTCAAAAATGTTTTAGTGCGACTTTGGTAAGCTATGAAGCCGTACTGCTTGATGGATTGCCGGAGCATTACAGCTGCCGTAGTCAGGAGCCATGCAGAGTAATCTGGGTCCAAAACTCCGTCTGCTTCAGGTCCCAAAGTCAAATGAACACAGCAGCATCACTGAGAGTTAAAAACTGTCAAAATTCTTTCATCTTTAATAAAATGATCAGCGTTGCTGCTTTACCAGGTATAACAATTAAGTTTTAACATCCAGGCATCCATGAAAACAATTTATTAAATTCAATGGAGTTAGAAGTTAGCAGGAAGTTAGCTCGCTGGTTTCCAACTAAACATGATATAACATGTTCTGACTGAGAGATTTCTGAAAAAAGTAAAACATACAGCTCTGCTATCACTTCCAACATAAATGAAGACAGAAAACTAAACAGCAGAGATTTTTGTAGGGTTACTAAAGTTGGACGCAATTGCATGGCAGGATGCTATCGCGGTAGAGCGGTATAGTCAAAATCTCTACTGTTGGCCAAATTTCTATCTTTTCTACCATATACCATTTATACTGCCCAACCCTGCCATCGAGCATAAATTGCCATGGCAATATTAAGCTGTGTGCATGTAATGCACTGAGTTTTTTTTTTCTCCCACATGCTGTGAATGCATAATTCATGCCTCCCTCCCGACCAGACAATTTTCTACCTGGTACGCTGTGGTGAGCCCTACCAGATAGGGAAAAAGACTCGCTGTCGTTTGGATTTCACAAGGAAGATGTTGAAAAAGATGTGGTAATTTACAAAACATGCCATAAAACTATTGCTGCAGGGTAGCAGTACCACATATTTTTTCCATCAGCTGAGAAGTCATCCACTGCAACATTAAGACGCTTTAAACTTCACAAGTCAACGTCTCCAACACACCAAAGAAAATGTTAAATAAATCAGCTGCGATACCTGTGACTGTCCGTGGTCAGTCGTTTTCATACTCACTATCTAGACTTTTGTTTCTGTAATTTGAGGTCATCACATTTTTTATTTTACAATTTGTATATGTAGGGCTGCTCAATTAATCGAATTTTAATCACGATTACGATCTGGGCTTTCAACGATCATTAAAAATGACTGAGCCGATTATTAGCCCCTCCCTCGTTTATCCGCGACACCTTAAAGGCCAGTCCGTGAAAATATTGTCCGTGGCGCAAAAACAGGTTGAGACCGCTGATTAAGAGGACCCGAGGGAAGCTCGGAAAGCTAAGCAGAAGTTATTTAGAGAGGAGAGTGACTGCCGTTGGTTGAAAAGAGAGGTTTAAAAAAAAAAACAAAAACAAAAAAAAACTTCAGTGGTGTTGCACACTATTTTATATTATTTTTTAAAGTCATTATTCAATACATTGTTATCCCTTTAAAGCCGGTCAGAGCAGCACACTGTTTTGTGTAACTATTTTTAAATCCCTGTAGAACCTGAACCGTGTAAGCTAGCGCAATAATTTGTTTTGCATATGAAACTTACATCTTATGCCATCAGCTTGTCCTCGGTCACGGTTTCCTTCCACATAAATTGCATAAAAAGCGCTTGCAGGAACAAAAACATAATATTCCAGAAACACGCTTTGCCGATCCGATCAGCTGTTCGTAACACTTCGCACATTGAAACAGACTCACCGCTAACTATCACATGTACGCCATTTCCTGCCCGAAACCGGAAGTGATGTCATTTTCGCGGAAAATGTAGTTTTTTTTTTACTTGTAGGCCTTAAAAGCCTATACTGGTCATGTTTGACTTTTCTGAATAGTTTCTGGGATGCTTAGAACTCGAATTGCACTGCTGAAATAGTTTATTTTGATGCACATGCTGTTTTCTTTGCAAATTTGCATCATAGGATTGTTTTTGTTTTTCCTGCAGTATATAAAAATTGGTGTATCTCCAAAATAAAACTATGAAGACACTCAAAATACATTTCCTGTTGTTGTAAACTATTTTTTGCAACTTTTTTGTATTTAAAGTTTTGAGGGATAAACCTCTTAAATTTCTCCAAGTAGAAATATATGTTAAAAAACAAAAACAATTTTCAATTTTTTTGTAGTTTATTGCACTTTTTTGCAATTAATGTAGTTACTATGGACTTAATGCATACATATTATTAAAATATGGGCTATAACAGTTGTATAGCAACTTGAAATGCTCCCACAAATGGCACTACAACATGTAAAAAAATAATATAAGCTCTGGCGGACTTGGTTCTATGGTAGGTCTTAAAGGGTTAAATAAATATCGTCAAATAATCGAGATCTCAATTTCAGTGAAAATAATCGTGATTATCATTTTTGCCATAATCGAGCAGCCCTATGTATATGTCATAAGCACAAAAACGGACCTTTTTATTTTCAGTTGTTTGATTTTGTCTCGTGAATTCTAGCTCAATGTACTTTTTTATTGTTATGATCTTTTATTTGTTAAAGGTCGAGTGTTAACCACAGAAAGAGACACTGTGTGACAGTATTGTCATTTGGGGAAAACCTGTGAAGGCAGATATGATAAAAAAAAAATTGTAAAATAAAACATTTTAATTAATTCAAAAAAAATTTGTATTCAAAGTAGAAAAAACTAAACAAGGAATGGTTGATTTGATTGAGTATACCAGTGAAATGTTAAGCATTATAAGGAAGAAAATAACATTTGTTTTTGGAGGTTATTTAAAAATAGTGTGTCGTGATATAACCCCCAAAAAATCACAATATTAGATTTTCCTCATAACGCCCAGCCTTATGCTGAATTATTTGTGAACCCACCGTGGATGCTAAAACACCAAAAGATACTGTGTGCAGCGTCGCTATCCTGTCGTTTACTAATGGTTCTGTATTTTGCGGTTCACCCTTTGTACACCCTGAATGTTGTCAATTTCAGAAGGGTCTTGTGGGCGAGTGTGTGAACCTCAGGTATATATTGACATGCTGTTGGGGGTTTGATTTGGCACTGTGGCTTTCACACAGTGCAGATTTCTTTAGGGAGTAAAGACTGTTATTGGCAGTTTTCTGTGAAGGACAGCCTGCTTTTGACCTCTGGAGCCACATGGTCTGCCAACCACGGAGTTATTTGAAATGCTTGGTATTGTCCTGAAACTTGGTTTAAAGTGATAAGTCACTGTGACTGTGCCTGGGACTTTCCTAAAACAAACAAAGCAGACGCACACACAAACCACACCTTTACTTTAAGCTTCTATCATTTATTTTTCTTTTCTAACAGATCTAACAGGCTCTGGGCATAATAAGCAGTGAAAGAAAAACTCACTGTAGTCTGGTGACCGCTTACAGGAATTAGACTCAATGCTGGGAATTAAACTGCAGAACTTTTGTGTGAAATGCTAAAATTTGTAGAAAACAGGAAATGAATACAAAACTATTGAGCTGAGATCAAACATTTGGTGACTGTCAGGTTAGTTTCTGTTAACTTTTGATTTTATTTCCTGCAATTTTTAAAATATACTGCTTTTCTCTTTATCTTTTTTGTTAGAAAATTATTGACTGTTTTGATACAACAAGAAGAAACTTTTGTGCTCATGGATCTTTACTCAGGTGATCTAGCTTTGTTTGATCAAGACCCAACTTGTTTCAATAGCTTTAAGCTGCAGCTGCACAACCACCTGGAAGCTCTTCCTGCTGCCTCTATTGTAGTCCTGATGGCTGATCTTAGACCAGGCCAACTCATGCTCTGAATTATACAGGCTCTGTAGAGAGCCTCTGCAGCCTACTTCCTGTGGAGGACCCTGGTATTTGGAGCTTTGCCGAGTTAGACAAGATAAAGTCATATATAGCTTGGATTAGGAATTTTAATGCTCTCTTCACCTGATCTATCAAAGTGAGGCTTCATTCAACTGTATTCTCCCATCTCATTCAAGCTTCCTGCTGCCTGCCATCCTACTGGTTCTTTCCTTAGCCATTACTGCTCTCTCCTCTTCTCAGACAAGTAGCCACCTTTCCTGCCCTGGAACTTGTTGTATTGGGGGATTGGAAAGCTCTTTGAACAGCCTTTACCTCAGCCTTTTTTCTGGCATCTCCAGCTCCCTAAAGGGTCCTTCGAGTGCTTCTCCAATAAGGGGGACTTAAATGGAAGTTGCATAATGATGTACTGCTCAGGCTGCATGGCAACCCAAGCCATCTGCTGAGATATTCACTGATTTTCTTCTCCGTTACCTCCGCCAATATTATGGGCGCATCATAAACTCGCAGATGATCTGAGGCAGGCTCACCCAGTCTTTATTGAGGGTTCCTGTTTTAAATTGAAATAGAAATTTGCTTTCTAGTTTTTTTGAAGGTTGCATGTTTAAACTGAACATTTGTTTAATTGAAAGATTGTGTTTGGGGGGGGAATCTGAAACTGGGATGTTAAAATGTTTCAAATGTGAATCTTGGATGTCGTGTCACATGTTAGTGTTACTGTACTGTTAGTGAGACACCCCCTCTGTGACTGCAGATGATGAGTCACAGAGGTCGCAAGGTTTTATGTGTACGCATTAGGAAAGTACTTTCCTCTCTTCTTATGCACAATATGGGCCCCAAACAGAGAAAAAGCACATTAGTGCGAAGACAATAAACACTCAAAGGGAGTTGATTCTCATTTCCAGCATGAGGTTTACAAGCTAGCAGGAAACTTTAAATTTGCAGTAAGTGGGTAACAAAATTGGACGGATCTCAGCAAAACACCTAAAGGCATAATAATTATTAATTAGCTTGACTCTTAACTTTTTGATCTGTCTCAGTTGTCTCCCCTCCACTCTTCACCATGCTTTCTCACACACACAACTGAAGAGGAGGTTAAGGGCATTGGTGTCTCAAATGCAATGTCATCATCCATCAGCACAACCGTAATAACTGTCTCCTGTATTAATCATGAACTTTCAATCTGTTTGTCGGCCCACACTTAATCAGTCAAACGCAGAGTAGTCATTAGTCCATTCTTCTGTTTCTGTGTTTAATGACGGTCGGCAAACAACGTGCATGCGCAATCTTGTGCATGCGCAATCTTGTGCATGCATGTTGTCTGTCCTGGCGGGAAGGTGTGCATTGCCCTGTGCCAGTTAAAGCAAGGAAAACTATTTACTGTAAGACACAAAGTAGTCAGAGAAATTTTTTTTCATAGCTTAATGAGTATTTGCAGCAATACAACCTTGTGAAGTCCCAGCTTAGTGCTAGTAAAACAGTTTTATTTGGATTACTTGACTGAATATATTTGTGTTAGAAACCCACAAAGAGAAGTCACAACCCTTATGCCGAGTCTATACTGACCATCTGTTGTTATTTACTGATTAAAAAAAAAACAATAAAGTAAATAACCAAAGTGTTGATATGCAAAAAGTAAACATGTCATGCTGGCGGAGTGATGCAGGCATGTATGTTTGCGGTGGACCAGTTGACGTGATTTTTATTTAGCGTTAAACCTGAGCAGCAGTATAGAAGTTATTTGGTAGGTTTTGTGGTTCTGTTGCATATTTCATGATTACTCACAGTGGTATCATAATTAGTCAGATCCGATTACAGATCCTTTGTCTCTGACATTTAGCAATGGTTAAGTCATGAATTTCTTCTTCATACACCAAAAACTGATTCTCCGGAAAAGTTATTCAAGCTTGACCAACATATAGATCGGATATCAGATTTAGGTAACAATACATTTATCATTCACAGAGTATATTTTGTCCAAAAGCGTGCCAGTAGGAAAACTTTGTATTAGGAGAATGTCAAATGTTGTGAAATACTGTCATAGCAGTAATTTGCTAACAGACAGTAACTATATTGAATACCTAAATAACATTACTCTGATGCAACACTGTTCCTGAAAAAAGTCATTACTGCTTCCCACATCTGTGAGGTACGCAGCCAGCTGGATTTCATCATGACAAACTGAGTTGATTTTCACTAGAATCTGATCTATTCTTCTGAAATGGCATCCCACCCAAAACCAGGGAGTTTAGATAGACCTCATTTACTTGTATTACCGACTTCCACGCAAGACTCCTAGTGGCTGTACGTAGTTATTTTTGGCTTGGCTTGTTTCTCCTGCTTGTTGACCTACACTTAACCAGTCTAACACAGAATAGTTAGTAAGTTCTTCTATTTCTCTTGTTTAATAATGGTCACCAAACATTTTGTAGTTGTATTTTTGCTGTCTTCTGGAGATGATAATGTACTTGTATCTGATGGTGATTAAAACAAGGAAAGTACATTTTAAGACAAGAGTACTTGCATAAACTGTATTTGTTCTTGACTTCACCTTGGTGTAATGAAGCCTTACAGCAGTGCTGGCAGTGTTTGTTTGGGTTTTTTTGTTGACAAAATGAACATGGCTGATACTCTGCAGACAGGAAAGCCATGTGGGCTGTGTAATTTAGATAAATGGTTTAAAATGTGTTTTATATATGTGTATGTGTTGGGGGGGGGACTTTTAAAGAAAAAAAAAAAAGCAGTTTCAGAGTATGTCTATCACCCTGTCGATCTCTTTATCTGTTTTCGTTCTTTCCTCCTGTAAAATATTTTGATGTTGTTCAGTGCCTCTGGCTGAAAAAAAATCTGCGTTTGGATGTTATGCAAGGTGCTAAGTGAGCTTTGCTTTCATTGGAATGAACGTGCATTTGCAAAGTCAGAATGCTGTTGGGTACTAAAATTAAGATGAAGAAGTCTCTGTATCTGTAAACCTGCGTGATTTGAATGACTGTTCTCTGAATAAATTTGAAAGCACACTTCAGGTTTTCAGTCACTTTGTACTTTCCATACCACAAGTAACTTCATTTTCAGTTCAAATGCCATCTGCTTTCTCTTCCTGCCTCTGCTACATTTTTTGCTTTGTAAGCACAAGTGTGTGAGCGCTGCTGGCTACTGTTTGTTCTATATGTTATCTTCACTAACTCAATCTTGTAATTTCCCCCAGTATGGTTTGAAGTCATCCGGAAAGCCGCTGTAGGGTTTTGTTTTGTTTTTTTGTCTTTTGTCTTACAGTTTTTAAATCCAAATTTTAAATGAACAAATGGAAGGTGGGGACTACAGCAGGGCTTGCAAAGCAGTTTGCATAATCAGTGTTTTTTATTCTACTTTAATTTATGTCTTTGGTTTGGGTTTTTTGTTTTGTTTTGGTTGGTTGCAGTGGGATGTGGCCTTGTTGGTGAAAACTGTTAAGTTGCTGGTGTCTTATGGTATTTATCTATAGTGCTCAATACTAAAAGCCTTCTGCATTTTCAGTGTCAGATCTGTAAACGGTGTTGAAACTGTTAGAAACACTTTCATTTCATTTTCTTAGTATGTGCATGTGTCAGATTGTGGTGACAACCCTCAGCCGCCAATTTTACTGTTGCGGTTGTCACTTCTTTACAGTGTGTATGCTCCCACCAGTGATTTTTCTTTCACTCTCAACATCACAGCTAAACGTTTAAATTTGCCTTTGTGGGCGGGTATTACTTTGTGAATGTGATTGAATGTCTGTTCACAGAGGAAGGGAAACTGATATGTACGTGTTATATTTTTTTTTTTTTTTTTTTTGGGGGGGGGGTTCTCCTCCTCCTCCTCCTCCTCTTAAATGTACAATGTGACTCATAACTCTCGTGGCATGTTCAGTAACTCCCATGAGATTTAAAATCCAATTTCAGCTTCTGAATCTGAGTCACAAACACTGACCTTTTTTTTTTTTTTTTAAACTCTTGTTTGAATGAACACATCTAGCTTTATTTGTATTGTCAGGGAAATTAACAGACTTCAAAGCATCGTCATGCCATGTGCGTCTAATTGACAACATTTATGCCTCCAACCAGAAAATGCTTCATAATTTATAAATAAATCTAACTTAATTTATTAGTAGCTGGCATGGACGTTTGGAGGGAGGTGTGGTTAACCGTGCAGTGTGATGAAGCATGTCTGTTGTAGGTGTGGTAAAGTGTCAGGCCTGTATAAGCATGCTCTGGGTAAAGAATTTCTATTGAGATTTAATTAGTCATGCTTTTAAACGAGTTTTGTGCAATGCTGCAAATTTATGCTTTTTTTTGTTGTTTTTGTTTTCTTTTTTTGGTGCTGCAGATTATATCAGTGAAGTGTTTGTTCTGTTTTTTTGATGGTCTTGTTTATAAACATTGGTACGGTCCTGCACTTTGCTCGCAATCTTTTGAGCTTCTGACAGTCTTCACAGTTATGTGGGGTACTGTGCCAGAGTGACTCATCCTTTCTCATTTCCTAGTTTATATCTTCACATCCTCTTGTTCCATCTTAGTCCCTCCCTCTCACCCGAGAAGCAGATGGAGGCACAAGGCAGCAGGAACATAAGACGTCCTTACTTTGATTTGTCACTCTGACATAAATATTTTTTTATACACTTTTGTTTTGGCAGTTTTCTTAGCTAATTATTGATTTTATAGGTGTGTGTGTGTGTGTGTGTGTGTGTGTGTGTGTGTGTGTGTGTGTGTGTGTGTGTGTGTGTGTGTGTGTGTGTGTGTGTGTGTGTGTGTGTGTGTGTGTGTGTGTGTGTGTGTGTTCTCACATCTTAGCACATGACTAGCAGAAGGCACTGAAGATCTGACCATTGTTTTCTCACGGCCTTGTCTGTCTGTATGCTTCTGACAGTCTTTACAGTTAAGGGGGGTACTGTGTCAGAGTGACCTTCAGCTCTTTCTCATATCCCAGTTTACATCTTGGCATTCTCTTGTTATTTCTTAGCACTCCCCACACAAAATATAAACAGATTTCCTTAACATTTGTTATGTGTAGTTATTCAACACCTCTAACTAAGCTAATCTTAAAATGCGGTTTAAAAATAATCTTGTTTTACAGTCATGGCAAGTGTTGGATTGGTCATTTATGCTGTGCCCTACTCTCCGCTCCTCCTCCACATTGAAAGGTTCGAGTTGAGGGGGTTTGAGTATCTGACTAGGATGCCCCCTGGCAGCCTACTGAGTGAGATGTTCTGGGCACATCGGGAGGAGGCTCTGGGGCCTCCACTCTCCTTCGTCCTCCTGATTTATTTTAAGAATTGAATCATCTCTCAGGAAGGCAGATATAGGACAAGTGGAGCTAAACAGGCACAAATTAGAACAAAGGAAACCACACAGAAATTGTTCCATCAGCAGTATCAGGTGCACTAGTTTTCACACTATGCCCTCTAGTGGTTTGTGAGTGTAAGTGAATGGCAGTGTGACGGCTGAGAGAGAAACTGTTTAGTAACTAAATGTTCATGAAGTCTTTAATGTATAGGGAAACTAAAATCATCAATTGGGGTGTAAATGTTGAATCAATAGGCTAATGCTTCCCAAAACAACACATTTCTAACAGTGATTTGCTGATTTTGCCTTTTTTTTTTTCTCCACAGTGCTGCCACCAGTGAATGTAACCCTTCAGTGTCGGAATTTCCATAACGTGCTGAAGTGGAGCTACCCTGAAGACACAACTGGGCTCCAATTCAGATTGGACATTGGCGCATTTCTATAGTATGAATTTGTCTTTTGCTTACCAGCCAGTCTGTCTTGAGATGCTTTAATACAAACTAAAATAACAACTCTGAAAATTAAGTTTAATTACACATACTATGAAAATTATTGAAGTCGGATGGAGACAAATCATCAAAGTGCTTTTGCTGGTTTTGCTGGTTATTGGATACAGAGGGAGAAAAACATGTTTTGAGGATCTTAATTGTTCAAATATAAATAATTAATATTTCAAAGATTGGTGCGGTTGTGGTGCACTATTATGTCACAACAAGAATGTTAGGTTAGAAACCTTAAGTTGTGTGTATGCTCATTACAGCTGATAAGCACTCCTGATACCTTGCGTTGTGCTATGGCCTTTCTCTGTTGAAGAGTATATTAATTATGAGCCCTGGCAACATTTTACCTTCATACTATAAAAAATGTAAATTATAGGCCCTGGAAGTACATAGGAATCGTACAGCATTTTGAACGTCTTAATTTGAAATATATGTTTGAACCTAGATGAACACTCAAAGTACAGGAGTGATCTACATGAAATTTAATGTTAAAACAATCAAATCAGTTTTAAATCCACTTGAGTTGTCTTAATCTAAAACCTTTGTGTTTTTCCTATAGCAGATTTTCAGTTTCTGTGTTATGGGATACAGTGGCCCCTCATTTACTCCACAGGAGTTACGTTCTAAAAATAACCCACGATAGGTGAAATCCGCGAAGTAGCCAACTTTATTTTTTGAAATTATTATAGATGTTGTAAGACTTAAAGCCCCTCACTACACACTTTATACGCTTTTTTTTTTCTTTCTTTTTTTCCCACAGTGTATTGTATTCTGTGTCCTGATTGGCTGTAGACCAGGTTTGAACTTTGAGAGTGTTTTTTTTGAGCCTCTAAAAAAGGTAGACTACAGTTGTCCTCATAGGATTACATACTCTGGTTCTACTTCAGAGACTATCAGTGATAATACAAAAACTTTGTATAAGAAAAAAAATGGATAAAAATGTATTTAAAACAGTTACGGTTTTTGTGAAAGCCCATAATATAAAACTAAAATTGTGCACTTCAGTCTACTGAGGAGGTGTACAGAGGCAAATATCTGTCATTATTCACTTATCAACCTAAGCGTATATATACACTGTCAATCAGAAGTGTGTTTCAAGCTGCAATAAAGATAAATTCTTTTTATCTTTTAATTGCAGTCTACTGCATTTTTAATGTCACTCAAGAGTTATTTTCTTGTTAAGGTCTCTTCAAAGTTTTTAACTACATTTTCTCATTTGTTTCTTCAGTCCCCCTGACAGTCGCACGTGGATGACTCCAGCTCTTCAAGCCAATCTGTCGTCCCTCTCACACCCAAAAGACAGCTATTATGTCGCCGTAACTGCTGTGGTTAACGGTAGTGAGTCTGAACCTGCCCCGTCAGACGATGGAATCACTTTCAGCTATTTCCACGAAAATCTAGTTGGAACAAAGTGTGAGTGTGTGTGTGTGTGTGTCTGTCTGTCTGTCTGTCTGTCTGTATGTGTCTGTCTGTGTGTGTATAAGGATAATATATATTTATGTATTTATTTTTATTTGTCTTTATCTGTCACATATATATGTGTGTTTACATAAAGAATCTCTAAATAGAGAGAAATATAGATTTATATAAAAATAAATAAACAACTATGCATTGTTTTTGGCCATAGCTTAAAGAGTTCACACACTATCACAGAATTTCACACAGACATAATATCTCAAATTCAAAAGGTCATGTTAATTGTGATATAGTAAGGTTCATTTTTAAACACCATAGCTCAAGAAGGGATGGGTAACATTTGATCAAATGCTGAAATTCTGACCGTACTTGTAATCAAAAGTGACTTCTGATTAAAACTTGTTGGTTTCCAGGTTATTTGGATCTTCCACATGTTAACGTCACGGCCCAGCGAGATAACAAGGTCCATATCAGCTTTGAGAATCCCATTTTCTTTCATTGCCAAAAGATGAAAAAAAATAGAAAGAAATGTTTTAAAGACAATGACAGCCTGGATTCTTTCTTTAAAGTCAAGATCCTCAATCAGGTCAGTTCTGTCTTCCTTTTTTCTTTTTCCTTTCTCCTTTAAAGCAAACATATTAAGGAATTGTTACAAAGTTGAACAAACAGTAAAAAAAATTTCATATGTGGTCATCAGAAACAGGACATACTGATGCTGCATCACTAGTTAATGCCAAGAAAATGTTGCTAGCTATCCAGAAACTTTGGATTTCACCAATGTCAGAAGATCGTTTTGTCTTGTTAGCTGCTAGAAATATGTTAGCAACAGTTTTGAAATGCGCCTTTGGGGAGGTAGCATGAGCATAATTCATAGTGTGTATTTTAAACTAGAGTCAATTAAATCTCACTTATAACGAATGCGTTAAAAAGCAAAGTGCTTTTTGTTGCACACCAAATTTTTTTGCAGGAAGAACACTAAGCAAGCTCCTGCATTTTGGTTTGTTTTTTTGTTAAGGCCCTTTGAAAACATAATACTGGTCATGTCTTTACTATA
Organism: Aulonocara stuartgranti; assembly: GCF_965226115.1. Lineage (NCBI taxonomy): Eukaryota > Metazoa > Chordata > Actinopteri > Cichliformes > Cichlidae > Aulonocara > Aulonocara stuartgranti. The sequence continues at coordinate 24,186,542 of NC_138949.1, read as the reverse complement.
ACACAGCTAAACTCAGAAATATAGTGGCATAAAATAGACATTTTTATGTTTGATTTATTTCTTCTTCTTCCTGCTTGTAACAAAATATTTTTCTGCTGAAAAGCTCAATTTTGGATCTCAAATTCATAAATACGTCTTTGTTTCTTAGCCTGTTGGTATGACATCCCATTAGACATCCCATTGTTTTGTTTTTTTGTTTCTTTTAGTTTTTTTGGGTGGATTTGAAAAGGAGAGTAAATACATATTATACGATACTTTGCTATCCCATGCTCTCATAGTCAGCCATACACATAACATTTCCTGGCCTCGTGTAAAAATGTTTGTGTCGGTGTTATATTTTATTCAAAATTCTTGTGTGTGCAGACCTACTCATTTAACTGTGAAGAAAGAGTGTGTGAGAAGACACTGCCAGTGGATGCAGCACAAGAGGAACACTGTGTGAACATCACCGGACTAACATCACAAGGAATATTGGTTAAATCTACACAACTGTACTGTGATGAGCCATTCCACAAACCATTACAAAGCAGTTGAGTAAAATCTTTTCTTTCTTTCTTATTTCTTAAGGTTTTCTCGTCGCTTTTCTTAAGAGCAGTAAACAATTTATGATTTACTCAAACTGCCATTGTGGGGAGCACAGTTGACATTTCTTACGCCTACCTTTTCTTTTGTGTAAAATAAGAGATGGTAAGAAGAACTGAACACAGCCTCTAACAACATGGCTTCAATTCCAATCACGCTGTTTTTCATCTGACTGCACGTTGTTTGTAGTGTGAGTGCAACAACTATGGGCTCAAAATGTGGTCATAAATATTTTGTACTTGTAAAAAAGATTTGTGTGTGGACTTAGAAAAAAAACCCCTGCAAGTTACAAGTACGGATTTTTGACCCTATTTTTCTTCCCTTCATCTGATTGGTCAATGTCATGTCAATCACAAATGTAACAATCCAATCAGAGAACAGATGGGTTTGGCTGTCGAGGGGCGCTGTTTTTGAACTGCAGGTCTTTGAAGGGAATAAATGCCCTTTTACATGCCAACCCAGCGTTTTCCTTCATCACCACGAAGGAAAACAGTCTGTGGTCGTCCGAGTTTGGTGATTTTTATGTCACAGGTCTACGTGTTTAATACAGGGACTTCCACAGCCTTTTCAACAGCGCTGCGGACCGCGGGGTGGGGGCGGGCAGTGTTTTGGAAATGACAGTCTTCATTACAAAGCTTTCTTCGTTATGAATTAGCATACATGTTTTTATTGAACATTTGAAGAACCAGCAAAAAAAACAAACTCTTGTAGAGGACATAAAGATAAAAAAGACAAGGAGCAGGTGCATCTAGTACAGGTAGAGCTGCTGCAAAAACCCACAGAGCCCAGCAGCCAGCGTAACAAATTCTGGATCCTTTGCTTTTAGTTAGCATTAGCAGCGTATCCTGCATCCGATGTGAAAGGACTTTTATGCTGCGCACTGTGACTCACAGCAATGGTCCTGGGTCAGCCCTGACTTTGTGTTAAACTAATCCTAAAGTAATAATGTTATTTCTAACCACTGATATACCACAACTTTATCCTTTCAACAGCTACTGAAAGTTAGGGGACCTAGCTGCTATCGGATATTTATATAGCGATCCTCCAGCTTCAAACGGTATCACCCTTCAAGGACCTGCAGTTCAAAACAGCGCCCCTCCGACAGCCAAACCCATCTGTTCTCTGATTGGATTGTTACATTTGTGATTGACATGACATTGACCAATCAGATGAAGGGAAGAAAAATAGGGTCAAAAATCCGTACTTGTAACTTGCAGGGGGTTTTTTTCTAAGTCCACACACAAATCTTTTTTACGCACACACAAATCTTTTTTACGCACACACAAATCTTTTTTACGCACACACAAATCTTTTTTACGCACACACAAATCTTTTTTACACATACAAATCTTTTTTTACGCACACACAAATCTTTTTTACGCACACACAAATCTTTTTTACGCACACACAAATCTTTTTTACGCACACACAAATCTTTTTTACGCACACACAAATCTTTTTTACGCACACACAAATCTTTTTTACGCACACACAAATCTTTTTTACAAGTACAAAATATATCCCCCAGGCAGTGACTACCTTTGATTAATGACATTCTTTTCTGTTATTTAACTTAAAAAAAAGTTTCAGAGGAAGCGGGAGCTTGTTAGCATCATGGGCTCATCCTGTCAGAATGAGAATGAACAGTCATCAGTCACAAGTTTCTCGTTTTATTTGAATAATCAGATGTAATCAGCACCATGATGTCAGTTGAGCAATTCAGGCATTTGAGGCCTGAGTTGTCAGCCTGTTGGAATTCTGTGGATAAAGCTTGTTTCATAGTGCGACCAGGATTTATAAATTGGACTTTTATTCAGTATGTCAACAGGAAATAAGTGAAAAGTTGGTTTCCCATTGTCTTCTGTAGGACCAGAAGTCTTTTTACAACCACAGGTATCAACCACAGATTTAAGGCACTTTGGCGCTGGCTTTACTTTATAGATGCAAAAGCTACATCCATATTTTATACGTTTTATGGAGCTACCACAGGGGTGTGTGTGTGTGTGTGTGTATTTATGTACAGCTGTTTTACTGTTTAAAAAAAATAAATAAATAAAAATTCTCTGTCTTGTCCAGATTTTACCGCCGTCTACGTCGTGAGTGTTATACTGGCTGTGGCTACATTCGGGGTGATCCTGTTCATGGCATACCAAAAAATTACCAAGCCTGAACCACCTTCTTTCATCAAATCTTTGGTAATCTCAATCTACCAGTTCTAATTACATTACACAGGAGTTATTTAAAGTTTGTAGTTGTTAAAATAATGTATCCCCACTGAAGGTGGAGGGGGATTTAAATTTCAGCACATACTGAGTAGTTGTTCTTTGTGTCTAGGTCCCTAAACCCTCTATCTGGCCCACGAGTACACCCGAATCGGTGACTGTTGACCCTGTGGAGTGTTTAGAGAGGTGTGATGAAGTGGAGCCTTCCTCGCCCACACCTTTACTCCCACAGACAGAAGAGGAGGACAGGACCGGAATTACCGATTATGACTTACGCTTGCCCATCAGGGTGTCGGACAATGGAGATATGTCTAATGTCATAGAGGAGGGTCCTGGTTACATGGTAGGCAACACCGATTTAGGTGATGAGGATCCTGGTTCTGGTGATGAGGATCCTGGTTCTGGTTATGAGAGGCGTGATACAGTGGTGGTGGCGCTGGGTCCAGATGAATTGGCTAAGGGCTACCGAGGCCCAGTCACATCTGAGTAAATGTAAGGCTACATATAAGTTAGCACCAGATGTTGTTCACAGGATCTCACATTTTGAAAATGTGAAAAGACTTGGTGACACGTGTAAAAGCCTGATCAGTATGAGTGCCCATATCTGCGATTAGACTGAGGAGCTTCTTATGCTGGAAATCTACCTGTTTACCTGTAAGGGTTATTTGTCTTAGTCAGGGTTAATAGAAAAGCTGAATGCATTATGTTATGTTTCTGCACAGGCTAAATCCCATTTAAAAGAATTGTAAAGTAAAACTATTAATTTCATCTTTTTCCTCATGACGAGGCCTCAGTAGTGGAAGCACTTGAAATGTTACAGGGAACTTTGGGCTTAAAAGACGTAAAGAGGAAATTGAAATCCTGTTTACATTCCTGCCTTACATCATAGATCATCAGGGTGACAGAAACCATCCAATAATCAGACGCATCCAAAAATGAATGGTGGCTCCTATACAATAACACACACTGTAAATATTTCTGTAATACAGTCAATATATCTGTGGGCATCTCATATACAAGCATATTTGGCAGTTACTGAGCCAGGTAGTCAGAATACTGGATTTGCTCTGGAGACTCTTGATGATTACTTGCACTTTCTTTTTCTATCTGATTCATTTCTTTCCCTTTTATGCTTGTGTTATATTAGTTAGAAATCAGTTTGTATATTATGACATTTATACATTAAATGAGGCGTGTGCTTTAGCTTTTCTTCATGGAAGATGTGGTTGAAGGGAATATATGGGAAATGTATGATTTGTTGTTTTTTTTCTTTACAAACAACAAAAATTCAAATGTAAAATGCTTTTTGTTGCACAACAAAAAATGTAATGGTGCTTAACAAATTTCTTAGACCACCTGTCATTAAAAACTAGAAGTCACACATTTTTATAAATTTGTTACACTTATGTAAAACTAAAAATCATATTGTTATTTATTAGGCAAATAACAAACTGAACTCATGTTCTTATACCCAACTTTGGGCCAGCACACTGGGCATCTTTGAAAAGTTGGAACTTAATCAGGTATAACAATCAAATACTGAAACTAATTAATCTGTACAGTAATGCAAGTCAGTTACTGTAATTCGCCGTTTTACTCATCCACACACTGGTAGACTAACAGTTATAGAAAAAGTTTTTTAGTTACTACCAGAACAGCTGTGGAACCTTACATTAGCACTTACAACACTTTTCTGCTTTGGTTTTTCAATTTTCAGGAAGAATGTGCTTTTTCTTGTTTATTCTTTTTTTGCAACATTGTATTGTCCTTAAATTTCACATGACAAAGGTTGGGTCTAATTACCAGTTTAAAGGGACTGTATGATTGCAGTTTGTTTTTATGTGATGTTTTTGTTTATTGTTTGTTTATTTTAACTTGCCAAACAATTCAACCCTTGCACTAGATTATTTTTTTAATGTGCCTTTCTTAAACAGACAATGGAGAATAGTGAAAATGGCATGCTGTGAAGGTCCAGCTACAATCATACCTAGAACTCATTACAGTGACATGCTCTATACCCAATAATGCTGTGCTTTTTATCTGATTATCCCTTGTAATAACATACTTCATATATAAAAAGTAATACAATGTGGTTATGTCATTATATCCAATTTTACTAATGCCGTTTAATGCACTTGTCTGGTCTCCGTTGTGCAATTTCAATAAATTGTGGAACTGTGTGAATTTGCATCTGTCCTGTTCTTATAAAGGCAGTTAATCTATGTGACAGATTAACTGACGTTAATGTCAAACATCATGCAACAATTTTATGCTGTTACTGTACGTGGATATTACGCATTAAGGAAGGGAAGTTGACATTTGCAGTGTCATTATGTTGATTGTTTATTGTAGTGGGGCCTACAGTAGTAGTATAAATCACTTTATCAGTTTTTGTCACCATGTAAGGGAAGAAATGCTCATGCCTGTGGTATTTTGACATTTAAGCTGCCCAAACTGTTCCTCGGCATCCAGTAACACCAGTAACAGGCGGGGGACCTCCTTTGTGTTTGTGTGTCTGTTGTGTTTCCTTCCTCTTTGCTTTGTGTGGGTAAAATGGACACCTTCTTTTTATTCTGCCCGTAACAGATTTCATTATCTGTGTCTTCACAGGTTTATCAGATGAATTCCTGCAAAACCAAATCCAAGTTAAAAAACGTGTTTTATGTGCTGAAATCAATTTCAGTTGAAATTTAGTTTTAACAAAGTTGATATAGCCAAAATGTATTTTATGTCAATTACAGCCTGTTTGTATTCATCCTTCTTCTTAAAACAAAATGCCACTATTACCAATTATAACCAGATCTTTTAATCGTAACTTTTAACTCTCTTTACCATTTATCCATTTATTTAAATGCTACTGTTGCCTTTTTATTCTCTATTAATTTCACCCATTTAACCATTTGCCTGCTGCACTTTTCACACATTACTTTTAGGCCCTTGTTGCTACCTTATAGTGTCACCATTTAACCATTACTTTTAGAAGCAAGTACTCATAGCCTTTATTCTTAAGAGCTTTAAAAAGCTATTAGACTCCATTAGACTTGTTCAAATAAATGGAGCTTTTAACACCCTAAGGTTAATTAAGGAGTTCCACAGGGTTTTGTACCAGGCCCAGTTGTATTTACATTATACATATTTTAGGCAGTGTTGTACATCTTCACTGATATGCAATGATACCCAGCTGCAGATATCTATAAAGCCCAGTGACACACCAATTCGACTGCAAGAATGTGTTAAAGACAAAAAGGCCTGAATGACTAAAACTTATAAATTCAGATACTTTAAGAGGTTTGTTTTGTTTTGTTTTGTTTTTTTAATCACGATTTCAGAGTTGGTGTGTTCGATTTGCTTTTAACTTCAAAATTCAATGGATGTAATTTACATTTGTATATTTCTTGCTCTCAGCTACTTTAACCTTTCACCCACAGCATTTAAGCTTTTACTATTTGCTACTTATTAGGCTACTTTGCTGACATCTAATATTAGCTTTTGAAGCGCGTATGTTTGTCTGTTTTACCTGCTTTAATATTTTACCAAATGCGTTTCATCTTTTCTCCATTGATCTATTACTAGTATCCAGAATTTATCCTTTACTTTATTCAACTTCTTATTTTATTTTGTTATTTTTTTTTCCTTTAGATGCTATCTCATGTGTTGCATATACTTTGTTTATTGAAACACTATTTGATTCAATAGATATAAGCTTACACATTTTACTGCTATGTTTAAATTTTGCCATTTATTTACATACTTAGTTAATTTGTTGCCTATTTATTACTTCCAGGAACATATTGTCCATGACACTTTTACCACATTCAATATTAATAGCTAACAAATTAAATGAGCTTAACATTTACACATACCATGTAGCTGCTTGATATGTATTTGTTACTTTTTTCAAACTTTCATCTGCATATCCACAAATTGTAGCTTTCAACTTTAAATTTGTTGTTAAACAGTATGTTTGATTTTTTTTTCAATTACTTTTAACTATTTCAAATGTTAATTTCGACTTACGTTTTTCACAACTACTTTAATATGTAGTAGAGTGTAACCACTTATCAGTATACCAGTTAATTAGTATAAAAAACCGGGTTTTTTTTGTTTTGTTTTAAATTAAATTAATATTTTTCAAATCCTGAAAGGCTGCTGAAGGGTTTGCCCCTGTGCTAAATTATGAAGAAAAAGAAAAGATGAAGTCTAGCTGCAATAATGTCAAATAAAATAATAAAGTAATTTGCATAGGTTCATGTTCTGCATTACCTAATAACAGCTGCTATAAATACTCACTGGTGGCAATATACCTGATAATGAACACAGAGTGGAAATATGAAGTGTGATGAAAAGGGGCAGGTCATGCATAGGAAATCATTATGTAACAGATTTCCAGTAAACTCTTACACAAGGATTAGCATTGCTTATAACTGGGTAGACCAGAAATGGGGCAGTGTGGTAATCCTCCTGAACGACAGGGAACCAACAAAGGCCTTAGCAGGAGTAACCTACATCTGGGTTACTAAAGGTGTTTCCATGTTGACACTGAGATTAATGGGAAATGCACCTTTTCACACAATGCACTGCATTATACAGAACTGTGCAAAAGTAGTGAGTTAACCCAATTCTTCTAAAGAGCCAGAGTTTCTTGTATTTAAAAAAACAAACAAACAAAGAAAGTGATCTTGAGCAATAGATTACTTAAATTCTCCAGTCTTTCTAAATGACCATGTCTGTGTTTTTGCTTCAATATTGGCTGGTTTTTCATTTATTTTTAGATGAGGTGGGAATCACCAGACACCCACATTATTATTATTATTATTATTATTATTATTATTATTATTAGCACAATATTTCACTCACAATATGAAATTAATGTGACTTTTAACATTTTCCAATATGCTGACCAAGTTTCCTGTTATACAGTAATGTAACCAGAATGCAACCAACAGCCAGCCAGTTGAGTTCCCTCACGTTGTGCTCATTGACAAAGATGGCAACATGTTAGAAAACTGTCTGCATTTAGAAAATAGACCATATTTATTTGCAAACCTTCAACAATCTCCCTGAAAGTGATTTTAGTCAATCCAAGGCAGACAGCGACTTCTTTTGGAAAGTTCACCTCTTATCAGGTAACCCGTTGAATGGCTTTGGACAACTATTTAGTCGCCACGATCTGTCACAGAATGTGAAGAAATTCAACACAGTCACCACGCAGCCACTTATTCTAGATGCAATGAAGTTGCTGTCCTATTTTTGCTGGGGTGTCTAAGCCATTAGCTTCGAATAAGTTTCCTTAGCTAATGTTATCTCGGGAGGAGTAGTATTCCCAGAGTATTTTAATTTATTTAATAAAATATCAATATTTGGTGTCCTTGTATTGACACAATTTTGCCAAACAAAATATTGTAATTTTAAGTTGTGTTGATGTTTTTCACGCAATTTTTTTTATTTTCAAATTTTAGTCCAGTCCTTGAACCTGCCCACACTTAGCAAATAGCCAGTTTTAAATCAGAGCCTTCTACACTTTGTTATTGGCAGCCTATCACAAAGGCATACAATCTGATTTCTTTAGTAAATATACAAAGATGCCAAAGATAACAGTTTGGTAGGCATAAAGTGGTATTTTCTGCCAACAAAGTGATTTGTAAAGAGCTATAAGGTGAAAACTTCTGTCCCTAAAAAAATTGAGGAAACTGGATAAGTGCTGAAAAAGAAGTTGCACTGCTAAAAAATGGAATAATGAACACAGAAAGGTGCCATCAGATTGTGGTACCAACAATACATCGCAAGCATCAGATTGGCAACAGCTTAATTTTTAAGCATGACCGAAATCCCAAACACACTGCTAATGCAGTAAAAGCAGTTTAAAAGGAGTTTCAGTAAACCCATTTTCCTAGCAGAATACAAAGAATGAGGGGGGACTCAAGTATCCTCAGGTTTACTGCTATTGTAAGAGCTTTGTGTCTTTTGTGTTTTAAAATTGACTTCGGCAGGAATGACCCAGAAAAGTCATGATATTCAATACTTTAGCACACATTAGGGTGGCACACAAGTAACGTGATCTGACACTTTTTTGTTTTGGATCCTTTTGTACGATTTGTAAAAAACACAGGAAAAAAAAAACATCTTATTACATCAAATAAGTAACACTATATCCTATATCTGTGTCCAAATGCCATATAAGGAACGCCAGGGGAAGTTGATGGCATGTTAAAGGCAAGGGTGTTTCCAACAGCACCAGTCCAGTGTGGCTCGTTGTGAACATTTGCACGTTGGTCGTCCACAAACCACATAAACACCATGACATCTCTCCTGCTTGGAGCAGCGCTGCTGGGCAACTTGGGCATCTCTGTCACAGCACAAGGTAACTTCTTAGAATTTATTTCTCTGTATTTTTATTTCCATGTAAAACATGTGGTTTAGGGCTGTTCTTGATCTAAAGTTAGGCTGATTTACATCTGCCTCACCTCACTGCTCCCATAATAAAACCAAGAAGTATAACTTTACTGGTGCCACAGAAAACCAAACCAACCAATAGCAGAACTTACAGCATCTTCTGCTAGAAATCTACTTTTTCATTACCTTTTCCCTAGTCTAAAATTCATTAGTAAATCCTGAACAACTGAAACACACTTTTTGAGTGATTGTATTGTATCTTTATTTATTTCAGACATAATAAAACAAACAACCAAAAAACAAAAAAAACCAATATATACTCGTCTACATGTACTTTCGTTTACGGATACGAATATATGTGTAGATATACACACACACACACGTATTTGTACAGACAAGCAAAAAAGAAATATAATAAAATAAAACACATTCGTCTAACATGAAATAACAATTGTTTGGTCTGAAAAGGAGTAGGAAGAAGTATACACATACTTATTAACTCCTACCCCTGCTCCTACCCTATCAAAGTCTAGACTTGTTGAAATAAAGAATGAAGTGTAATGTTATTGTTGGGAGTGAAAACAAAGTTGGTCCGACGCTGCTGTGTTTGTTCAGAAAGAACAACAGACAAAGGTGTGAGAAAAAGATGATTTTTGCCATGAGAATTATTTGTATTGTTTTGTGTGTTCGGGTTTTTTTTGTTTGTTTGTTTGTTTTTTTACTAATAATTTAACTGCAGTGTGTTAAGTTTGGACAGGAGCTGCTGTTGATCTTTTAGAAATGTTAAAAGCATCTTCTTCTTTGCAAGTTGCCCTCTATAAAATCCATGCAGCGTAATGTGAAAAGCTTAGAAAACTCTTACTAAATTCTGGGGTTCAGTGCCTTTCAGAGTGTAAAATTAACAGATTTTATATGTTGTCATTTACCTTTACAGTATTTACTATACTATTATTCTGTGTATGTGATCATTATCTTTACTATGTTTCTGAATAATACACATTAGTATGGACATTGTCTTTGCATAAACCCAGACTGTTCTTCATTATGTTTTCACACTTCCAGTGATACTGCCTCGACCCAGCCAGGTGAGGTTTGACTCAGTGGACTATAAAAACATCCTGAACTGGACTCCACCCACCACGAACTCTTCTCTGCAGTACAACGTCCAGTGGAAGATGTGAGAGGACACACACACACACACACGCACACGCACACACACACACGTACATGCAGGAGCACAGTTTTAACTACAAAAAAGGAAGCAAGACTCTTTTACAAGTAACAGTCCTGCAAAATATCAAAATAAAAGCATTCATTCAGCAGCGAAACATTGCCTCTTCTGCATTATATCTGATCATTGTATCATTATTACTGATGTATCAGCAAATGAAGTGTTTTGCAGTTAAGGTGGAACTTACTGAGTTAGACTACATGGAGTAAAGTATTGACTCGTGCCACGAAGCTCCTGACATACAGTTTTTTTTGCTGAGTTTTGGAGTAGGGCTGGGTATCAATTTTGATTTCTATAACAGATTCAATTTCGATTCACAAGGTCTCGATTCGATTTGATTCAATTCAATTTTCACTGAGACAGTCAGAAACATAATTCTGATCATTTGTCAGTACATATCCATATTTTTTAATATCTAGGTATAAAAACAAAGCTGACACTTGTCAGACTTCATCGGAGGTGTAAGCATCACAGCAGACACCTTTGTAACGGAGGATAAACCAAAGAAAAACATGAAGGAGATTTTCGAGTCCTGGCTTTTTATAGCAGATAACCGCCTTAAAATAATCTGCAGCAGATCAAAAACAGAAAAAAATCACGAATCAATATATGAACATTACCTGATGCTGCTGAAGTGAAGCAGAGCAAAGTTATAGAGGTTTTTATTAGAGACACAACTAAGCCTTTGCAGTTTGGCATAATTTGTAAAAGTTTACATTTCTTCGGTATTGAACAGCAGAAATGAGGCTTTCTTGTCAGCGGTCATTTTTGAAAAAGACTAAACAAAACAGCGGCCGACAGCGCTGAACACAACAGTAGATTGGTGCGAATAAGCCAGCGAATAATGCAGAAAACTGAGATTTGAGATCGGAAACCGGTCTCGAAGTACACCGAGAGAGAGAGCTGTGGAGGAAGTGTGATTTTATGGTGGTGGAAGCAAAACTGCAAAAGTAAGAGGGAATTCATGACGACGTTTTTCAAACTTGAAATGTAGTTTTGATCTTCTTGCTGTTGGTTCAATGAGTCAGAGTATCTGTGTTAATATTATTGCAGCACCCTCAGTAGGATGCTGGGTAGGTTGCACAGGATGAAATAACCATCCTCTGTGTTTATGTCTTCTCCCTCAGTTATGGCGAGCCCGAGTGGATCGATGTGCCAGGCTGTCAAAAGATCCGGAAGCACCACTGTGACCTCAGCGACATGACCTCTGAGCCCAGAGAGTGGTACTACGCCAGAGTTGGTGCTGTGTCTGTGGCCACCAGCAGCAAATCAGCCTGGGCCCTCTCCCCCAGATTCAGCCCGCGTTGGGACAGTGAGTGTTTACACAACTTCTCGCATCATTGTCTGCATCCTCTTTCCGTTCGTTCTCACTTCCCCAAACTGATGCAGGAACGTATGGCAGCAAGCACAGCCTGAAGCCAGGTGCACAGACACTCATGAGCTGGTTCAGCTATTTAAATAGAGCATAACAAAGATCTAAGTTAAGTTAAAAAATGCTCTCTCCAAACTATATATAACTAATGTCAGATAAAAAAAAAGCTCCAAAGTTCAGGTTGCATTGTCTTGCAATGCAATCACAGTCACATGACTTCTTTAGACTTCCCTCTTTAAGTTAAAAACAACAGCAGCATACTCTCCGCTGCTTCCTCTCTTTTCCTCTGCGTTGCTTCACGCTCTCACAACTGTGTGTTCATCGCTCTGCGGATAAGCTCAAAGAAATTTGTTTCCCATGCAGCCAAAATCAGCCCCCCTGTGCTGAGACTGAATGTAACCGAACAACCAGCCATTGTGGTCCGAGTGAAGCCCCCCCGAGACCTGGTCCGGAAGCTGCACAGCAATTTGTACTACAAGATCTACTTAACACACCCCAGTGGAGAAGAAGTACGCACACACACTCACACCAAACACCCTGCTGCGCATCCATCTCCACACTGATTAGGCCGGGTTTATTTTAGACTCATTACATCCTGAATGTAATTCCATGGGAAAACTGTGTTTGATTTGTGCACTTGTGATAAATTAATCACACTTAATTGGGAATTTAAGTCAGAACAGCTGAACATGCTGAAATCTCTACATTTCCCCAATTTTAGCACACGTTTCAACATTTAAGAATGAAATAATAATCAATAATCACTGCATTTTCTCTATGATAAGCACCGGATTGCATCTTTTTTTCTCCAGGTTTCACTGTAAACATTAGTAAATTATTCATTGTCAATTCATTCCTCGCTGTTTGTGACACTCAAATACTCACTTTAGAGAAGGTGGCGTGCAGTTTTTTTTCCACAAACACAAACAGTTGCCGTCACAGCAGTATGCAAAAATTAATTTGTTTTTTTTCCCGGAGCTTAAAACAAATAAAATTGAAAGGTTACAGTGGAATCGGTGCACAGTTCCAAAATAGAGAAGGAAGAAGAGGAAGAGCAGCAAAAGATGATTGACAAAACAAGAACAACAACAAAAAGAAGAACAAAACAATTTGCATTTTTTCCGCCTGTAGTTCTTGAAATTTTCTGTCAAACTGCACCACCTGTTGCTTCCAGCCGCCCGTTACCGCTGAGGGCTGGTGGACACTCACTGTCTCTCTCTCCTTTAGGAGGTGTTTGACATGAAGTGCTGTTCTCACAAGCTGACTCTGAAGGACCTGAATCACAGAGAAGAATACTGCCTCCAAGCTCAGATCGTCCTCCCTCTGCAGGGCAAGCACAGCGCCCGCAGCTCTCTGAAATGCGTCACTACCCTCTGACAACACAGGTATGAAAACACATTCCCTCATATCACATCATTGCATCGTATCATGTCGTGCCGGCTGCAGGGTAGAGACGTGTCTAGCTCCTGTAGATCACCACTGATGCAAATTCCTGCCACAGCGCAAAGCCGCCATATCTGTGAGAAACTGTTGCAGGTGTGTGTTTTAGTTGCCTGCACACCGACCCGTTGGAGAGTATTGTTGATGACCAACAATACTGCTGCAACAAAAGATCACCCGGATGAGATGTCTAGTATCATTTGTCACATCACAATCGCCCGAGGCTTTGAGATAGAGGGGAGGGGAAAGAAACACCCTGGAGGAGTAATCCTATCATGAGTCTGTACATGATGACAGTAATTACCCCAGCTCACCCCGCCCTTTTCACCATATTTAGATCTTTTAGAGAGACAAAACAGAACTGCTCCGTTTGCTGATTTCCTTCTCTCTGCATTTCGTTGCCTTGTACTTGTGACATGTGCAATGACAATAAAGTTGAATTCTATTCTCTTTTCTGCAGACACAGCATCGGCCATCCCTTCAGCTTTAAATATCCATCGCTACCTCGACGGCCACAGCCACACACATCCGTGCAAGTAAAAGTGATGCACTTTATTGTACAAAGCATTAAAGGCCTCATATGAAGGCAAACTTTCACGTTCACCGGAAGAGGATTGCTTTTGTTTTTTTAAACTTAAAGAGTATTTTTTTAAATTTTTTCTATTCATGGCAAAATATTCTGAACTCACAGGCAGCTTTTCCTCTCCATAAATCATAAAAATATTATTGCAATCTGGTGTGCTCGTTCACACATGGTCAAGATATATTTTCAACTTATGTTTGTTTCCTCATACCTCTCGCACGCAGTCCAGCAGTGAGGATCAGCGAATGCTGCTTTAACGTCTTTAAGAGAGCTTTTTGTAAAGAAAAAAACTCTGCTAAAAGAAAACTGTATGAGAATGTACTGTGCTAAATGTATCACACTACAAATAAAATCCACTGTTGAAATTGACCTCTGTCCTGTAAGTTGGACCCTTTTTGTACAAACAGTAAAGCTGGTGGTGTTTTCGCAGTTTTCTCATCGTCTTCTCCTCTTTGTATTTTATTGCCTACAAAGGTATAGTGTTACGCCTATTTGTGCAGCCATGAATATATAGTTTTTTTAAATTAAAGCTCAGTAATATGCAAAAACAGCAACTTTGATTCTAGTGTGTTTTTTTCTGGTGTTACTCTGTTGTTGTAGTTTAGATTTATTCCAAGACGACAGTGAATACAAACTTAAAGGACAGAGTCACCATAGTGGTGCCTTCAGATTTCAAGAGTCAGACTTTTTAACTTTTGCTAGGAGTCTACATAATACTTTGAAATATAGGAAAAAAAACCCTACGATATTTTTTATACTTATGTGTCGTATAATAATATAATCTGTGCACTTAGCTTGCTTGTTAAGGAAGATTTAAAAGTAGCGACTGAACCCTCTGAGGTCATCAAGGGTGACTGACTTGCAGTTGAGCTTCAAACCATGTGTTTTTGATGGTTGTCTAAGAATGATTACTTTTTCTTTTACCCTGAATGGCAGGACTTTGGAAAATAATAATAATACAAATCCATGTTCTGATGGTGTAGGTCTGGGCTTTGGGTCTTCACCAACAGTAGCTTCACCTCACTGCGTCAGAAATTATTTTAGTCTTGTGTTGTTGCTACTTTCCCATTCATAGCTGTGAAAAAAAGACCATCTCATGAACTTTACTGTCTTGCCTTTGAATCTGGGCCCTGTCCTTTAACCATCCAGTCTTTGTGCCACGCTTTGGTGGGTTTGCTTCTGTAGGCAGGGGCAGCTTTCAGCTTTTTGAGGGTTTCACAGCATCTTCGGGAACTTTTGAACATGATGCTGAACTACTAGTTGAATTGAATCCCCATAAATCATCTTCAGATGACACAAAAAACTGAAATTATATTTTAAACTGTGTTTGGAAAAAAAAAAAAGACAAACCAATGACATTAGTCTCGACTTAGACTTTATTGAAAAGATTGATAAACTGGATACTCTTCATCAATCAGGCATGAAATGACAAATACTGTAATGATATCAAACAGCGCTCACTGAAACAGACGTACTCTAAGCTCAATGTGACACAGTCAGCGTGACACGTGTTCAGTGATTTAAAGGAAGCACTGCATTTAACAGGAAGTTCTCATTTGATTGGGAGGGCGGTGGGTCTTTCAGCTACAGTGCTTCACACTGAGGATCTTTGTGGCGTTTTCATGTGGAGTCGCCTTCTTTGTAGGAACTCCTCACTAGCAGCTAGTTCATTTAGTAGTTTTGGTCCTGAGGACCGAGAGGCCTTAGTGCTGATAGAGCTGAATTTTGGTCCTGTAGCCACACAGCCTGAATGTGCAGTGTCTGGATTCACGAATATTATTGCTGCAGTTTGTAAAATATATTGGCATGTGTGTCTGGGAATGTTTCAGGTCTGCAGTGTTATAGCAGCAGTGCATGCTGGTGTTTAAAGATGCCCTTAATTTATTTCACTTTTAACAGCCCTATGATCAGTAAGGCCCTTTACAGTGTTTAGAGCTGCTCTGAATTCAGTGGTCATAAAACACAGCAACACAGGAAATGATAAAATGCCACAGTGAGATACACATGAGCAATCAGTTATATTTACACCATTTGGAAATTCATATCTTTTAGTAAATGAATACTTGAGTGGGCCACTTTTATATTCAATTTACTTACTAAACAATTACAGGTGGCATTGGGTCCAGCATATATCCTTCATTATCAGCTCTGCATACTGTCAAGTTCACACAAGTCTGGAGGAAACATGTTGACAAATCAACATTCAAAGCCCTTTGTGAATACTGAGGAAAACTAGCATGATCATGAAAGGCAAACGGTGTCTTGACTCGGAATATTTTCTAAATGCAAAAACCTTTTGCTTAACATTGTATAAAAAGTGTACAAAGAGAAACAGATACAACCGACAACCTGACTCAACTAAACGTTAAAACCAGTTACATGTAACAGCGCTATCACAGAATCAAACCAACCAAACTGGGGCTGATTTCTATGACTGAGTGACCGAGCTTTTAAACGACAAAGCTGAAAGGCACACATTTATCAGGTTTACAGTACAAGTATTGCAGTTTTGTGCAGTTGATGCTCTAAACAGTAAGTAAACACTCTCCTGTGTGCACATTTATGGGCTTTGTAGAAATCCTAAACATCCAAGCAGTTTATTTGGGTTTTCCCTCACATGAACATTCACGGCTGATGCGTTCCTCCCGCTCTGCTGCAGTGTGCCAAATAAAGACAATTTTAACAAAGAAAAAACATCTATAAATACTCCATATTCCATATTATCAACACATGACCACAACTCCTAAACGAGAAGATTCCAGGTCTGCTTTGAAGGACTTCCAGTTTTCTACCCGCATTCAGGGAATTCTGGGTGGAAACACACATGCATCTCTACCCGGGTCCAGTATGTAATCTACCTCGAGACAGCGTGGCCTCATGGTAACACGTGACGTAGTCCAGAAATGTGATCTGTTCCTGTGTACTCACGGACAGCAATTAAATATGTGACAGTAACCCCGACTGCAAAACTCAAGTGTTTCAAAAGGAAGTGTAACAGAGCTTTAAAACATGGCTCAGCTGTTTTATTTGAACCTAAACCACAATCTGTGTTTAAACCTAAGATTTTGGTCTGAATCTTAACCATACAAACATGAATCGTGTCTCTTAAGTGAATGCCACCATCTTCCCCTTCCTAGGGTGGACTACACTACAATTTGTAATCATGAACCTCATCATAAACTCTCCTCAGACTGTGTGGCAGATGTTTTTGTGCATACAAACAAACAAACAAACAAAAAAGAAAACATTTTTCTTCATGAAAACAAATTAACAGACACATTTCTCGACTACTCCACGGACTCTTCGAAAACACCAATCTATTGCCCAAGAACAAACTGTACTGCAGCATTGCTGCCTCAGTCATGAAACAGCATTAATGCCATATAAAAGAAAACAAAACTGCCAGCATTAGGCCGATAAAGGATTAAAAGAAATATTTACAAACAAGGCATAGTATATTTTTGTTCAATGTTTTAAGGGTACATGCATGCATGATTTTTAAGTCAAAAAAAAATATTAAAAAATCTAAAAGCGTGATCACACTTTTTTGAAACTGACATGGAATGTGTGTCCTGTTGGTTTCTAAGGTAAGGTCAAGTCTCTTCATATTAAATTACCTATAAAAATATATATATAAATAAAAAGGTGAGGGTATTGTGTTGAGAAAGCTGCAGCAGCGGTCAACGTTTAGCTGCACCGATAGAACGAGAAAGGAAAAGGGTGGGGGGTGACAAGAGCGAGGAAAGGATGGGGAAACAAAGGCAGCAGTCAAGCACCGAGATGATCACAGGAAGAGCTGCTGATCCATCTCTGGAAAGTTCTGCCTTGGTTTCAGAACCCCGTGTGTGTGTACTAGAAAGAAACACACTGGAACACCTGTGACTCAGGAATTTTCTAAAAGCCTCAGACTCTGCTGCAGTCTAGAACATAGAATATGTGCTAGAACTGCGACAAAGCCGTTTCTATCGCTCTGTATAGAACTTCATCAAATAGAAACAAAGGCAGCCTGCTTCTAAACCCTCCAGGAGTTCTGTGTGTGTAAGTTCTGAACATTCTAGGCTGTGAGCAACAAGCTACAACCACCAGCAAGCAGCTCGCTTCTCGAGACTTCTAAGAGAGGAACTCTTTGTCCAGCTCAAAGACAGAGGGCCGTGCAGGAGAGCTTTGAATGCGGCAGAGCGGCACGGTGCAGTCTCGTTTCTGGCCCTCGGTGTCCATGTCCAGCAGGGAGCAGCCCATCCCTACCTCTGAGGACAGCATCACGTTTAGGTTCTGCGCCGTCTTTTCTCCGGAATAGTGACCCAGGGAGTAGCTTTTGTTGCGTCCTCGCAGCAGAGCCCAGGTGTGGGGTTTGGCCCTGAGTGACACTGGCCGCGGTCTTGTGAAGGCCTCTCCACCAGAGGGCTTCTCTGGCCCTCCATCCTTCTCTTGTTTCTCCTGCTTCTTTTGTGTGACTGGAGGAGGCAGAGCGGGCAGGCCATTGGCTGTGAACAAACGGAGATACATTTTTGGAGTGGGAATCCTTTTTAAACCTGTATATACAAGTTTTCTCACTTTTTGTTAGTTACTCACTGTTGTGGTTGGTGGTGTATTTCTTTCTGCGTAGACGTGCTGCTGGGTTGTGGTTGGTCTGCTCTGGCGGCTGGCTTTGGGTTTGCACCGCTGTCTGCGTTTTAGCTGCAGTCTTGTTACTCTGGCCTTCTGGAACTGCTGCTGGGCTGCATCTGGATGGCTCTGTGTGATGATTGACAGCCACATGCTCAGCCTTCACAGGGTTAGACTCCGACATCTCCGCTTCAGACTGTAAGAGACACTTGGTGGAGTTGTACTCCATGATGGCTGACATGGAAATAAGATTGACAGGTTGGGGGGAGTTGTGGTTTGACGTTCCCTCGTCTTTACGGGAGCGACCACTTGGTGGTGAGGTGCTGCGGCGGAAACGGGTTGCGCGTTGAAACAGGCCCTCTTTCTTTTTCTTCTCTTTCTCCTCTTTCGGGGGCTCGCAGTCTTCGCCAGCAGCTGAGTTTTTCAGGGCTTCCCTGATGTCATAACCGAGCACAACCGAAGCCAGCAGCGAACCGCAGCCATACAGCACAGCGTCGGTCTTGCGGCGACCCGATGTCCTTTTCAGGCTGTTGGTGGGTGTAAGCTGTGGGGTAGTTGAGGTGGATGAAGTGGATGTGGTGGTATATGGGTCGTCTGGAGTCTCTGGTTGGCCGCTCTGACCTGCTAATCCCACTCCAGCATCTCCTGTCCCGCAGTTTCCACCAGGGCAAATCTGAGTCTGCTGCTCGTCCCTCCACAGAGGTAGATCGATGTACACCTGGTTGGGGAACTTGAGCTGCTTTGGTTTGGAGCTGCTGTCAGAACATTCCTGGGAGAAAGTCTCATCTTTACTGTTCCCTGCTAAAAACACAGAAGTGGAAATATCAATAAATACCTGCTCCTTATAAATCCAAGCACCATTTAAACAAATTTAATGTCACCACAGTTTTAGCTCACCTTGTTCGGCAAACAGGGCAGCAAGAGGGACAGACTTCTGGGACTTCACCAGGCTGGTGGACCACGGGTTACTGCCATCTGACAGAGGACGCACTCTATAAAAAGAATTATTAGTGAGGTACACTGCAGAATTAGTTACATATATAAAGACTGAAGATGCTCTTTCATGCACCACGCTGACCACAAGGTCGAGCAAAATTAGTGCTGCATAGGCTGTTCCATATCATTACTATGTCATCTTTTGAGGCGACAGTGTCTTCGTGTGTGCTATTTGCATCGGCTTCCTGTCATTCTACTTTTCTATTTGTGACACATATGTGTGTCACACTGTGCCCATGCGATCCAACCATTATTGGACGGATGAGTTTCAGAGTGCAGCACAGTGCATGAAACTTTCCATCCTCTTACTATAATGATCGTAGCATATGATCATTTGTCTGTATATACTTCATCGCCTCTTTAACAGGTTGGCCAATCTGAGCGAAACTTTGCACAAACATTATCACACGTACAGAGATTACTAACATCTAAATATTTTTATAAAAGGATTGATTATAAATTACAATTGTTTAGATTTTTGTATATATTATGCTCACTTCACCATAGGGCTGCTCAATTAATCGAATTTTAATCACGATTACGATCTGGGCTTTCAACGATCATTAAAAATGACCGAGCCGATTATTAGCCCCTCCCTCATTTATCCGCGACACCTTAAAGGCCGGTCCGTGAAAATATTGTCGGGCATAAACCGGTCCGTGGCGCAAAAAAGGTTGGAGACCGCTGATTAAGAGGACCCGAGGGAAGCTCGGAAAGCTAAGCAGAAGTTATTTGGAGAGGAGAGTGACTGCTGTTGGTTGAAAAGAGAGGTAAAAAAAAAAAAAAAAAAAAAAACTTCAGTGGTGTTGCACACCATTTTATATTATTTTTTAAAGTCATTGTTAACCCTTTAAAGCCGGTCAGAGCAGCACGCTCCGTTTTGCGTAACTATTTTTAAATCCCTGTAGAACCTGAACCGTGTAAGCTAGCGCAATAATTTGTTTTGCATATGAAACCGGAGGAGTTGTACTTACATCTTATGCCATCAGCTTGTCCTCGGTCACGGTTTCCTTCCACATATAGCTTTGCAAAAATTGCATAAAAAGCGCTTGCAGGAACAAAAACATAATATTCCAGAAACACGCTTTGCCGTTCCTATCAGCTGTTGGTAACACTTCCCACAGTGAAATGATGCACATGCTGTTTTCTTTGCAAATTTGCATCATAGGATTGTTTTTTGTTTTTCCTGCAGTATATAAAAATTGCTGTATCTCCAAAATAAAACTATGAAGACACTCAAAAGAAATTTCCTGTGGTGGGAAACTATTTTTTGCAACTTTATTGTAAAGTTTTGAGGGATAAACCTCTTAAATTTCTCCAAGTAGAAATATATGTAAACAAAACAAAAGCGATTTTCAATTTTTTTTGTAGTTTATTGCACTTTTTTGCAATTTATGTAATTACTATGGACTTAATGCATACATATTAAAATATGGGCTATAACAGTTGTATTGATGTATAGCAACTTGAAATGCTCCCACAAATGGCACTACAGCATGTAAAAAAAAAATAAATATAAGCTCTTGTGGACTTGGTTCTATAGTAGGTCTTAAAGGGTTAAATAAATATCGTCAAATAATCGTGATCTCAATTTCAGTGAAAATAATCGTGATTATCATTTTTGCCATAATCGAGCAGCCCTACTTCACCATCCCTGTGCGAATGCAATGTTACATTTTCTGACAGAACGTTTTTTGTTTTTTTTTAAAATCGTATGAGACTTTGAGATGTTTGACCATCTGCAGTCCTTTAGAGAAGCATACAAATGATGACTTCTTTAGTTTTTTTTGGACTCTGCAAATGTAGCATGAATCAGATACACAAAGAAGAGTCAAAAACTATTTCATCACTTTGAAAATTTGACTTAGACAAGCTTGTTTTTAAGTCTTCAACTACACAGTGCGAGTAAAACGTGACTGTCCTGCTTTTTTTCCTGTGTGTAAACACACTTCACCTCTGAGCGGCAGCAGGCCTCTCTTTGCTCTGTACTGAACTGGGTCCCCAGGTTCTTCCTTTCTTCTTGATTCCCTTTTTCACGTCATCAAACTCCTCTGGCCTGAAGGGGGAGCTGCGGCCCCACGTACGGTTGCTCTCATCTTGAGTAACTGTAAATGCAGCGATTGTTAAGTTTTACAAATAAACAAACCAATCAATCAACTCCTGCAAGCTGCTGTTGACCAAAAGACAGTCCTCACACGAAATATGGACTAGACATGTTAGTAGGATTATTAAATGTTTTCTGCCATCTGTACAATCCTGGTATTAATCAATCCATAGAAGCATTATGAAGTACAGTGGTCCCTCGTTTATCGCGGGGGTTACGTTCCAAAAATAAACTGCGATAGTTGAAATCCACGAAGTAGCCAACTTTATTTTTACAATTATTATAGATGTTTTAAGGCTGTAAAACCCCTCGCTACACACCTTATACACTTTTCTCAGACAGATATGAACATTTTCACACTTTTCTCTCTTGTTTAAATACTCTCAAAGTTCAAACCTTTGTAGAAAAATAAGTCCAGTATTATAGAATGACACCAAAGGCTCCCGCGGTTGCCTTTGATGGTGCAAAATGTTTTGTTGACATTGTTGTGTTTGTTGGGGGGGAAACTTACAGACATACAGTACAGCACTTCAGAGTCACACTGCTAGCGATCGAAGATTTATGTAAATTTGACAAGCTGAACGCATTCTGTACTGTAGAGGAGACACCGCACGAGATTGATTGACAATGGTCTACAGCCAATCAGGACGCAGAACACAAAGCGTTGTAAGAAAAAAAACAAAACCATGCAAAATTGCACCAAAAAAAAAAAAAAAAAAAAAAAAAAAATCAGGAAAAGAGCGAGGCTGCGAAAGGTGAACCGCGTTATAGCGAGGGACCGCTGTACTTACGGTAAAAAACATTGGGTAAACACCAAACCCCTGGAGTACTGTTGTTCAAAAGTTATACACTAGATGGCTTTCGAGTCTTTTAATTTAATGTCTGATTCAGGAAGATTCAGAGTGAATATCATAATCGTGACAGTGATAATCATAGAACAATTCAAAAAGAAAAACAACAGCAACCAATAGCAGTGTTGTTTTAAGATCCTCTTACTGGTATTGGTTAGTTGTCATGAACTTCAGCAAAAGCAGCATCCACCAATTATGTCACAGCATCAGACAAGAGCCAAAGAAAGCTGCCACCAAATTCATTTGTAGAATTCAAAGACAAAAAAAAAGAAAAAAGAAACAGCTCCGTGGCCCATGTCTGCAGCATGAACTGTGTAGCTAATTTATTTGATTTTAAGGTTGATGAAAACATTTTTACAAGTAGAAAACACCAAAGTCTTGTTATGATCCACACATCAGATAAATGCTGTCAATCTGCAAGAGAAAAATCACTGACTGGAAACTTTAACCACTTTCAACACTTAAAGTTAGCCACACGTAACACACAGCACTCAGTGCTACTGGCAACGCCTCACGCTGCATGAGCGAAGCCAGTCTCCTTGCCTTTCCTCCTGAACCCAGAGTAGGCTGACACCTCGCTGGTCAAATCAACATCCTGTTGGTAAACATACAAACTGTCCCTCGGCCTGTGGGATGTCACTGAGGAGGGAAATGCACATGTTACAGCCTGAGCACTGTGAAACAGAGCATTTAATGCTACAAAACAGAAGGTGGAGCACTTCAGCCAGTGCTGCCATAAATAAGTCTAAATGTTTATCTGTTCGAATAAACATTTACACTTATATGTATGAATGAAATTTATGGCTGGTG
Source organism: Aulonocara stuartgranti (assembly GCF_965226115.1). NCBI lineage: Eukaryota > Metazoa > Chordata > Actinopteri > Cichliformes > Cichlidae > Aulonocara > Aulonocara stuartgranti. Next base: position 24,163,353 of record NC_138949.1, on the reverse strand, counting down.
CAAATAAAACTGACTTTAAAATGTGCAAGAAATAGGTGTCCATGTCAACAGGGCTGTTATTCAATTGCTATGTATCATATGGCTATGCATAAAGATTTAATAAAATGCTGAAGTAAATCAGTGTACACAACTGCAAATACATGATTCCTCATAAAGTGTACAATCCTGTGTGCACTAAATACAGGCTTCTAAAACACACCTCCTCCTTGGATAGCACAGACCTGTCTAATCTTGTAGCTCAAAGCATCAATTAAGACTAAGTTTAAACACATGGATCTGTATACAAATGTACGTCTTTTTTCTAGTACTCTGATTTTTCAGTGCCTCCTATGTTACAGAGAAGACCCCTATCTGTATTATCACCTACCATAAATGCACAAGAGGAATTTGTCCCAGTTATTGCAGGGGCGTTGGTGTGTGACTAACATCTTTTTAAAACTGTTCAAACAACTGCCTCTGCCGCTTTTGTTCACATGGCTCTAGTCATTGTGCATGATACTGTTCCCATGTTCCCAGTTCCTGTGAAATTCTCAGAGCTGATGTGATTTCTTTGGTTCTTTTACATTTGAGCAGGCTGGACTCAAGGTAGGACAGTAAGCACGACTAAGAAAACCTGAGGGACTCTTTAATATGCAAAAACACAAACTGAACTTACGCTGAATGGCTCGTAGACGAGGGATAAGTGTGGGACTGCTGGGAGGAGAGGAGCTGGTACTGTGAAGGCTCCGCCTTTTGTCCATGGAGGGCGAAGCCTGCACGGTGATCTTATGCTGGAAGTCTGCAATATGCCGGACAAGTAAAACAGTTATTATAATCCCAGAGGAGTTACTGTTTGAGTGATTACAGTTTGATATGTATAGTTAGATTTTCCAACACAGTTCAAATGTTGCAAACACAACAACATCAGAGTGATTATTTAATCTGGACGTGTTAGTTTGCTTATTTTTTCTGAATAGTGTAGGCTAAAAGCTTGGAAAATACAATATGGTTTAACTTTTTTATTTTGCTACAGATGTATGGGAATGATGTGGCAAATACACCATTCTCATACAAGAACTATATACTGGGAAAACATGATTTGTCAAGCTCTGAGTTGTTTTTGACAGGAGATTCCAAGAAATTCAAATAGCAAATTAGCTTCAAAGCTTTGACAGGCAGTGGGCAGGGCAAATCTCACTCTGTTTGTACCACTGAGTGATGGCACAAAGGGACAGAGAGGATCCATCCAGAGCGAGAACTCCAGTTTTAAAGCACTGCAATCCAATTTTTTTTAAGTGCTATTACGGGGAAAAAAAGGAAGGCTCATTTGTATCGTGAGGTTTGGATGTGGGAATATTTTAGCTTAGTTCAGTCTGCAAGCTCACCTGAGGGTAGGCTGATGCGGTTCCCATCCTTCAGTTTAAGGCGGGAACGTTTAAATTTGCCTTTTCTCTTCTTCACGTTGGGCTTGTCTTTGTTGAGCTGGAAAATGAGGATGTTGAGCTCTCTCTCCAGCACGTTGATCTCGCGCTCTGCCAGCTGCTGCTCCCGACGCTTCAGCAACTCCTCCTGAGACTTCTGCTGCAGGGCGGCTCGCGTCAGCTCCTCTTCTCTGGAACGTAGCTCCTGGAAGAAGCAGGTATTAAGAGGTAAGTGCATTTATAGAACTGGCTGAAAGATTTCAGATGGTGACACCTCCTAAGGCGTGAACTCTTCCACGGCATGCATTTTTAATTTGTCTTTGATATTTGGGCTGATTGGGACCTGATGAATGTAAAAACAAAGAATTATTTTATTTTTTTAACCTAATTTTTGTTTCTAAGAAAAATGAGAGCCACATATGAGGATATTCGTTTAAAATTTCGATAGAACAGTAGCAGTATAATGTCCTCGTGAGTGGATATCAGGCCCTTGTAGAGCCAAATTGAGTATTTTGGTCTAAATAACCCAAAATGTGATGTCCTCACACGTGGACGCCAGGTCCTAGGAGGTTAAGGCACCTTCTATAGACCTCAATAGCTGCTCTAACAATAGTGAGCTAAGTTGGCATTGTTTGCCAACACTGTATGAGCTAAAACATGAGCAAGCACAATTTCAAGTGCAGAGCTAGTCAAGTCTACAGTAAGCAGTTTACAGTAAGTAAATTATATAAACTACTTTTTTAGTGAACAGTCAACATTTAAAGGATAACACTAGGATGAATAAAAGTGCCTTAGAGATCCAGAAAGGATGTATGTCATCCTCGCTAGATCAATATTTAGAACTACTCTTAAGTTGTGCCTCTGTGTCACATTTGTTCCGTGTGTGGTTTTAGACATGTTTTTTGAGCACTGAAATCTTTAAAATAGGCAGGAGTAGGTAGCCTTCTTTTTGAGGCAGTGTTATGCTCTCCCACCACTGCTCACTCATTCTTCACTCCCTCCATTTTCTCTTGAATCGCTCTCAGTTGAGTAATAATAATCCTTACTGGATGACTTCCATAAAGCAGCTTTACAGTCAAACCACTTCAGCCACCCACCTAGACACAGATTACGGTGAGATTTTTTACAGGAAATCTGTTTAAATGAAGGGACTAATTCCCTAATCTTGTAAAATTTATGATGGGAAAGCTCAAAGCTAAATTAGCCTTATTCTTTGAGCTTTGCATAGTGGTTGAATTTAATATAGCATGGTGAAGCAACAGAAATTACCAGCTGTGCAGATAAACGTTTAATTTGGGGATTGTAAGATTTAAAAAACGTAAACCTCATGCTCAAACGGTGGATTAGCAGAACTGGAAAAACTAGAACAAAGCAGACAGCATAAATCCACAATACAAAAATAGGCACAAATTAAAACTCAATAAAAACACCACCTGTGCACTTTTGTATTTTGTGTAAAACTCCGTTCACCATTCATTAACTCAGCTCTGTGTGCTGATCCTGCTGTTTCTCTAAACACTAATTAACTCCTCTCTCCCCACTTTAAGCCAGAAACAGCAGACTTATACAGGAAGCAGATTAAGGTTTTAACAAGGGGAAGTCCACTAAAGCACTTCGGCATTAATGACTTGATTGTTAAACGTGCGATTTAGCCTTATCCACTGAAAGTAACCAATTAAACATTTTTATCCCATGAAACCAGTCCAGGGCAATACATCGGGGTTAGACGTAATGATAGATTAGCCTGCGTGTATCATTACTAAAACTCAAAGAGTGAAGCAAGATGAAAAACTGGTCTTTTTTCATACTTGGCGTCAGGGTCCAACTTCCCACACTGTGCGACACAGACGAGAGGATGCTGGAAATTAAGTTTACTTTCATGTGTTTAACCAGCTGCTAGGATAGTTCCGTGTTCAGTGGCTTCAACATATTGATGTTAGTGTATGAAAGAATCTCCTCCTTCTGCTCTACCTTCTCTTTGGTCCTGAGCTCATCAAACATCTCCTGGATCTCCACACGCCAGTCGTCCTGCATGCTGTGGAAGGAGTCCTGAGGCATGGTGGCCATCACCGCCTCTTCGATGGCTGAAAGCTGCTCCAGGATGCAGGAGAATGAGGGACGCACATGGGGGTCCTGGTCCCAGCAATCTGGACAAATACAATGCAGTGAAAAGATGGACTCATAACCACTGTGACCAGGGCATCTACATCATACTGTATTTGTGGGCCTAGTGAACTGCTCTGACAGAAAAAAAAGGAGTCAGCTGGATCAGCAGAAATTCACAAAGTTGGGAAAAACCAGCAAACTTGCCATTAGCCATTTTAAGAGTGCATTTACTATTACCATGCACGCATTTTCCACTAGAAATATGTATGCATGTACAAATCTACACATAAAATTAAATTAAACTTAAAGTCTAATATTTGGTGCCATATGGCCTATTTGTGGAACAGGTGGCGTCGCTTCTTGTGCCTCTCTTGGAATAAGATGCCAGTCTCACATACATTTTCTGTGGATAAACAAAGCTTCAGCTCAGCTTCAGCTCCACTGATATTTGCTCATACTTACCTTCCATGAGCTTAGCGAAGGGTTCGGGGCAAGTGGAAGGGATTGGTAGGGTTAACTTATTAACTGCCACGCCGTAAGCAACAGCAAGGCCGTCTATTCCACGGTACGGCACCTCCCCTGTTAACAGCTCCCACAGCAAGACACCATAGCTGAAAAGAAAAAAAAAAAAAACCCCAAAGTAAACTAATGATAAATAAATTTAAAGAACAATGACAGACAAATGAAAAAAAGGTAAGTATTTAAATCTAATGTCAAGGCCTCATGTGTCATTATCATCCATTATACCTCCAGACGTCACTGCCTTTGGAGAAGAGAGATGACTTAATGACCTCTGGTGCCATCCAGGAGTAGGTGCCTGCTGCTGACATTTTTGTGGTTTTGTGCCATTCCCTGGCTAAGCCAAAATCTGTGATCTTCAAGGTCTTTCTCCCAATGTCATCATTCTCAATTTTTTCAAGTAATAAAACTGAAAAGGAAAAATAATTTACTTTAGGTAGATCGATGCACAAAAACCATAGGATAAAAAAAAATGCTCGAGAAAAAAAAAAAAAAAGCAGTGTAACTGAGATAAAAGGAAAAAGGAAAAGACGGGACTGGGATGAAAGTGACAGATGTAAAGGGGATGGAGAATAAAGGTGAAATGTAAGAAAGGGGGATATACAAAGAGTGAGCGACAGAGAAAAGGGCGACCGTCCAGGTGAGGAGATGATAGCAGATATTTAAAAAGGGCCAACAGCAGTATGCTGGTCATTCATTACTGTAGAAACAGAAGGCTGACAGTGCCACAAAGCACCTGTCCTCGGGTCCTAAAACTGCTCAACACATTAAAGAGAGCAAGAACCCCTCAAACCTGCTGGTAACACTACACCAGGTCTGAGAGCGCTGCCACAGTGAAGTCACAAACTAAAATGTGTGAAGTCAAAACCCTTAGTGTTCATCATGATCTGGATAAAATAAATAAATTCACAAGTTGAAGACGTACACAAACACACATACAGTTTACACACACTGAACGTGTTGTGTGTGCATCAGGAATAAAGTACTGGGCAAATGGACTAAAAACACGGCCTAAATATTCTTGAAAGCAGCAGGTTTTTCCATAGCCTGTCCGCCTCCTCTGGTTGCTTAGCTGTCAAATTGCATGCACTTCATGATATCAGTTACCTGTGGTTCACTAAGAAAGTGGGTGTAAAATGAAGGGCTGCAGTATTCATAGACTATAATTTGCTAATAGTTACCACCAAAGGGAGATTGGTTTGATTTGCATTAAATTGTTACCAAAGATAGGGCTTTGCCCATCTTACAAGAAATCACATCCAGATATAGATCTGGATTTAGGATTTTTTTTGCAATCTGGGGCACAACTGGATATTCTTAGTCACATCTTTACAAATACCTACAGAAAATACTTAAAATTGCAGCCTCATCTTCAAATGTCTTGTTTACTAAAACTTAATAGACACTCAGGGTGAAATAACATGATGAAAAGCATATGAATAAATAAACAAACCAGAATAATAAACAAACCGTAAATAACAACTAAATGAAAAAGGGAGCACAGAGCTTATGAAAACAACTTTGGGTCTCTGGTGTTTAGTCCATTTAAATCACTTTAAAACTACACAATCAGGGATGCAGGGGTGAACACTGTAATTTTGCTTGGGTGCGAACAAAAACAACTGCCCTGAGACCCTTTGGAGGAGGTGGTCTTGGTCCACTTCCAAACTCCAGAGCTGTTTGTTTATGGTGTAAACACAATACGAACCAACTACTTGGTGTATGCTGCAAATTTGAGCGAAATGCTTTTCCGTAGTCAAGTAAGTTTTGCAGTTTGGATTGTGGCAGGGTACCACAGATGTTCAGTGTACACAAATTGTCAGTACAGGCTAGCAACTAGCCCTTAAATGTAATGTAAATCCCTTGTTTCCCTTGTTCCAACATGCCAGAACACAGCACCTTTAGTTACTTTTGTTGCTCCCACCCAGACACATTTGCCTAATCGGTAGACAAAAAGTTCTCACATGGTTTCTAGTGACACATTGCAAGAATGTGTTTTTTTTCTGTGTGTAAAAGGAACAACTATAAGTTTCAGCTATCAGGCTCATCAACTGATATGGACTGAAGTAAATGACATATAGATGTGAAAATGCACTTGTACACGGTATTTTTCAAAACAAGAATATTCTGCTTTTGTTTTTTAATCCTTTCCCTCACAAGCACCGTTTTAATGAACACCATCGTCCATGTGAAAACGTAAAAACCATTGTTGCTTTGAGCATGTCAAAGCAATGTAACCCTAACCATACAAAAATGTCAGAAGCCTATAAACAATAACACGTAGTCCAGTCTGATGTTAACAATGGAGATAAAGACACACACCTCTGATGTTGCAACACATAATCTCTGTAATCCCTGTCCAAACATGAATGCACATGCAGTTTTTGAAAATGATCACATTGAGAGTACTTTTTCAAAGCTTGATTTTTTAGCATAAAGCTGTTTACATGTGGACAAAATGCAACGGTGCACGTAAAAAGCTTTGTTTTCCAAAACAAATGTGTATGTGCAGACCAAACCAGCATTTGGGCTTTCTCAACCTGTGCCACATTTCTTCTAATGTTAAATGTTTTATTTCAACAAGAATAAAACTAATATTATACCTCTGATAACATGAAGCCTCTTTTTCCATGAACTGGTGTAGCCAAAATGAAGTCTTTGATCCTTTGATTCTCTTTGTATCATGTACAAAATGTGTTTTTGCCAAGATCTCCTCACATTAAAAGCTGCTCGATTTCATTATTTACACTACAGGTCAATTTGAACATGTCCTATCAGCTGTGTTGATTCTACAGAACAAACAAAAGGCTAGCAATAACTCGAGAGTCTAAATGCCCCTTTGGTTGGTTTGACAGAGGCAATCAGTGTTGAGAGTTTATTGTTAAGAAAAACAGCCTGATATCTCCGTGGATGGATGGAACGTTGCTGCCACTTACACTCTGTGGGAATATTTTCCAAGGGAGAAACAACGTCATGATAAAGATAGATAGTGGAAGTGTTCAAGGTAATAAGGCATTTGTGTGCCTTGACGGACTGTAACTAAATGTAAACTTAAAAACGTTATTTAGTCTAAAGACTCTTTGTTAACAGCATTTTTTTTGTAAACCAAGGCTTTGTAATGTTTGTCGGCACTCAGTTGCACCATTGTGCTGTTATCACTCGATGACCTTGGACTTACTCCCACACGACTACACAACCAAGACTTGCCAATAAACACACACACACACACTCGCTTTCACACCTTAGTGAGGACATCAAATTGACATAATGCTTAACCTTATCCTAACCTTAACCACTAGGAATCAGTGCATACTCCTAACCCTAACCCTAAACCTAACCACAACCTAATTGTAACCTTAACTCTAAAACCAAATTCTTAGCCTCAAAAATGCCTTCAAATTCGTGAGGACCAGCATTTAGTCCCCACAACTGACTGCTGGTCCCTGCAAGTACAGTGGGCTTCTAATGTTTGGTCCTCATAAAGATGTTTAAACAAGTCAACACAAACACACATGCACACAAACCTATACATAAATCCTTTCTGCATGCCTATATTACACTACTAATCAAATTTTATTAAAATCTCAGGCTCAAGTAATACAAGTAGCACAGTTAACTGATAAAGTACACAGATATTCAGTTTGACACAGTAAATGTGTCAAACTTGGACCAGATTTGCTGAAAGATGTAGGAGCAGTGGAAAGGACTAGATGGAGAACAGATAATAGAAACAAGTTTAGAGACCTCGGGAAAACTCAAGTGACCATACAATTTTAGTTGGTAAAAGATACAATGTCCTTTTTTATAGCTCTACAGCTCTCTTTTTGTAAACACTTAGACTATTTCCTTTTTCTCTGAGTGATATTTTAAAATATTCATATGTAAAATAAGTGAATAAACAAACCCCCAAAAAATTCAGATTAAGCATTTTTATGCAGAGGAGTACATTACAGAACACATTTAGATAATATGTAACACATTTTCTTTGTTATATAATAATAACAAATATTTAAAGGGGAACAAATACAAGTCGTTTAAAATGAATTGCTCATTGGTTTCTATTTTAGAAAATGCAATTTTTTTGCTTTAAGCTGTAATGAAAAAGTATTCTTTACTCTGTCTTCTTGGAAGGCTTTATACGTTTTTGTACATCTGTTTCTGTGTGTTAAAATGTGCGAGTGAGTGAGTTTGTGTCTGTAAGTCTTTAAAGAAGAATGTGGTGGCTGCAATGAAGAGAAGCGAGCATATCAGAAGTATCTGAAGTTTGGCTGGCGATGCAAAATTTTTGTGATGCATTAAAACAAGCTGTTATGATGATATATAAGAGTCTCTGCAGATCGTTCCTAATTGCAGAGCTGGCAGCTGCTGATTGGTTCCATGATCAAGAATTGCTAAGCCTTGTATATAGTGTGTAGATACTTTTCACTTGTAAATAGGCACTGAGGTAGAGGGGTGAACTGCCTTATTATTTTCTGTACTTTTTTCTCATTTATTCAAAGGGTCTACCTTACAATATAAAGTGCCTTGAGGTGACTGTTGCTGTAAATAAAATAAAATTGAATTGAATTAGGGAGTTGGGGGTAGCACTTATCTTTTGTTTGATATTTGTTTCACCCAGGGTTTAGTAGGGCTGAACGATTATGGAAAATAATCTAATTGCAATTTTTTGCCCCAATATTGCGATTGCGATGCGATATGCGATTATTTTTTAAGGTATTTGTCTTCTGTATTATTAAACAAAGACAAGCAATACATCATATAGTATGGCCAATACTATATTACATTAATTTTAAACTGTTCTTTCCTGGAAGACAGACCTCTGTTATGATGACATGAGGTGATGCATGAATTGATGACTGACATTTTTATTTAACTTCTTCAATCACAACAGTATATTTGAACATACACAATAGTTTATTTTTAGCTTACAAACATCTGAGCATAAAGTGCTGACAAGGAACCCTGGTGTAAACATTAAAATGAAAGTCAGTACAATGTGCAGATTGCAGAAATATACATAAAAAAAATCAGTGGCTTTACCACACTCAGTTTTTCGACATCTGTGAACTACTAGACAGTCATTCAATTAAAAAATAATATTAAATAAATAAAACTAATAAATAAAAAATACACACATCTTACTGATCTCTGCAGTCAGTAACATTACACATAAAGTGCAAACATAATAGCAATTGTATAAACACACACACAAACACGCCTTTAAAGTTTAAAGGCGTGAAATTGGACGGTCTAGCCTTCTGATTAGCTAATCAGAAGGCTAGTTCTGATTAGCGTCACCGCTGTCTCGGTGGAGTTTAATAAACTCGGCCGTCTGCTTCTTGCTATCTAAAATATAACCAGACACTGGTGTAAATTCTCGACTGTCTCATACTTCTGTTTAATAAGTTTTCTGTTTGACGTTTAGTCAGCTGTGTGAAAACCAAGGAGGAACCCACCCGGGGGATTAATAAAGTTTTATTTTATCTAATCTAATAACTTTAATCTCAGCCAAACCGATTTACTCACGAACAAACAAAACACTGAAAAAAGCCCAACAATAACATTTTTAGGTTGTCTAAGTGACTTATATATTACGTTTAACCCGAGCAGCGAAACTCCGCGGTGATCTGAAAATGATGTGCCGGGAGTTGTGCCGTTCTCGGCCGCATCAGTAACCCTCGAGCTCCCGGCTAGCTGTCGAGCTGGTGGGTAGCAGACGCCTCTGAAAACGTCGAAGCACTTTTGCAAATATGGGATATCTTGATAAACCGAGCAGATATTTGATGTTTACACAACTACTTTCTCGCCTGAAAATATGTTAAAAGTTTATTTTGTGACCCAGAAAGATTAGTATGAGTAATTTTAAAACTTAGTAGCGGCCGCCATTGCTGGAAACTGGAGTTTGGCTGGGCCGCGCTATGAATTCTGGGATATGGTAGTAATTTGGACAGCCTTCGGCGCGTCGCTGTGACGTAATCGGTCTACAAATGCGGCCTCAGGAGGATGCAGCCCATGAATTGTATAATATAATCGCAGTATAATCGCAGCCTTTGCGGTTAGAAAATTGCACTTGATCATGTCGCGATATTATCGCAAATGCGATATATCGTTCAGCCCTAGGGTTTAGGTAGCACCTCCCTTTTTGGAATAACTTGTTTTGTTTGTTATTTCAGCCTTTGTTCACCCCGGAGTTTAAGCGTTCAGTTTGGTAACACCTTAACTTGTAAATTGGCTTCTAGGTATGGCTTTGGGGACCAGGGTCACAGGGTCACCTTCCTTTTAACCCTTTTGTTGCACTCCTGTACCCCTAGACCGGGACGTAACAGTAGATGTTAATTAATATTAACAATAATTCAATATCCAACCTCAAATCCCTTAGGTCAGAGGGTCAGAGTTTTACTGGCCCATGCACGTTGTTATTAGCTTGTGAAAAAAAATTTTTTATATATATTTTTAAATGTTAATGCAATTTCATTGACACAGTAATATATTATTTCACTTTGAATCTGAAAAATGTTATGAAAACCTTGAAATAAATATGGTCTAGTACACACTTCTCTTTAGACTCACCCCTGTTTGCTTCCATGTAAAAGAGGACAGCTGCCGTTAGCTTTCAGCAAGCAGTATAATTTAAACATGGAATCAGACTAAGTGAACAGTCAATCTGCATATTTTAATAAAACTTCTAGAGGCTTACTTCAGACTTTTCACTGTTTCACATAAAACAAATGGTGGTGATCAGAGCAGCTACAGAGTTTGTTGATCAGGTGCTTTGATAAAGACCTCCCACTTGCTTATTCCCAGTAAAGGTTTTAATGGCAATCACAGGAACAGCAATGCTGTTTTGGAAACTAGAAACATGTTTTCTTTCAATAAACCTGAGCTCAGCATCTCGAGAACAGCTCCGCCTCTTTGCTCTTCGTGGTGTGTAAACAAACAGCTTCACGTTAACTGTGCCAGCGTCATCATCCTGCTCCCGTTTCCATGGTGACAATGGCCCGTTACAAAGCCGTGCCTGTTATTACCACAGTTGTGCTTAAAAGGAAACCTAAACAAACTGGTAAATATGTTACATTCGTATTTTTTGTGGAAACAATATTTTCAATATTTATACTACTGAAAAACCTGAAAATCGCAACAAATTAGATGTCATATTAAAGAATGTTTACCAACAAATAAAAATAAAATCAAAGCATATAAAAAGAAAAAGCTGTTTCCAAGGTCACGAATGATCCCAGACATAAATAAATAAATAAATAGTATGAACAAAGTCACATATACAAATAAGGTCATTCTGGGGTTAACCAACTGTACACTTGGTTAAAAATAAATAAATAAATGAAGCATAATTTCCTTATTATGGTCTGTTCACACCAAACATGAAGCTAAGGTACACTTAACAATGCTTGCGTTTATGCATGCACGATGGCAATCGATACAATAAGACATTTTAAAAACTTAAGATGAAGGTGTGATTAATTTTTTCCAAAACTTTCCTTTTTTTCTTTTTTTAAATCTCTGTATAAAAGATAAGTTCAACCAGACAGCTCCACCTGCCCTCAAATGATGTCAATAGGCTTAACCTCCACTTCTGATTATTGCTGGCATCAGCAGCAATCCAATCTATGGGAAAATGCCAGGGTTTTTGTGATGTAGAATGAAGCGAATTTTTCATCCCAGTTTAAATATTTTAACTTACATAATCAAAAACTTGCCTCTATTCACATTACCTGGGTGAAATTTGCATCAGTCCACCTAACTGGATGCACGCTGCATGAAAATGCACTGTTAAAAAAAAAAGAAAAAAAAAAAAAAAAAGAACTTGGATTGAACTATAAATGAATTTCTTTTGTTGCCCTTCATGTAGTACAAACTGGATTGGTCAGCCATCAAAGTCTTTTGTGGAACACCTTCAACATAAACAAACAAAGAAAATAAGGTCCAGCATGTCACATGTCTGCTTCGACTATGCACTGTCATTTGAGAGTCTTTTAGGAGTGAAACCTTTGAAGAATAGCCAAATAGTATCTTTGCTTCAAATGGCCATGCATAGTTTGCAGCTCTAGTTTCAAATCTTGGTTTTAGAGTTGCTATTCCCCTAACAGTTTACACAAACACTTAAAGTAAGACTCAGGGGAAAGAAATCAATTCACTGTTTAACTTAAGGAACAAATGGGCCAATTCCTACTTGTAGAATACTTCCTATCAAAAACAAATGGTTAGGATCTATTTTCTTTAAATTCATTGAAGGAAGTTACAGAGATATGGTTAAAATATTTTTGGCATGCACAAGTATTTTCAGCCAGCATAAATGATTTTGCAGCAATTTAACTGTAACGAGACTCATTGGGTTCCCACTAATAGTGTATTGGTACCATTACTAGCCTGAGGCACAGAGGGGATCCTCTACCCAGGCTACAACAATGGGAATTCCATTACAAACGGGTTTCACAACACCAATGATACTACTACTACTTCCTGTTGTCAACTCCTCTCTGAGTGATTCCATAGATTCCTCCCAGCAGACTCTGTAGGTTTATAATGACTTATGGTGGGTTAGTTACACAGCCTGGGAAAGCAGTGGCTTTGGGATAAAACCTTCTACTCTGATTGGACTATAGAATATCATGCCAAATACTTTCTTTGTAGCTCCATGATCCTTCAGTGTCAGCCCTCTAGAAATATCTGATAAAAGACCTAACTCCTGTCTACATGACTCCATGCTGACGTTATGGTAAAACCCCCCAGCCAGTCAGCCTATTAGCAGCTCAGCTACTATCAGAAACACAAATTGTAGCTAACCTGGTGTAATTTATGCACCCATCATAGTGGGTGATTATGTATTCATTTTAGTCAGGCCTTGTGTGTATGAATTGTTCAGACTTGGAACTAATAAATGTTTACCAACTGCTTTTACTAAAAGGGAGAAAGATCTGAAAATCATAGCCTGTATGTAGATGTACAGACTATAAAAATTACTTAAACTGCTCATTACACTGAAAGAATACAAGCCATTTCATTAGCAAAATAAACATGCTAGTTATAGTTTGTTTTATTAACCTTGTGCTTATGTGACATTTTAGTACCAGTTTTACATCAGGTCTGAGGAGGCACATGTTACAGTGCACAGATGTAAAGCACTACTATAAGTGAACCATTATTCTAATGTATACTTCTAACCAAGCATAAAGTGGAATCAATAAAAATGAAGACAAATTTATAGAATTTTGGCTACACATTTGAACAAAAGGTTTGAATATAACAGCCCTGGAAAGCATGGGACCAGAATAACTGTGTTGGTGCTTTGCAGAGCTACATGTTGTAGCTGTTAAACAACAACTGCTCTGTGGGCTATCCTTAATTGTGTTGGTGCTGTTCTAGGTTCTTTAGCTTAGCCCCTTTCCTGGAAACCACAGAACCAATAATAAATAAGAAGCTACTTTGTAGTGAAGGGAAATTATGATCTACACCAGGAGGGTCCTACTCCAGGCCTCAGGGGCCGGTGTCCTGCAAGTTTTAGATGTGTCCTTGATCCAACACAACTGATTTAATTGCCTAAATTACCTCCTCAACATGTCTTGAAGTTCTCCAGAGGCCTGGTAATTACTAATCATTTGATTAAGGTGACCCAGGGTGATATCGAAACCTGCAGGACACCAGCCCTTGAGGCCTGGAGTTTGACACCCCTGATCTACACAAATGCAATACTGCGAATTCAACTTCAGGAAACCTTCTATTACAATTTTCCTATTATTTTGTTTCATTTCAACTTTTTTGAAGAACTTGAGTAAAGTTCGTGAAGAACTGGCAGTATACACAATATTTTATCTCAATTTATTAATCATTACCATGTTAAAGTAGCACACATTTGCAGGCACTCTGTTAACTCAAACTTCTTTATAGGAAATTTTTAAAGCTCTACTAATGTTCAACATACGTTATGTAAACCTTAGCTGCTTTACTTAAGGAGTGATTAAAAACTGATGCTCGCATGTCCTTATGAAGCAAAGGTATATTTTCATATAAACATATTTTGGGGCATCTCTTTATTACTGAAGCAAAATAATATGTGGGACATGCATTAGTCTGCAAACATGTATGTGAAAAGTGAAATGTGTCTTTAAACTAATTATTGAAGCAAGCTGTATATTTGTGCACTTTGTGACACCCGATTAGACTACAGCTATACTTGCCTTCTTCTGTTCTGTAATAGGATTGTGCTGAACATGTTGCTAACTTTCAGGTGTTAGACGGGTAAAGCATGTGTGACAGCTGTCAAAGTTTCATGTGGAATTCCTTCAAAAACAAACGTAAAAAAACTGCACCAGCTAGTATGACTCAAGTCTGAAACAACTACACATTGTCACTTGAGAGAGGTTCTTGTTTGGGATTCTCTTCCAAGAAAGTCGTATAGAATTTTCGCTTGAAATGCCCATCCCTGTATTGGTCTACATTCTTTCACTTCGTACTGGAAGCGAGAAATACACTACCCTGAACAGCAGTAAAACTACTGTGTTTGGGCCACACAGTGTGCCTTATGGTATGTGGATAGTACTAACTTATCCTGTGAAGTCATGAGATGACACTTTATTTGTTAGTAAAATTAGTAATGGTGAGATAAATGGGTAAGGACAAGCCTACATGACTTTGTATGACTAATGGCTCACCTGCAACACATATCACCAATCTTTGATTGAAGTCCACCTCTTATGATCTCTTCACCATATTCTAAAGTAAAAATATATAACAATATTTCAAGAAAATCTGCTCTACTTTTTGAAAACATTGAAATTATTATTGCAGATGATGTGGTATAGCACAGCCCTACTAAAAACACTGCATTGGTTTGAGACTTTGATGCTAAATTTATTTTTAAACAACGTTGAGGACATGCAATTCAAAGGAATAAAAAGCTACTCGAGTAGATTTCTTGTAAGGATCCCACTTAAAGTCAAACCCCAGGCCAAACCAGCCTTTTACTTGAAACATATTTTTGGATGCAAGTGTAATGTTAATACATGTAAAGCCCTTACATCTGCTCTAATACAAAAAAAAATTAAAAATTAAAAAAAATTGGTCAATTTAGTACCTACAGACCAACTAAGGTCTGTAGGTACTAGCAGTAATGGAAACCAAATTATTAAACTGCATTGTTCACAGTTCACAGGTCAGTTCAGTGGAAACGCTAAACTGCACATGCTCAAAGACATAGATGCCAGGAGAAATAGAAGGCTTTACAAGCATACTAGGGTGATTTCTTTAAACAAAATATCCTAACTTGTTCTGTTCACTTGTCTGTTTTATTACAGAAATATAAACAGCACTAAAAATGTATCATTTGAATTTTCTGATTTAAATCAAGCCTGTAAACATCGCTTAATGAAAATGTAGAAAGGTAGACCTATTTAACAGGGGGTGTGCACTTTTCAAATATTATTACCTCTTTCCCCAAAGGTAACAAAGTATTGGAGAAATCTGGAAATGCTGCTGTGTGTAATCTGTAATCATATCATCATTACAGTTGGGTGTAACACGCAACTGGCCACAGTGTAATAAAAACAATTGATTAGATACGGTCCTTTTTATTTCCCTGAACAACAATTGGCAGTGTATACAATTTTATAATATGAACCTGTTATCAGCATTGCAAGGGTCCTGTAATAGTTTGTAGTCTGTGCTAAAGACGTCTTTTTCAAAGGTTATATTTCAGAATGTATGTTTGCTTCGTCTGTGGCTTTTTTTCTCACTCTTTTGAAAAGAAAATGTTTTGAAACAGACAACACCTCAGCGCAACTGGAGATGAATATGCCTCCAAGGCAGACCCCACCCTCAGTCCAGCCCCCCATTTAATTTCCCTTCCCAACAGTGGATCTTGAGGCAGACCCATCTTTCATACTGGAACAGTGGGAAGATCAGAAGCAGAGCTCCTATGTTCAAAGCAGATCCCACGCTTCTTCTCATTGCTTTCTCCCCCTCAAGGTAAAAAAAACAAAACTGTACACTTTTCGGACCTCTAATGAACTGAAAAACCCCTAAAACACTTGCAATGGCAACAAATTTGTTATACATGAAAATAAACGGTTTTGGGAGATGGTGCAGCTTAGTGCTTAGTGTTTTTAATGCATTTAAGGTAATATTTCTATGGCATTTATCTGAATAATGAGACTTAGTGTCATCCATGGCTATAAAAAGTCCTATATATGAACACATAGTAAAGTAGAAAAGCACTCTTTAACTTCCAGAAAAAAAATACAATCAAAACCTAGATTTAAAAAAAAAACACTACAAAAAGCCGTAGTTGCATGATCATTCTAAAGTTAACTCATGTTATTCAGTAACATATTACTATTTAGAGGTGCTATTAAACAGAAATCATATACCGATGCGCCAGTAAAAATATTTACAGAGTTTAAAGCGTGGTCTCCTAACTTGATGTGGCAGTATTTTCGTAACCGTGCCAACTGACTAAGCATGAGCGCAAGGGAGTTTCCTGTAGTAAGCAGAAACAAGGCTGCTAAATATTCAGTGACTGGTCTGTCTATACTGGTAGAAAGGAGAGTGCCCCCAGGCATTCTGGTCGATGGGAAAAGGATCAGGGCTAATGGCTGGTTAAATCCATCTATCATGGTCACATCTCCCTGGGCCAGTTGCTCTTTGTCTATCCTCTTCCTCTCCTCCTTTGGGTCTGTAAAAGCTTGAATTAACCTTTAAATAGGCCAATTTAAACATATCAAATGTTTGAAGTATGCAGCTAGTTTTTTTTTGTCTACACTAGCATCTATCAATGTGCTAGTGAGCTACAGAGGCAAATGGAGGGGATTGGTTGATTTGGAAGGCAGCTCTTCTCAGCTGTGGGCCCTTTTCCTTTTCACCCGGCCCTGCAACAATAGGTGCAGTCAGGGAGAGGTCATAAAAAACACAGTGAAAGCATCTCAACTCCTCCTCTCTCCCCTCTGCCCATTCTCTTGTCAGAGAAAATACAGGCAGTAACTGTCTGTGTGTCACCAGGGGTAATTGTGGGAAGCCAGAGAAAAGTTGCCCTGCAACACATAGTCAAGCTTTGGTAACTTTTCGCTTATATTCTTCTTATTCAATTGTAGACTAAGATAACACAAAATACAGTGAAGAAAAAAAAAAGATTATCTCCAGGGACACTGTTTCTGAGCTACTTCAAGCCTGTTTTCGCTTTGCATTGTGACCTAGTAAAGAAAAACAGAGTTTAAAGAAGTTTTGTCTAAAAAGTTGTTCCTACAGAAGTAAGATGATTTCAAGGGATGATAGCAAAGGCTATTCAAAGTTAACAAAGCTAACAGTGCACCAAGCCGGTAAGCCATTCCTCTTAGTCTCGGTACAAAATATTTGATAGGTGAATCACTGCTTTCTACTTCAGTAATTTCTTCCAAATCTATTTTTAGCTCCAGCAAAAACACATTCATGGCAGATACATTTATTATTCACAATATGATTACAGGGCCTATTTACTGCCTTTCTTAAGCCTGGAAAACTTGCATTTTCTACTTGAATCCATGTATGTTGAGGCATTTTCCAGCCAGTTATAACCTGGCTGAGAAGCCCATAATTTATGTGTGCAACATACAGCACTGGACATAACAGGGTCACTTGTTATGCACAAGGCTAAGCACTGAGATCTGGTGGCTGTCACAATATTATCCTTCAGTGGTGTTGGCTATTCTAAATTTTTCACTGCCTGCTACATCTGTGCCACTTTCAGTGTACAGGTCTGAAAGGAAATCCCTCCAGCGCTTCTGTGGCATCTGTCAGGTCTTCACTAATCTACAGAAGATGAGTGTGTGGAGAAACAAGGAGAGGGAGGGGAACACAGAGACAGTGTGTTGAAGTCTAACAAAAGGCAGAGACTGATGGGAGGATGCAGTTGCACACGCTCCAAATGAACTCTATCAGTTTCAATGGCATTCAAGCATGCATTCCTGGCATAGTACTGCTTGCACCAAAATATGTGTGAAACTCCAATGATTATGCGTGCTGGCTCAGGGCCAGGTTTCAGTGTGACTTCCTGCTCATATTTGCTGCTTTATGGAATCCACCTGCTCAAACTTTAGGAAAATTATGCAAGTCATAGTGGACTAGAACACAAAAAGGGAGGACCTGGATGAATCTAATGAATAATACTAAACAAAGTAAGCACAATAAGGGTGAAAACGGCAAAATATTCCAACCAAAATTAGCCATAAACTTATCCTCATAAAACTTTGGCATTCTTGACCAGAATTGAATAGATATATGCTAAACCATCAGAGGCCCTGTTTTAGCCAGGAAAAGTCCCTGTCTGTTTAGTGGACATACAGTACAAATTACATTTAGAAACCCTAAACATGCAAGTTGCATGCCCAACACAGAGCTACTCTGGAAAATTTCCAGTGCACATAACAAGCCGCAGGGTTGTTTCATAGTAAACTCCATAAATGTCACCACAACAAACCCCATTTTCTTTTTTTGTGGATGAAAAGGCAACTATGGTACACACAGATGTGAGCATGGACAAAGCTAAAGAAGAACTCTCTGCTTAAATTATAACGCTAATGTTTTAAAGATTAAAAAAAACACAAAAACAAATGTTGGCTCAAATGCAGCCACAAAAAATAAGAAGTGGCAAGTGGATGGAGGAGGATGGAGCAAGGAGGAAAATAACGAAGTAACAAGGGAAACCCCCTTAGTTTGTGGCAATAAAAGAGTACCGCTGCTCTCTGGGAGATTAAATATGAACGGAACAAAACAAAACGAGGGCTTTGAGACCCTCCGAGTCCTAGCCATTCTTCTGGCCACAGTAGCCTAGCAACCGCTGCTTGACCAGTCCATTGTGTAAACGTATGTTAAGCTTTTATCCTCATTAGCAACATTCCTCCCTGCAGGCTGGGATTTTACAGATTAGGTTGAAAAACACAAAGGAGATTGGGCAAATCTTGCTGACTTCCAACATATTACTTTACAGGCTAATCATTGATCAAATAGCTGTATGTTTGCCTGTGTGGAGCATGTGTACACTCCAAGTTGATAAATGACAGACAGAGAGTTGAGTAAAGCTGGAAAAGTTTAGTGTATACTTGTACAAGTCCTGGTTTAAACTGAGAGAAGACAATGAAACAGTCTGACAGAACAAAATGTCTCAAAATCAACAACTCAAAACACAACAGAATTAAAAATGACAAAAACTGCACAACAGGTATCAAATGCCATTAATGTGGATCAGTACAAATGTTTAGATGCTTTTCTGATTGACCTAAGCACACATAATGCCAAAGCAAACAGACAACTGGGAACATTAGCAGATGCAACAACTTTCCTAAGCTGGATCTCCCCCTCTTTTTTTGTAACTGGGAAAACAACCCAACACGCCCCAGGGTGCCATTTTTCTATTTGTGTTTAGGAGAGAGTCTTTTGTGAACTTGCTACCCTAGTTCTAAACAAACACATACAGTGCCATCCATTCTCAGTTTATTTAGAGTACACTTTATATTGACTTCAGATTTTCAGACTTCTGAAAAATCGACTATTGGCATAATTTTCTGTCCTCTTTCTGTAGGCATTGCTTATTATTGTGCTTTTCATTCAGCTATATGATAGAGATCTGAGTTCAGAATTTCATTATACCTCAACTTTGCAGAAACACACTAATCAAAGTCTCCTAATTTTAGTTTAAACGGTCCTCCTTTAATAAAAGCCTATGCTATATCTAGGTCACAGTGAAGTGGCAGCACAAACATAAAGAGTTGCGTTAGCAGCACTGTGCCTGTTTGGAGGAGTCTGTTTGTGTATGTTCACCAAACATCCGATTAGCTCAAACAGTCTAAACAGCAGTTAAATCCTTTCTCTCCATCTGCCCTATAATTAACACAAAGCTTCATCCTAAATAAGACTGCTTGAAGGGTGGGGCTCTTCTACACTGTTCATAACATTTAATCAAGTGTGTCACATGCACAAAAACACATCAACATGAAACGCATTTCAAAATAATGTGATGATTATGTTTTACTGATGGCTACAAAAGCTAGTAACTTAATTCTTTTTACAGCTATAGTCCAAATTATTATTAATAAGTTAACAGTATCCATAGGCAACATTGATTATCAATAGAAACACCCAAAACAGCATGAACTGAAATTGCATATATTGAAAATATGTATTTGTAGGGAAGCGCTCTTACACATTGGTATGTTATTATTGTAGCATTTCACAGCTTATGTGCTTTTATCCATCGTCTTTCCGCTTGCTCTTATCAGAGCAGGGAGAGGGGGGGGGGGGGGGGGGGGGGGCATCGCAGCTACCATAGGCCAGGAGGCGGGGTACGGGCAATACAGAATCACAAGTTAATTTAAGTTAACATGTCTTTGGACTGGACTGTTAGAGGAAGCCAGAGCTGTGCTTTTATGACTTTTTAAAAGTTTTTTTTGTTTTTTTTTAATTGCCATAGCAAAAAAATGCCTCAGTTAGAGCACTTTAGTACAAATTTTCTTACTTTTGTCACTTCCCTTTACATTTGCCATAGTCTTAGCCTTTACGGCATGCCACCGCAACATACCACATTGCTCAAGCATTTCTGTGACTAGGAGACTCTCCATGCCTGTGACCAATGAAGTAGATCACAAGATTGTGTGGTTGTCACATCAGCGGAGAGGAGTGTGACGTTTATCACATCTTTAGTGGTATCTGCTAACTTCGAACCACAGAGAGACCCAAATCAGCACATTTTATATTAAGTAGTTTATCATAAAGCTGTTAAAAATTAATAATACCAATAACTGAAAAAATTTGGAAACAGAAGCAATAACAACATATACATGCATACATGGGACTTTGTGCATCACAGTTCTTTTTAAAATCCAATCACAAATCCTGACCTATGATTACAGAGGGCCTGGTATGTATACATTTCACAGGTTTCGCCCCTGTGTTCACACACTGCTTCCCAGAGCTGGAGATAAGGGATCAGTGCACTGGAGCGGTTCCCCACATGGCCCAGGGTTGATAAGCGTCTCCGGTCACAAAAGTGTTTGGAGTCAAATTACACACATAAACACACCTGAGTTGAAGTGAGCAGCCTGTGTCAGTGGGTATGCGAGTCAGAACCTTTTTCTCATCAAGACCTGTCCATTCATTATTCAGTCCTGGGAAAGTTCTCTGGCCTGTTGTCAATTACCAGTCCATGGTGGAACCGGCACAGTTGGCCCAATACACTGTACCAAGTGCAGCTAAATGAACTGTTATTTTTTAAAGGCTCAAAAGTGAGACCTACTCAAGAATTTTTTTCCTAAACCAAATGTTTATAGCAGTTGTAGTTCTGTTGAAAATCCATTACATAAAGGTTATATTTCTTAAAAAGCCTAAACCAAACTTCCATATGATTTCTTTTTCCACCTATGAACTTTGCTACTGCCAGGTGGTGATGAAGGACATGGCCCGATAGTGTTGACAGATTGTGTCTACCTAATATGTTTGTTAAATCTCCGAATTTATTTGAACAGCATTTCACCTGCTGGTGGAGAGGGGTCTGGAAAGCAAGTGTGTGTGTGTGTGTGTGTGTGTGTGTGTGTGTGTGTTAGTCAAAGGATAAGGAATGAGTCAAGAGGGAGCAGCCCAGCTGAGCAAACTGACTTCATTTCACATCCTCTTAATAGCATCCCCCACCACTTCATAAACCACAAACTTCTTAAACTGTAAGACGTCATGAGTACAGAGCAGTACTATGGCAGCACTATGGCAGCTGTGGGAAATAGGCAACCTCATATTGCAGTCACAATGCTGTGCTTCCAAATAACTAATAAACATACAGTGAACCTTTCCAAATGTGTCATGTGACTAAGGAAATGGTAAACTATCATTATTTGTGTGACAGGTTGGTACATGTGGAGTTGCAAAACAGCACTGACACATATTCTGGGATGATGGAAACATGAAACAAGTGATTTAAAAGAGTTAGTTAACACCTAAAGAGTGACAGAGCAGAATGAAACCAAAGCATAACTAACATAACATAAATGACTAAAAGATGAAGTGCAAAATATCCTTCTGCAAGTTATGTTACCTCAATTTATCTGTCTTAATCACAAACACACACACACATCGATCTTTGCTTACTGTTGCTAGACTTCAGGTCACGATGGATAATGGGTACCACGGCCTCCTCGTGTAGATAGTGCATCCCGCGTGCAATCTGCACAGCCCAGTTGACCAGGATGTGTGGAGGGATTCGCCTTCCGGTCAGCGCCCGGTTCAGTGTCCCGCCTCGGGCATACTCCATGACCAGGCACAGGTTAGGCTCCTCCAAACACACCCCTTCCAGTTTAATAATATTGGGGTGCTGAAGCATCGAGAAAAGTTTAGCTTCTTGTTTAACACTGGCGGCGGTTGCCGTTATGTCTTCATCTGGGTCCTGCCGAGCCGCCTTCACAGCGACCTCCTGATCTTTCCATGTGCCCCGGTAAACCTTACCAAATCCACCCACGCCTATGATCTCCTCTAATACCAGTTCACTAAAAGGGATCTGGACGGGCGAGCTCGGGACTCGCTCTGGTACCCCCGTCGACACACTTGTAGCTGGGAGACGGTATATAGCGGGCTGATAGGTGACATAATTGGAAGGGAAAATCCCTACCCTGTGGTTGATTTTCCCCGTCCACCATCCCTCGTCCCCGGAGATCGCAGCGTCCTTGGACAGGACTTCTACTACATCACCTCGCCTGAGGCTGAGTTCGTCCTCGCCGCTCGCCTCGTAGTCATAAGCAGCTGTCCACAGGGATCGAGTTGGGCACAGCGGGGCAGAGTGAGCCCAAGCCCGAACTGAGGGGGACTCTGCCCAAGCATGTTCCCCGGTCCCACCGCCGCCCGGCCGCCCTTCACCGTTTGGGAAAGCGGCCTGCGAGACATCCATTTCTCGGTGGCCGTAGCGACACCATAGGGTGCAGCGCTTTTTGGACAAAATGAAAACTTTAAAAAGGTAACTTGTAACTTTTTGAAATCCTCATGCTGTCACATATAAGACACTATCCGATGAAAACAGAGGAGGGGGTATCCTTGTGCACTCCACGCCGTGGTCAAACTGTGTCCAAAGTCCCGTGGGAGAGCGCGTCTGTATCCACGTCGCCACTCCGGTACAAGTGTGAGGGTCAATAACTAGCTAGCGAGGTTGCCGGCTAAGTTAGCCGAAATACGGGTTAGCTAACGACGCTTTTTAAAGCTCCTGGTTAATGCCAGTAAAGCGAAAAATAACAATTAACTGCCAAGCTAAATTAATTTAAAGCTATCACAAAACACTGTCTGGTTCTGCTGAATGCTAACGTGAAAAGGCTAAAGTTAGCTCTCAAGTTACCAAGTTTTCGCAGGTGCCTCAAGAGGTGCACCTGCAGCGTCCATTCCGACCAAATACGGAGAGGCTCCGCGGAGTAGCTTTCACTGTGAGAGTCTCTAGTAAATCTCATATAGTCACCGAATAGTGAAACGGACGGTTCGTGCGCTCCTTTGTGGACTTTTAACTGGAATTTCAACTGCATTCCAGACTTCTGGCTTAGCTGATTAGCTTAGCATAGGTCAGCCTGTTGGAAAAGTTGCTCCTCTCCACTTTGAGATCGGTTAATTCCAAAGTTTATTTCTCTTTCGGTGATATGCGGGGAAAAAACAGCCAACGGATAAGTACTCGGGAACCACAGTATATATCCTGTACTTCCACACAAACAATACAGGGTATAAAATATGAAATTGAAAAAGATCCGTCAACTTTAATCAAAACAAGACCCCGCTAACGTTCTCGCCAGACGGAGTCGGACCCAGCAGTGGCTGGACACAAGATCAGGGGACACGGCTGGTGCTCCCGTTGCAAGCTGCGCTGTGCTCTCATTGGTGGACACCTGACACGTGACCAAAGCAGCAGCAGCAGGGGGGAGGGGGTGGAGTCACTGTAGGAATGCATGAAGAGAGCGCGCCTTCAGGGAAATTATAACGATAGTGGACCACAAAAAGACACGTGCACATGCATAATATAATATAATATAATATAATATAATATAATATGATATGATATAATATAATATAATATAATATAATATAATATAATATAATATAATATGTTTTGCATGTTTGCACCGCTGTACATTATTTTTAAACGTAAGCTCTAAAACCTTTAAATACTGTGCGCAATTCATGGTCTGTACAGGCTACAAGGCTACAAATACATTGTATGTAATGCACAACGTGGCTTGATTGCATGTCGCAAAGTGTTTGATTGAAGGTGGAACTCGCATAATGGACATGGATGAATATGGAGAGAGGAGGAGTGAAAAAGACAGAAGGGAGGGGGTGGTCAGAGCTGCGCATCTGTACAGGCAAGCCTGAGAGGAGAGAGAGGAAGGATAGAGACGAACATGATGAGGACCGCGGCAGCAGCAGCAGCAGCAATGCACGCATCGACACTGGGATGGGAAACGGCAGACGAGAGGACAACGCTGAGGAAGACCGAGCCATGAAAGGAAAGACTCAAGAGTCAAGCTGCGTCGCGCCAACATGGAGGCGTAGCGACAGTAGCATGCATGATTAGATAGAGGAGATCATTTCATTGTAGCCTAGCAGCACCAGCATCATCATCATCATCACCATCAGCCAGTCCAACCTGAGCGGAGAGGAGGGGAGAGGAGGGGAGATGGGCTCACAGGTTGTGCAAACCCTCCGTCAGGGGGTCTGGGCATCCCTGACCGGGGGCTGGTACCACGACCCGGACCAGAATAAATTCAACAACTCATGTCACCTCTATCTGTGGATATTCCTCCTGATGTTGCCCTTGTCTCTCCATCTGGTGAGTTTTTATTGAGGAACGTGACGTTCAAGGCCGTGCGTGGGGTGTAAGGTGCCCACACTACCTAGGTAAAATTGTAATAATGCCCCTGTTTATCCTTGGGAGAAAAAAACAACAACCACAAGCTGTAGGAGAATGGAATATCACGCAATGTAGCAGCTGATGGAAACACAAGGCCAGGAAAAAGGGCACTGTCGCAGTATTTTTCTCCCGCATGCAGTAAGTGAAAGCATGGCTGCTCCTGGATGTGACAGTGGTGGAGCCAGAAAGCGTGAAATGTGGTTCACTAATATTTTCATGCCATGGGCTTTGATAAAGGTGCGACACTGGCTGCATTACTCCCAGTGACAATACACGGGCTGATGATGCTTCATGCTATATGGTGATTAATAGAGGCGGAAAGCCCAGTTATATATAGTCTCGACTTTTACTGCCCAACCTCCACTACAATACAATACAATACAACCAAATTGGACCCCTTCGTCTTTGAAGGGACATCTTCAGTGACCTCTGTGTTCCTGCCATACAGCTTACCTATAGGTCAAACACATTAACCTGTGAATAGGCAATTAATAGGAGACATTATGGCAAAACAGTACAAATACTGAAAGGGTAATGTGACTTGATTGTGCAAACAGTGCAATGGCAGCTTATTGTACACAGAGTACATTTTTGTAAGCAGTTTATCAAAGATAAGATATTGCTGATTATATCTGTTTTGATGATCCCGAAATTAGCCAGTCACATATTTTAGCTATTAAGGCAGATGGTGATGTGTGACTGACACCTCAGACGGTAAACACTTTGGCACTGATTCTATATTAAATTGTTGTTGCTGACAGTTTCTAGACTGTGTGAAAACATCCACTGCTTCCCCTGCAGAAACAACACAAGCTTTCCAAGGGAAGGTGTTTCAAATTTCAAGTTTTTTAGCGTTTTTTGTGAAGGTCGTATTCAGCGCAGGATAAATGATGGAAGGAAGTTGAGGGACAATAGCAAACATTCAAAACAGCAAGAACTCTCTCTGGGACATTATGACTCATGATTGGCATGATACTTTGCCTTTGATATTCCTGTTCTTTGCTACAGGCAATTTCTCCCCAGTGGACTAGTAAACTTTATTAATCTACCAATATATCAAAATCAGATCTTGCAGTGTGCTGAGTCTGTGTTGCAATATAAATCAAAAGAAATTGGTGGTGCTAAAGCTTGAAGAATTAAATCAAACTCTGTCCTGGTGGAGTCAGGAGATTCAGGAAATGCTGATTTCAATATGACTAAGCTCTTCCTTTCTTCTCCACAGGCTTTGCCTCCCACTACAATGGCTCTGAGCATCTACTGCTCCTCCATCACTGTTTTCTTCGTCCTTATCAAGCTCGCCAACTATCGGCTGCACTTGATGTTCGACGAGGGCGAGGCAGTGGTCCGCAGCAGCCTTTCTGACCTCAGCAAAGCTCAGGAGAAGAAAAGTAATGCCTCAGATTCTTGCCTGCCCCCCAGCATCAGGTAAAAACCAAAAATGCAGTGAGTGGGATAAATATGAAATAGCTGTAAATATATAACTACCAAGAAAATTTTTTCCTTGTGCCTTGAGCTGCTCCCCTACTCGGATAACCAACACAAGATCTAGGCCAGAGGTATAAATCCCTAATGACACAGCTTAATTATTAACATGAAATTATACATTTAGGCCTGAGACCCAATTTTAAAATAATACCACCAATACTAAACATAGCCAAGCATCACTCTCCATTTTAGTCCCGCCTTTCTTTCTCTTTATGTGTCTCTGTGCTTTTCTCCCTCTGTCTGAGATGGGATTACTTTCATGATCAAGTGTCTCAAAGTGGGATGCACTCTCTCTACTTCATTTCAAAGACTCAAAGTACAGTTTCGGTGAGTGAGCGAGCTAATGAGGAGAGGTCAGTGATCTTCAGTCAGCCCCTTCACTGAGACACTTGATCTGCACAGAGACAAAAAAAATCTTGTTCTCTGTGTGAATGTGTTACATTTAATTGAGTTGAGATGAAAAAGGAAATACAAACGAAAGTATTTCTTTCTACTTTTTCATCTGTAAGAGTCAGTGTGTTTTAGAATTTAAAATAGAATTTAAAATACACCTTTAAAAATGGTGCACTGATGTAATGAGTTCCATAGACTGTCTCTGTCTCTGCTAACTTATGTCAACTATAGACTCCAAATCAGTTGACATCTTGCAATGTTTTAGTAGGTACTTGTTCCTCGAAATTTCCCTCCCAAGGAACTTGCAGGATTTCTTCACACTGTTAATTTTTTCTCTGTCCGCTGATGTATCAATTGCTGTTTTATGGCTTTTACATGTGAAACTTTATATAAAATCGTAGCGACCAGGTTACATCTTGGCTGTTTGTTTGACAAGCAGCATGCATACACACACACACACACACACACACACACACACACACACACACACACACACACACACACACACACACACACACACACACACACACTCAATTTGGCACCTTCCTGCAGGGTTGAGTGGAGGTGTGAGCATATTTATTTGTATTTCAGAACATACCCAGTATAAAAAAAACCCATATTTTACTTCTGCTTTACTTCTGATTTTCCATTAATGCTGCTCCCTCTGTTCATTCACCTTTTATTTCACTTGACTACCACTCTCCAGCCTCTCCGTCTCTCTCTCTCTGTCTGGTTTGTTGAACTGGGAATGAGAGGGCAAAGTGTGATGTTGTGTTAAAAAATGTAATCAGCCATTTCTGCAGTACACTTTAAAGCAGTTCCCAAACAGTCTGCTGTGAGGCAGAAAAACATCCCTTCTTAGAGAAAGATCAAAACAACTCTGGACCTGAATTGGGGGCAGCAAAGGATACTTGATTGTGTGAAAGACATACGCTTGTCGAGCTTATTGCAAAGCAAAAGAAACTTAAAGGCAACACTCTTGCAAAGGGGTTTTATGCTAAGTCTAGATGCTTCAAATGGGCTTCCAGGATTTCCTTAGTCGTACAGTACAGTCCAAAAGAGACAGAAGAATTTAGATGATAGAGATACTGTTTAAGGCAGATACGATGCATGCTGAAATTTTGATTTGCCCTTTGGTAGACTTTGGGCACAAAATGTTTGAAACACCTCCTCTAAAATAATCAAGCATATTTTTTCTAGCAATTGTACGTATGACCTTTGGAACTGTTTGGCACTTTGAGCTCCACAAGCTCAAGTTTTTGAACTTTCAGAAAGCCCTGACCGCTGAGAAGGGACTTTTTGAGGGTAATATATTTCTATTAGAACTTAATTTAGACCTCTTAGGCCTCTCTGTGGCGGAAATCCTGAGACGCTCTTCAAAGGTTCCTTTTCTCTAATTTTAAGGTATTGCTTATCACAAATATAGCACTTCAAAGTGTTGCCGTTTCTTATGTCTCTGCACTTTTGAATCCTGCTCCACCTCTTGGTGACCCAGCTCATACAATCGTAGTAAATCAGCAGGTGATTATGTGTTTACCATTAGGGTTAGTCTGTAAACAGCTTTAAAAAATAAACAAAAAAATGTCTTTACATCAGTTTTTAGAGTTTTCCTTTAACTGCATTGGGACTAAAATTGAGTTTTAATTCATTTACATGTATAAAGCAGTATATTTGTGTGTTCTTTATTCATCTGTATCTCTAACCTGTACATCACTGTATTTAAAAAATGTGCTACATTATTCACATTCTTACTTAACTGTGTCTGTTTTCATCTCATGTCTTTGGCCGTTAGGAAGAGCAGCACAGTCCCTGACAGTGTTGCCATGACTACGTTGGCTCGGAAGCGTCCCAGTTCAGTGATCCAGGTGACGGTGAAACAGACTGAAACTGACCCGGGACTGATTGGGGTGGTGAGAGAAGGTTTAAATATTAACACCTGGCAGTGTGAGGATACTGTGTTATGTCTAAATTGTAATCCCAACCTTTTGAATTGTCCTCCATACAGGACTGCTCAAAGTCAGATGAGGTGAAGACCGTGGAAGGTAATGCTAATCTAAGATACAGATAGTTAACTAATAAAGGAAAAAAACATGACAAATGGACTGGTTCTTCTATAGCACTGTATTCATCCCCATGGTGACTATTTGTAAACTGCAGATTGATTTTGTGTTTTGGAATGATCGAGTCATCTCAAATTGTAGTGTTTCATTTTTTTTAACCTAGTGAAACTTTAGTCAGACTGACACTAAGTATGAAGTATGAAGCAATGCCAATAGACTACCTTGTGGTTATTTGGGATGTTAAAAATGGCACAAACAATATGACTAAGAGATAAGCATGCAAAAACTGTGAAGACAGGATGCAGCAGTTTAAAACTGCAGTTCCACATTTAACCCTCATGAAAGGTTCATTGTAACAGACCTGTTTCCTGTTTAGTGTGTTGTCAAAATCAGTCTGTGCTGAAAGAAAGCTGTTCCTCTTCCCTACTGTATTGGATGGCTTCTTACACGATCCAGGCCGACAACTTCCTCCCAAGGAAACATCACAGAGTTAGCAGCCGGCCAACAAGAGCAGCTGACTGCTTTCAGTAAAGTTATGACCTAATGGACTGGTGATTAGTAAGAGCCCAGTCAGCTGATTGAAAAAGGAAGAAAAAAAAAGAAATCCAAATCCTCGGGTGCAATGCACCAGATTATTGTGCAAAAATGGTGCCATTTGTTTTTAATAGTAGAAGGATGAATCTATAGCTTCCTCCCCAATGGGAAGATATCTACTGTAATAGTTTGAATTGTGTGTGTTATTGCTGCAGCCAACTAATATGGGTATTATACTATTTCCACTGTAGGATTTAAAGCTTTATTGTGGCTTTTATTAATATTACGCTTTAAAATCAACAAATTGAATTTGCATTTCATTCCAGAGAAAGACAGAACTGCTGCAGAGGAGAGGCCTGTGGAGGGAGGCTTGCAGCCAAGCCCAGAGCCATCTCCTGATGATCTCTCTAGCCCCAATCCCGATCAGGCTGCCCCCCTGCTGCAGGCCCAGCAGAGGCCCCCATCCCAAGCTGAAAAAGAGGAGCTCCAGTCTGAATCTGCGGGTGGGATAGAGAAAACTGATACAGAAACAATTGAAACTGAACCTGTGAAAGAAGGGATAGACATTAAGGGATCTTTGACAGGGATTAACAAAGAGCAGTCGGAGCAGGAAAGGACAGCAGAGAAAGAGTCAGAGCAAGACAGAATAGAGGAAAAAGACTCTGAGGATAAAGAGACTGCAGACAGAGAAATAGCCGATGAAGGTTTCCCTTCTTCCAAGGGAAGTGAAGATGAGAGTGAGGAGGAGAGTGAGGGGCATAAACAGGCCTCAGATGCCAACAACAACTCACTGGAGACTCCCCATGAGGACCAGGAGCATGTCATTGAAATCCCAGAACCTCCTACACAGGTAGACCTCATAAAAGAGTAAGAAGACATGTTTGATCAATTTGAATTTGAAGGGCTGGGTTTATTACGAGTATTTTTCTTTATGAGTAGGCTGTGGAGGAGACATACTGTTCTGATGAGATTGAAGTGGTTCTGGTAGACAACTCTGGCCCCGGACCTGTGCCAGCTCACTTGGACGACAGCGACACAGTCAAGATCATCATCACTATGAGCTGTGATCCTCAGACTGCTGCTCAGTTGGAAGAGAGCGTCAAGCAGAGCCTTTTGGAGAATGCACAGGTCAGAATCAATTACTCAGTTACTTTTAAACACATAATGTTTGTGTCTTGGTGTTGTCCCTATTTACATAGCTTTTAAAATGTTAAAATGATCTCATTCCACTACCCAACTGTAGTTGCATCACGGTGACTTCATCATTTTAAATGTCACAGGCACACAGGTCATTGAAAACCAGCAATATTTTTAACCTGTAGAAACCTTGGCATCTCTCCTAAGTGTTAAAATACATTTTTGGTCAGCTGAAGAGAACTGTAATAACAAATGTTGTCAGTTGACAACATTTTTAAGGGAAATATCATTGCTGAACCTGGATTTGACCAACCCTAGATCAGAACACAGCCCCCATCATCACTTCATCCACCTCTTCTTACCCTGATGCACCCAGTCAGGGTCACATTTTTATGCTCCCTAGCAAACTGAAACCTTTCTTTCTGACTAGCCTCTCTGATAAGTGGTTTCTTTAAAGCTCCACAGCTATGTAGTCCCAATCCCTAAGTTATCTTTGTGTGGAAATGCTCTTACTTTCACGATTAAACTAACCCTGAGTGCTGCTGTTGATTTTTTTCACAATGTGATTTCACTAAACTTTGAAGTGATCTCTGTTCATCATTGAAGATGTTTTTCCAACATATTTCTTTCCAGAAGATCGTGGTTCACTGCTTTGCTCCCAGGTTTTACTAATGTGTTGGACAGCTCTTAACCCAGTTTTAGTAGTCTAAGTAATTTCCTTAGTGGTTTGTTTTAAACCAATCTCCTTCAGTGCTCTCAGGTTCATGCTGTAGATGACCAAAGATAGCAGTAAACAGTATAAAAGCTCATTTTTTCCCAGCGAAATCAGACCTTTATTCAAATTTGATTCAGCATCTAAATGTCTTTTTGTGTTTTCATTGTATTTCTTTATTATTTTATCTACTTTGAAATTGTGTACCTTTACTATTTGTTTGGTTCTTAGCTGCTGTATGAAACTCAAAGTGCAAAAGAATTTGACAGTGTTTGTTAGGTAGACATATTTCTAAGTCTCCAAATATATGCAGAAGATCAGATTTTGTATTCTGTGTGTGTTATAGTGTTCAGTTTGTCGGCTGTTAAATGCCGGTTGATTTATGTCAGAGGTGTTGTTACGTTCGAGGGAAAGTACAAGTGACATGTCTCTGTGTACCCCGCAAGGCTCAGAAGGATGCAGGAGAAAGTCACATCAAAATCCCTGTCATCACCTTCGACTCCCCCGAGGAGGAGAAGCAGGACTCGGAAGAGGGAGAGGAAGTGATCTGCTCAGAGGACGACCCCACCCCGAAACAGCACATGACTACAAGCCAAAGTGAAGAGTTCCACTTATGCAGAGAAACCACCAGCTCTGAGTCCACCATGCTCGAGTGCGCAGATCCAGAGCAGAAACGTCTTAGTCTGCAAATCACCGCTGACAGCACACCTAGTCCACAGCTGACAAATGATAACAGCTCGTCGGGTATCGACGTCCACTCCCACCCAGATGACACGGACTCTCTGGAAGCAAACGTGGACTCACAAGGGTTCCTGCGCCTGCCCCAAACTCTGGGTCGCTACGGACCTGGTGGGAGGACTCACATCCGAGGGCTGAGCATGGACAGCGGGAAAGATGCAGTTCTGCTTTCAGGCCGCTCACACAACACGGTATGTTGATAGATTTGCCCCTTTGTATTTCTGTGTCCATTTGAGAAATGACCGCCCAAAAAACTCACAAATATTTCTCATTGTCTGTCAGGCTACCATGACCAGTTCCAAATCAGACCTGGAGGCAAAGGAGGGCCAGATTCCCAATGAATCAAACTTCTTGGAGTTTGTTTCCTTGTTGGGATCCCTGAGTACCAGAGGGGGAGGTGGCAGTACACAAGAAGAGGAGAAGCCAGAGCACAAAGAGGAAGTTGAAGCTACAGACGAAGGTAAAGAAAGATAAGATAAGATAAGATAACTCTTTATTGTCATTGCACAGTCATACATTGTACAGTAGTACAATGAAATTGGAAAACTGTCCTACGTCGGCACTGCATATAACACAACACGACACGAAATGACACATCACAACGCAACAAACAACACAACACAGTATATTAACTTAGTATAAAAAAGAAGAATAAGTGTATGTGTATTGCACACTGTTATTATTGCACATTAATTATTATTGCACCTTGTTATAAATATAAATATTATTATTGTTATTATTTTAAACATCGTTACCTCCCCCCTAAAAACGTCCAGGGAGGTAGGCAGTCAGGTCAGCTATTTACATTGATTAGGGCTATTGCCCTGTTGTAAAAGCTGTCCTTGAGTCTATTTGTTCGGGACCTCAGCAGCCTGAACCTCCGGCCAGACGGCAGCAGCTTAAACACCCCGTGTCCTGGGTGTGTGCAGTCCCGTAGGATGCTGCGTGCCCTCTTGAGACAGCGAGTGCTGTACAGGTCCTTCAGGGAGGGAAGAGGATGTCCAATGATTTTTTGGGCCATATTGATGACCCTCTGGAGTGCCTTTCTCTGTGCTGTGGTGCAGCTGGAGAACCACACACCGATGCAATATGTCAGCACACTTTCAATGGAGCAGCGGTAGAAGACGGTCAGCAGCTCCTTCTTCAGGTCCATTTTTCTGAGGATTCTCAGAAAGTGGAGACGCTGTTGGGCCTTCTTTAAGACCGCAGAGGTGTTAGAGCTCCATTGGAGGTCTGTGTCTATGTGCACACCCAGAAACTTGAAACTGGAGACCCTTTCCACGTACTCCCCGTTGATGCTGACAGGCTGCAGCTCGGACTTCCTCCTTCTGAAGTCAACTACCAGTTCTTTTGTCTTGGTGGTATTGAGGTCCAGGTTGTTATCTACACACCAATCTGACAGCCTCTGAACTTCAGCTCTGTACGCAGTCTCATCTCCCCCTGAGATGAGCCCCACCACGGTGGTATCATCTGCAAACTTGATGACTGTGTTGTCTGGGTGGGAACTAACACAGTCATGTGTGTACAGAGTGTACAGTAGGGGACTCAGTACACAGCCTTGTGGAGAGCCGGTGTTGAGGCTGAGGGCTGAGGAAAGATGAGGCCCCACTCTAACTCTCTGTACACGGTCTGAGAGGAAGTCTCTGATCCAGCGGCAGGTGGTAGAAGGAAGTCCAATTTCCAGCAGTTTAACTATTAGTCTGTCCGGGAGTATCATATTGAAAGCAGAGCTAAAGTCAACAAAGAGCAGCCTGGCGTAACGGCCCTGCACTTCCAGGTGAGAGATGGTGGTGTGATAGATAGATAGATAGATAGATAGATAGATAGATAGATAGATAGATAGAAGAAAAAGGTTGGAAAAGTGCATTTGATTAAAATGATTTCCTTTAATCCATGTACAGAAAATCAAAGTGCAACTTCGAAACAAGATGAAACAGTAACTGATAGCAACACTGACAACAAACCAGAGAGACCCAAACCACCCACCAGTCTGCCTACCAACACACTACAGGCTATACCACCTACACAGATCCCAATAGTCTCTCCTGACAGGTAAGCGTTCCATTAACTTCTCACATGTTTCAGCTGATTTCACACACACAGATATAAGCACATGTTTACAGCACTTATATAATCTATTAGCATCCAGGATCTCTGGCTGATTCTGTTTCTTGTCTGCAGTCCACAGACAGACAGAGAAAAGGATCCGGATTACGATTCCCTTCCTTCGCAAACGTCTCAATCTGAGAGCTCCATGCTGCAGGTCATCTGCAGACCAGAGGCTACCAACAAAGAAGAGGCCTACACCTTTCATACTGTACACCGTAAGTAGCTAGTCTTGTCCAGCGTTTAGACTACCTTATCTTTTTGTTACTTCTTAGAAATTTCATGTGTTTCATGCAGGAGACAATTGAATTGCCTGTAGTCACAATCAACAACCATGTGCTGTTAATATCCTCAGTCAGTATCTGGGGGGGTCTAATAATATTATGATTTTCTGTGCAAATACATTGTGTGTGTGGGAAGCATTGCCAGCAGCTTCCCACACACACAATGATAGCAGCTTGTAGATTATATGACAATTTCCTGGAATGGCTCCAAGATTTTCAGCCCTTCAGTCTCAGATGGCTGCAATGCTAAACAAATCCAAGCTATTATTATCAAAATAGAGCGTGTCTGACTAGTTCAATGTGTCTGTTTGTGTCACCAGGAGACAGGCCTCGTAAGCTGTATGCAGAGAGAGCTCTCAATCTGCCGCTAGGAGCAGAGCTCATTACCGGCAACATGTGGTACTGTTGTTATATCTTCATTCCACCCTCCACCCGTCCCCCTCTTCATCTGCCTGCAACAAGTTGTCTGTTATAAATAATTTTTATTTTTTTGTTGTTTTTTCCCTTCTTTCTCTACCTGCATGCTGTCTGTAACTGCTCCCATGAGCTTTTCTAAACATCATCTTATGTCAGTGCCCGTTTCCATCCTCTGCTAAACCGTAATCTCTGCCTGTATAATCAAGTATATTCCACATACTCACATCAACTTCCACTGTGTGTGTCTTCAGTGACCTGCTGTCGACTTCCTCCAACTCAGAGTGTCAGGACGGCCTTGCGGGCGGTCACAGTGACTGCCCTTTCCAGCGACGCATCATCCCTGCACACAGGCTTCGGCCACGAAGAACGCACCCCGAGATCTTCCAGGTGTCTGTCTCCTATATATATATATATATATATATATATGCTTTGCAACCCAGTAACATCAAATTTATAATAAATCTGATATGAAAATAATCTCAAGAAATGTTGTAAAGGGAGTCAACAAGAAGCCTGAGAATAAACAAGGTTACAAAAGGGGTTTGTAAATGTTTTATAAGGAACCCAAATGATGTGAGATTGACAACACATCTGCTTCCTTCTTTAAAAAAAACTCCTGAGGTACTTTAACCAGGTGATGAAATGAATCCATTGATAAATTTATCAGGTTTTTTTTGTATCCAAGTACTTAATTTACAGTAACTCTTAATATAACACACCATATCTGTCTGCCTGTTTCTCTATAAACTCCTCCTATACCATAGCAGTCGAGCAGCCACAGTTAGCGCACAGTCACAACTTAAATCCTTCATATTTATGTTAACTATTGGGATGTCATCACGTTGCTTAGCAACCACCTACCAGCAGGCTAAAATGACCCATTTGTAACATTTATGCACATATAAAAGCATAATTGTAATTACATGACAATAGCATCTAATTTAGCAGATATTGAATTGAATATGCAACCAGTTTTGATGTCTCCAAATTCAGATTTTTATTACCACATTAGACATTTTAACTTATGAAGTCAAGTGTCGTGTATTTACGGACTACATCAAAAGTTTAATGTTGGATGAGTAGCTTTTTTCCAGCATGTAATTGTATGCCTTCTTGTCACGTACGTTATTTACATGCATAGATAACCCATAATAGATGTAAATGTGCAACCATTATGAAAGTTATGAAGTCCCCTGTTACTCCACGGGTGTATATACAATTGAACAAACACACCAGTTTTTCATTACACTTCATGCGTACACTCATTTTTAGAAAATGGATGGTTGACGTGATCCCTTAATCATACATACATCTAAATTAAGTTTGTTGTACATAAACATAAACAGTCCCATATTTATATGCTATTTGTCTCTACTGTTGTTACACTTTTCTCAGTGTGGTTACTAGTAATAGCAATTCATCCATTTTCTTAACTGTTTATTCAGGTAGGATTGCTGGTGCCATCCTCAACTTAAGAGGAGCCTGTCAGCTGTAATAGAGTGAGCAGCGGTTACACCCTGGACAGGTTGCTAGGCAGCATATATTTTAAAATATATATATTCTATATGCACATTAGAATGGCCCACTTAACTTAGCTAAATCCAATTAATGTCTTGTCTCTGTCAGGCTGTTGTAGTAGCAAGAAGGTCAATCCTGAATCAGTCTTTATTGCATCTGGACCCAGACGAGCAAGAGTGACATAAGCTGTCTGGATCAGTTATTGAAGCTGAAACATCAAATTACGATTTGCGAATGAATCGGTACTGCACCTCATTTTCAGAGATCTGGTTATAAAAAGACTGCATTTTGAATTATGCGGGATCATGTAGGTTTCAAACAGCAGACTGTTTTTGTTTTCTGTATTATTGCACTGAAATTTCAGTCGGTGTAAGCTGCTTATGTCCGTGTGCATGTGTGTGTGTATGTGTCAGGAAGAGGATTCTTTGGATGACTCATCAGAGACGTCCACTCAGGAGAAGCCGGCCAGGAAAATTTATTACAAACTCAAACTGTTTCCTGGGAAGTGGATCAACATTTTATATGACCGACTCACACTGCTCGCCCTTTTGGACAGGTAACACACAAAACCTGCTGTAAGATCTTCCAGCTGTTCACACTTTGAAAATAAAATCTAGTTTACATACAAAATTTTAGAGATGAGTTTTTGTATGTCACGTTAGTATTTATATCTCCTGTATCCTTCACTGTGTGGTGAAGAACATTGTTCAGCATCAGGTCTCTCTTTGAGTCACTTCTTTTCTTTGCACTCTTCCTTCCTAATAAGGTATTAGAGGCTCTGCTGTGACCTGTCTCTGCCTTTTGCATGTGCTGCTTTTTTTTATAATAGAAACCAGGATGTTCTGGAGAATCTAGTTGCAGTCTTCATGGCCTTCCTGGTTTCCTTTCTGGGTTTTGTGCTTCTCAACCATGGGTGCTTCAAAGACTTCTGGATCTTCCAGTTCTGTCTGGTCATTGCCAGCTGCCACTATTCATTACTGAAGGTAAAAAAGTCTTCAGTCCAGGATAAAGATGCTGTATATCAAACTGAGGACAAAATCCAACATGATGTAATTGCCACATTAATAGGTACAGCTTGTGCTGCGTTTAAGGAATAAAGTGTGAGGTCAAAATATTAGCCATGGGCACTAAATATAGACAAAAAGTAAAACTGACCTCAGACTTGCCAGTTCCTGTTTACTCCCACTCACTTCCTCTCTGCTGAAATGCAGCAAAGCCTGCACACTAATTTAGTCAGTCACTGCTTTATAGACCCTCCAGCCTCCAGAGAGAATATTTAGTCAAATATAATGAAATATGATATATACAGAAACAAGGAAATGATGACCTACCTCAGACACTAAACTCCCACTATGTTATGCTGCATATTTTCTCATCCATGAATCGCCCTCTCATTATGGTGGAGAGATTTGTATGTCCTGGTGATCCCTGGAGTTATGTGCTATATAGGATCTCCAAAGGCAAACAGGCCCTGAGTGAATGGCCAGATTAACTGTGATTCATAGGATCTCTATAGAAAAAAACAACACTGGGCTATGTTAACTTTCCTGGATTGGGGATACTAGGAACCAGGTCTGCTGGAGGAGCTCAGACTAAAGTTGGTATTATTGCTGCTGTTTTCAAACTGGCTTTTATGGGTTTGTTTTGCAGAGTGTTCAACCAGATGCAGCTTCACCAACCCATGTAAGTTTGTTTCTTTGTTACTGAAAAAAATACTGAAAAGATTGTATAATAATCACTAATAATTTGGAAACACGTGCATCCTTGTTGTGTGTGCGTGTGACTGCTCTTCCTCTTCAGTGTGGCAGTTTTTGATATATGATGTTATGAATTTCAAAACAGTTCCTTTTTTCCATGTGAATAATTTTGCTGAGCTTTGACTGGTGAACATGCAGAGTGGCTACAGAGGATCTGCCTTATTTGACGCTATGGTAGTTGTGTCATATTACTGTGAAAACACAGGAAGGTGTTTAGGTGTAGGTGTTATCTTACTGTGATGGAAATCAGGGTAAACCCCTACAGGTGGCATCCCTCTATGTC
Source organism: Aulonocara stuartgranti (assembly GCF_965226115.1). NCBI lineage: Eukaryota > Metazoa > Chordata > Actinopteri > Cichliformes > Cichlidae > Aulonocara > Aulonocara stuartgranti. The sequence continues at coordinate 24,125,002 of NC_138949.1, read as the reverse complement.
TCCAGGGTCACAACCAACTGGTGGCCTACAGCCGAGCGGCCTACTTCTGCATTTTCTGTGCTCTGATCTGGGTGCTGGAGCAGCTGCTGAGGAGGAAGGATCTGCCGGTCTCCAGCCTTTATGGAGTCACCATCGTCTGCTATGATGTTCTGCGCTTCTTACGAGACCTCCTAGTGGGTAGGGATAAATGCAACAGGAGAAAACATGCAGATGCAGTTGCTTGCAGTATGCTAACAGTATTTCTTTCCTTTGATAAATACATAAAAATGTCTTTTGTTTTATGCATTAAACAGGTTTTACCTACTGCTTTCCAATCACCTTCCTGGTGGGCCTTTTCCCTCAGATCAACACCTTTACCATCTACCTGCTGGAGCAGATTGACATGCACTTTTTTGGAGGAACAGGTTTCTAATCTCTTGATTTTAGCATTGCTCGTGTTAGCTAATTCAGATCCTAGTTCCTATTTTCACTATAAACTGTAACTTTTGGTTGTTTATTCATAAACATACATACAAAGACAGAACAGATTTTCAGGGCCATCGAGTAAAAAGTATCTTCTGAGTTAGTTTGTTGCCATTTTAAACCACTGTATGTATTTTTAACCTTTCTAACTTGTGTGTCTCAGCTGCCACCAGTCTCATCTCTGCAGTGTACAGCATCTTGCGTAGTCTGGTTGCTCTGTCTCTGCTTTACGGTTTCTGCTTCGGCGCTCTCAAGGTAGGAAACAGAGGAAGAGCACTTAGAGGATGTAACATTACTTATCTTCTTCTTTCGTACTTTTTTCCTTTCCTGTTGAACTAATGCTGTGTTCACCTAAATGGTTAAAGGAGTAGAGGGAAGCATGTAGTACAGGTACAGGAATTTTTAAAATAATCTTCAGTTAAACAAAGTGTCACGGTCTGCAAGGGAGGGCAGACTGTGTGTGGAAGTGTGAGGACCCAGGTGCAAACACAGTGGAGGAGACAGCACTGAACTTGAAACGAAAAGCGAGCCTTTATTTTTGCTGGATTAAAGGTGGCAAACAAAGCAGAAAGCACAGACGCAGAAATAAACTAGACGCTGACTAGATACACAGACGACGCGACAATGAACGAGGACTTAAATACACACACGAGGTGATCATGAGAAGTGGAGACACATGAGGACACAGCTGACACACATGAACCTGATGACGGGACAGGGGAGGTGAAACTAAATACAATGAACAAAGAACACCAGACTCTTTCAAAATAAAACAGGAAAAAAGATGAGACAGACATGACAATATGAATGGTAAGTGAGACCAAAACACAGAGTGAAAACACAAGGGGAATCTACAAAACAATGAACTATAACAGCAATCTAGGCAAAATAGAAATAACTGGATAAGCTAAGCTAGAACATAAATGAATAACAAAATACAGTGAAACTCAAAACACTGGGTTGCATGACCCAAGACTGTGACACACAGGTGTTGCTAGTCAAGCACATGTCACACACACTCACAACTCACATTGCTGTGTGTGTGTGTTTGTTGGTGTTTATAGGAACCATGGGATGAGCAGCACACCCCAGCCCTGTTCTCTGGTTTTTGTGGCCTTTTAGTGGTGCTTTCCTATCACCTCAGCCGACAAAGCAGTGACCCTTCTGTACTTCTGTAAGTATCACGCGATGTGTGTGTGTGTGTGTGTGTGTGTGTGCGTGGGTGTGTGTTTGCTTGCGAGCAGCCTCTTGTTCTTTATTTAAAAAAAGCTGAAAAAGCTGAAATCATTGACACAAGGAACTGGAAGCAGATGGTTGATAACTCCGATGAAACATGCTGATACTACTTATACTATTTAAAAAACTGTCACTGACTCACTTTATTTGTATTCTTCAGAAGTTTTATTTGAAGCTGTTAAAAAGCTTCATAAATAAATTCTGTTATTATTAGCTGCCTATTATCATCGGTCATTACTAATCTAAACGTGTAAAATACTTATTCTCAGATCTCTAATCAAGTCAAAGATAATGCCTGCGCTTGTGGAGAGTGACGAAGAGGAAGAGGATGATACAAACATCAAAGATCCTCTACCTGAGAAACTGCAGAATTCCATGGTAACAATATTTATCTTCATATTAGTGGAAGATGGTGAGGTTCAGGTTATTATCAGCCCCAGGATTACAGGCCTGTCCCTGTTAGCTCAGGTTAATCTGGGATAATAATTATCAGAAAATCAATCCTCATTATCTCTGTGCATCTCTGAATTTATACAGCGTGAGCAGGCATAAACTGCATAAAGGTGAGATGATGAATCAGTGTTTGCTGGCAATCACTATGTGTGATTAAAGGGAATTATGCATCAGAGAACGCAAACCTCCCGTCGCCTTTTACAGCATTAATGGAGATTCTAAAGCTTAACTCTTCCCGTGCTCCTGTGCCTTTGATCTCCAAAAACTGGCGGCTCAGCGCAGATAGTCAGGAATAATCGCACACCTAAATGAGCTGGATATGCGTTTTCATGTGGATTATGAATGACTGCAGCTGTCCCTCACTTTTGTGCTCTGCAGAAAGAAATTCTGCTGTCGGACATCATTGTGTGCTCCGTTGCCTACATCCTAACCTTCGCCATCACCGCGAGTACCGTGTTTCTGTCTCTCAAGGTGGCTCAACTTGTTTTCTGCTTTTTACACTGCCTTCTACATTTGATCTTTACTTCTGGCACAATAATTTCATCTTATGTCTCTTTTATTATATACCCATGTGTGCAGCCCTTTGTGACCATAGTGCTGTATGCTCTGGCGGGGACTGTGGGGTTTGTAACCCACTACCTGATCCCCCAGCTCAGGAAGCATCACCCTTGGTTGTGGATCTCCCACCCAGTCCTCAAGACCAAGGAGTACTACCAGTTTGAACCCAGAGGTCAGTATCCCTACTGCATGTAGTTAATAATGAAGTATGTGCGTGCAAATAGCAAAACCATACAGTTAGCGTAACAGCAATCAGTCACTCGGTTATAAAAGTGCACAATCACTGTGTGCAGCATGGTCCCGCTACCTAATTAATGCAAGTACATGGGATAAATATACCGCTAAAATAATATCACAACCACATTAAAAAACATTAGCTAAGTGGAAATCTGATGGGCCCAAGAGTAAAGGCTTGTAATGAATTAAATAAAGGCAGGTTTTCAGTCTCTTCAAAAAGAATCATGTAATGGGAAGCCACTCTGGAGATAAGAGCACTTTAGGGAAGTATATCAGCATTGGGAGAGTGAAGAGGGCCTGCTGGTCTATACACAATTAGCTCAGATAAGTAAGGTGGTGCAAGTCCAGGCATGGCTTGAGCAGGCCAAAAGGAAAGGAAAAAAAAGAAACTTTGTTTAAAAATCAAAAGCAGATGACACTTTTTAGAATATTTTTGAGATGGGTGTAAAAAACTGCCATATCAAACATGGAGCTACTCGCTGTGATGACCTCTGCTGAATAAGAAAGAAGACAAAGGTAGCTTTTTGGTATTGTTTCGTGTTTTTTATTCTTTATTTTCAGTCAGTAGTTTGTGTTTACAAGAGAAATAACAGATCCAGTACTATGTCATATCGTTTGCTATACATGGGTTTTAAATGATGGCTCCTTGAGGCAACTGTTGTTATGATTTGGCACTATATGAATTAATTGAATTGAATTTATGGAGGGAATAAATGAAATGGTCTGCACTGCTACACCCTGCCTGCTTATACACAGTCACGCTGATTTTTCACGATGGTGGTGAAACCTAAAGTATGGCTGTGTCTGTTGGTTAGCCCACAGTGAAACATCTACATAACTGCTGTATTGCTTTGCCGTTATGTTTTTGTGAAATGAGCCGGGGTGGATGGATTTTGCTGTAGCGCCACCAGCGGGTCAGACTCTAAACTTAAAATGTGTCCCCGCTAACTGTGCTCTGGAATCTTGTGATTTCTGCTCCGTTCATGGGTTTTTCAATTTTGTCATGTGTTGCAGAGGACGCGGTGCTTATGTGGTTTGAGCGCCTGTACGTGGGACTGCTGTGCTTTGAGAAATACGTGGTGTACCCCGCCATTGTGCTGAGCGCGCTCACTAATGATGGCTTTGCTCTCAGTCACCGCAAGAAGCTGGGAATCCAGTAAGTGGACCACAGAAAACATACAGCATCACATTTAAGATTCCACATTCTGGATTTTAATTATCATTATTTTCTAGTGTAACCTATGTTTTTGTAGCTACAGTTTACAGAGGTCACACGCAGGCATTCACCAAGTTGCTGTTTAGAAAAGAGCACAGCTTTTAGGAGTCACTGAATGCATGTGTATTATTGTGACCGGTTCAAAACATGGCTTTGCAGAACAGGCAGACAGTCGGCTGCAGATTTTTCAAATATAATAATAATAATATAATAATATAATATAATAATAATTTTCCTTTTGCTTATTAAAAGTCCAGTGGAATTTGAAAAATGGCAACAAATAATATTTGTTTGACAATTCCACCTAATTAAAATTGCAGATAGGAGACCAAGTAGCAGCCATAAAACAATGAATGACTGACACTGATGTTATTGAAGCTAATCTAATAATTCTCAATTGTGACTCTACAAAATGTGATGATACTCGCAGTAGTAGTAGTTGGTTTATTCAGTGGATGTGCCGAATCTGTTTTTATTACAATTATAGACCGGATCCAGAAGTATGCACTGGGAAGGTTAAGATTTCATCTTAACCAGGTAACTTCAGGGTTAACCCTGGGTTTGCTGGACTACAAAGGTGGTGGTTCACTTCTTACTGACCATGGTATATTGCCATGGTAACTTATGCTCCGAACCTAACCTCCTACTGACCAATTAATTCTCTGAAAAATCACATCAACTTTCGTGGGAGACCCCTTGGGATAGTAGGCGGGTCTAAAGTTTTAGTGTCTGATGCCTTTATGTTTCCGTGATGAGCTGCAATTATAAATCTAGATTCTTAGATGGAACTTGATTTTTTTCCCCTGTTGGCTGCAAACAGTTTTATAGGAATTTTATTGCTGTATGAGAATTAATTTACAGTCCAAATTGAAAGGACAAGGTCAAAACAACATCTTAACGATATAGCTGTAACAGTGAAAACTCTGTTAACTTACACATTCACCATTTTGGCTTGTGAACAGAATGGAAGCTTCTAGCTTAACTTCACCTAATTCCAAGGTGCATAGAGAAAAACAAATGCCTAAAGAAGTCACGTCTCCAGCGTCACTTGTATAAAGAACAGCATTTTGGCCTGTGCCCTTCATCCGGGTCAACATGCTGAAATGCATTGATCAGGTTTCCTCCATTCTGTTTTCAAGCATCACATTTTTCTGAGACACACTCATCATGGAACAACAGCATCACACCAACACCACCCAGTCCCTGACTACAAGCACTGATGATGGAGCTTCTGCTTTCTGTGGTTTTAAGAGTTACTAAGGACCACGGCACTCTTTGAACATGATGTCCACTATGAGACCTACAGAAGTTATTTATCTTCACACTTCATCACAGCCTTAAATAGTGTTCGTAAACGATAGCCATCGCCACACAATATCTCACTGAAGGTAAAAGCAAACATTTTTAAGAAGATGCTCTTGCATCTTGACACTTGACGAAGGAGTATACAAAGGGTTAACCCTATCCTTGGAGCAAAGATGGCCAAGGTTCAGCATTTACTTTATTTATACGGTAGATCTTTGATTGATCAGATTCTGCCAACATCAATCCTTTTATGTGACGTCCTGGGTTAACTGGTAAAATTTGCAGTCAGCTTGGTGCGACTGCTTATCCACTTAGATAATGAAAAGATAGTACAGAGCCCATTAAGGAGGGGGATTTAATCGTTTTTTTGTGCCCTTGTTTGTGCTTTCTTCAGCTGTGATGTTCTCCTGACGACAGTCGCTGGACTGAAACTCCTGCGCTCATCCTTCTGCAACCCCAGCTTCCAGTTTCTCACTCTGCTCTTTACACTCATTTTCTTTCACTTCGATTGTCCACGTGCCTCTGAGAGCTTCCTGCTGGACTTCTTCATCATGTCCATTGTGTTCCACAAGGTAAAAGAGCCACCGATGATTTCTGGAGGACCACATGAGAGAATGCAGGAGGTTATCTTACACGTATACAATACTTAGTGGGTATAGAAATAAGCACACATTTGTGATAAGCAGAAACAAGGTCACAAAGAAACTGTTATACACAACAGCTGAGACTTGAATGCTAACTGCTAATTTACTCATCAATTTTGCAAAGGGTAGTTACTCATAACAGAGAGTGCTAGTCATGCTCTGGTAAAGTCTGAGAAAATACAATAATCAAAATTAAATCTGCTGACAAACCTTTTGAAAGTGATTCTCAAAAATATAATAAAAATAGTAACTTCAAGCTGATTGAGAGCAACAAAAACATGTTTTTATTTGCGATTGAAAGGTGTGTTTTTGTGTGTTTTTATGTGCAGCCATTGACAGAAACCAAAGAAAGTGTGACTGAAATATGAAACCTTCAACAGACTTCCCTTTTGTGTTCTGTTAATATGTGCCTGTCGTGAACCTTGCAGAATAATTAGAGCGTATATGAAGCTAGGCAGTTAAATAAGGCTGTCGCTACTGTGCGGCTCTCAGAGGACTGACTGTGTGCTTCCCTTTCTGTCCAGATGCGCGAGCTGCTGCTAAAACTCCATTTCATCCTGGTTTACATCGCTCCCTGGCAGATCGCCTGGGGCAGCGCTTTTCATGCCTTTGCTCAGCCATTTGCTGTGCCTCGTATCCTTTCTCTAAGACCTGCAAGTGTGTGAAAGTGTATCAGTGCCTGTTTTTTCTTTCCTTGACTGGCGTGTGTGTGCGTCTAGACTCAGCCATGCTGCTGCTCCAGACTCTGCTCACCACAGTTTTCTACACTCCACTCGCCCCCTTCCTGGGCAGTGCCATCTTCATTTCCTCTTATCCGAGGCCCATTAAGTTCTGGGAGAGAAACTACAAGTAAGGGCCTGATGAGGAAATTAAGTGAATGTGCCGTCAGTCTCTCAAATGGTCCAGATTAAGGAATTCTTGAAAATTAAAGAACAGGTCATTATTAGTGTAGCTCATGAAAATAAATAATATGTTTAGCTTTTACTAAAATAGCCTTTTTTCCCTCTGTGCTGCAGAGCTGTCGTTTCTAATTAAAACAAACTAATGAGGTAGACTTGTATTCTGTTGCATAGTCCTTTTTTTACACGTTTGAATTGCACAGTCCAGCTGCAAATGTGGCTAAAAATAGTCCTCATCAGTTAGAGTCATTTTAATTAAAAACTACAATACCCAGCTGTGTTAAAAAATGATTTGCAGTTGTGAAAAAACAATTTTTCACATGTCTATGCAATTTTTTTGAAAAGCTTATTGTACCTCAGGGTTCAGTAGCTTATAGTACCACCTTTAGCAGCAATAACTTGAGGTATTTTCTGTATGACTTTGTCAGTCTTTCACGTTGCTGTGGAGGAATTTTGGCCCACTCTGTTAAAGTGCCCCCACAGCATTTCACTTTGGAACGCTACAGCACATGGCCTCACATTTGACTCCACAATACTTTGATATATAGAGGAGCACATGATCAACTCAGTGACTACAAGGTGTCCAGGCCCTATAGCTCATGTAGAAGTTGTCTTTGATTAGGCTTTTACGTGGTTAAATGGGCTTACGTGGTAGGATAAATACTGAGTCGTGACTTCCTTCTCCAGTTTGTAATTTGCACATCTGTTTTTTTATTTACTGAAGAAGCAATCAATCTTTGTCTTTTGAACTGAGCTCCCCTTCTGTCTCACACTTAGCTGCTTACACAATAAAGTGTCTTTGTTCCCTCTTACTTATTGATGTGAGAGACTGCACGCATTCAGCACCCTGAGAGCACGCCAGAAATACTCCCAGAGCTTTCATGTGCAAGCTTACCCCACGACTATATTTAGGTGACACTGTCAGTGTTAGACCTGAAACCTTGAAATCACTGACAGCATCACCTCAGCTGGAGTCAGTTGAAATAGGAGGTGTTTGCTCAAGTTGTCACAGTGAAGCTCAGATGAGCAGCAATGCAACATGACACAGAAAGTATAGCAGAACAGTCACAGCAGAGCAGGAATAAAGTGAAATAAAAGCATACAGTAGTTTTATAGTGAGACACTTCATACGGGATTGCATGATATATTTTATCAGCTTTTAACCTGATGTATAAGCACATACAGGAAAAACATTTGGTCAGTGTTGCACAGATATGCTTCTTTGTGTGTTCCTTGCAGCACAAAACGTATTGATAACTCCAACAGCAGGCTGGTGTCCCAGGTGGACAAGGAGACAGGTGAGCTTTAACTGGACTATCAAATCAGTTTAATTTATTTCATTCCCCCAACACAAAGAGCATCTTGTATTTTAGTATCAGATAAGGCAGCAAGCACATTTGATCTGTTTTTCTGGCTCTTCTTTTGCAGGTTGCGACGATAACAACCTAAACTCCATCTTTTATGAGTACCTGACTCGATCACTGCAGCATTCGCTTTGTGGTGACCTCATGCTGGGCCGATGGGGCAACTATAGCGCTGGGGACTGTTTCATCCTGGCTTCTGACTACCTCAACGCCCTGGTCCACCTCATAGAGATTGGCAATGGTTTGGTCACCTTCCAGCTGAGGGGTTTAGAGTTCAGAGGTAAAGTACAGCCATCCCATCGCGTCCATGGCAAAGGTATCTTATTGCTTTACTTATGACTCCATGTCTCTATCCCAGGGACGTACTGTCAGCAGCGCGAGGTGGAGGCCATCACAGAGGGCGTGGAGGAAGATGACGCATGCTGCTGCTGTGAGCCGGGCCACTTGCCTCACATGCTGTCATGCAACGCTGCTTTCAACCTGCGCTGGCTGGCTTGGGAAGTGATGGCCACCAAGTACCTGCTGGAGGGTTACAGCATCAGTGAGAACAATGCTGCCACCATGCTGCAAGTGTACGATCTTCGAAAGCTGCTCATCACCTACTACCTGAAGGTACATTTACACTCCAACCTGAAGCTTCCAGATTCACAGAGTATGTGCGTTTACAGGGCATCAAAACATTTCAAACTATATTGCTAAAAAAGTGTTTGCTCGCTTGCATTCACACGCACACGAACTTGAATGACATCCTGTTCTTAATCCAAAGGGTTTAATATGGTGTTGGCCCGCTCTTTGCAGCTGAAACAGCTTCAACTCTTCTGAGAAGGCTTTCCACAAGATTTCGGAGTGTGTTTATGGGAATTTTTGAACATTCTTCAAATTCAAATTCAAATTCAAATTTTATTTGTCACGTACACAGTCATACACAGTACGATATGTAGTGAAATGCTTGGACAACTGCTCGTGACCTAAAGAAAACAAAAAAAGGAAAAGGCTATGAATAAGGTAGGAAATAAATATGAAAAATTAAAAAGGGTAAATTTAACTAGGAAGGAATAGAATATAAATTAAGGTTAAAAATGAAATAACTGTACAACACAAATTAGAATGAAGGGTAAATTTAACTGGGAAGAATAAGATAAAGATAAATATATAAATTAAAGTTGAAAATAAAATAACTGTACAACAAAATACACAATACACAATATAGAACTATATAAGAATGTATGAAGAAATCTAAATATAAATAAATATATACACAATAACAGCAGCTGTACAAGTATTAACCGGAAATGAAGAATATAGTGACCAGTGTTGTGCAAAACCAAAGTCCAGAAAGTCCAGTGTGTGTGTAAGAACCATATGTGTGGGTCAGTACTGTGTGGTGGTGTGATTGAGAGACCGTATCGCCTGCGGGAAGAAGCTCCTCCTCAGTCTCTCTGTGTTGGTCTTCAGGGAGCGGAATCGCTTTCCTGACCTCAACAGAGAGAACAGTCTGTTGTTGGGATGGCTGAGGTCCTTCACGATCTTCCTGGCCTTGGTCCAGCACCGCCTGCTGTAGATTGAGTGCAGGTCAGGGAGCTCGGAGCGGATGGTGCGCTCAGCTGACCGCACAACCCTCTGTAGAGCTCGTCTGTCCTGCATGGTGCTGTTCCCGAACCAGGTTAAGATGTTTCCCGCCAGGATGCTCTCTATGGTGCACGAGTAAAAGTTCCTGAGCACCTTGGAGGGCAGTTGGAAGTCTCTCAAGTGTCTGAGGTGGTAGAGACGCTGTTGGGCCTTTTTCACCACGGTGTTGATGTGACAGGACCATGACAGGTCCTGCGTGATGTGAACTCCGAGGTATTTGAAGCTGTCCACTCTCTCCACTGGGCACTCGTTGATGACGGGGGTCTGGTAGTTCCTCTCCTGCTTAGTGCTGAAGTCCACTATCAGCTCCTTTGTCTTACTGACGTTTAGAAGGAGGTTGTTCCTCTGGCACCAGTTCTCCAGATTCCTAATCTCCTTCAGGTAGGCCATCTCGTTGTTATCAGAGATCAGGCCCACAAATATGCTTCTTCCAGAAGCATATTTGTGGGCCTGATCTAACCTCACAAATATGCTTCTGGAAGAAGCATATTTGTGAGGTTAGACACTGATGATGGACAAAAAGGCTCTGCTCGCTGACAGCAACATGTGACTGACCCCAGAGAAACCACTGTTCTTACGTGGGAATTTGCTTTCCACTTAAGATCAGATTTTGTCATGTCAAATAAATTCAAATTAATCTCTGCTATTAAAGGGAACCCTGCACGGTTTAATAATGCATTCACCCCTGATGCATTCAGTCAGCCTCACTTCAGAGGCAGGCTGAAAATTGAACATTCAGCTCGTCTCAAAAGGCTCTTAAAGAGTTGCCTGCACAAAGGTTAAGCAGTTTAAATGACAAATTAATTAGCATCTTATGCATTAATCACCATTACAAATAGCAGCATGGCAATAAAGGACTCTAGACATCCTAAGCAATGCAGTACGTACAAGAGCACGTCTTCCTTTTGAGTGAGTATTAAGTTTTTACTTACTGACCCATTCTTTCTCAATCTCCTTTTCAGAGTATCATCTACTACTTGGTCCACTCTCCCAAACTGTCTACATGGCTCAAGGATGCCACCATTCAGGAGGCGCTGCAGTCCTACACCAAGTGGCACCACATTGAGCGCGACCCTCAGGTCTTTAGCGTGAAGATCGATGAGGACTATGTGCATTGCCTGCAGGGGGTGACGCGTGCCAGCTTCTGCAACGTTTACCTGGAGTGGATCCAGCACTGTGCTGGGAAAATGGAGACGGTACGTCCCTTTAACACTGTTCTATTAAACATCGTCTTGCGAGTTTCAGTTTACACTCTGCTGCAACTTAATGTGGTTATAGTCACGAGCCCAAATGCTTAAAATGCTGAAAGAAGAAGAAAAACTAGAATATATTTCAGATTTGAGAAGCTGGAAACAGTAATGTTTTACGTCTCCTTTAAGGAATTTTGTTTATTGTCATTCTGCTTTTACTTGTTTAGAAATCTGACATGAGTAAGAAAGAAAGCAAGAGTTGCACAGTGAAAATAAACTGCTGCAAATTGCCATATAGCACTCATAATGCTTGAATCTGTACTTACTTTTATCTCTGGCCCATATGCCATTGCCTTCATCCGTGTGTTTGTGCTTATATCCAGCCTGTGGACAGCGATGAAGACTCTCCTCTGGTCACTCTGTCTTATGCTCTCTCCGTCCTGGGGAGGAGATCCCTTGGCACTGCGTCACACAACATGTCCAACAGGTAAGCCTGTCTGACTCAAAAACAGCACACATACACTGCCTGGCCACAAAAATGGTCACCACCTGGATTTAACAAAGCGAACACATAAAAGCCCTCTGTTGCATAATTACTGCATTAATCAATATGTTTCAGCTGGCAGAGAAGACTTCATGCAGCAGTCTGACTCTCCCATCATCAATGAAAGAATTTGACTAAATAAATAAATAAATCCAACTGTGGTCAGAAATAAATGCTGTGACAGTTATAGGCTATCAAAGCTGAAGGCAGTCCAGTGAAATATTAGAGTGCGTGACTGGTTTGGCTGGCCTGCAAATCCCTCTGTGAAGTGAGCTGTGTGGAAATATTATTAAGGTCTTTATACAGCATAGGCTTATGCTCATCACTTTGAGCAAATATTTGGTAGCCCATTAGTCTTTCATAGAACTCGGTGTGAGCAAAGTGTTTATTTGTGCCTCCATTAGCTGAAGTTACACAAGAAAGGCAGAGGTGCCGTCATGTAACAGTAAGACGGTTACAACTGCTTAATGTGCTTCAGTTGTAAACATGTAGAAATGTTTGACTGTGTTTAAAATCTATTCAGGTGTGACTTTTCTATGGGAATATTATGAATTTTTAGTTGGTTTATTTGCTACTATGTGTCATTTCTTTAGCTGAAGGGTGTTTTAGGACACTGGAAAAGCACCGTCAACAGTGATGTTGTGGTAATTGTTAACAAATACTTTAACCTCCTAGGACCTGGTGTCCACATATGTGGACATCACATTTTGGGATGTCTAGACCACAATACTTAATTTTTCTCTACAAGGGCCTGATATCCACTTACGAGGACATTATACTGCCACTGTTCTATCAAAATTTGAAACAAATGTCCTCATATGTGGATCTCATTTTTCTCAAAAACAAAAATTAGGTAAAAAAACAATCTGGTAATTCTTTGCTTTCACATTCATCAGGTCCTAATCAACCCAAATAGCAAAGAAAAATATTAAATGCATGCCATGAAAGAGTTCGGGTCTTAGGAGGTGAAATCATTCATTCCCTCAGCTATTAGATTACTTGCAGGGATCATTTAGATGAGTTTTTTCCGTGACTGTTCATTTTTAGGCATTTGTTCTTCTTTGTCTATTTATTTATTTTTAATACATTTATTTATTCTTTAAGAATCTGTTTTGCTTTGACCTCATTCTTTGCTGATCTCTACCTTGACAATGTGTATATACTATAGATTGTGTGTTTGACCATATATGTAGGTTTTGTGGGTAAGTTGCAAACAAGTTGCCCTTTCGGGACTGATAAAGTTATCTGAATCTGAATCTAAATTTAAAACCCTGTGTGTTGTTAGAGTGTCGACCTCTTCAGTCTGCTTCCTCTCCTTTGTGCACTTTGGCAGTAGATAAACTTGTTCCATTGAAATAAAATGAATGGAAACCAATGAAATTAAATGCTTATGGTAAATTGATCTTAAAACACAGTAAAAATGTTTCTGTTGCATTTGAGATTACATGCACAAATTATTGGAACGTCTGTCTCATGTTGTACATATTACCCGGTGCTAAACAGAAACGCCAGAAGGGGGAGCCAGTGGATAAATCTTTAAACATCCCCGTCATTCAAACATACCTCTGACTCTGCAGTGTTATTATGTCTTGTAATCTAATCTAAAATATGTTATTATAATCCATCCTTTATTTCTCTATCTTTGTGTTTCCTTTATCCCCCCCCCCTCAAATCCCTCCCTTCCTCTTTAAAGTCTTGAATCATTTCTGTACGGTTTCAACACCCTGTTTAAAGGCGACTTCCGCATCGCCACTAAGGATGAGTGGGTTTTCACTGATCTCGACCTCCTCCAGAAGGTGGTGGCTCCTGCAGTCAGAATGAGCCTCAAATTGCATCAGGTAAAGCGAGAGCATGTAGCTTTTCAACCTTTAGTCTCAAACTGTACTGGAAATACACCTTATAGAGAAAACATTTCCTTCAACACTTCATGATGACCTTCCTGCTTTTGCAGGATCACTTTACCTGTCTGGAAGAGACCGAGGAGGCGTCTATCCTGTACGAAGCCATCACAAACTACCGCAGCAACCTCGTAATCTGCCACGAGAGCGATCCCGCTTGGCGTAAGGCTGTGCTGTCAAGCCGTGACACGCTGCTCACTCTGAGACACATGATTGATGATGGCACGGACGAGTACAAGATCATCATGCTGTACAAACGCCACCTCAGCTTCAAGGTCATCAAGGTAAAATACGTTTAATTTTCTGGCTGAATGACTAAACAGCTAAATGCTGTGTGCACAGTGTGACAGCATCCTGCCTACCTATGAGGAGAAGGTTGGTCTCAAAGGTTTGACAATAAACAAACCAACACTATCACTTTTCCAAATCTATGATAGAACATAATCGTGGCTTTTTTTGCTTTTTAATCTTAGTGTAAATAAATCACGCAAATTTGAATTTCTTCTGTTCAAACTCCTTTTGATTCTGGAGTTGCTGCTTTCCCTTCAGGATGTCAAACAGACTTTTGAAAATGCGCACATCTGGATAACATACACTCATCATCTCATGGTATTTCTGGGCTTTTAATGATTTCTTTGAGCTGTTTTTTTCCAGGGTGGAATGATTGTACAGCATACTTCTTTAATGACTTAAAAAAAAACAAGATTTGGAAGTATGAATTTATTTTGGATTTTCTCTAATCCACACAGGGTCAAAAGTATATATAAAGGCTCAAATATATGCAAACACTCAGTTAAATATTTTAATCAGTGGCGTTAAAAGTTCTTCAGCGTCGTTTAACTCGACTAGGCCAAAGCTTATTAACTTCACGTTGGTGATCATGGTTGACTACATATCTTAGTTTCTCTTTGCCAGCATAAAAAGGATTTGTTCAACAACACTCACTGGATTGACCAATACTCAGAAAAAATGGGAAGTCCAAGGAACTCAGTGAAGAAGGAGAATTGTAGATTTACACAAGTTGGGAAGGTCTCCAGATTCCAAGACTGTACAAGTACAGGTATCACTATTTTACCAAGATCTTGAAGAAGACCCAATCTGTCACCCTCAGATGAGAGAAAACGTGAATTTCAGGCAAATCCTAAGAACCACCGAGGCTCAAACTTGTCACTAAACTGCATGTAAATTGAGGGCACCGACCAACTCCTGCTCCAAAATCAGCACCTTCATGATTAACTGAAATTTACAGCTGTCCACATGGACAAGCCAAATATGTTCTGACAAAATGTTTTATGGTTAGAGAGAAATTCTGCTATTTGGCCACAACGACAAGGGATACGTTTGGAGGAGTAAAGGGGAAGCTTTCAAACCCAAGAACACTGTACCAGCTGCCAAGCATGGTGGTGGTAGCATCACGGTCTAGGGCTGTTTTGTTGCAATTTTTATATCATCTCATGTCAACAGCTGGATGACTGAAACTTGGACACAATTTGTTGTCCCAACAGGACAAATATCCCAAATGCAAATCAAAACTCATTTTGGAACTGATAAAACAAGCTAACATTAATCTTCCCACAGCCCTGCCCTCAACCGTATTAAAAAATTGTGGACTACACTTCAAAGAAGGTCCTGTGCCAAGAAACTAACCAATGTAAATGAAGTCTACAAATTCTGCCAAGAAGAGTGGTCACATATCCAGAATTATTCCAGAGGCTGGTTGACATGGAGTTAGAAATCAGTATAATAGGTCAATTTGAAAGTTTACACCACTTAAAATAAGATGATGATTACAAAGGAACAGTTCATTCCCATGACCCTAAGGCCCAAGGCTGCCCAAATGTTACAAAATCCTCACACAAGCACCTTAAAACATGCTAATTATAAGGCCACAGCATTGTCATATTCACACATTGCTTTTTGTATAAAACAAACAAGATGTTCTCTGGATCTTCTCTCGTGTTTGGACTTTGTACTCCTGTATGATTGTTTCTATTTTTTCCGTACCTCTTCAGATCAATAAGGAGTGTGTGCGAGGCCTCTGGGCAGGACAGCAGCAGGAGTTGATATTTTTAAGGAACCGAAACCCGGAGCGAGGCAGCATCCAAAACTCAAAGCAAGCACTGAGGAACATGGTCAACTCTTCTTGTGACCAGCCACTCGGCTACCCCATGTGCGTGCCAAATTATTACACAGAAAAATCTTAATTTGCTTCAATAGAAGTATTTAGCCCACTCACATAGACGTTTTCTCTGTTTAACTTTCTTTCTTTTTGTGTTTTTTAGGTACGTGTCACCTCTGACAACTTCATACGCAGGAACACACGGTACACTACGCGGCATTGGAGGAGGGGCTTTAAGCCTGGATGCCATTCGTTCCTGGCTCTGCTCTAAATGGCTGCGGTCAGTACATTTTGTCCCACTTAAGTAGAAAGTGCAGTTTGTTATTCTTTTTTCATCCTTGCCTTCCAGGCTCAGCCTTTTCCAAATCTCTTCCTGTGACTGTGCTTCAAAATTAGTTGTTTTTTTTCACATGCTAAAGATAAACAGAAAACAGACTTTATTTAGTTCTCTCTGACGGGTAAGAAGATGATGCTGTAAGTTGAAGGTCATGGGTTCAGTCTGGTTGAACATGAGCCTCTGAGGAGTCTTGAATAACACACTCTTTATTTGGAATATTTGGAGGACAAAAACTTTCATATTTCTTCTAATCATCTAGTTGATTTCATCTCTGAAACTGGGACAAAATCATTTCAGGAGAGAAGATTTGAATCTCTGGACTAGCTAATTATCTGCTGCAAAGACCGCAGAAAGTAAGTTGTAGTAGTTTTCCGGCACACGGTGCATGGTCAGTGTGGCCCATCACATGCCCAGTGGACAGTTGCAGTTTGTGACGGTGCAATTGCTTCATGTGCATCAGTTGCAGATGTTATGGATTTTCCTCTTGATATAGTATGCATTGAAATTCACTGACAAATGCCTCTAAGTGTCAGCAGCTCTTTTTACCATCATTTTGTCTTTTGCTTTAGTTTGACCATTGTTTTGATGCACTGTTTACTTACTCGTTGTTTGAAATCGTCTCCTTATTCTGTGTTTTCAAAGACTGTATTTTTATTTGCCTTGATAACCCTTTAGTTTGCCACAGAAGCTGCCTGCCTTTCAAAGAGGTGAATAAGAACAGAGATGAGTACAAAAGTATTGTGGTTACTCCTAATAAGTATATATTCTCTGTTTTTCTCCAGGCGATTTCTAAAATGCATCATCTACTTAATAGCATTTTGTAAGTCACAAAGATTACATATCAGAAATCTGATATATATCTATATATATTTCTGAGCTGTTACAGAAGGCCTTATGTCTCCGGGACAAAAGAGGAAAAAGTTGGGATAAAGCAGTTTATGCCAGCTTCCTAATGCTCTTATTCAGCTGGTTGCATTTAGTATAAATCACTCTGGATAAGATGCAAACTGCAGTGTAATGCTCTGGCTGCCTGCTTAGTGGGAGCCTTGCCTGCTCTGTGGATTTACAGATATTGACTTGGAGGTAGTCAGTGCTGCAAAGAGGCTTCTCTGCCAACTTGATGTAGTTTTAAATACATGTACAGGGACAGTGCGAGTGCATGTTTGAGAGAAATAGACAGCTGGATTACAGAGTAAGCGGGAAGCTGAAAGCTTTAACTCTCTGCTTTGCTATGCAGAAACCTCCTTCTCTTGGCTCTCTCTTCCTTCAGCCCCAGTTTCATCCTGCCTTTTGTTTCTCTCTCCATCATTTACACAATACCTTCGGTAGAGCTTATCGTACAGGCGCTGCATTAACCTCTGCAGGTCAGCTAATGGTGTGTGTCTTTGTAACTGCGCAGTTCGCCCTTAAGCTTCTTGGGGCAGAGTTTTGCTTTCAGATTAGATTAGTTTGTTAAGCCTGTTTCATCCGCCTTGACTGAAAGGTGTTGTCTTAATTCGACTAAGTAGAAAAGGAGATAAGGAGATGGATCAAGCCTCCCCAGCCAGAACACATTTAACTAATTTACGAGGAACACCACCACCACATATGTTAGCACAGTTACGTAACATCTCTGAGTGTGTGTGTGTGTGTGTGTGGTTTAAGCAGTGCTGATAGTTAAGGCTCTGTAAATTTTTGAACGTCCCCCTTGCCTGTGTGCATCCCTTGCACTGATGTGGACATGAATAAATAAATCAGAGCTGTGTGCTTGTGTTCTGCAGGGTGCGTAAGGACAACCTGACCAGCTGTAACAGCGGCATGAATATGGAGGATGTGGACTGCGGTGCCGGTGGGTCGTCATCGTTGAGCCACAACCGCCCATCCTCTGTCACATCCAACAGCCTGAGCCAGCACAGAGCCAGGACGGCACACAGCCACAGACACCGCAACGCTGGTACAAATTCTTCTACTACAATCTCGATGTAAACCTAATAATGCTTGGGTTTTGTTTGTTTTTAATCACACGAACCAAAGTCAAGCTATGTAACTTTTCAAATCTAAGCCCCACCCTAAATGATAGTCTGTCACATTGCCTACCCTCTGACCCTGCTTTATAAAATAATATGTAGTTTTATATTATATTTGAAACAAGCAAAGGGAATATAAACCTATCAGAAAAGTGTTTACTAGCATCAAAGATGAATTACGCAATAGGGTCATTTTCCTATAGTTCTATACAATCAGACTAAATTTTCACTGGGAGAGGTTTTCCCACTGCAGGAAAGACTACTCTGTGCAATCACATGAAAAACTAAGTACACTTGCACTGCTTCCAGTAGCGTTAAGGTCGTACTGAGTAGATCCAGGTGCTGTTAATCAAATGCATTTCATTAATTGATCATCAACAAGTGTGGCTGCCTCTATGAAAGCAGATGTTTTGGCAGTTTGATGGTCTGGAGCCTTCAGGTGTGTGTTAACACAACGCCACGATCTTCGAGGAGTGAATGACGAGTGAACATCTCAGACTCTACAGGCTCCACTTACCATGTTAAATGTTAAGGTTAATGACAGTATGATTAGAAAAAGACTGGCAGCACAGCTTAAGTTTGCAAAGTTGCATCTGAACAAACCACAAGACTTCCAGAACAATGTCCTGTAGAGAGACAAGGACAAAGTGGAGATGTTTGGTCATAATCGAAACCACCATGTTTTGCAAAAACTAAACACAGCATATTAGAACGTACACCTCATAACAACTGTTAACCACGGTGGCGAAGAGGTAATGATTTTGGTGTGTTTTGTAGCCACAGCGCCTGGGAACCTTGCGGTTTTTGAGTCCATTATGAATTCTTTTGTGTGTCAAAGTACTCTGGAATCAAATATGAGGCTTTTTATCCAATAGCTATGACTTGAAAGAAATTAGGTTTTTCCACAAAACAACGATCCTAAGCACAGCAGCAAAACTCCAACAGAATGCCCGAAAAAGAAAAGAATTAAGGAAAATGGGACAAAGTCCAGACTACAACCCAACTGTGTGGGACAAAAATGAATCTCTGGAAACCTCAATAACCCGAGGCAATGTTGTAAAGAAGAGTGGGACAAAACTGTTCCACAATTATGTGAGAAACCGATAAAGTCACTCATGCAGCAGAAGGTGTTTCTACAAGCATGGGATTAACTCAGTTTTTCGCATGTAACTAATGACCAGGCTGCTTACTTATGAGGTAAAAATAAGGTCAACTTTTGAACTCTAAAGCACAATTTACACACAGTATAAAAAAAAAAACTTCAGTAAGGGTTTGAGCTGTCACTTGAGAAAGTGTCATAGTGCCATATACAAAGGAAATCAGTTTCAACTTGAGAAAAATAATTTTCGATACTCACAAAGCAGGAGATGGATATACAAAGTTGTCACTTTTTTCCAAGTGTAAAGAAGAGGATTGAAAAGTATCATCAAGAAACACAAAGAGAGCCACACAGTACAGAACAAGCCTGGCAGAGATAGGAGGCAAAAGATTTTAAATTCTCTGGAAATAAAACTACTGAGAGATGTGTGTAAAGACGCCAGAACAACTGCCAAGACATTAGTAAAGGACTTAGACCGGCTGGGAATTGTAGTCTCGATGGAGACCTGCACAGGTATGAAAATCTTGATTTCTTCAGAAGAGAAGCCTTCAAGTCATACTGAAGTACACTAAGAACAACCTGGACAAAGATCAAGCATTTTAGAAGTGCGCCCTTTGGTCAGATGAGACAAAACTAGAGGTCTTTGGCCACAGAGATGCTGCTCATGTTTGGAAAACATGTTTGGAAGGAAGAGGCGTACAATCCAACAAATAACATCCCCACAGTGAAACATGGTGGGAGTATTATGCTGTAGAGATGCTTCAGTGCATCTGGAGCTGGGACTCTCACCAACCTGGAAGGAATCGTGAAAAAAGACAATTTTCTTTGGAACAAAATCTCAACCAGTGAGCAGCAAAACTGCTCTGTGTCATCGCTTTGTCTTCCAACAACCCAAAACATGTGTTTGAGTTGAAATTTTCACTGGCTATAGTTTTAGATGGTTTTAGTTCAACTCTGAAAGTTATTTACCCAATTTACTTATTTTAACATTATAACAACTTTGATCACCACATCACTGCAATGCTTTTGCTAAACTCTTTTAAAATGAAAAATGAAAGTCTTCATTTAACATCTTGTTGTTTTTTTTATGGTGGTGTCCAAATACGTAGATGTACCAGTGTTTTTATTTTTTAAGAGACCACAGAGAGCCACATAGCTAAACTAAAATCCTGAAGTCAAATATAACGTGCTTTTTAAATTGTACATTAGGTTATTAAATCTTGCGTTTCATTACAAATGTTCACGTTTTTAATTCTACAGCCAGGAGAGAGTACCGCAGTCGATCAGTGCAGCCCCAGAGTCAGCGCCCCCCTGTCAGCAGCCAGTCTGGCCCAATCCTGGACTCGGGCTCCAATAACGGGATTGTCCAGCGTCTGTCTAACAGTCAGCTGTCCTTTAACACCTCCATAGCTTCTATATTCTCCCAGGTATACGCACACATTGTAAAAAGCTTACTTTTCTCGGTTGCAGCTGCTTTTGTGCTCCCTTACTAAGAGTGTAAAGAGGATTTTTGTCTGTCTCCAGGTCCCTCGTCTCTCAGGAGCAGGTGGCATCAGCGCGCAGCTTCAGGCAGCGCAGCATCAGCAGCGCTCCAGTCAGGTAGGAACTGTACACTCCTAATGCAGCATGCCTAAACACATGGCCGACAGATGGAAGATCTGAAAACTGAGATTCTTGATGTTCCTATAAATCACCTTAGTGTTTACTGTATGACATTATAACAGAACTGCAATATCTCCGTTCCTTGTGGTGCCAGGTCTCCTCATCTTCATCCACACTCAGCTTGCTGTTTGGGAAGCGTAGCTTCTCCAGCGGCCTGGTTATCTCCGGGTTGTCCGCTGCTGAAGGGGGCAACACCACCGATACACAGTCATCCTCCAGTGTCAACATTGCCATCGGGCCCTCACATAGGTCCAGCAGCAGAGCCACACAGGTGGGTGGGGAAAAGAGCACTGTCTGAATTCTGCACCCACTTAAGACTGTTTCCACAACACAGCTTAGACTAGGTAGGCAGCAGTTAGATGTACACATATACAGAAAAACAAGTGCACACTTTTTCCTAGTTTGACTTGCTTGTCTTGCTTTTGTAGAGGTTTTAAATACTAAGGGAAAAGTTCAACATCTTGAGGAGCTTGTTTGCAGTTTTTGCCAATAGATAAGAGACTGATATTTCTCTCACATCCAGTGTCTGTCTAAAAGCACAGCTCATTTTTATTGTTTGAGAAGATTCAATTGGATTTACAATTTTAATATTAGACAAAGAAAAATCAGAGTAAATACGACATGCAGTTTTTGAATGATGATTTCATATAGTAAAGGGAAAGAAAACCCTACCTGGCCCTGTGTGAAAAAGTAATTGATTTTTTGAGCCATTCAGAGGTGAACTTGCTGCTGCATAATCCAAATATATTTGAGATTCAAGGACAACCTGAGCAAAATTCATGGTTGTATCAATCACAGTAAATAGTCCCAGTCCTGAAGCAGCCCCATACCCTCACAGAACTGTCACCATGTTTGACTGTTGGTATCATGTTAATTTTATAAAATGTTGTTGGTTTTATTCCAGACGTAATGGGACTCAAACCTTCCAAAAAACTACATTTTTTGTCGCGTCTGTCCACAGAATAGTTTCTCTTTTTAAGGATGTTTTAGGGCAAATGTGAGATGAGCCTTTTTGGTCAGCAGTGGTTTTGTCCTTGGACGTTTTCCAAGGCCAGTCTCTTGCTTTTTTGTTGAATCACAAACACTGACCTTAACTGTAGTAAGTGAGGCCTGGAGTTCTTTAGATGTTGGTCTGAGTTTTTTTGTGAACTTCTAGAATAGAATATAGAATAATTATGGTAGGCCGGCCACTCCTGGGAATGTTCACCATTGTTCCATGTTTTCACCATTTGTGGAAAATGGTTCTGTGGTTTGCTGAAGTCCCAAAGCCTTAGAAATGCTATTCTAAGCTTTTCAGATTTATAGATGTCAATGACTTTGTTTCTCATCTATAGTTGAGTTTCTTTAGATCGTGGCATGATTTGTTACTTTTTGAGACTTTTTAATCTACATCACTTTGTCAGACACGTTCTATTTAAGTGATTTGTTAAAAATTCAGCAGGTCTGGCAGTAATCAGGCCTGGGTGTTGCTAGTGAAATGGAACTCAGCTTCCACTCAAGGGGGTAATTTTTAAAAATGGTTGATTGATAATGAAATCATTATTTAAAAATTGCATTTTGTATGACTTTGTCTAATAGTAAAATTAGTTTGATGGTCTGAAACAACAGTGTGAAAATATGCACAAAACTAATGCATCAGGAAGGGGGGCGGTGTATATTTATTCACAGTCCCGTATTCTGCTTTTCCTTATTTTCTGCCATGTATTCACTGTTATTCAGGTGGATGCTCATATTAAAGATAACCAGGGTTTCAAATAAGGATGTCAGTGGATTTACAAGGAGTCTCTGTGAGCCAAATGTTCAGGCTTCAGGCTGCTCTAAACCTACCGATCAATCTGTGGAAGCCTGTTTCAGCAGCTGGAAAAACAATTGCTTTAAGATTCAGAAGTCAACATTTCAGGTTATTATCTCCAAATTTAGACTTGCCAACTGAAACTTCAGAGAAAAGAATTTTAAATTTAAGTTATTAAGTCTAAATTTTAACATAACCCCAAATTTTGTGCATGGCAAAAAATGTTTGTGTGGGGTTTTTTTTTTTCCAGTGGAGAGAGTCCCATATTTTTACTGTTTGAAGTTTTGAAAAAAGTTGAAGAAGTGAGACTCATTTCGGTTGTTTTGTACTCCTGGAGCCCAAATTGTGAAGTCAAGAATTAAAATAGAGGAAAAAAACAAAGTGAAAATCTGATTTTTACTCTCATGCATCATTTGACACTTTTGAGTGGTACGATCAGAGTTGCCGTCTGATATTCTTGTTGTGTTCGAACATGCTAGTTGCTTTATACAAACAGCGAATGCTCTCCTGTGCCTGAAACCGGCCTCCTCTCTCTTCCTTTCTTCCTCAGTGGACATCAGAGCCATATGAGAGTATAGACGCGAGCAATTCCAACGCTGCAGTCACGGTGAAAGACGACACACAGTTAAGCGAGCAGGGCTGCAGCCAGGGATTAGACAAGACCCAGGAGGATTCAACATCTGCCTCAACAGTTCCAGACCCAACTGATCAAAAGACTGTCTGAGAGAGAAAACACATCTGTGACAGTGCCCATACTCATGCCCACATACAGACAGGACTGTATGAAGAGTTATACACACATAAATAAAGAAGATTGTATGAGAGAGCACCCATGCACACAAACCTGCCTCCTCTGTCCTCAGCATGTGGTCTCACCCTGTTGTCTGAATGTAAAGTCTGAAAACACAGTCTTTGATGCAGAGGATAAAAATAAAGACATTTTTAAACGACGTGGCCTCTTTCTGTGGTTAACAGGTCTCATTTAAATCTGGGTGTCAGAAGGAAATATTTATTTTTGGAAGTATAGTTTATCAAAATGCCACAGGTTAATTATATAGTCTTACTCAGAGATGCCAAAACTCCCCCGTGTATTAGGTTGTTTAAACATTTTACTTTAAATGATCATGAATTGTTTCAAAAAAGCAACTACATTATGTCTGAGTCCAACATGTGATTACTAGCCTTTTGGCCTTTAGTCAGATGATCTCCCCGAAAACTCTGTTAAACACTATTTGACTTCATGCGTAATCCATTTAAAAAATAATGTATGCCTCGTTTTGAGCGGGGTATGGATTTGAAACCTGAAAAGGACTTTCCAGTTCTCAGCTGAATGGTTGGTTTGTAAGTTAAGAGTAGCCTGCAAAGAAACATAACACAACATAGGATTAAACAGCCCTTAAATCTGAATAAAAGACTTATTTGGCCATTTTTATTTATTAAGGTTTTAAAATGTACAGCACCATGTAAAAGTGCTGACCAGCAGGTTCTCCAAGCTTTCTGGAGGTCTTTCTTTGGTCATTGGCTGCTTTTTCACTGTTTTTCAGTTCTGTTCTTTTACCTGATCATTTTCAGATGAATGTTTTTTTTGGGTTTTTTTTTTTGCTGCACCACCTAATACTGACCTATGAGTCATTCAAGCACAAAAAAGTAATCTACTTCAAGAGCTGAATCAGTGACATCTTAGCAAAGAACTAATTTTAATTTCTGTGTAGCCACTTTGTTACCAGCAACCACTGCAAAAGCATGTAATTTGTTCCCATTTCTTTTGTTGAATACATTTTTTTTTAATTATGGTCAATTTTATGGACATAATTTGGTACTTTTGAACCAACAAGGTGATTGACTAAGAGCTATTAGCTGAAAAGCCTCTGCAGGGTGTGCAGCGTGTCCTTGAAAGAAATTGAGGAAGCTGTCCAAGTGGGGGATAAAAGAAGAAGTATCAGACCTAAAAAGAAAAAAAAAATGCAAGAAAATGACCAGTATCTGAAAGCAGTGTCCTTAAGCAAAATACAAGAAATCTAGCAAAGACTAGGCAGAGGATCTGAGAGGTGAATCTGGCCTTTTAGCTGATTCATCTGGCTTAAAATCATACCTGGACAGAAAAAACACAGTGGAACAATATCAGTCATAGATTGGTCTCCTCAGAACCCAGACCTCAACATTATTGAAGCAATTTGCAATAATTTTTACAGAGGATGTAACAAAAGGTAGCAAACATCCAAAGAAAAGCTTTGAATGTTCTTCAAGAGGCCTTAAGAACTATTCCTGAAGACCACTTGAAGAAATTACGAGACAGATGACCTGAGAGAGTTCACGCTATGTTAAACAATAAAAGTAGTCAAACCCATTATAGACTTTCAAACTCATTAGGATTGCACAAACTGTGTTTTTGCCTTATATCGTGCATTTCCATATACGTTGCATGTTTCAACAAACCGCTTCACCCATTTCCCCAGAAAAATATAAAGAAATAAGTGGTGGCCTAAAACTTTTGCACAATTTCCTATGTGGACAGATTGCAGTCTGGATTTTAAAATGGTTCCTTTTTTCCTGATTGATCCTGGAAAACTATTTGTATTGTTGTACCAGACAAGTGAAAACTGGCCAGCTTCAGGTATAAAGATGAAGGAACAGGCTTAAAAATCTACAAAAGGGAGTTCATCCATGAATCCCTACACACAATTGGCTGTACACCTGCTTGATAGTTACTTAAGATATTTAACTCTGGATTAAAATGATAAATTGATGAAATAAGAGACTGAATTTAGTCCTTGCCACCCCGTAAATGCCCCACCTCTCTCCCTCCTACAGCTGAGTCGGGAAACCACACCCTGCTGCCATAATTAATAAAAGGGAAATTACAATAAAAATGAATAGACTTGCCGCTCACTTCATCATGTACCCTGATCCTACCATCCAAATGTCACAGCAGAAATCAAGGCACAGACCAGGGAACGTTTATCCAATCTTCTATTGTCCAGTTTTGATAACTCAATCGTAGCCTCAGATCACTCGTCAGCGGTGCCCACTGCGGACTTCTGCTGCAGCCCATCTGCTTAAAGGTTCAACGAGATGCTTTTGTGCATACCTTGGTTGGAAGGAGAGTCTATTTGAGTTACAGCCGCCTTCCTATCATCACCCTGACCTCTGGCATCAAGGACTTTTGGTCCACACAAATGCTGCTCACTGGATATTTCTTTTGTTTCAGACCTTGTCTCTCACACAATCAATTTGGAGTCCCTTAAATCAGAGTCTTCATTTCCCACACCTTCAAAGAAAAACACAGTCACATTTGGCAAAAATCTATTAAGTATTTATTGTAAGTTGTTACATTTAGATTTCTTTCTCTAGCAGCACGATTTAAATTACAGATATTCAAGGGCAGTTACCATAAGTTGGAGTTTTCTTTTAATGCAAGATGTCATTGTGTAAACAAAGACAGAGACAGAACCGTAGATCAAAGTGTACCAAGACTGAGCACCGTGTAAACATGATGCTTAAAGGCTGATGAACAACATTTTTTTGTGTCTTTTCAGATTAAAAAGAAAAACAATGACAGAAAAACTTCTGACTGGAATAAATTAACAGCAACAGTAAAGATAAAATTAAAATAATAGCAAGCTTCTTTTGTGAGTGAGTTGTACAATTTTACTGGGAGCTGACCTGGTTGCTTGCAGTCCACATCAGTCACATCTCAAAAGGTTCAGTGCCCGTTATATTATGGTTTTGTTGGTTACATGTTGGGTAGCTGGATTACATGTGAATGATTCAGAAGTGACACAAACCCACAACAGCAACATGAAAAGAAAGCTCATGAAATGCGTTTCATCAGGATCTTTTTATATTCCAACAATTCTTTTCACCCCGTTCCACTAAAGTGGAAGGTAGATTATTATTTTGGCACATTTCATCCACCACAGAGACATACTCATTCTGTACTTAGTTGGACATTTGCAGTTCGAGTTTCCCTCTTTTTATTTATTTAATTGAATTCCACAAAGCTCTATATTTTTTTAGGCTGTTTATTCGTAAAGAAACCTGTATGACGTTCAGCAAATAGGCTCATTTTCTTTTCTTGATGAGAGTAAAACAGGGACTGCAAGAATGAAACTGGAGCCTGCTGCTATTACAAAAAAAAAGAAAAAAATGGTTTTATGTGAGGTTTATTTCTAGCTTATGGTTCAGTCACTCTAGAGGAAAAATTAACATGGCAAAAATAAAACTAAACCAATGGTCCCCTGGTGAATACACTGAATATTTTGCAATTGGTTGGAGACTGATTGCAAGTGGTTGCAGCACCCACTTTCAAGTATGAGGCAATTTCACAGGTTGCCTATTGGGGAGCGGCCTCTCATCCACCAGGCAACCCATTTCACCAGCAGAAAACATGGCATAAAGCAAGACGCGAGGGCATTGAAAATAAAGAAATACCAGCAGTCAACTCAGGCTGACTAGAGTCACTCTGGTTTGCAAATAAATTGGCATCTAATTTATAAATACACGCAGACGGTACCAAAACGGCACACGGTTGCAATAATCTTGGTCATGCCTCAGTCTCCAACCCCGTTTTTCCCTAGTGTGACTGCAGCATTAATAACCTCAGGTCAGGCTTGCAGTTTCTTCCCATCTTCCCAAATAAATCTCACCAAAAAAAGTACACAAGTATATATCATCCGTTTTCCTTTTGACACTCCTCCCTGCAATTTTCTTTAAACCTAGTTTGTTTGTTTTTGAACTGGATGCAAATATTTTGTCTGTCTTGTTCCATCATGCAAAAAAAATGCCAGTACAAGCATGACTGAATATCTCTCACAAAGTCTAAACTCCCTAATACTTTTTAATTTTCTCTCTTTCTTGGACTACAGATTTAAATCACTGTGTGCCACAAGACTTGAGTCCCTCCAGTGCTATTTTACAACATGAGGTTGGGTTTAAACTAGAAGATATAAAAGTCTTTACATGCTACAGTTAAGAACTGACAATCAGTTTCCTCTGATAAATTTCAAAGTCATACATACAAGCAGTCATCTTGAAGACTGGAGACAGTGAGATGCTTTCTATTGTCTTAAGACTTCACCCTTAAACTGGCTACTATTCTCATCTCTGCATTTCAATTCTGAAAAGGGAGGTCACATCTGTTTAGTGCGGCAGGATGAGGCTCCAAATTTAATATACATCTCACCCCAGACCACCTTCTGGACCATTAGTGACCACAAAGATTAAATTTCACCTGTCAAAATAAAGCAATCAGGATCTCGCTCAAGAGACGTGTCAAGCAACCAGTGAAAAACAGCGAAAAGTTGAGCCTGACTCTGGATTAAAAAGCACTGTCCTGGTAAATCTCTCTTCAAATCATGCATGTGGAAATAACTGACCATATCTGTTACTACAAAGATGTTCATTTAATCATTCGGGTAATTCATGAGACACTCAAAACAAGAATTAAGTACCCATAACCATCAATATTATAGTCAAACATACTAGAAGAAAAATATGAACCTCTCAAAAGAGTTTCTCATATTTTTAATTGTCTGCATACTGCAGTACTTGAATACATACTCATACAGTATCGTTTATAGCAAATAACTGAATTATTTCATTTATTTAGCACAAAGCATGCTGAATAGAAAAAAATGTCACTTTTCTAATCGCCTAAAGTGACGGTAAAATTCTTTTTTTCATTTTCACCTGCAGATAATTTCTCGATGACCGTGATCTATCTACAAAGGCATGACATAAAGCAAGAGGCTTAGGCATCTAAATCAATAAAGAGAGAAGTGATTGCCTAAAACTGTTGAGAACCAACTTCGAGCAGTACCCGCACGGACAAAATCTCTTTCCGAGAGTAGCACAAACACCTCCAGAAGAGGTACAAAACAGACAATATGAGGGAGGAATTAAACATCAGTGCAATTTTTTGCTGTAAAATTGGCCCGTCTCTCCACTAACGGCTAATAACAGAGTTTTATATGTGATGTCACAAAGAGAGAAAGCGTAAGCCTGACAGGGGGAGAGTGAGACAGACAAGAAAACAAGATCTTGAGGTCTGTTGTGAAGCATAAAGAGGCACCAAATCCAACTGAGGGAACACACAAAACCGACATCAATTAATAAACCTTTCTTTAGCCATGATGCACTGTGGAAAGAAGGAAAACACACACACACACACACACACACACAATCAACCATCCTACTGTCACTTCCATTTCAGTTAAGGAGCTAAATTTTCCTGACAAAAAAAAAAAAAGTTAAAAAATAATTTAGATCTGAATCAAACCTCAACTGAACATTAAAAGTGGCTCATTAGAGCTGAATAAATGGTCCCGTAAGTAACTTATAACTGACTAGTCTATCGTTTTGCCTTAGTGGAGTGTTTAACAAACACAAAGCCCACTTCTGCTCCACATCGATGCTACTGTATAAACACAGTGATAGTCTGACTGGATGTGGCTACAAAAAGAACAGTAAGTTGAAGAATAGAAAAATAAGTTGCTGTTGCCACAGTGTTGCCACTCATTTCATCATATAATTCACAACATTCGTGGAGAGTCTACTGACAAACAACAAAGATAATCACAATAAAATATGGAATACTTCATGGTGAGCGGGGTTTATTTGAATGGTTAGAGTGAATTACTGCGACTTGCGTGTGGACAGTGCACACTTCAAAGGCAGATACTGTCATTGACTCGGCTAGCTTGTTTCCATGTTTGCGCCAGCTCCAAAGCCCTTATAAAGTGAGACTATGTAACTTTTGAATGAGTCAATAACACGGTCTCACTCTTAGAGATAAAACAATTATATTCATAAGCAGTAAAACAAACTCTTTCCACTCAGTATACTCAAAGTTTGGATGTAACTAAGACTCCTGTCACACAGGCGTAGAGACCAGTTGGAGACCACTTGGCAACCATCAGTCACAGTGGAAAAAGGAGCAGTTTCAAACCAGGTGTGAGAGGATTCTGGATGTTGCTTGCCATCTCTGAAACTGATAGCAAAGTAGTATACGATGAGT
The DNA here is from genome assembly GCF_965226115.1 of Aulonocara stuartgranti. Taxonomy (NCBI): domain Eukaryota; kingdom Metazoa; phylum Chordata; class Actinopteri; order Cichliformes; family Cichlidae; genus Aulonocara; species Aulonocara stuartgranti. Next base: position 24,095,337 of record NC_138949.1, on the reverse strand, counting down.
AGATTGCTACAGTTGCCCTAAGTTTGCGTGACACTGACTTGTCTGCGTTTGCCGACTACTCGCCAAGAGGTTTTAAAACTGTAAAGAGTGCAACGCCTTCAAAGTAAAAGCTGCACCTTTTGAAACGTGTTGCTTCAGCCATTGATCGTATACAACACAGATGTAGCTCCTGTATGTCTTGAAAGACATACAGGCCAGCAACTGCTCACCAATTGATCAGAGTTTTTTTTTTTCTACAGCGATCAGTTTGCCAAGCGTTCACCGAGCAGTCTTTAGGCCTCTGTGACAAAGTGGCTAATGTTAGCTATTGCTAACGAACTTGCTGTGCGACTGACATTACTGAGTGTGTTTGCTAACTCTATGACTTGTGCTACTTCTAAACAACATTTTGTTTTAACCCTGAAGTTGTAGTAGGCAGAAATATGGATTTTTTTAAAAAGAAAAAGAAAAAAAAAGAAAAAAAAAGAAAGGGGGGGGGGGTTGACAAAACAATTACAGAATAAAAAAAAAGAAAAAAGAAAAATCATCCCTCCTCCTGCCACTCTCCCCTCTCTCTTTCAAGCCCCACTAACAGGTCGAGCATAGGAATATGGTTGTATGTCACTCCCCTTCTGGTTTCACATTCCCCAACGTTAAGTCTCTGGCTTAGCCCATTGTACCACCTTATCCGCTGTTCTTCATCCTCGTCTTGTACTACTCACCCAATCTGGTCAGAAGTGGGAGAAGTTTGCCTTTAAGTCTTTTTGTAGTAGCACTTTGATATTGTTTCCGGTTACTGTTTAGTTGAGTAGTCGAGTAGATTTTAATTCATTAGATTTTAGTTAAAGCACTAAAGGAAAGCTCTCCCGTGTGTGATTTGGTCTGTAAGGACCTGTAGTTGATCAAAATTCTTTATCACAGGCATCACAAGCCCAGAGGAGATGCAGGAGTGAAGTTCTTTTTCAGATCATAAAAACTACGGATATATTTTTCTTTAAACACTTACTGCTGTTTAAACACCTGCCTACCCCTACTTTGGCAACAAAAGGTTTTTCCTACCAAAAGTTACATAGTCTTAGGCTTTAAAAATGATAAGGACAAATCCTTGGTGGTCCCCTGTTTACCCCACTGTCTAATAACATGCTACTGTCAGGGTAACATGTTTGTCACAGAAAGTCATGATTTGGTTGATCTTTAAATAAATAAAATTTATTCCTTCAGTCAGGTAATACTGCACAGGGTCAGCTACAAGTCTTGTAGCCTGAGTAATGACAGTTTTATGACAGTCAAGTTGAATTCCAGTCATCTAGGTTACCAAGACTCCAGCACACAGCCACATAATGTCAGACAACACATTTGTTTTCATCAAGGTTTCTTGTTTGTTTTTTTTATCATCACAAAGGCATATACTATTTACTCTGTATATTATTTGTTTTGTATGTATGTATATGTATGTATATGTATAAACAAAAATAAGCGTACATTTTTGCTGAATAAGAAGAATATCAGCAAAGGGCAATGTAAACCATGGTCCATCTAAAACAGGTGAAAGGTGCATTAGCTCACCCTTTCCCAACTCACCCACAGTAACAGATTTGCATAGGCAAAAATGGGATTAGCCCTTAAGACAGTGGATTCCTGAATTCTTTATAGAGATGCAAAATCTAGTTCAGCTCAACACAAGTTCAAAACAAACACACATACAAACAAACAAACAGAAATATGTTGACTAGGCCAAACTCTCTTTAACCCCTCTGGTCATATACATAGTCATTTTCTGTGCACATTTTTGTTTACAGTGTTAGGCTTCAAGTAGATCTAAAAACAACTTTTACATTGACAACTAGATGTGAAATAAATTAACCAACATGAGAGGTAGTGAAAAGCCTACAGAGACGTTTGTTTTCTTTTTTATACAAAGAAAAAAAAAAAAACATGTCAGTAAGGCCAAAGCTTCGCAAACCTCCTCCATCCCGTTAGGACACTTCAGCTCTAGCTCGCAACCTTTATTTAATATTTTTCTTTATATATTTTTTACTCAATAAAACCATAGCCACATTTTAAAGACCCTCTCACTTGGAATCCATGGAAATTTAAAGACAAAAATCTAAACTTAGCGATGACAACTATATCACTTCACATCATCGTCATTGCTTGCAAAATCCACATTTAAAACGCAGGTATTAAAAACAAACAACTGTGTACTTCTCCCCGCTGTGTAAAAGTCACAATAAATTACGAGGAATGGACGCGAGCAGAAAACCTGGGTTTCTACCGTGTCTGTCCTCCTTGTAAAACGCTCCCAGTTTTAAACTCCAGCTTGCCCGTTAGCCCTGGGCAGAGACTCGCGCCAGCTTCAAACCTGCTGGCTGTTAGCTTCCCACAGTTACGAGTATTTAATAAGGTACACACATCTCACAATTTATAAATGTAAACTTGTTTTGATTGCACCATGATTTCAATATCTGGTTGTTGGTGAAACATTCTCATGTTACTTATATAGACGCTGAAAAAAACCTGCAAAAAAACAAGGAAATGTAGTTCTAGTGTGCAGAAGAGGGATGTGTCTGCATGAGAGCTTTATGAGTTAAAAAGTTCCAGAGTTGTCCAAATACAAATGTCTAAAATGCTTTCACTTTGTGAAAAGGTAAAACTGTTCCAAGGAGTGAGAGTGAAAGCTGATCTTGCGGTATCAGAATTGGTAAATTACTCTGTATTCCTCTGTTTCTGGTCAACTGGGCGCATGCATGCAGAACTCTTCATTAAAGCAGCCAAGCAATATCAGTTCAAGCCCTTATGGATATTCACATAGCCTGAATGTGAGTACTATATTGCCAAAGGTTAAACAAGAGTATATTTTTAATAAGGAACACTGAAAAACTGTGGCGTGGTTATTAGTTTCAACCTGTCTTTCTGACCATTATTCACAGCAGACAGCTTTTGTACTACTGTGACATCCTGTCTGTTTCTTTTGTTGAAATAAGTCTGGAGGAAACATCAAAATCCCAGGCTCCTGCAAAGGATTTTTTTTGTATTCATTCGTTTCCTTATTTAGTTTCTCCAACAAAACCTGAAGTTGCAGTTTAGAAACAGTGGCAACAAACAAAAACTTCATATCCTGAAAGGTGTTTATTAATTAACTTTCCGACAAGTGAGACAGAGCCTCAAATTGACATCCAATTGCATTTCAAAGGCCTGCTAGGCGTCGTGCAACATCCGCTCTTATAATTAATCTAGACCAAGCTTGGCACATGAATGTTAGGTAGTTAAAGGAGCCAGAAACATTGATGCCGACATTAATCAGTGAGGAGTGGCACCGTTTCATTGACACGCTAAGATGTGGCACTACTCACCCAAACAAGCCAGGAGGTCAGCTACCTATCGAGTGCTGAATACACTCAGAGGCTCAGTTAATTACAAAAAAAAAAAAAAAAAAAAGAAGCATATACAGCACTCATGCACTGTCTATTGTGCATCCACATGTTCATGTTCAAATGTTTACATCATTAAAAGAAAAAATCATTTCATGTATTAAAAATGTTAATGGGAGGTTTGGCACAACCGCTTAAACTCTCCTCTTTTTTTCTCTGGTAAATGTGTCACTGTACCATAAACACACGGCCGTTACCGTAGCATGCTGTCAAAGTCTGATTAGAAAAACAAACCAGAGTGTGCGCGAGGGCTGGCAGTGGAGTAGAAAATTAGCATGGCTAGCACAAGCATGCTAACTGCTTGACTACAGCATGCTGAAACCTAGACGGCTAGTTGAAAAGGCGAGTGTGTAGCATGACTATGCAAGCTTCTTTTACTAGCCCCGTGTGCAAGCGTTGTTATTACCAACCCTCTTCACTAGCTCTGGTATGAAGAAACAAGCGTCTTGAACAGGCAGTAGCTAACTGAAGGACCACCACACGGCAGAAGGACCAAGGCTCCACAGCCTAGCGACCAGTACTGACGTCATCACGGCATCTCTGACATCGTGTTTGGGACCTGGTTCGGCGTAACTGCTTATAACAGGCATCCAATCTCCGGTTTTTAGCCACAACTAAAGCTAAAGCCTTACAGACAAAAGCCAGGGTTTGATAACCTTTTACATTACACCCGCGCCTGCAATTTCTGCTACTGTTCTTAAAGCAGAAGCGGCTTTCTATAATGCTCAAAAATTCACTGTAAAACACTACAAGGTAAGCCCTCTTTTTCTGCTCAAGAATTAAAAAAATTTAGATGATTATTTATTTGGATTCAATGTATTTTTTCGTCTGTTTGTTTTTCTCCAGCTGTGTTTTTTCCCCTAGACTGGGCACCTGTGCTTGTCAGGCCTTGATGGTCTGAACTGGAGGGAGGAGGAGGAGGAGGGAGGGAAACGAGGGTTTAAAAAAAAAAAAAAAAAAAAAAGGGAGGTAGGGATTGGTGGACAAACTGTGGTTGCTTTCCAGAAAACCTGCAGCAGCACTTGTGCTGCCTTTTCCTGCATGTAAAGGCATTGTGATTTTCTCAGTGGAGAGATTTTTTTGTCTAAAGTTCATGAGTAATAATAATAGATGTAGCTGCCCAACCACAATTCTAGCCCTTCTCCCAGTTAACGAATCCTAAAGAAGGAAAGTGCTTGGATGGACGGATGGATTGGATGGACAGGTGGATAAATGGTAGGTGCTGCACGTGCTGCAGACACTTTCAAATCTCCTCAATAAAAATACTGCAGTAAGCCTAAAGATGTCAGAAGTTTACTTTTTCCCATCACTGGACACAGACAGCCAAACAGAGATACAGTCCTCCCCGCCCCCCTTAAATACCTCTTAATATTCAAAAACAGTTGCAGTCCGCGGCTTATATCATCAAGCGATCATAGTGAGAGAGAGTTGCATGCAGAGCCAGTGTGTCTACTAGTTAAAAGGGCAAGAAATGCCCTAAATCCCACCGACAGATAGATGTCATGTTTGGACAGTGAAGGAATGAAGAGCAAAATTAAATGAAAGACATCTGAGGAATGGGACAGACTTGAAAAAACTAAAAAGTTGTTAAAAATAATGAGTAAAGACAGAGAATATCACTAAGTAAGGGTAAAAAGCATGAGGTCTAAAATATTACAGTACAGGAACAGTGGGCTTGTCCTTTTTGTCTCTCTCTCTCGCACTCTGTTCCCACCTCCTAAGGAGTCTTTGTCCACAGTTAACCAACAGCGGGTCACTAGGTTGGCCATCTCAACTGATAGCTGATACGTGGGTTGGCCAGTCAACCATAACGAAAAGCACAAATTGCTAGCAAAACAATCACTGGCCAGCATTAATGGTCTAAAACTGACCAATAACCACCAGCAAAGGCTGACCCACCTCCAGCGGAGAACTGGATATAAATTGCTTAAAAAATATAAATAAAAAAAACTAACAACCAGCTATCTTGGATGTCACTCGGCCATTTCAACCAAAAAAGAGGGAGAGGTTTTTCCAAACCCGACTTCTGGCACCATAGTAGTATTTGAAGTTTAAGTAGTAGTCTTGTTGGCATTTGATGGCGATGATGGAGGCTGGAGGAGACTAGGTGTCGAGGCAGGTGCGCCTCCTGCTGGCCAGGAGGTCTCTGTAAACAGAGGAGTTGAGGAAACGGGGGAAGGAGTCCCGGTGCATCAGGGTGTAGATCTGGAGTTGGGCCTCCTCGTACATCAGGTTGCTCGGCTCCGCCAGGCTCTGGTTTATTCCTTCTCTGACCCGTGAGTCCAGACTCACCTCGGGTAAGGAGAACAAAATTAAGTAGAAGTGATGATCTGTGGTTTGTTGGGACAGGAAATGTGCTAAGGACTTCAACTTCTGCATTGAATCATGCACCACCCCAGAAAGGTAACCATAATGTTGCGACAGACTGCAACCACTACAATCAGTCTGGTTGGTAGAAATAACATAAACAACATACAGAGTTGTGTTAAATTATAGTATTTACATCAAACAAAAATGAAGTAGAGATACAAACACAACAACCAGCATGCTGCTAGCAGGTTTTTAAATGACAACGATTAAAGTTGTCACTCAAGATTAAGAAAATGCATAGACCCCTGTTAAATAAAGTGACTAGGTTCTCTGACTTTACTGTATAAAGACCAATCAGGCTTCTGAGTGTAGTCATACCACAAAGGGCCTTTCTGAGGCATTACAAACCTACCAATTTGAGTAAATGTAAAGTCAGTAAGCAAATAAGCACAAATAACCTGATTAAGCAGAACATCAAATCCAATGATAGATACGGACGTTACCAGAATGGATTCAGTACATTTTAATACCACAACTCTAAAAACTGTGATGGTACTTGCTTTGTTTTTTGGTACCATCAGTACCGTAGCCATGACATGGATTAGTTACTCATCTGCAATAGTCTCGTTTTTTTTTCTTCTCCCCCCCCCCCCCACACACACAGCACTGCTGCAGACAGGGTAGTACACAGCCCCGCCCCTCACTAGCAGCTGAACAGATGAACAGCAGCACAACAAATGTGACGAGGCATCTAAAAGACTAACACCCCAGTCTTTATGAAGAATTTTGTGTTGTCATCAGCGTAACTGGTAACATTAGTTGTCTGTTAAGCTATGAAGCAGACAGGAAATGAAGCAGACAAAAGTCTGCAACTAGAAGCTGTGGCACCCTACCTTACCAACTCTGATCAGCGAGGAAATATGGTGCCAAGTCACCAGAAGCCACAGGAAATAGACAGATGAATACATTTGCACGAACCAGTAATGATCTAATTATTATTATTATTATCATCATTTTTTTTAATAAAAAATGCTTAATTTTGTGATTTTTTTTCCTAAGTGGCATCAGAAATAGTATTTTTCAGGGTGCTGGTGCCCAGTTTAAAATTTTAGTAATGTGAAACCCCAGCTAATACATTAATTAAATGACACTGAGGAATGGCTAGAGGAACACCGATGTGCAGAATGTGCCAGCACTAGCCTATTCCACAGAGGCTTCACTCCTAAAGCACAGTAACCAACGGATCCTCTGCCAGAGTTACTGTTCCAGACACCACAGTATACCTGCAGAGCTCCCATATCCATGTGTAAAGACCATTTTTTGTTTTTCTTTTGCAAATGAGGAATCAATCCAACTTAAAACTATAGTTGTAAATCACATTAGCACATGTCTGCATAGTAAATCAGAAATAAGAAACCACTGCCATGAACTGTGTTTACAGTTTTAGTTCAGTGACTTCTCATGGCCACATTTTTAAATTAGTGATGAACCCTACACGAAGTCTAGCTATGGCTGATGGGAAATAAAGTAGTAGCTAAATGGAAAATTTATCTTGGGAATAGTAAAGTGGTCACACTTATTCCTGATAGCGACATGCATTCCTTGGAAATTGCCCTAACACAACTAGTGGAACGAGAAAAAAAGGAAAGCATCGGCAGTTTCATTAGGATTAATTACTGGAGACTACCAAAGCAATCCATACATGGGTTTCATAAATCAGGACTAAAGATGACCCTGAGGAAACAGGTTTGCCATTTAGTGCAAGGTCTTGATTTAAAGTGTTTCGGTTGCGTTCCTGTGGTGGCTCACCTCTTTGGGTGATAATATGGACACATAATCTTCATATATGATCCTGGCCGTCTCATCAACCGCTGTGGGATCCGTCTCCTTTTTCAGCTCTTCACAGGCCAACCAGAAAAGCAGGTTGTCCTCGCTGTACTCAGAAAGCAGGAACTGCCTGAAAACCTCCCGGCCCTCCAGCGAGCGCAGCATCATCTCAAAGCTCCGTGCCCACGACAACACCTCCTCTAGGCTAGGGCGTCTACAGTAAAAAAAAAAAAAAGAGAAAAAAGACACACTTGTGTTAGATTGATAGAGACACACAAATGGGAGAATAGATAGCTGAACTCACTGTTCTTCAGTAGCTTCAATACTGTCCATCTTGGTGCAGGTCTGCCGTTCACTCCTCTCCATTCTGTCTTCATTCCTGGATCAAAGGAAGAAAGTATTATACTTGCCAAAATAAAAGCCTCAATATATGTCTATTAAAATGAGCATGTTTCTTTAATATTTATGTATACACTTAGGGTCGTAACATTAAATTGACTGTGATAAACATGTCAGTGTTTTCTCTACCCCTGGATGGATTGGAGAAGGGAAAATCAATAATTCATGAATAATTTGTCATTTACATAATTTATGTGCCCTTTAATGGAGCAGAGGAGACACGTGAAGCTAATACAACATTACCTAAGTTGACTGCAAGTTATTAGATTACTGTTACTGTAATAAAAGCTTCCCAATAGGAACTAATCATCTGCTGCTGATAGCCAGGAAGCTAGTCCTACAATAGCAAAAAAAAAAAAAAAAATGATAACATTGTTTATTCAGGTCAAACTTGTCTAATATTATAATTAAAAGTGTTCATAGGGATCATTATGCTTAAAAAATGATTTCACTTTCACCAGCATGCTACAGAACAACAACAAAACTAAACTGAAACTGCAGGAAGGAAAGGCTCAGGTCGTGAGCCTTTCTCCTCCTTTTTTGGCTTTTCCCTTTAGGGGTCACCATAGCAGATCATCTGCCTCCATCTTCCTCTGTCCCACCAGCACCTCCTTCACTACATCCATGAATCTTTTCTGTAGTGCTCCTCCAACCAAGAAACGCCATCTTCAAAATCCTTTGTCCAGTCTATCTACCTAACCAAAGCACTGCTTCACTTCTTCCGCATTCTCTTCTTTACATCCAACCAACTTGATTTCTCCTCTCATAAAGGATCTTAAGAGCTAGCCAACAACATAAGCGTAGGAGACGCTGGAGTCAAATTTACTCGGTCAGCTACATAGAGCCAGATTTATTTGTAATCCTCTGTCTATTGTTCCATGGGTACACCAGCTGTCAAATAAACCAAAGCGCAGTGCTAAACCTGGGAATTGCTTCATAATGCACAGCATCAGGAGGCAAATAAATGGCAGCTAGAGGCTTATATCAATTATATCTAAACTGACAGCATGCTCCAGTAACTGTCAGCAAGCACAGCCGCTTTGGGTTAATAAACACTTGATATATTTTTGTGTCCCAGCATCTCACGCTGTCTAAACCATCCTCTCAGTACAGCCCCAACCTTCACTCTCTACACATATCGTTTAAAATAGCAAAGAGCTACAAACAGTGCTGTATGAAAAGTGTATCTGCATGAGTCTGAAACTATTAAAAAGGAAACGGTTATGTGGGCTGTGTTTACTGTATGCCTTACTGTTCAGCGGTTGGGTAGACTTTCCTGCAGGCCTACATTTAAGTAAATTTGCACTGTGCAGTAGCACTGTGCAGAGGCGTGTAGATAAGAGAGATATGTGGTATAAATTTAGGAGCAGGACTTAGTAATAGCAGATAAAAAATTAAATAAATAAAAAAAAAAAAAGATTACCCCACCGGTCAGGACTCATGGACAAAAAGGCAGTAACACATTTAAAGATATCTCGTGTGTCAACTGAAATTTCTGCTTTCCACTACGATTACTGCAAGCTGCAGTTTTATACCATGAAGTCTCAAATGCATAACAGTGGCTTGGCAGACATTTTCTACTTCCTGCTTCTCACTAAGACACCACCTTGATAAAACCTGATAAAATGAAAGCAGCTCTGCTCTCTCAGCTGTTAATTTGTACTCTGTTAAAACAATAAAGCATCAGTTAAGGTCTTTATGCAAACACTCACGGTAGCCTCTGTGTCTATCGTAGCTCAGTCACACTTGCTGAGTCCACAATGCAACACACACTGAGCTGTCTATTTTTGTCCACACCATGGAGGATCTTTCCTTCCTCTTGCAGTCTCTTGTCAAAGTCCCCATTGTGCAGAAGTAATGGGCTAAGCTAGCCTCAGCCCCCTGGCGCCCTCACAATACTGCTAAATATACAGGCTGTTCCTCACAGCTGTTTTGCATGTGATGTGTGGTTGGAAATAGAAGGCACCCCTACCAGAATAGGGCCTTGTGTGAGGGTGGATGAGGAGGGGTTAAAGGGTAAGAGGTTGGGAGAAAATAAAAAGAAGATTAATACTTTCATACACCCCGATCCTCTAAAACGGCACAAGAGATTTCACAAACTCACACACGCCTCTACTTCTCGACTTGGCACGACTGCAAAAAAAGTGACACAGAGAGCAATATGTGCTTTACAAGCAGCTCGTATACTACTCTCAGCAGTGTCACACAGGCTGGACTAACGATCCCCGCCGGCCTCGACACTAAAATAAATAAACATATAGGGTTCTGAGGACAAATTTCCAGGCTCATTCTGGAGATCTGATATGAGCGTCTGACTGAAAAACACACAGTAGAGTCACAGTCCACAGGCTGCCACCACTTCAGATGAAGTGGTGTGAAAAAAGCAGCACATTCACCATTCACTGCCTGAAAACAATGTTTCATTCACTCCCCTCTCGCAGCAAGACTGGAGCCACAGCAAAGCAGCTATAGGAGCTGCGTACCAGCACCTGGCTTTGGTGCCTTGCTCGTGGGCAACATGGTACAGGAGGTTTTATTCTCTAAGGTGAAATCTGTATGTGACTGACAGGATGCTGACTATTTTCTTTTTGGTTGTGTTGGATTCTGGTCCTTCAATCTGGGACAAATGCACATCATCACTGTTTTTTAAACTTAATGTTTAAAATAAATAAATAATAATGAAAAAAAAAAATCACCAACCTTTACCAAAGTTGACCTTTTTTTAATTTTACAATCACACAACACTAAAAATTGACATTTTGGGAGAGAGATTTTTAGCCTTTTTGCATTTTTTTTTGTTTGTCAAGCCACTGACTAATACTTCCAGCTCTAATATTAATTATAGCTGAGCCACAATTGACCTGAACTTTTGAAACTGATACTCGGCTGAACTCAGCGACTCCCTGGAAACTCTGCTGGTTCCCCGAAATATCAAAACATATTTTTAACCTGTCTGTTTGTGCTCAGATTTTGGTGTAAGACATAGACAATTTAGAAATGGTGACAGATGACAGGTCCGAGCTTTAAAAAATGCTCTCTAGCATTTATGTAAAGTCAAAATAATAGTTCTACTCTACTCTTCTACTCTCAACAAGAAAACAAACACACGCAAATCCCCAAATCTTGAGGTGTTTCTTCAGAGTTCATCGTGCACTTTGACGTAGCAGTCACAGCTTTCCTTCATTCCCCTGAAGCTAAAACAGTGAAAACTGTGTCAGTGTCCTGGCTATCCTTGTGTGTAACATCTGCACTGCTTTGTTAAAAATAATACAAATGATTTTCGTTTATGACTCATCTCCTTTTAACGGCGAGACAGAATGTCAACCAAAAACCCAGAAAACCAAACACATTTCATAAAAGCTCTGAACCGATTTGCATATCATTGAATATATGATCCTCTACAACCCACCATCGTGGGCAAGACCAAGGAGCTGTCAACGGACCTCAGGGACAAGATTACAGACCAGAACACGGCTGGAATGATCTACAAGACTATCAGAAAGAAACTTGGCGAGAAGGGGTCAACTGCTTGTGTCATTATTATTATTAAATTTCCCACTCGTGGGATTAATAAAGGTATCTTATCTTATCCTTCATGTAAGATCTTGCCTTATGGGTATGGATGATCATGAGGAAGTAGATCAGCCCAAAACTACATGGGAGTAGCTTGTTAATGATCTGAAGGCAGTAAGCAACACCACTGATAACACACTATGCCGTAATGGACTGAAATCTCGCAGTGCCTGTAAGGTCTCCCCGCTCGAGAAGGCACATATACAGGCCCATCTTAAGGTGGCCAGTGAATGAAATGATTCAGGAAATGATTCAGAACAGGCTTGGGGGAAAGTGTTGTAGTCATATAAAACCAAAATTGAGCTTTTTGGCATCAACTTGTTTGGAGGAACAAAAATTCTGAGTAAACAACATCATCTCTACAGTCGAGCACGGAGGCGGAAACATTTGGATTAGGGGCTGTTTGTGTGCCAAGGGTACAGAATGACCTCATCGCATTGAGGGGCCAATAGACAGGTGCACGTCCAGGATGCAAATCTCCCATTCCATCAAATCACTAAGAACCTCTTTTTGATTAAGATCTAGTGACTGTGGAGGCCATTTGAGAAAAGTGAACTTATTGTCGTGTTCAAGAAACCGACAATAAGGATTTGAGGTTTGTAGAACGGTGCGTTATCCTGCTGGAAACAGCCATGATGGGTTCACTGTGTTCAGTTGGTAACAAGAGGAACAAAATACATTAAGATGTCCCCACCATAGAACCACCAGCAGCAGCCTCCCTGTGAATCCCTGATACAAGATCGGATGGTTGCATGCCTTCATTTATGCCAAATTCTGACCTTGCCATCTGAACGTTACAGCAGAAATCAAGACGGAACATTTTTCTTCCAATTTTGTAGTCTCAATTTCTTTTTCTCAGTGGTAGCCCGATCTTCTGCTGCTGCAGCTCATTTGCTTCAATGTTTAACATGTTGTGCGTTAAGAAATGCTCTTCTGCATATTTTGGTTGTAAAAAGTGGCTATTGGATTTAGTTTTTTACCGCCTATCAGCTCAATGTGGTCTGCCCATTATTCTCTAACCTCTAGTATTTTCACCCAGAGAAATGAGTTCTGTGGGATCAGTAAATCAGCAGTTTATGAAATACTCAGACCAGCCTGTCTGTCAGCAACCATGACTGTTCAAAGCCCCTTAAATCACCTTTCTTCCCCATTCTGATGCTCTGTTTGAACTTCAGCAGGTCATCCAGATCATGTCTAAATGCACTGTGCTTTTGAAAGGTGATTAGCTGATTAAAATCATCATTTTTTTAGGAAAAAAGATTCATGGACAGCATTGCTTTGCGGTCTCCCAGCACAGGGAGGACTCTGTTCACTGAGTGACAGAGTAGCAAGCTGCCGCAGTCAGTCTGCAGCCGTACACGGTATAAGAGAAAAAAAACTAAAAAGCAATCTGCTTCCAGTAATCCTCGTATATCTATATGCAGCACCACTGTTATCTTTAAGTTGTGCATATGGTGATTTTGCATGACAATGTTGTGTAGTGAATCAGAAACAGCCTGTTGCAGCTGATTACAACTCTGGAGCTCAAAATAACTCAGCAAAGCCAAAGATAGTTTAGGGGTGGCTGCCTGGTGATGAATTAAGTGGACAGCCTGTCTGCAACTAAAGACACTGAAATGCATTAAATTCCAAAAGCTTGGTTTGCATGCTCGTCTAAACCTGCTAATCTTTATTCCCGAGGGCTTAGGTAACCAATGATGGACAATTTACATCATGTCAGCACTGGTGAGACACAATAATGAGACATTAAAAAAAATAAAATAAAATAACTAAAAAGAAAGAAAATTCAAGGAATAAATGTACATTTATTTTCTGTTTTTGCTGGTCAGTCCCCGGTTTTGTGTTGCCATTAAAAATCATAATTCATTCAGCTGAGGTAAAACTCTGTATCAGTGCAATATCACAGATTGGGCAACGGGATTAAGGGCAGGACAACTGTTTATTATTTCAGGTACCAGGGCTGCATTTTAATCTCTTAAGGCTCACACTATTAAAAATGTCTACACTGTTCAAAATAACAGCACAACACAAAAATGAAGAAACCATTAAGAAAAATAAATAATTTGTCAACTAGCTGCCTAATCACACAATGCTAAAATGCTGTTTGCATTATTGTATGATCAATTCAGACACTGGTTTTGTTCAGTGGTTCCTTTGGCCCTCTTTTGCAAAGGATAAAATCAGATCCTGCTAATCTAAAGCAAAACAGACTGCAGTTATTTATTCTGCTTGTCTGTGCTGCCAACTTATTGCTATGCAACTTTAACTGGCAATAACGGATTTTTTGGCCTCTTCAGGGCTGCAGAGGAACAACAATGACATAACCACCAGACAGCATGACATTGTCAGCACAAAGGTGTTTATTCTAATCATTTATTTAGAGCTACTTAGTGAATAACGTTCTTTGTTTCAGTTCTATGTTGGTCTCCACCTGCCATTTTAGCTGATAAACGCTACCAGCTAGTACCTAACTTGCTTTTTGGTGTTAGTCAGGAAGTATAGGTGCTCAATCACTGCAAGTGACACATTTTGCTTTGTTTTCACAGTTCAATTTAATAAACTGCTAAAAAAACAACAACCAACAAACAGCTGTGTGAGTAGTTATGGTTAGCATGAGATTATGACTTATTTTCCAAAAACATGTTGTGTGAGCGACCTTTACTGGGTGTTTCTGAAGTGAAACCACAACATCCTTGACCTTTGATCGCAAAAATGTAACCAGTTCATCCTCAGGTCTTTGGCCTAGTTTTGGTTGTGGCTGCACAGCCCTGGTTTTATTATACACAATGACATAGGTTCAAAGTTAGCTGTTGTGGCTAAAGATATCCTGCAACATTACAGCCACAATGAACCGCGTGCGCCGATGAGCCAATGGGAGTCCAGCGTGAGTTGCCATGCCAATTGTTTCAACAGTGGGGGAAAAAACAAAACCAAATAATGGAAGTAAAATGTGCAAAACAAACATGTTTACAAACTCTACCCTCTGGCGGTCATCACGGGCGAGCAGTAGAAACAAACAGCCGTGTGGGCTGTTTCTGCGGGCATCGTCTTTGCACCGTTTACATGCATCAAACTTGATGGCTGACTCAAGTTTACCAGGCCCATGTCACGCACTGTGGTTTGCAATTAACTGATAAGGTTGCTAAAAAGCACATGGTGCCCAGGAGACTTTTGTGCAAAAACTTGAAAAATATTCTCTCAAGGCACCCCTGAGATACTGCACTCACGTGAAGGATGGACAAACAAACAGAATACAACACTGGTGCTGCTTAAAAACTAATAAAGTATAGCATAATATTAGCATGGACTAGTTTTGTTAGTACAGCTTTGCATTTTCTTACCAGAGACACTTGCAGCAGCCACACCAGCAGAGGCAGCAGGTGTTGGGTCGGGGCTGTCCAGGGGCCTGGGGTGGGGCCTCAATATGAGCCGCCTGCCTTTTTCTCATCTCCACTCCACTCACACTCCGGGGCTTCACCGTAAAGAGGACGAGAACGTGCAGTTAAACATCTTATACATTCAGATGTTACAGTAGATGAGGAAACAAAACAGAAACTGTGCGACAGGTGAATTTATGTGCAGGGGAGAGAGGAAGAGCACTCAGGCAGGACAGTACAGGAACTTCCCTTCTTCATACGTTGCGAGAGTTTCTGGCACTGAGCCAAGTCTTTCACTCACCTTTGACAGAAACTACAAATTAATTTTAACCAACACAGAAAAACAGGATCTGCGTGTCACAAACACAGACAAGCAGGCACAAATTCATGAGAATTCATACCAACTCACTCAGGTTTTGTACATACGTTATGTGCAATGATGCATGACGTCAACCTAAAAAGTTATTGCGATCTTTTGCTTTGAAATGACAATAATGTACGATACCGTTACAGGTTTCTCTCCTGCTAATTCCTTCATGTTTGATTCCTCGCACATGCTGGACCAAAAACTTCTTGATCCACGACAGCTACAGTTTGACAGGCTCCAGCCTAAAACACTCACACTGGTGCTCAAGTATCCTGGGAGCACCAACGCCATTTAAAGACGTTATTGTATCAGGAACATAAATGTCCAGATGATTCGATGATGCCATTTGCTGTGCAACAAACCAACGATATCCTAGAACAACAACACGTGTAGTGTTTGCCTGCACTCTCCTTGTTGCTTCAAACTGATTTTCACTCACTATTAAAGATTCTGAAGACTAAAAACCAAAACCCCCTCTGTCAGGTCTTGGATAGTCAGACAAAGGTCATTCAAAGTGTAAAGCAAAACTACACCCATTGTATTATTAGCATAGTCTAACATAAATAACATTTGGTGTTATTGTATCTCACTGGGGAAAACATCTTGCAGTAATGAAATTGCTGATCAATCATTGCCTCAATCAATGTGATGAATCAGGAGTCAATGAAAAAAATCTTAGAGGTATTCTGTGTTTGTTTTATCAAACTGTCTAACACCAGAAAGAAACTGAGAAACCAAGTCCGATATTGCTCTAAAGGTGCACAGGGAGAAATCAGTTGTCATAATTTTGTAAAACATCCGTCAGCCACTTCAAAAATCACTATAATTGGATATCCAGTAAGCACAGCGCAGTGTTCACTGATTGAATTGGAAACTTTTGCAAAGGTTTTGTGGGCTATTTCTTTGCCGCTGCAGCTACAGCTACTTTAAGCGATGCCTAAAAATAGCCATGAGAAACAAAAATGTGCAGCTAGCAATTTTGTAGTCACACTCTGTTCTCCTTTAATTAAAGCCATCTTGGAGAGTGCTTTCCTCTCAGTAACAGCGGAATAAAAATATGGTGGCTACCTCTCTGTGACTGAATGAAAAAGAAATATTAATAATGAAATAAAATAAATAAATCGGTGGTTGCCCAGAGATTGCACTGAATTCTTCTGCTGTGGAAGACTGACTGCAAGTAGTTGCAGTGACCAGCGCAATACTGTCAACTTCACCTCATGCACAGGTCTCCAAAGTCCAACTTGGACTGACTGCAATCATTCTTAGAAAGATTGGCAGAAGTTTCTGTTTCAAATCTGTGAGGTTTTGAATTTAAATTTCTGTGGATGCAGAATTGGAGAAATAAAATCACTTTTACCGGTAGCAGCGACGAAAATTTATCTGGTGTGTCTCATCAGTTTTGCATAGGCAAACGAAAGCATGCGAATACTGGAAAAATGTTAGCAGTTATTCTTAGTCATGATTTCTTTACTAATGTGCCACAACATGGGGAAAAAATTAATAAATAAAAAAAAAAGTACAAATACATGGGGATTGCCATGAGTCTACAAAATTACACTATAGACTAGTCAGTGGGCTCCTCCATGTCTCTTCTGAACATATCTGATTTGCCAGTAAGATATTCCAGAGGAAAATTGCAGCTCTTTAATAGGAATTATGCAAATTTTGGGGTTAGAGGTGTTTATTTTTAGACAGTTTTTTAAGGACTCTTTTTTTTGAGAAGGCCATTCTCAAATTCCATTATCTAGAAAAGTACCTAAACTTATTCCTTCAAAATTCTTTGGGTAAATATCTTGTACTACGGCTCTATACACACAGACTTTCAGGGGTGTAGCTCATGTTAACACAGAATGATGAATCTGTAGGTGTGTAGAAACCACAGTTTTGCAGATAGAGGACTGACATTTTGTTCGCATCTTCTCATATTCATTGCACATAACTTTCTTTAAAACAGTCTAAAATGAGGAGAATGGTTTCACAGATAAAACCTGGATATGGTGGGAAAAAAATTCATCCTACCCTAGTGTGATACCCCAGGTATGACTGACGCCATGTACGAAATCCAAATCAACTTGTTTAGAAACAAGAAGTTTCCCTTATTATATCTAAAACTTCACCTACTCTTATGACCCTTATGCTATTTATAGGTTTACTTGGTGAGCTTATTATACTGGGAAAACCCTTACCTCACAGTGCCATAAGCTTTAACCGTAACGTAAAGCTCAGCTGCAAACATAAACAACTAGAAATGCTAGAAAGATCAGCCACGAGGATGTCAAAACTTTAGCTTTAAAGTTTTATGCATTTACTTAGCTGGGAGGGTCTAATCAAATGCAGTATGAGAATTAAAAGTATACTGACTGAAAAAGCACTCCTACCTGTAATGTCATGGTTCAAATTAAAATCTTTTCATAAAAAATGTGAAAATCCAAATTTAAAAAAAAAAAGAAGAAAAATATAACTAATTTTCTTCTTTTTTGTTCCCTCTACTCTACAGACGGATAATTTGCTTCAATGAAGAAACATGGAAGGTACGGCTAAAAAGACAAGCCCGATATGCAAATGCTGTCGTCCGTCCAGCGGAGCAGCCATCGGTTATTTAGCAACTGGGCGGCTACCGTGGAAAAACAGGCTGTTAGACGTAAACCACAGAGAGGGTATGGCTTTGTTCCAAAGCCAAAGAAGGAGGATGCACTGACATGTCATGCAAATGGGGTGGAAATACTAACACAATAACATCAGAGGGCAAAGAAAAAAAAAACAGATGAAAAAGATAGCTACAAGATCTGTCATACATGCAGTACATTTTTGCAAATACTAAAATAATACCAAAATAGAGGACGCCATATTAACCAAAACAATCATCATCCAAAAGTCCAACTTGACGTTGAAGCTTCCACTCTGCTTCACCATCAGGCAGTTTTTCACGAGAGCGATGCAAATGAAACTAGCGTCCTATTTCACAAATTAGTGCCACATGTAAAACGCCAGAAACATTTGCACCTTGTGCAGACTTTGACCTCGCATCAGCGCAAGCAGCGTTTGCTTTGATGAGGCACTAAGTGCAAAAAGTAAAAGAACAGAATAATGACGTCACCGTGGCACGTAAGTCGCAGCCTGCCTCCATTCTCACTTTGTTGTGGTAGGGAAAATGGTTAATAGCGTTTTCTTTACAAAAAGACAAAAACAAATAAACCGTTTGTTGAGAAACTGTGTGAGAAAAAGCATCTTACCATTAGTTATCTGAACACAAATTATTTCTAACTCTGAGTTAACAACGCCTCGTTTTCAAAGATAAAGAACGTCCTTTCAAGGTGACAGATCATTTTCCATTCATGGCTAATAACCGACTGATATCAAGCACTATATACAAATAACCGGTGGGTTGCTTTGTTTCACTTCCATGAAGAAAAGACTTTTACTAAGCAACATTTAAATTCATGTCCATTCTGAGAATTACAAATGAAAATCAAAACTTCAACTTTAAAATCGAGAAGTAAAAGCCAGTCACCCTTTGCTGCCGACTCATTATCTTACACGATCTGGCAGATGTTGCTTGGTCCGTCAACCTCCAGGACCACAACTGCAAACTTTGGTTATGAACATGAACATATGACTTTTCATTTTGACCCCTTAACCAAAGCATTTGACTTTATATTTCACACACATTTGGATCCTCACTGTGACAGTAAACTTGAAAATACAAGTTCAGTTTCTGTAAAATAAATAAATAAAAAACAATCTAAATATATTAATTAAATTACTGGGAAAGCGTGAAACTTACCATGAATTAGTGAGTTCCTAAACACAGGTCAGACAGAGCAGTCATGGCATGAGGTAATAGGTTGCTGGATGCTAGCAGGCTGGTTGACGAAGTGACTGACTGGGGGACTGTCTGAGCGTCTTTCTGACTTGCAGGAGATTTGGGGCAAGGCGAGGAGGTTCTTTTCACCACAGGGCAGAGAGGTTACTGGTATCACCATCCCTGACCAACTGGCACAGAAAGGGACACGAGAGCTGAGATGAAATGCGACCACTTCCTCCCCTCGTTTCCTTACTTCACTCGCTACTTCTGCTTCTCTCACCAACACCTCCTAAGCTTCCTCAGAACTCTGTGAAAGGGTCATTTATGGACTTGAGGGTGTAGGGAGCATTCAAAGTGCAGCATCTGTAAAACACAGAACGTGAACAAAAAGAAAACACCATGAAACACAGAAGTTGACTTTAAGTGAAAATGATCAGTCAGGAGAAATATATCCTGCAACGACAAGAAGACAGAAGCAGATACGAGCAAATGCGACACAGAGCAGAACCTCATTTTCATCCATCTAGATTAGGTGTAGATGCCCAGTTGCCCAGTTTTGGAGTTATAAGTGGTAAAGATATCTACTCTTACTTGTCTACGTGTGCTCAATTGGCAAAGATTGCAGCAGAGAAACTAAGCAGCAATGCCCTTTTCTAGAAACTACGATCTGGTTATTCATGTTTCTTGTTGTAGAACTCTTTTCTTTCTACTATCTACACGCACCGGCCAAAATAGGTATGAAACTGCCTAACATTTGAGCTCAGCTCAGCTGAGTTTATATCCTGTCACATCCTGTGTCGTTGCCAGGTGTAGTTCAAAAGAAAAACAGTTGCTGCATAAACCTGTGAACACCGGGACTTTTTCAGTCACCGGGCTTTGATTTCTAAAAAAAGATATTGTGTTTTTATTTTTTCAATGTAGTGCCCATTGAAGAACCATGAGGAAGGTGCCAATTATTTACATTAAATTCAAGACAAAGGTAGGCATTTCTTCAGCCAAAACCTCCCAAACTGAGCAGCTCACACCAAAGTAGTCTAGATAGATAAGCAGCACTACAGCCATAGGACAATGTAAAAAATTGCATTTAATTTGGGAATGGACTGTATTTTAATATACAATCAATACATGAGAGGGGTTAACGATGACAAAGATCTACTGGTTAATGAGGAAGTCGACTATGTGAAAAAGCTAGCATATTCATCTGTATTGAAAACTAGGGCTGCCACGATTTGTCGACTAGTCACGATTACGTCGACTATCAAAATCGTCGACGACTGATTTAATAGTCGACGCGTCGTTTGAAGCTTTGTAAGATCGCAAAAGACGCAGGAATAATAGCAGGATTTAAGCGTGTAATAACGGACTGAAACAGAAGATGGCAGCACAGCATGTACAAGGATGCCAGCTGCCGTTAAACCCCGAAGAAGAAGAAGCAGCTGTGTCCCAGAATTCATAGCGCGGCCCAGCTTAGTTTCCAACAATGGCGGTAGCTAGTTAGTTTTAATATTACTCTTATTATTCTTTCTGGGTCACAAAATAAACGTTTAACATATTTTCAGGCGAGAATGTAGCTGTGTAAACCTCAAATATCGGCTCAGTTTATCAGGACACCACATATTTTCAAAAGCGCTCCGACGTTTTCGGAGACGTCTGTTACCCACTAGCTCGATAGCTAGCCGGGGGCTAGGTCACTAGCACGGTGAGAACACCGGACTCCCGGCAAATTGTTTTCAAACCCACCGCCATCTTTCCCGACTCAGGTTAAATATATATGAGTCACTTAGATAAATTAAAAATGTTGTTGTTTGGCTTTTTTTTTTTTTTTTTTTGTATTTTATTTGTTCCTGAGTAAATCGGTTTGGCTGAGATTAAAGTTATAGTTTTTACACAGCTGAATAAACGTCAAGCAGACAGCTGATTATCAGAAGTGTGAGATGCTGGAGAATATACTCCGGTGTCCTGTTATATTTTAGATAGCAAGGAGTTTATTAAACTTTACCGAAACAATCTGCAAATTTCATTAAAATTGAATAAACTATCATCTTGTCTTTATTTTTAGTTAGCACCTTAAAAGCTTAAAGCTGTAAGCTAATGATAGTTATATAAGAGCAGATGCTGCTGGTGCAATAAGCTGTAGTTTTACGTCCAGTGGATGATGATCTGATTAGTCGACTAATCGCATAAATAATCGGTGACTAGTCGACTATCAAAATAATAGTTTGTGGCAGCCCTATTGAAAACAGACATCAGCTGAAGCTGTACTTTTCCTCTGACGCCTTTGTGCAACAGCTTCCTCTTCTCAGCCACCAACACAGACGCTGATACCATAATACTTTACTTGTGATAAGCTAAAGGATGTGGTTAGAATAAGACCAGTTCAACCAGGAAATGCAGTAAATGGCAAATGATGCTGCGAATGCTTATCTTAAACATTTATGGTGCAAAGCATTAAGCTCACTGGCACTGCAACCCAACACTCAATCAATGTCAAAAGCCATATGCTGGATTTTGGCCCTGAGAGAGGCTGCTGTGTCTCCTAGATAGCCCTCATGCTCCATGTTCTTCATGCAGGAATTAGTGCTCCAACACCGTGCTTACTCATAACAGCAGCTTAGAGGTGTTCGCATGGTGACCTTAACACTATTGCAAATTATCAGCAGTCTGCAACTTAGAGTGTAAAATTAGCATATACAAAAAAAAGAAGATAAAGATAATATCTAATATTGAAAAGACTTACCAAACAAACTAAACTAAACATCTTCAGTTACAGTGGGTTAGCAGCCTTATCAGCTCTGATCTACAGTCCCTCACCCACCCTTGCCTATACATGGCTCATTTCCTCCACAGTGATGTCTAGCAAGATAAAGAGCAGCACAAAGAAAAAAAAAAAAAAGAAAAAAAAATCGAGGTTCACATGTCACTACCATCCCTCCCATATGACACAACATGCTGTCTCAATACTGCTCTACTGTAAAAGCAACATGAGGGGAGCATCAACATCCGTTCATGCCAGTTTAAACTGGTTTGAAAACAATAGTTTCCCTTGTATATTAAGAATCTATGACAAATTATTTTGCACAGCAGCTTGTTAAGATCAGGCTTTTTCATTGTACTTGTGAGTTTGCTTATTCCTGTTGCGAAGATGATCACCAACTTTAGTGATGTGCTTCCTGAATGAAATGAAGAAAATGACTATGGGAAATGTTTACGACAAAGCTCGGCCCGGTTTGGAATTTGGAGACTGATGCCCCTGATAATCCACGTGAGTGAAAAAAATTCCAATATGGCTAAATCATCCCGGAATAAAACTGCACAGGAATGGCTTTCGAAACACAACAAAGAGCCCAATCTGTGCGCTTTGTTACTGATGACGTATCGAGCCTTTTTCCGGGTCCAAGCCTCTACTGCATAGAGAGCGCTGTCAGTGTTGAAATGCTGCAGTAACACCTCCCTTGATGTTTTTGAATTGGCATGAGCTGTAAAAAGTTGTTTGGTTATTATCCTTATTCTTCTGTACAGCTTTCTGTCTTTTTAAATAGCACTATTCATATACAAGACACCTTTAAGCTACGTTTTGTACAGTACCGATATATTCAGACATTGCTGAGATTTTGGTAGGGAATAATTTAGAACAATCCCACAAAATACTCATTACTAACCTTGTTTTGTGGATGATGTCACCTTATACCTTAAATTAATTTGTGTCTGCTGACTGGGCACCTACAGGTTTGATATGTCAATGAGAGCCCTACAAAGTCATAAAACCTCCCAAATACTTTGCCAGCGCTGCTCTTTTTATATCAGCTTACCGTAGTTGGTCTGAAGCCAGCCTTGGGGCGGGAGGCTAACAACTAGCCTAATTTCACCAACCCTTTGAAACTTCACCAGCACTTTGTTTTTCATCTTTTCATCTAGAATTCATGTAAACTGCTTCTGAATTTTAAATTCACTCAATCTCGCAAACATTTTTAATTGTTTAAAACTGATTGGGACATCTAGAAGAAGAAATACATTGATTGCTTTATTAGTGTTTAAAGAAAAAAAAACAAAAACCCAACAACAACAACAACAACTGGTGCCTAAATGCTAATTCGCTATTGGGAACTAAAGAAGCTTTTGGTTGCAGAAATTAATAAGTATTCTACACTTAGCAAGAGGATTGACTTGGCTATCAAACTCCCTAAACAACCTTCAAATTAAACATTCACAAAACTCAACGGAGCCCCTGAAAAAAAAAAAAAAAAATCTGCTTTCAACCCTGTCAGACAACATCACAAACAAAAAGAGCTGCTCTGCTACATGTGCTGCAGACAGTCTAAAAATGACATTAGAGCTGCTCTTTTGGACACTACATGCTAACCTTATTTGTAAATTAATCTTCAAATGCTTTAAAAAAAAAAGTATGGCTTGTTAACGATAGATATATATATATATATATATATATATATATATATATATTTATTTATTTTTTTTTTTTTTTGAGAAAGGACATATCACTGAATGCTTTTAGGGATCAATTTAAATGTCGATACTGGTGCCACCGAGTTTCACTGCTTTCAAGAATAAAAGTTGCCATCCTAGAAGCAAATAACATCAGATGCTGATAGGTCAGCTTGCATTCTGTTAGACCTCTTTGAATGAAGAGTACAGGCCTAATGAGATTAATCAGGAAGTCTCTCAGGATGCAGTTGCAACATAACCTGGGCTCCTCTGACTCAACACACCCATGGGAAACTGCAGTGATGGTGCTGCTACAGCTGTGCACTGCATGATCTCTTAACAGTGTATTACATTAGATAAATAACACACACAAAATGCACTCCCGAGTGAGAAAGTTAACAGGACAGTCGCAGAACGGAATCTTTTGAATCTCCCTGAAGGCCTGTGCATATCTTCAGATATGAAGAAGGCAATCTCATCAGACCTTGCTCTCACCCTCTGTACACTAGCTCTGCTGGCTAGCTGCTCGGCTGGTTTGTTTTGCATGGTTGTCTCCTGCAGCTGCAAGAACCATCTGAGCAGAGTCGCTGCAGGTCCGACCAGCCGGCCGGCAGAGGGGATCCCCTCGCAGCTGACACCACCGACGGCTAACGCAGTCAGAGAGGGGGCTCCACAGCGCTGTCAGCCGCACAGACATTTTACAGAAATCAAACACCACCCACTTTCTTCCCGCTAGCTTTAGCAGTCAGCCTGAGATCGGCTATCTCTCGCAGGGAGAGGAGGCGGTGGCAGCTGAGCAGCAGCTAGCGCCGTGCTAACGTCAGCTAGCCAACCCGTGTGGACCCTTAGCGCAGAATAATCACCACCTTACCCCTTTGCGGTGGGCTGTCAGTGTCCTACGATGATAGGTGTGAAAAAGCGACGTCCCGATGCTTATTTAAAGACATCGTAAATTGGAATCCCGCGGTGTAAAGTCCATCGCCGCTGTTTTTCTGCCATCCGCCCCACTTCAGCACCGAACGCCGCCGAGCCCCTGGATGCACTGCGCAGGCGCGCTGCCACCGCCGCTCTGTGCCCGCAGTTGGTGAGAAGATGCACTGCCGAGGCTGCACACAGTCCGGTCACAGAGGATCATTATCACAGCTGTGCTGCTGCACAACTGAAGACGCCCAGTTTGCTTTAAAAACAATGCTGTATTGGCTTTGGTCAGTATCCTAAACACAAGCGAGCACACTTTCGGAAAGCCAGTCAGCCGGTAATAAAGTTAGAAGGCCACCATTCATACAAGAGGAAATGTGTCCCCGGGTTATAAACTCGTAAAAATGAACCATAAACTATCTCACATACAGACTGTCCTGATGTTAAAACAGTTTCCGCAAGAAACAGTTGCTGCACTAAAACAGAAATGGGAACAACGTTTTGCATTATTTCTCTCGTCTCAGCATAAAGCCCCATGCATTGTTAAAGCTTATCAGTGAGATTACACCGACTTCATGAAGCATATGTGTTTAGCACTTTTACAGTGTTAACACAGTATGATGATCATATTATGCTTTACATACATATGCAGACAACAAGATGCTTAAAATACGCACTTTTAAGATACAGCTTGAATACTTCTTAAATAATGCTCAGGTGAGTTTAAAGAAAGACATCTTTAAAATGTAATACATAAACACATAGTGAGGTTTTCTAAACATACATCAATGAAAAAATATACTATATTTTATATAATATATAAAATATATAGAATCGATTTATTCTGTTAATCGCAAGCTTTCCCTGTATTTCTGATTTAGTGTCACAGATTATTTTAATTGTGTTTAATTGATGTTTCCCTCATCACCGTGCAGCCTGTAGAATGCAGGCGCAATCTAGTAAATCTCAGTTTTTGGCAGTAAATATATTTTCCACTTCCACCACACGGGGGCACCACAGCTCTGCTCTGCTTTCTCTCTCTAACACACTCGGTCTTTCTCTCTCTCTTTCTCTCAAACACACACATATGCACACAAACACCTGTTCTGATGCGATGTGCCTCCCTATATGTGTGAACGGAAATGGCAGGAAACATTATTGCTGCTACAGTGACGATTATAGGCTTTGAGCAGACAAATAACTCATTATATGTGCGCGAAATAACAACCCGCTGTGCATAAAGAAGAAACACTTAAGTGAGCTCTGCATGGAAATTGTTCCAGGACTGATGGATTGTGCATTTACTCTCTGGCAGGCCTCCATCTTTATACATCTGATGCACTCAGTGTTTAGTTGTGAGGAACTGTGGTTCTCCAGAGGGACAATTACGAAAAGGTCATGGCTGGGAGGCTAAGATGGAAGATGGGAATGTTCCTTGACACCATTTGCTCATTAATAGGGATTTGAAGAGGCCTGGATCAACTCCTGTTTTCTTCACATGCTGAGAGTGATTGCACTGATTTGCATGTGAAAAGGTCAAGAGCCACAAAAGCACCATTCTGCTTCATCGTGGCAAATCTCGAACATGCAGCAGTGAATTTTCTGGCATAGATAGTCGGAAGACAAGCGTGCATGTCCTTAGCTGACGAACATCCAAGCACAGACGTGTTTGTGCATTTTTATTTATATACCTCACGAGCAATGAATAATTAGGCAAAAAGTGACTCTGCAAACATCTGTTTGGTTTTTCAGAGATAAACAAGAGGGAAAGAAGATTAACCTTTGAGTAACCCGGATGGGTCATTTATGACCCCAGCTGTATATTTATATGTGCCACTGTGATATTTAAAATCATAACAATACTTCAAAGAAACAGTCAACTTTTTTTTTTTGGCCCACCAGTGTTGCAAAGACAAGGGAAAGCTATTTGGGATCTCTGTATCTGAGGTATCTGTATGTTTTATTTATTTTTTACATCATAGGCTGTAATTGTATTTTAGCTTTCTAATCACTACATTGCAATGTTTTGTGGCTTGCCATGGCTACTAGACCTAGAACAAGCTTCAGTGAGATCCAGGAGTACATGGGGTTTGAAAGCCAAGCAAACAGAGCAGACAGGCACATCATGGACAACCTTGCTGCTTTAAGGGATATCTGAACAATGTGTGCGGCCCATTTACCCAAATGATATATTCCTGGTAGGATAAAGAAGTTGTCTATTAGAGGGAGATACGGTATCAGACGATAGCCTCTTTGTTTCAGCTGAGTATGACACCACATATCTGGTGGATCTGTGATGCAAAAATGATTTTAAAGCACAAGTTATTTGGATTAGAATATTTTTAAATGTGTATCAAAGATAAAGGAAACAGTGTAGGCACAATAAACACAAATAGAGACATTAAAATATAATGAATAAATTTTTGGCACTAAAATACTGTGGTTACTTGTTAAGGAGGCTATACACTTCAACAAAAGTGTGGGATTATTGCAGAGCTCTTCCTGCTTCTTTTTTACATCATAATTATGCTTTGTGCAACATTTTCTGTGACTTTGAAAAAAGATCATTCATTCTTTGCAAAACTAGTTTTGTGACTCCATGAGTGTGAGTTGTACTTTACCCCCATTATTCTGTAGGAGTCCGGCTTTTCACCACAACTTCCGTTTTTAGTTAATCATTTGACAAATGCCAACCTGACTAAAAGAAAGTACGGTCATTAGCAAAATCATGAAGATTCAGGATGGTACAAATTAAAAATGAAGTTCAAAAATTCCACAGAGATCACTGTTTTCGTTTATCCTCCACATTTTCTCGAACTCCTCTCTCAGCGTTTGGTATTTCTTGAGCGTCTCATGTTCTTCTTGATGTTGCTGCCCCTTGCTATACCTACAAGTTTTTCCATCTGTATCTGGAGGTCCCACAGGATCTTAGCTTGGTCATTCTCAACCACCCTTGAGGCAATGTATCCCATTTTGACCTCCGGACTTCCAGGTCATACTCAGGACAGATGTTCCAGTATATTATGCCGGTCACTCAGGGTCTTGCCTGTTCTGATAGACCCCAGCCTCTATCAATCCTGTGCTCAGAGCTTTTTCCTGTGCTGCCATGTTTAGTACCTCTGTGCTGTCTTTCAGTCCAGCTTTGTCCAGCCATTGTAGGATTTTTCAATATCAGCTATTTACTTTGCCTTGTTTGGTATCATTCTTTTCAGCACAACCTCACGTGTCTGAATTTACAGTTATGTTTTCATTTTGATATACTGTATTACCACAATTGATCTAAAATCAGACAAAAAACATAAAATCAGAGTAGAAAAAGTTATATTTTTTTACTGTAACAACCACAAACATGTTTAATGAATCATATTTCATAACTTTAAATGCAAATATAAATTGTCAAAATTAAAATCCTATGCACAAGTTTTGCAAACAACAAAGTTATTTGGAGCCATTTACCTTTTACCTTGATTTTTTAAATAACCATTTCAAACTATTTACAGAACAATCAGCTGTTCTGATTCAATAAGATGCCACACAAATTATTTGTGCCACTCCAAAAAAATAATTTCTGTCCACTATATGCCTGCCTGATACCTGCAGGTCTGACAGCAGCAGGTGTATCACTCCTTTTTCTACCTGGAGACAGCAGTCGCCTCATTGTTCTGACACGCAACACTACACAAATACGCTAAACGTCACAAATCTCTCACATCTCAAAACTCGCGCTCTCTCTTTTTCTGCTCTCTCTCTCTCGTTGTCACTTTCCCTGTTTTTTTTTTGGGGGGGGGGGGGGGGGGGGGGGGGTTGGGGGGGGGGGGGTGCTCATAATCAGAGAGTGCTTGCTAGCTCTGTCCTTAGACAGTAAACATCACAAAACTATTGAGGAAAAAACACCGCGTTTACTGTTTATCATGACTCTGGTTTTACGTGGCCTATCAACACAATTTAAAAACTGGTATATATCACCTTGTTGCTTTGTCATCATTTTCTTGTTAGTAACTGTAACGGCGTTGTAACGATAGGAATACTAATTAGTTAGATTATTCATTACTGAAAAAAGTAACGCCGTTACTTGTAACGCCGTTATTCCCATCACTGGTGGCTTCATATATATATATATATATATATATATATATATATATATATATATATATATATATATATATATGGACAGCTTGCTGTCCATACCTGAGGCCTTGGAAACTGCCAAGCAAAGACTCACAGCCTTGGCCAGCCGCTTGAGGAGGTACACCAGAGAGATTGAAGGCAGGAGAATAAACCAGCTGTTCTCCACAGAACCAGCAAAGGTGTACTCTCAGTGGCAAGGGAACAATAAGAGAACAGCACCACCAAGGCTGGAGACGGAGCAATACTGGAAGAGCATATGGGAGAAGGACGCAACCCATAACGGCAATGCTCAGTGGCTGGAGGATCTGAGGGCAGACCACAGCGACCTCCCTGAACAGGGTCCAGTAACCATCACAGTGGCAGATATCCAAGAAAGGGTCTCCAGTATGAAGAGTTGGACAGCACCAGGGCCCGACATGGTTCACGCCTACTGGCTGAAGAAGCTGACTGCACTCCACGAGCGTCTGGCAGCACAAATGAACCAACTGCTAGTTAACGAGAGACACCCGGAATGGCTAACTGAAGGCCGGACGGTCCTGATCCCCAAGGACCCCAAGAAGGGACCGGTCCCCTCCAACTACCGACCAATAACCTGCCTCAGTACTACATGGAAGCTCCTGTCAGGCATCATATCGGCTAAGATGAACAGGCACATGGGTCAATACATGAGCGGGACACAGAAAGGAATTGGCAAGAATACCAGAGGCGCAAAACACCAGCTACTGGTAGACAGAACAATCAGCCGAGACTGCAAGACCAGACTGACCAACCTGTGCACTGCCTGGATTGATTACAAGAAGGCCTATGACTCAATGCCCCACAGCTGGATACTGGAATGCCTAGAATTGTACAAGATCAATGGGACCCTAAGAACCTTCATCAGGAACTCAATGGGGATGTGGCGTACAACACTAGAGGCCAACTCCAAGCCCATAGCACAAGTAACCATCAAGTGCGGGATCTACCAGGGAGATGCTCTGTCCCCACTGCTGTTCTGCATAGGCCTGAACCCCCTCAGTGAGATCATTAACAAGACTGGCTACGGATACCGACTACGGAACGGAGCAGTTGTCAGCCACCTCCTGTACATGGATGACATCAAGCTGTATGCCAAGAGTGAACGAGACATCGATTCACTGATCCACACTACCAGGCTATACAGCAATGACATTGGAATGTCGTTCGGACTGGAGAAGTGTAGTCGGATGGTATCAAAGAGAGGGAAGGTAGTCAGAACTGAGGGGACTGAACTACCAGAAGGCAACATTGCAGACATAGAGGACAGTTACAAGTACCTGGGGATCCCGCAGGCGAATGGGAACCATGAAGAGGCCGCTAGAAAAGCTGCAACCACCAAGTACCTGCAGAGGGTCAGGCAAGTCCTGAGGAGTCAGCTGAATGGTAAGAACAAGATCCGGGCCATCAACACGTACGCCCTGCCCGTGATCAGGTACCCTGCTGGGGTAATAGGCTGGCCAAAGGAGGAGATAGAAGCCACTGACATAAAGACAAGAAAGCTCCTTACCATGCATGGAGGGTTTCACCCCAAGTCCAGCACCCTGAGGCTGTACGCTAAGCGGAAGGAAGGGGGCCGGGGACTGGTGAGTGTCAGCACCACAGTCCAGGATGAGACAAGGAACATCCAAGAATACATTGGGAAGATGGCCCCAACTGACCGAGTGCTCAGTGAATACCTCAGGCAGCAGAAACCCAAGAAAGAGGAGGGAGACGAGGAACCATCATGGAAGGACAGGCCCTTGCACGGTATGTACCACCGGCAGATAGAGGAGGTGGCTGATATCCAGAAATCCTACCAGTGGCTGGACAAAGCTGGACTGAAAGACAGCACAGAGGCACTAATCATGGCAGCACAAGAACAAGCTCTGAGCACAAGATCCATAGAGGCTGGGGTCTATCACACCAGGCAAGACCCCAGGTGCAGGTTGTATAAAGATGCCCCAGAGACAATCCAGCACATAACAGCAGGGTGCAAGATGCTAGCAGGCAAGGCATACATGGAACGCCATAACCAAGTGGCCGGCATAGTGTACAGGAACATCTGTGCCGAGTATAACCTGGAAGTCCCGAGGTCAAAATGGGAGATGCCCCCAAGGGTGGTGGAGAATGACCGAGCTAAGATCCTGTGGGACTTCCAGATACAGACGGACAAAATGGTGGTGGCTAACCAACCGGACATAGTGGTGGTAGACAAACAGAAGAAGACGGCCGTAGTGATCGATGTAGCAGTTCCAAATGACAGCAATATCAGGAAGAAGGAACACGAGAAGCTGGAGAAATACCAAGGGCTCAGAGAAGAGCTCGAGAGGATGTGGAGGGTGAAGGTAACGGTGGTCCCCGTGGTAATCGGAGCACTAGGTGCGGTGACTCCCAAGCTAGGCGAGTGGCTCCAGCAGATCCCGGGAACAACATCGGAGATCTCTGTCCAGAAGAGCGCAGTCCTGGGAACAGCTAAGATACTGCGCAGGACCCTCAAGCTCCCAGGCCTCTGGTAGAGGACCCGAGCTTGAAGGATAAAACCGCCCGCATGGGCGTGCTGGGTGTTTATATATGTAGAGAGAGAGAGAGACAGACACACACACACACATATATATATATATTCATTGCACAATTTAAACTCTTAACAAAATTGCACAGTTCCGGCAGCATTTGATGCAATTCTAGCTTTTGAAAGAAAAGTATTTATTAATCTCTTATTTTTGAAACATCTGCTCAAGGTCAGCAGTTCAAGCAAAACATGTCCAGGGTGGGATGGCTCAGAAGGCTTTTTCGAGGCAGCTGAAACAGCAAAGAGCTTCCAAGGAGGGGAGAAGGCATCCGATGATTTTCTTGAGTACATTACTCTCTGCCACAGTGCAGAGGGCAAGCCACAGATAGATGCATGTCAATATGCTCTCTACTGAGCAGTCATTGAAGAACACAAGCTTTTGGGTTGGGTTGTCAAACGTAAGGCACGGGGTCCGCAATTGCCCCTGCAAAGGTTCTAATCTGACCCATTGCACTACTTTGAAGATGTAAAGAAGGCCATTACACTTCTTTTTCTTATAACTCTGGAGTTAATAAATATGTAGTTCAACTTCTGTACACTTACAGAAGGGGGAGTTTCACTGGACTGGCCCACTTAAGATTAAAGTGGGATATATTTGGTAAAATGAGTTTTTTTTTTTTACTAGTACAGTGGTTTTTGCACTCCAGTTCAGGTCCTCCTCTATGTGTGTCCTTAGTAACTGGATATCTGAAATTCTCTCCACACATTTCTTACAGATGAAAATTGGCTTTACATGTATTTTCTTATTCCTGTTGTCAAATATTCCACTCTGTGGCCTTGATGGTGTTAAGGATCAGGTTGTTATCTCTACACCATGCAATCAGTTGCTCCACCTCATCCTGATAAACAAACTCATCATCCCCTGAGATGAGCCCCACAATGGCGGTGTCAATAGCAAATTAGATGATGCTTTTGCTGGAGTGGAGAGCCAGTGCTGAGGTTGAAGGTTGAGGAGGTATAGGGTCCTGCTGTCTGAATCAAGGAGTGTTCAAACAAAGATTCTTTAATCCAGAGGCATATGGAGTGGCCATCAAAGCCACCAGCAAGGCTGAGAAAAAGTATATGGATTCCTTCAGTTAGACCCTTCCATACTATCTCAACATGCCTACAGTTATCTTTCACCCTGTGGTCATAGTGTTTGTGGGATTTGTCAAGCTGAGCCCAGACAGCCTTCTGGGCTTTTCTGGAGTTAATTTGTTTGACTGTTGTTTGTGTACCACATGTATGAGAGATACGGAGAGATACAGAAAGGGAGAGGAAGAAAGATGGACATATAGAGCCTGCAGTCACACTTTCTCTACCCAAAGAAATGATAAGACCTGAATAACTACAGCATGTGTCTGGTTTCTTCTTTGTCTGAGTCCACTGGGAAAAATAATGGTTTCACTCAACCATACACAAAATTAAAGAAAAAATGATTCCAGTCTATAGCAAAGAAATCAAAACATACACTGAATATAAGAACTTAATATATTTTTTTAATTCCTAAGAGCCACTCAAGAGTAGATGAAACACTTCATTTACTGTTCATCTGCCTTACTCCCCTTCAACAGTTTAGCATAAGGATATTAGTATGTTTTAAATTCTGACTTTTAACATGGCATAAAAAAACATCTTGAAAACTAAATTAGATGGCCATTAAAGATGAGAGCAGCCTCTCACCAAGTCCGTCACATCCGAAGGCTCCTGTTCACTTATGCATTCAGCGCTCACTTAAAGCTCTTTTCCTCACTGATGGATCTGAAGCCTGAATATGCTCATGCTTCATAACATGTGAGTGTTCCCTTGCATTTTTAAACTTGTCATCAATTCCCTCTGTTACTTTTCTATTTCTAGTCTCTTCCACATTGAAAACCTGGATTTTTACTTTAAAAAACTTAGCAAGAACATTACTGTTCATTGTATGCTCCAGCCACCCGTCAACCCTGATGAGTGGAAGAGGATGGATGGATAAATGGATTACTGTTCACTGTAACGGTTGAAATGTGTGTACATGGTTTATAATCCTTGGATCCAGTCTGTTCTATCTCAACAACCCATGTTCTGTCGATGCATTTGCCCACCTTCAATCATGTCCAGCAACTGTGCAACAACTGCCCGATCGCAGTTTTTGTGGGAGACTGGAAGAAAGCAGCAGATCGCTCTGCAGCCCTTGAGGGCTGTCGATTACTTTGCATTTAGCTAAAGGACCAACATGAGGTGGTGAGTTACTGCTGTATTCCTGTCAGCTCAAAGCAGTCTGGCCATTCTCCTTTGACCTCTGGCAACAAAAAAGTATTTTCACCAAAAGAACTGCAGTTCACTGGATATTCATTCATTTATTTATTTATTTTTAGCTCATTTTCTCAGCTTAGAGATAGCCGTGCATGAAAATCCCAGTAGATCATTAGTTTCTGAAACACTCAAACCAATCCATCTGACATCAAAGCCATTTGAACTTCTTTCTCTGCAATTCTGATGCTTTGAACTTCAGCAGGTCATCTTGACCACGTGTGCATTCCTTAATGCACTGAGTTGTGAATGGTTTATTAGACATTTGCATAAATGAGCAAGTGGAGTGCCGAGGAAAGTGGCTGTTGAGTGTATGTAAAGTTTGATGTTCTTGTGGCAGTTATAAGACACTTGAAATGAGTTGAAAGTGTAATATAATGATTGCTGTAGCATAAGGAGAAAATGTGTAAAATGCTGAATCTATATTATATACATCTTGTAGTATATGTTATAAAATGTAACATTTTTTTGAGTAACACCCCTATCGCTGTTAGGGTTAACCCACAGGATCTGTGACTATTTTCTCCTCCTGAGATAAGATTATGTATCACTCTGAGAGTCTTTCACTGCATCACTGAAGACTCTAATTAGATTATATGGTATGCAATGCATACAAAGTTTACTGTTGCAAATTGTTACCGCACTTGAAAATAAAATCTTCATGCTAACCTCTTCCAATTATCCACAGGGTCTTCTCTTGCATTCATATGCAACAAACATTTGGCAAATTACATGCAAATTGCGACTCTAGTGTACGGTGTCTGCTTGATAAACAGAGAATAAAACGCATTTGCAAAAACAGTCACAGTAGCAGTGACCATATGCCTCAGATCAGTTAATGTAGGTTGTTCCTACATTATTTACTATCCCAAAGCCGCCACAAATCAATAAGCAATGTGTTGAAAATCTCAGGTACAATTTGTTCCATTCATATCACTTACACTTTCAGTTTAGCAAGCTCGCTTTCAAAGTGAAATGGAAAAAAAAAGTCTTTTCAAAGATTGTTTTTACACTACATCTTCTCTCTTCAACACCCAAAAACAGTTTTTGAGCAAAAGCAGCAATGGTTTCAGAGGGCTGAATTCAAACTCAGACCTATTTCTGTTACCTGGTAGGGATCTTATCTTAGAGAGTCAATGTGACACCTCTGAAAATGCCCTTTTAACACGATTTCTTTGCCTCCTATCGAGACTTTCTACACTGCATTCCTGACTGTCAGGCACCTGTAGCTAAATCAGCCTATTGGTGCAGTTTTACTGAAATTTTACATTTCTTGTGTGAAATTAAATGGATGCGACATAGTATTGTTTTAGAACTTAATGAGAAATCAAAGTGCTCTTGACACAGCTCAGCTTTGAACACATCCATTTCTTGTGTTTTAAAAAGAAGGGCCTAAGGCAGCTATTATCATACTAAGTAAGATTCAAGGGTTTGCACAGCCGCACCACTGCTGTGCAAACCCCTAAAAGCAAAGAGAGGGTATGAAAGGATCAGCATAAAAAAGCACAGGCAAATCTTTATTCTGCCACTTTATCATACAGAATAATCTGTCTTATTTTGTATGATACAGTAAAGTTACAGTTAGTTTTTTTAAAATTCAAAAAATCAGGTGGAGGTAAAATTAGAGTTTTGTGCTTAAAAAAATTATAATTTTCAGCTCTGGGTTCTTTTTTCAAATCATAACAGAATACCATTCAACTAGTCTGTCACCAGTGATTTTATTCTCTCCAAAAAATACCCTTTTAGCTTATTGTAATCACAAGAGCTCAAGGTGTGAAATATAAATCATCCGCTCAGAGAAATGTCTGGTTTGAGATATGCACAAAAATCTCTTCATCGGAGGAAACACGAGCAGCACTTTGTTATGTGGGAAAAAATGTTCATTCTGACATCCAAAAATGAGAGAAGAACAGGATGATTAACTGACATAATTAGCAGAGAACCTCGGAGTGTGTGAAGTTACAAAAGAGAAAGAGCTTCTCATGCTGACACACACCACCAGGAAACGTGTGATATAGAAGATTATCATCACGTTTAAATCTCGCAGTTTCTTCAGCATGCAAAGTTAACTTCAAGTACATGAAGATGCAAACAACTAGCAGGCACACAGTCACAGTCTAGCCCAGATAAGAAAATTGGTTTTACTTTGAAAGAAAATGAATGAATGTTTTCAACTCAACTTGTTTCTAAAGAAAAAGGAACAGAAGGATGGCGTCGTTTGAATTTCAAACAAGTTTCTGTGGAAATGTACCGCAGTTGTTTTCAAGTTGCCGCTCGATTGTACCGATTTTTTGGGAAATAAACCCTCGCCTGTGCACGGCGATTCTTCTTCATTTAATTGGACACATTTCTTAAAAGGTTCGTGCTCTCAGTCTGCACAGCCATTAAGAGAGACTGCTGGTTGTGCTCAGCCAGCCTGAAATTAAGAGCTGCTTTCAGCTCACATAACCTTTTAACAACCAGGTATGTGAACCATTGATAACATATTCAGATCCACATAAAGGGCTGCAGAATGCAAAACATCCTGACTAGAAACTGATTTTTGTTCTTGAATCAGCTGGACTTTGGAATTTATTCATTTTATGGAGTTTATGTTTATGCAGAGTACTTTAATTATTACAGACCTTATGGCTCACAACAACAGTACTATGTCTCTGAATTAGTCTGACCATGGCTCTTCAAGATTGAATAGTGCAGCAGAACTCACACCTCAAAAGGGACATGTAGGGACGACAGTAGCGTATAAATCATTGTAGCTTCATGAAATATTCAGAACTATGTTTCTTCTAGACACAGAGGCAGGCTTAGCCAATACCCAACAGCAAACCAGAAGCTTTCTTCACCTCACATGGCACAGGCATCCATTGTTTTATGTGACTTTCTTTCTTTCTGTCAAAATTAGCTACAGTTTTTCTTAAAACGGTGTATTTTCCCCAGTTTAAACACTTCATATGTTTTCTATTGTGAATAAAATATGGGTCTATCTGTCAAAATTGTTTAAAACCACATTAAATAATTGATCTTCTTTACTGCAAAGCTGTACTTGAAATTCATCTACACCGAGACTGCCAAGAGGCCCTCGAAAGTATTTGCCAGCAGTTTTCCATGTCAATGAGGCTTCCCATCTGCTCATGGCTGATTACCAAATTTGGAAGATAATAATCGAGATAAAGGTCTGAGTTTCCTTGATTACACTTTCCTGATGCAAGACGGAGACTAATTTTGTCACACTGCAAATTTGGATTGGGTCATTCAGCTTGTCCTCTCCTGCAGCACTTCTCCCTGAATTAATCACACTATATATTTCACACTGAAGTGGAAATTCACTTGGAATCTGGGAACCGGATTCATTAAAGAAAGCATTGTAGAACAAGAAATACTAATGCCTGTGAGTGCTGGTGTCTTATTTAAGAAGTATTTAATATCCAACCAGCACAGACTGTGCAGTGTGTACTAGATGTCATAGATCACAGAGATGTCACACAGATCATCTGTATAAGTACTGGTAGCAGGAGAAAAAATGTTTAAATTAATGCTGCACAGAAAAACAAAAAAACAAAAACAGGAACCAGGTGAGTGGAATTTGAAATGTGAGCAGGTATGCTGGGAATCCTTTGATCCTAAGTGAATGCTCAGACCTGAGCACTTGGAACAGTGTCATGGGAAAAGTTAGTAACTATTCAGACATACTGGGAATGGGCAAGTAGCTAGGCGAGGGACAGCGGTAGGCATCCATAATGGGAAGCCAAGGCAGGAGCATCAGAGAATATACTGGGTACACTACACTCTACACTGAGCCAGTGCAAACTAATGGCTGATAGGTGAGAAGACAATCTGGCAGAAACATCAACACGTCATACCTCCTGCTGAATGAAAACACACTCCTAATACAAGACTAGCACTACTAGAGGACTAAGGATCAGTGTTGGGTAAGTTACTTTAAAATAGTAACTTAGTTACATTACTAGTTACTTCTCTCAAAAGTAACTCAGTTACTTCAAGTTACTCGTTACTTTCAAAGTAACTAGTTACTAGGGAAAGTAACTCTGGTTTTACTCAGAATTCTCTTGTTAATGTGTTTCTTCCATAACTTTGCCAGTCTTCTAGCTTGCTTACTTGCCACAAGTGCACTGTGCCACCTACCAATAGAAAGGAAAAGATAATGTGCATATTTCCACGAGAGAAATCCCACGCCTGGACCGTCATTGACTGCTGCCATGATTCTAGCCTACGTCACAGCGTCATGTGCGCCTTTTACATCCAACACAAAAACTGCAGTCGTGGTGCTTTGATTGTACTCAGAACTCGGAAATTCTGCCTTCTGAATAGGAAGATGTAGGTAACACCAGACTGCAGATGAGCTGCATACAGGGCTGGACTGGGACAGAAAATTGGCCCGGGCATTTTGACTAGGAAAAATCATAAAACCTTTGAATGAAAATAAACACTGTTGTGACAGTGATGTACACTGTTTTGATGGTATATATGCATCAATCTATCAATCGTTTGTTGTAGAGCTGGGCGATATGAGATTTTTTCATATCACGATATGTTTTTTTCATTTCAGGCGATAACGATATCTATCACGATATAAGCCAAATAACTATATTTGTAAGATTTAAATGTGCCGTTGCTCACAAGTAAAATGTGAAATAATCAGCAGCTTGTTTTTATTTAAATATTTATTTCCCATAATAAGTTCAACAGGGTAGATGTACTTAAGGAACATGAGACTTTTTCAGATAAATAAAGGCAAATATTGCAAACTACACAAAAGGCAGCCGCTAAAGCATTTAAGTTTCAAAATAGAACAAATGAAACAGACTAAATTGTCAATTCCACTTAGAAACAAAATATTAATTCTAAAAATAAATCTTAGTTTGTTTTACAGAAGAACAGACAAAACTGACTAACTTTTGTCAATATCAAATAAACTGAGAACTAAAAGGAAATTCTCAATCTCTCCTTGTTGTATAGCTGAGCTTTTCAAACAGTTTTAACAGTTACTTTAGTCTGACAAAAGGCAAAATGACGAATTAGCGCTTCCAGTCAGAGACTGAGGCTACGTCCACACGTACACGGGTATTTTTGAAAACGGAGATTTTCCGTTTTCGTTTTAAAAAATAATCCCGTCCACACGTAAAGGCAGAAATGAAGGAAACTGCTATGAACATGCCAAAGCAGCAGGTGGCGCTAGATTCCTAACCGTGCAGAAATGTTGGCCAATCAGAAGTCTAGAAGCCTCGGTGGGAAAAAGTAAACAAAGCTGGGGCATAGAAGCAGAACCGAGTCGCATGTGTGGAGGGACAGTAACTGTGTGTATATGTAAGCATTTAAACACTGCAGAGAGTAGAATTAACAGTAACAGTATTGTAGAAATTCATTTCACCGAAACAATAACGTGGCGCACAGTGTGACGCATGCTCCAGTTTATTGTATTTCCAGACTTGCTTTCGGCACAATTTACAGTGCACGCTACTCTGTTTTTTGTCAGACTTGAAATAGCCGAAATACCTTCACACTACGGAACTTCTTTGGCTCTTCCGTTTGACAATCTCTCCGGCATTGGAACCATCATCTGTTTTCTCTTCGGTCACGCTCGGTTGATTTTTCTAGTCGGCGCACTCATTTCCTCCATTACGCGCTGGCTGCTTCCCAAACAAACACACGTGCGGCTTGGCACTTGTGCGGTACGTAACAAGTCACGCGACGTGACGCTGCGGCTGTGATTGGTTCGGCTCTGCGCTACTTAATTTGGATTGGCTGACCTTTTTTTTTTTTTTTTAAGAGGACAAGAGCGGCGAGGTCTATCGCGATAGCTTAATTTCTCTATCGAGTAAAAGTTATATCGCGATACATATCGTTATCGTTCTATCGCCCAGCTCTAGTTTGTTGTAAGATTCAGATAATTATTTTTTTAAAAGCTAGACATTTTAAATGAGAATAAGAAAGAAAAGTATTTCTTTGTGCCCCCCAATTCCCCGTTAATGCCCTACATGCCCCCCTGGCAACACTTTGCTAGATCCGCCCCTGCACAGTTACCAGCTGTCAGCTACCTAAAAAAGGATCCTGGGGTTATTTGTCTCCCAGAAACAGTTCATAACTTCCCTTCAACTCATTCATGTCACCTAAAAG
This sequence comes from Aulonocara stuartgranti, assembly GCF_965226115.1. Classification (NCBI taxonomy): domain Eukaryota; kingdom Metazoa; phylum Chordata; class Actinopteri; order Cichliformes; family Cichlidae; genus Aulonocara; species Aulonocara stuartgranti. The sequence goes on along the minus strand of NC_138949.1, from coordinate 24,055,811 downwards.
GTAAACCTGTTTCTCCATCACCTGTTCAAACAAACAAGAGAGCCGATCAGCTGATCATTGATCAGTTTTCATGATTGAAGCAGAAACGGGAGAGGGAGGGGGGAGAGGATGAGAGAAGAAGAGGCAGCTGTGCAGTAAAGACACAGAATAACTCCAGCTTTGTGTCTTTTTCATTGTAGCTGAATTACGGGACAAACTGTTCCTTTTCACCTCAATAAGAAACGCGTAATATTTTCTCTGAATACCAGGCGGGACGGTTGGCAACTCTAATAACTTATGAACAAAATAAAGTTCAACATCATTAACTTCATAGCACCACCCAGCTGTATAGAAACTCCGTCATGCTAGCTAGCACGCAGTACGGAAAAAGTCAGAATAACGAAAATAAACTCCACCTAAACTTGGTTCATATCTGACCCAGAGAGACTGCAGGTCATAACTTCTTACCTGAAGTTCAGTTCACACTTGGACCGGCGGCCGCCTCGGGTCTCTTTTCCTTCTGCGTCCCTTTTCCTTCATCCACCGGCTGGCCTCCACCACTTGCTAATGTTACTGAATCTGTGGAAGCTCCGCGATAGCCACCACACGAAGTAACGAGTAACGACCCTATCTAAATCCCAGTAACGACTAACGCGTTCCTGATTTTGGCATAATAACTAGTTACCGTGCTCGTTACCACAATAATAACGTAGTTACTGTAACGCGTTACTTAATAACGCGTTAGTCCCAACACTGCTAAGGATATACCACACAAAGTTTAGATGAACAGAAAAATCAAGGTTTGCGTCAAATTCAGTGATCCATTAAGTTTACAAAATGTCTATCATCATGGTTAAAGTAATATATACCTGACTAAACATCACAGTCGTAGGAAACAGAGTATGAGTCTGAACCGGGGTTAAAAACAGCCAAACAAAAACCAGCAGTCTCCTGTGACTTCTTTCCTAAATTGTAGCTCAATAAAGTCACCTCGCTGGCCTGTTTTCACCTTTCATAAATGTTACGGCCTCTTTAAGTCTGGTATGCGATCTTTCTTGTTATTTGCTCAAAGACTGACTGTCTCCACACTAATGCTGAACACCACACAAAAAAACAACACATACAAGCAATAAATTGCTTTTTTCCCCCTGGGTTGTCTGTTAAATCAGCTCTTGTTCAGGACGAGGAATGTCATCTCTGCTTGTTGAGGATATTTTCCAAATGTCTGCCTTTCAAAGATATATTTCCTTGGAAAAAGTCAACCAACCACAGGTCTTCTCAGACACTTAATAGAGATCTCTATTTATAAATGATCTGGATTCTTTCAGTTTGTTGGTGTTTGTGCTCTTTCTTCTTCCTCTCTTTGTTCTTGTCCTCTTTACTCACCTCTTCTATATACAGAGCACACCTCCCTTTGCACTGTGACTACCCATTCATCTATAAAGCAGTGAAGGTTAGCTGTGGGCCAGCTCTTCGATTTTTTCCCCCCATAAATTCAGCTGAGAAGGTAAGTGACATATCTTTGAAAGACCAGCCGAGAATGTGCATTACAAAGTGGAAGCGTGAGGGATATTTGGCAGAAAGAACAGGGCGAATATTTAGAATTTCTTGTCACCAGAAATTACTGGGAAAAAAATGTCGTCCTATAGGTGTTATGTAAGCAAATTCAGATGGGGGTAGAAATGCCGCTGTAGGTGTGCTAACAAAATGAAAAGCATGAATCACATGGAGACGTAAACTTTATGTGACACTCTATGTATATAGTGTATATATATATATATATATATATATATTTATGCTACATTTAAACAAATATTAAACTGCAGATGGTCTGTTGCTTGTGTGACATTGCTTAGATGTAGTGTGTGTTACGTCCTGTAGTAAGAACCAGACATAATGAAAAAAAGAGCTGCTTTATTGCTCAAATGCTACACCTTATATAAACTATCTTGTGTGTTTATAGATTTAATAGCAATACTTTACATCCACTGCTGTGAACTAGATGGAACATAGGCATGCAATGAGACAGAAAACCCACAGAATACGATCTACACTGTTTTATAAATTGAGATTTTATATATTTTCTACCGTACTGTCCAAACGTCTTGAGCTGTCACTCATTTCTTTGTATTTTGCTTCATGTGGAGTTAGATGTTCATCTCAGTTTTTTAACCCTCTTCAGGCAGACATTGCAGATTTGCAACAGTTAAGACCTAACTGGCTGTGGCTACAATGTAGCTTACCATCACCAGTGTGTGAATGGGTGGATGACTGGATGTGTAAAGCGCTTTGGGGTCCTTAGGGACTAGTAAAGCGCTATACAAATACAGGCCATTTACCATTTACTATCTAACAACCTGATTACCCCACATACATGTTTTATGAGTTTTTTTTACTCAGAAGTACCACTGCAGGACTTGGTTGTGCATTAGCAACACAAAACTTAATTCGGGCCTGAGAGGGTTAAAGTGCTTTTGAGAAATGCTTTTGTTTCTTAGTTTTCTTTGGACATCAGCAGCTTTTTCACTGATGTTCATTCCTTTTTTCAGAAATTTTTTGTTTGTTTGTCAAGTCACATCATTCCTATGTAAAAGGGCACTTAACCAGTGTTGTGTCCGCACATAACAGACTACTTATAAAATACCACATTTTTATATTGTATCTTTAGGCACTTGTTACTAGAAGCCTGTTGCAAAAACACTTTAAAATAAATTGTTCCCGTTTCTTTGGTGAATCTATGAAAAAAGATAACACAGTTTTGACAGACAGCATTTTTGCAAGGTGATTCCCAAAGAGTTATTAGCTGAAAGGTTTGCAAATCTTAGCTTATGTGTCCTTCAACAGTTTAAGGGGAAAAAAAAAGAAGAAGAAGAAGACGAAGAAGAAGAAGAAGAAGAAGACTTAACAAAAACTGTCCAAAGGAAATGGTCTAAGTGGAAGGATGACAGTATGTGTAGTGCAGGTCAGGAGAGAGGTAGAACAATTACTATATACAGCCAACTGTAAAACATGACGGAGGCTCTGTCATGGTTTGGGTCTGCATCCCCAGTTGTGTTGGAGATCTTGCCAAAGTTGACTAAATTATGAACACAGAAAAGCACAGCCAGATTTAGATCCATCATGAAACATCTGGAAAAATTCTCATCTGCAACATCTTCATTTTTCAGTGAAAACAACAACAACAGCAAAAAAAACATTGATAGAAAAACACTATCAGTAATAGACTGGCTTACTCAGAGCCCCGACCTCAACATTATTGTGTGGAATCACTAACAAGAACAAAAGGCAGTCAAAGCATAACTCTGAATGTCCTATTACTGAGAATAGCTTAAGGGAATTAAAAGAAAGCTTGTAAAAGCATACCTGAAATATGTAAAAGAGATCAGACAGTGTTGAAGAATTAATGTGGTCAAACCAAATATTACAATACAATACAATCTCACTTTATGTCCAATTTTCCTTGCAAAATATAAAGAAATAAAAGGTAACACAAGATTGTTGTTGAGTCTGTATATTACTATTCTTTAAAGGTAACTTATTATATTCATTAAAATACTTAAGAAAATACTTAATTCTATGCTTGCAAACAAACAAAAAATCCCTGTTTATGTTATATGCACTTTTTATATACTGCCTAAAAAAGATTATTTTAGCTTTTGAGGGAAACCTTCCTCTGATTTGCTCCCCTTTATAAACAAAAGCTGCGAACAGCAGATGGATGGGACGTCTGTGGTCACAGTCGACGCCTGTGTGCCTGGTATGACCATAAAAAGAAGATCCACTCTCGGTGACATCGAACAGAGACAAGAGTTGACATAAGAATATAAAAGATGGACACGATCCACTGGTTTCGGAAGTTCTAGTTTGAAGCCTTAAAATCAGCATTTCTGGCATGTTGGTTGTAAAAAAGCAAGACGACAGTGAGACTGAGCTTACTGTAAAACCATACGCTCATTGGCTAATGACTGCTGGTTGGCATGTTGTGAATAAATGATCATGTGGTTTCATCTCAAACATAACTCTCCATTAATAAACACGGTAAGACCAAGATTTATCAAACAGTCTTAATTTGTTGTGTTACCCCAAACGAGTGGCTAAAGTAATAAACTCAGCAGGACAGTGTTTACAGAGGTGAAACAAAGGCGCTTTTTTCCAGGGACTTTAGGACCAGTCTTTTTTCAACCAGAGCTATCACCATCTGGTGGCTTTCAGATAGAATGCAGGTTTAAAGCGCTTCACATTAGCTTCAGTTTTCAATCTGGAATTACCGTCCATCTTTTACACTGTCTATGTGTAATAAACTGTGTGAAACAGCAGACTTTGAGCAGTTTGTAGACTGAGCTTTTGCCTCATAGTCATTACTTGCACTTGCCTATCACAGTGGCGTGATACTTCTTAGACGTTTCCTAGATATTTTTCTATACTGAGTGAAAGTGGTATTATTGCAGAGTGTAAAGCTACAGACTGGAGCCACCAGGAGTGCATAGAGCATAAAAGTAATTGCTTTGGTGATTCTTTAGTTCTGAGCAGCTCATGTAGGTGTAACTGTAGGTGGCCAGTGGTTTTGTTCCTATAGTGTATATCTGCACGTGTTGTGTGACCATGCAACTTGCACATTATAAAAGTGATGTCAGAGTGACATCAGCACTGACACATGTCAAGCAGTTGCAGGTGCGTGCTTACAAATGAATTTCAGTGCATCATAAACATGACTGGCTTTTTCTAACACTAGCACTAATTGTAATAATTAAAAAAATAATTTGTTAATTTTGAAGCATATGAAATCTTTCTTTGGGGAATATAATATTTTCATTAAACCCTTTCATGCATGAATTATGACTTAAGTATTTTTATTCATCTTTATGCATGAAAAAAAGATTGTTGAACTTAATTTTTTTAAACATGTACTTTTCAAAGAGTTTTTTTTACATGTCCACTTAGGTGGACAACATACATTTTGACTTGTGAATTTGACAAATGAATACACATCAGTGTCTAATGTAGTGGTTTATGTGCAAGCATAACATCAACACTGACACAAAAACAAGAAAACCAGCCTTTGAATAGCTGTCCACTGTAGTGACCACTATGTGTGAAAGGGTTAATATTTCAGAATTATAAACATGACTTCTGCCTCCTTGAACTCTTGAACTGTTGTTTGAATGGACTTCAGAAAAACGGGAATAAAAGATTTTCCTATTGGCAGATTATCAGCATGCACTTTCAAATTCTTCAGAGTCATCTCTGTTGTACATTTATAGGTTATAAGTTCTATCTGGAAATTTGTGTTTTATCCCTAATGAGTAATTTAAATGGCTTCTTATGAGGTAAAGCCACCTATAAATA